>NC_133424.1:56955000-57577500 GCF_049350105.2 Macaca mulatta
TGATGCACAATAAGTCGAGCACTCAAGCTAAATGTTTTTCCACACTGATTACATTCAAACGGTTTCTCTCCAGTATGAGTTCTCTGATGTTGAGTAAGGCATGAACTCTGTCTGAAGGACTTCCCACATTGACTGCATTCATAGGGCTTTTCTCCAGTATGAGTTCTCTGATGTACAACAAGAACATAACTCTGGCTGAAGGATTTCCCACACTGATTACATTCATATGGTTTTTCCCCAGTGTGAATTCTCTGATGCATAATGAGGTGAGAACTGCGGTTAAAAGATTTTCCACATTCACTACATTCATACGGTTTCTCTCCAGTGTGTGTTCTTTGATGTGCAACAAGCTGAGAGCTCCAGCTGAAGGATTTCCCACACTGATTACATTCAAAGGGTTTTTCTCCTGTGTGAGTTCTCTGATGAGCAACAAGTTTATAACTTTGACTGAAGGATTTCCCACACTGATTGCATTCATAGGGCTTTTCTCCAGTATGAATTCTTTGATGTGCAATAAGTTTATAGCTCTGGATAAATGATTTCCCACACTGATTACATTCATAGGGCTTCTCTCCGGTATGTGTTCTTTGATGTGCAATAAGTTTATAGCTCTGCCTGAATGACTTTCCACATTGATTGCATTCATAAGGCTTCTCTCCAGTATGAGTTCTTTGATGCACAACAAGGACATAACTCTGGCTAAAGGATTTCCCACACTGATTACACCTGTAAGGCTTCTCTCCAGTATGAGTTCTCTGATGGGAAACAAGGTGTGAACTCCGGCCGAAGGATTTTCCACATTCACTACATTCATAAGGTTTCTCCCCTGTATGAGTTCTCTGATGTGCAACAAGATGAGAGCTCCAGCTGAAGGATTTCCCACACTGATTACATTCAAAAGGTTTCTCTTCAGAATTATTTCTCATGCTTTGAGTAACGGAGGAACTCTGAGAGGTTTTACTACACTTATATTGACTCTCTTCAAAAGGAATTCTCTGTTGTTCATTATGGGATATGTTGGGGTTCAAAACTTGCCCACATTCTTTAAAATCAAAGGTTTTTCCTCCTCCATGAATTTTTTCATGTATATGTAGGGGTGTACCATGGCAAAAAGATTGAATACTGTCACTAAATCCATAGGATTTGTCTTTTGTTTGAGTTCTTGTAAACTGAATAAGGTGAATGCTCTCAGGGGGTTTTCCACATTCATTATTTTCATATAGAGTCTCATTCTCATTAATCTTCTGATGACTGTTTACAGCAGAATTAAGATGCCATTTTTTAGCATGTGATACATGTTTATGAAAATGGTTTCTTATGGATATAATTGGGGACGAAAATAGACTGGAATTCAGACCACTCTTCTCCCCAGGTTCATCACTTTTGCAGACTCTCTCATGAATAACTGCATTCCTTTGAGTGAATGCCACTTCCTGCAAAAGTATCTCTTGTTTTTCCTGTTGCTTCTCCAACTGGTCTTTATAATCACCAACTTCTTCACATGAAGATAACCAAGGATCATCCCTTGTAAGCCTTTCTATCTTCACTCCATTAGCTGGTTCTTCATCAAAAATGCTCTGCTTTGAAGTTGGATCTTTTTTTCCAACTGCAGTTGTCAAGTCTGAAAGAAAGCAATATAAGATATCTTAGCCAAAAAATATCAGAGCTTGAAAAATGGAATAAAGCTAACAAGAAAGTATGAAAAATATATATGGATTTGTTTTCAAATACTGATCAATAACCTAGGTTGAAAAAGCAAAAGGGTGAGATAAAGCATTAAGTACAGAACTACCACAGCCCAATATTACAATAGAGCATTAAAATGGAACATTGTAATCTTGGTTTAATCTTAGTCCAAATAAATAAGACTCTGGATGTCAAATACCTGCATATTCCAAAATAAGATCATCTACGTAGAACCTACAGAATTGCAACCCAATTTTGCAATATGTAAAGAATAGAGTCTTTTCCACTCTTTAGTGCTACACAGGTGTTCACTAAGACATTAGTGTCTACCTATCTAGGAATTTCTGAAGGCATAAAACTTGCTAAATACTCTACTCTGTGTCAGTGAGACATAAGGATACTACGTTTGTGAACAAAAGAAAAGGAATGGGGCATTATTATCCAGTTCCCTAAATACCTTAGGAGCTAATATAGCCCCATGAATTTCTGTGATTCCAACTGAAAGAGACTAGAAGTTTGCTCCCAGTAGCCTGGGTGGCTACTAAGTCAAGCAATAGAGAGTATATATGGAAAAAGTAGTCATATATACAGTACATCAGGAGGTAGGAAATGAAGAAAAATGTGGCATCTTCTATGGGGATTTTTTCAAATGAACCTTCTACACCTGTAATGACCCCTATGTGTCTGGTTCTCACTTGAACACATGTATTGGAAAATTCTTTTTATATTCTTTCCCTTGCTCCAACTAGGAGACTGTATCTGGTTCAAAAAGCTGATAAGGAAATATATAGGAATTTGAGTGTTCAAAACTGGGAACAAAAGAAAATTACTGCAGAATCTGGTCCCAGACTTTGGTCTTTAGGAACATGAAGACTGAAAATCTCAAGCCCAAGAATCTGCACTGTTTCTCCCTACAAACTAAAATTAATCTTCACTGAGGAATAAAAAGCACAAACACAATCTATATGCAGCCAAAATCATTCTGGCTGCTGAATTTCACAGTTCTTAATCAATCAGAATGTGAAATCATTTCAGTATATGGATCTTCATTAAAGAGGAATGTATTCTTACCCCAAGAGACTAGGTCCCTGTGGTTCTCCAGGATCACATCTCTGTCCAGGGTCCTCTGAGCAGGGTTCCAAGTACCCTGTTCCTCCTGTGTGAAGTCCACAGTCACAATTTTGAAGTTCACTCCTTCCTAAAAAAGGACACAAATTCCCGCTCAGCTGGGCGTCATTTCCTTCCAAAGTTTATGGAGGAAGAAAAGTCTGACAGACGGAAAAAGGAAAATCTGGTGACCTGGGAGTTGTCCTGAGATTGTCAGTGCCCAAAAGATTCCAGTCAAGATGTACAGGTGCCTTCTGGGTGAGCTCTTTGGGTTTTGGATGCTGGACCTGTTTTTACAACTCCAAAGAGGAACACCAGATAAGAACTGATATAAACTATTTTATCTTGTCCGCCTTATAAAAAGATGCTTATTCTGACTTTTGCACAGTGAATATAGAATTCCCACTTAGGAATTCCCTCGAAATTCCCAAGAAACTAATGAAACAAGGGTGGTTAATTTTTTTTCTGTCAAAGGCCAGATAGTAAATATTACACTTTGCCAGTCACACAGTCTCTGTCACACTACTCAATTCTGCTGCTATAGCAAGAAATTAGCCACAGAAAATATATAAACAAATGGGTGTGGCTACATTACAATAGATCTTTATTTACAAAAACAGCCACAGGCTGTACTTTGCTAATGCATGAGACAGAAAATGAAATATGGACCTCGATGAAAAGCAGTATGTATAGGTGAAGAACACTAGATGTAGAAGATAAAAAGACTTGGCTTTCTTACGTATAAAGGGCATATATCTGGCTTAAAAAATATATCTAACAATTTGTCTTTTTTTTTTTCTTTTGAGACAGAGCCTCACTCTGTTGCCCAGGATGGAGTACAGTGGCATAATCATGGCCCACTGCAGCCTCCATCTTCTGGGTTCAAGTGATCCTCCCACCTACTCTCCCAAGTAGCTGGGACTACAGGTGTGTACCACCATGCCTGGCTAATTTTTAAATTTTTTGTAGAGACAGACCCTCATTATATTGCTTAGGCTGGTCTCAGACTCCTGTGTTCAAGGAATCCTCCCATCTCAGACTCCTACAGTGCTGGAATTACAGGAATCAGGGATGAGCCACCACACCTGACCCAATCTGTCTTTTAGTGGTGAGTTTATTCCCTTTCTATATATTAGGCCTAATAATACCTAACTCATTGGGTTGAATGAATAATTACAATGATCTATGAAAAGCAGGGTTTACTGATGAAACAACAAAGGCCAGCAATTACAGGATGAGTATCCCTTAGCCAAAATAATTACAACTAGAAGCATTTTAGAAGCATTTTGGATTTCAGAGTTTGAAATATTTGCATTTACATGATGAGATGCCTTGAAGATGGGATCCAAGTCTAAACACAAATTCATTTATGTTTCATATACACCTTAAACATATAGACTAAAGGTAATTGTATGCAATTTTAAAAAATTTTTGTGTATGAAACAAAGTTTTGACTGTGACTGGTCACATGAAGTTAGGTGTAGAATTTTCCACTTGTGGCATCATGTCGGGGCTCTAAAACCTTCAAATTTTGGACAATTTCAGATTTTTGGATTGGGGTGCTTAGCCTATACTGTTACACGAGTAGGTCTCAGGATCCTGAAAGATTGACTGAGAGTCAAGGTGACCTTTATTCTGAACGCTCAGCCTTCAAATAACAGTTCTGTTTCTATCCATATCCAGCTGCATGGCAGAGCCTTTTAGGAGACATTCGCTGTTATTACTGCCATATAAATGGGGTCTCTTGGGCTGCCTCCTCTAAGCAGGAAAGGGCCTGTTCTTAAGATAACTGGGCAGGAATTTTAATCCAAAAAAGAAGTGCTAAGGGTGATCTGTCCTTATCCAGGAGCAGCAAAGGCAAGGGGAAGTTGAATGCCTCTTGCCACTAAAGGCTCTTTAAATAGACCAGGAATTCTTGAGCTGCAGTTCATGAATAGGATACAGGGTCCTGAATGTCATGAAAACACATGCAAAATACTGCTGTATATGCCTCTTTCTAAGTTTGAGCCTAAAAATTTCACTGAAACCTCAAATGTTTTCATGATTAGCCCAACGTGAAATTCAAAAAATAACTTGCCAACTGCCACCTGTATTTAACATTAATCTTTAAGATGTTGTCTTTCAATCTGTAATGCATGCTTCTTTTTAATAAACACTCCCCCTTTCTGTTTAATATAGGTCTCTTTAGTATAAAGCTTGTTCAAATGTCAAACAGATAATACTCAACTAGATTAGCACCCCCACTCCACTCCCAACTATATACTCTCAAAGCTCCATGGACTTCTATCATCACACTTTCCTATTTGCATAATAGTCATCTCTGTCACTAGGCCATGATCCATGAAGGCAGAGACAAGGTATTTACAGTTTGCAAATGTAACTTCAATGCTTAACATAGTATTTATATATAGTAGATATTACATTTATATTTAGTAAATTATTTCAGTAAGTGAATCAACAGTATCAATAAACCTTCTAATATATTAAAATAACCCTCACCCAGATTGACTTAACTCATCTTCCCTCACCTGAATCTCACAAGCTGTACCACATACCCATTTGAAAAGGCTCCTCAATGTGCAGATACTAGCTTTTCTGGACTTCTATCCCACTTATTTTATTCTTTTCACTTGTCCCAAACTCCCCATGCCTGAAAACTCCTTCCTAAAACCTTCAACCGTGCCCTCGAAACTCATCTTTTGTAACAATAAAATAGGCCAGGTGTGGTGGCTCATGCCCATAATCCCAGCACTTTCGGAGACCAAGGTGGGTGGATCATTTCAGCCCAGGAATTCAAGACCAGCGTGGGCAACATGGTGAAACCCAGTCTCTACTAAAAACACAAAAACTTAGCTTGATGTGCTGGTGCGTGCCTATAGTCCCAGCTACTCAGCAGGCTGAGGTTTGGAGAATCACCTGAGCCTGGGAAGTCAAGGCTGCAGTGAGCCATGATCACACCACTGCACTCCAGCCTGCAGTTTCAATATCCTTCACCAAACATTCCCTATACATCCCTGTGTTACTGGAGACTTACACTTCCCACTGACAACTTCCCTCCTCCTCAGTCCTCAGAGGCTAAGAATGCTCATACTCTCCAATCCTAGGGATTTCAGCATCGAAGAAGGAGTGCATGCCCTCCCAGTTACTCTGAAACTCAAGCCATTTACCTCACTTCTTGGAGCTCTGTCCTACCCACCTCCTGAACACCACCCCCACCCCCATTCACTGAAGATTCATACTTGGGATTTACCCTCTACTATAAGAACTTGTACTGTCTTGTCTCATATTGTCTATAGCATCCACTTATACACTCAGCTGATGAGAATATAAAAATAACTGACTTTAATGAGTTTGCATGAAGCACCACCACAGTGTCAGGCATTGTGCTAACATGTCACATAGATTATCATTCATTTAATTCTCATAGGGCTCCTGTGAGGAAACACTAGTAGCAGTACTACTTTTTTCTTATGAAGACCAAGGGAGTCAGAGAAATTAAGACATATGCCTAAGGTTAGTAGTTGGAATGTAACCTCAAGCTTGTACATTTCAGAGACTGTGTTCTCAGTCATCAATTCATATGGCTAACCCAAGTCTCATATCCTGAAGCTGCTCTTCATCAGCTCACTCTTAGGGGGACACCCCAGACCTTGAAATTATCATAAAACACTCCACCTTTTGAGTCACAAATACAAAACTGCCCATGTTTCACTACAATGTCAGATTGCTCCACTGTATTGGCTCAATTGTCTCCCTTTACTCTTGTTCCTTGATGGTTTAGGGCCATTACGCTACTGAAATGTCTACTATTACCACTACCAGCCTATATTCTTGTCATTTCTACTTAGTGGACTCTTTATCACTTCCATATTAATTACTCAATTTAAGGTCCATGGATCATTCTTTTTAATCTTTCTACTTGAGATATTTTTAAATTCCCTTTCAAATATTCCCTTGATCTTTGGAGGGTCCACTCCATAGGAAGTGGACCTGGCAAATTACGAAAACTAAATTAATTTGAATGTCAATCTGCTGTCTGTGGAAAGTGGACTACAAATTGCCACTGCAGGGAAAAAATCCACAAAAGCAGCAGGATAGAGTATTATAAATTAATGGCCAATATCTCTGAATGAATCTTTCAGATTGACCAGCAATCCTATTACATTTACTGGAGCAGCCTGTTTCCTCTCATAATCCAAAATTGCTATTTTAAGCCTTCTCTACCTTGTCATACATCTCTCCATTCCAGTTCCCACCAACATGCTCATCTGATTTTTCACAGTGAAAGATCAAGCTTTCAAATAACTCCCTCAACCTCACTGTTCCTATACAAATCCTTCTCCTCATATACAGCTAATTTATTCAAGATGTTCTGAATTAATTTCTCTGATGCTAACCAAGGACTCTGCTTTACAGTTTCTCTCTTGTCTCCTGATCAATAACTTTTTTTCCTCTACTAACTCCTTCCTGTAATCATTTAAACTGAATTCAATCTTTTCAATCCCTTTAAAAAGAAAAAACCCTCAATCTCAAAAGTCCTTGAAGTTTTCACTTTCTTCTACCTTTCACACAATAACCAAACTTCTTGAAAAAGTTGTCCACTCTTATCTTCATTTCCTCACTTTCTACTCACTTCCCAGCCATGCACGTTTCTCAGTGCAAAGACAGAGGCCTTGCCCAACCTACCTGAGATGGGATGGTCAGTGACCCAGTGTCTTCTCCCTCGACTTTGATGATAATCTCTTGAGGAAGGAAAGAATCCTGAGAAGGCAAAACAGATGAGAAAAAGGAAGACAATCAGGGAGCTAAGTGGCAGCTCAAATCTCCTGTCAGTGGGCTAAGATTTGACATACCACCTACTTTAACGCCTCCCTCCCACCATATTTCTGCTCCCTCCTCCCAGTGGTAAGCTCAGCTAACCATGTGGAGAGAGACAGGAGATACCTGGAGGAGCATCAAGGCCTACAGAGACCTGGGCATGAGGTTTTTCTGGGTCTTCTGGCCCAGCCCAGTTGCAGCTAAATGCAGCTGACTGAGTGATCCAAGACACTAAGGAGCAAAGAGCTGTCCAGCGGGCCCTGCCAAAATTCCTGGGTCACAAAATTATAAGCAAGTAAAATGGAATACAGCATGACCAATGCCAGAATCATAAAGAAAAAGATCAACAAATTAATTTCATAAGATGTTTAGCAGGCCGGGTGTTGTGGCTCACACCTGTAATCCCAACACTTTGGAAGGCTGAGGCAGGCAGATCACTTGAGGTCAGGAGTTTGAGACCAGCCTGGCCAACATGGTGAAACCCCATCTCTACTAAAAATGCAAAAACTAGCCAGGCATGGTGATGCGCACCTGTAGTCCCAGCTACTTGGGAGGCTGAGGCAGGACAATCACTTGAACACAGGAGGCGGAGGTGGCAGTGAGCCAACGTCACGCCATTGTACTCTAGCCTAGGCAACAGAGCAAGACTCTATCTCAAAAAAAAAAAAAAAAAAGTGTTTAGCATAAAGTGCCACATGATCAGTTAGAATCTATACTATTAAGACTTTTTCCAAATCAGTAAAAGGTAGCCTCAACAGAGAAACAGACAAAGAAAAATGCACACGCAACCTTGAAGAAACTGCCGTGAATATACAAACAGATGCTCACCTCTTTACGTCAAAATCAAACATCTATTTCTGTATCTGTATATATTAGAAACCATAAACGCACTGGGATACCTCCAATTACAATTCAATAACACATTTTGTTCTATCTAGCTTTTCTCCTTTCTTTATGTATACCTTCTTTCTCTCACTCCCATTTTCCTCTTTATATTTACTTATTTGCTTAAACCCTGTACATAACCACCATCCTGACCACATAGGGTGTTTTTGTGACAGTCACAGTCATTAGTCTGTTGCTAACGACTCCAGCTCTGGCGATCCACTGGCCAAGAGCTTCATATATTCTTAGAAGAAGTATAAATTGATAGAACCATCCTGTATTGGCTATATATTAAATATTTGTATTTATAAATAATGCTTTATTTTGAAATCCTTAAAGATTCACAAGAAGTGGCAAAAATAGAGCCACACTCAGCTTTCCCTGGTAATATCATATATAACCACAGTGCATTGTCAAAACCGGGAAATTGACATTTTGGTCCGATATTATTAATTCATATACAGAGTTGATTCCATTTTTATATACATTCTTTTATTTTTTTAAAAAAGGCAGTATTTTTTAAAGTGTAATGTAACATCCAGTAAGTCTACTTGTAAGTACTTATCCTTAGGAAATAACATAAAGTACATCAGGATGCATGTACAAGAAATCTCACTAGCAAGTTATATTATCATAGCAAGCTGGGAAGGGAGATTAAATGTCCATTAGGAAGTGCCTGGTTAAATAAATTATGCTTTATTCAGATGACTGAATACTATTTAGCAGCCAAGAGAAGAAGACATAAATTTGCATGTACTAACACACACAAATAATAGAAAGATGTAATATATTGAGTGAAAAAATTAAGAACATTATACAGAAGATGAACAGATTTCTATAAAATATAAATATGCACGGAAAAGTCTGGAAGGATGTTCTCAGAAGCATTAAAAGGAGTTATTCTTCGAAGGGGTAGAACTGAGGAGCAGGTTCACTGTCTCTCTTTTTATACTGCATCTATGTTTTTCAAAAGCGCTTATTTTAATTAAATATTTGGAAACCAGAAAAGGTGTTTCCCTCTTTAAAAACAACACAATTCCTTTGTAGTGTCCTCAGGTTTTTTCCTACAGGATACAATAATTCAGTCTGTTAAATGAGAGTCCATTTAAGTACACTTTGCTCCTTCTCAAATCAAACACTGAAAAGCAACTACTGCTAATTTTTGATAACTCATTTATTTAGAAGCCATTGGATCAAAAACTAAAAGAAAATAAAAGTGGCCAGGTGCAGCAGCTCATACCTGTAACCACAGTGCTTTGGGAGGCTGAGGTGGGAGGATCACTTGAGCCCAGGAGTTTGAGACCAGCCTCGGCAACATAGCGAGGCTCCCCTGTCTATACAAAATATATAAAATAGGCCGAGCATGGTGGCTCACATCTGTAATTCTAGCACTTTGGGAGGCCGAGGTGGGCAGATTGCCTGAGATCAGGAGTTCAAGACCAGCCTGGTCATGGCAAAACCCCATCTCAACTAAAAATACAACTAAAAATACAAAAAAAAAAAATTAGTTAGGTGTGGTGGCACACACCTGCAGTCCCAGCTACTAGGGAGGCTAAGGCATGAGAATCACCTGAATCTGGGAGTCGGAGTTTGCAGTGAGCTAAGACTATGCCATTTAACTGGGGGACAGAGTGAGACTCCATCTCAAAAAATAATAATAATGAATAAATAAATAAATAAATAACCTAGGCATGGTGGTACGTGCCTACAGTCCCAGCTACTTGGGAGGCAAAGGTGGGAGGATCACTTGATGCTGAGAGGTCAAGGTATAAGTGTGTCCATTTTTTCTCCTTATCTATCTAGAAAATATTTTACTATTACAGTAGGAATGGTTTTAAAAATGGCTAGCATTAATGTATTTAAAGGTAGGAAAGGACTCTCCAAACCTAAAAACACCACTGTATATTTACTGGGTAGGTTGTGAGGGTCACAAGAAGTATCAAAGAGCCAGAGCTACCGCAATGTAAAGAAGGCCCAATGTGAAAGCCAAGAGGTGGTGTTGCTTGCATCACCACCACACATACTACAACAGTTAAACTATCTTTTTATTTTTTGTAGAAGACAGGATCTCATCATGTTGCCCAGACTGGTCTCAAACTGCTGGTATCAGCGCCATGACAGTTTACAAATGCCATGGCAATGTCAGGAAGTTACCCTATGTGGTCTAAAAAGGGGAGGAACCCTCAGTTCTGGGAATTGTCCACCCCATTCCTGGAAAACTCATGAATAATCCACCCCTTGTTTAGCATAAAATCAAGAAATAACCATGAAAATGGGCAACCAGAAGCCCTTGGGGCTTGCTCTGCCTATGGAGTAGCCATTCCTTATTCCTTTATTTTTTTGTTTGTTTTTGTTTTTGTTTTGAGACGGAGTCTAGCTCTGTCCCCAGGCTGGAGTGCAGTGACGCGTTCTCAGCTCATTGCAACCTCCACCTCCTGGGTTCAAGTGACTCTCCTGCCTCAGCCTCTTGAGTAGCTGGGACTACAGGCACATGCTACCACGCCCAGCTAATTTTTGTATTTTTAGCAGAGATGGGGTTTCACCATGTTGGCCAGGATGTCTTGATCTCTTGACCTCATGATCTGCCCACCTTGGCCTCCCAAAATGCTGAGATTACAGGCATGAGCTACTGCGCCCGGCCTACTTTTTAAAAGAAACTTGCCTGAAAGAAAAGAAAAGAAAACAAAAGAGAGAAGAACAAGAAGGGAAGGGGAGGGAAGGGAAGGGGAGGGGAGGGGAGGGGAGGGGAGGGGAGGGGAGGGGAGGGAAAGGGAGAAACAAGAAAGAGAAAGAAAGAAAGAAAGAAAGAAAGAAAGAAAGAAAGAAAGAGAGAGAGAGAGAAAGAAAGAAAGAAAAGAAAAAGAAAGAAGAAGGAAGGAAGGAGAGAGAAGGACAGACAGGAAAGAAAGAGGGGAAAGAAAGAACAGAAAAGAAAAAGAAAAGAAAGAGAAAGAAAGAGAAGGACAGACAGGAAAGAAAGAGGGAAAAGAAAGAACAGGAAAGAAAGGAAAGGAAAAGAAGAGAAAGACAGGAAAGAAAGAGGGAAGGGAAGGGAAAGAAAGAGGGAAGGGAAAGAAAGAGGGAAGGAAAGGGAAGGGAAAAAGGAAAGAAAGAGGAGAAGGAAGGAGGGAAGGAAGGAAGGAAGGAAGGAAGGAAGGAAGGAAGGAAGGAAGGAAGGAAGGAAGGAAGGAAAAAGAGAAAACAAAGAGAAAAGAAAAAACAATACAAAAAACTACTGGTCTTAAGCGATCCTCTGGCCTCAGCCTCCCAAAGTGGGATTACAGGCATGAGCCACCACAACTGGCCTAAACTGCCTTGAAATTGCTGCATGAACATTACAAAATAGCCCCAAATGCCAGAAAACAAAAATAAAACTCACAACGCCAAAAAATAGCCACAACCAAACTACAGACGGTACAAGGGAGCCAAAAGTTTTGACCCCAAACTGTTAATGTATTCAATCTTATCTGGTCTGAAAGAAAAATTCCAGGCCGGGCGCGGTGGCTCAAGCCTGTAATCCCAGCACTTTGGGAGGCGGAGATGGGTGGATCACGAGGTCAGGAGATCGAGACCATCCTGGCTAACACAGTGAAACCCCGTCTCTACTAAGAAATACAAAAAACTAGCCGGGCGCGGTGGCGGCGCCTGTAGTCCCAGCTACTCGGGAGGCTGAGGCAGGAGAATGGCGTAGACCCGGGAGGCGGAGCTTGCAGTGAGCTGAGATCTGGCCACTGCACTCCAGCCTGAGCGACAGAGCGAGACTCCGTCTCAAAAAAAAAAAAAAAAAAGAAAAAGAAAAATTCCATTCCTGATACACACCCATGACAAACACATCTTTTCTTGAAAAATGCCTGGGAAATGAGAAAAGCTACTCAAGAAAGGAAAATTTGTAAACATTAACCTGTATTTTAAGTTATTACAGACTCCTTCAGATAACATCACACTCTGTCGGTTAATTTAAAAAAAAAAAACAACTAATATCAGTTAAGAAATAATACCAAGAATGGGACAACTTAATGTTTTTCTCAGCAGGTACTTGGCAGAAACAAAATTCCAAAATGTTACTATCTGCCATAACTGCTAAAACTATTTTACTTGGAGAATATGGTTATACCTCCTCTTGAATGAAAACTGTTTTCAGCACCTTTTTGTTTAAAAAGTTTTCACAAAAAAACAAAAGAAAGCTCATCTTTCCTCAAGGCAGACTCTGGATGAAATGTCCTTCCTTGCCCCAACCCCAGCAGTCAACTCCATCACTTCACCCTGCTTTCACATCTTCACATCACATACATTCTTCTACCTTTGGCTTTTCATTTAACTCTTCCACTAGAGGGAGCTTCATAAGAGCTGAGATCTTGTCTGTCCTGTTTACTGTGGCTCCACCGTGCTTAGATCGCTACTGACACACAGTAGGCTCTTCATAAATGTGTGCTGACTATAAACAGCCACTAGGAGAAGGGACATGGAATGTGCTACCTGTACCTTTGCATTTGTCCCTGGGGTCCCTGGAGGCACTAAAGCAGAGCTGAGCTCAAGCCCCTCCCTTGGTTAGAGGAAACCTGTGTTGGGTGCCTTTTCTTCTCAGAAAATTCCAAGTGTCAGCATCCAGAACCTGCTCCCAACATACCCTTACAAACTAAATGCTCAGAAATAAGCTTGTGACAAATGCACGTGAGCCCATGAATGCATGCACACCCACACACCCTCACTTTTTCCCTAGGTTCTACTCACTTTGGATTACTGACCATTTTAGGAATATCTCCTGAATTTACATCTTAGCTTTCTCAGTTTCCTTCAGATAATGTCAATGTAGTCTATCATTTGCCTAGTATTTTTAGTAATACATAGAGTACTTCAACTCAGAATTTCCATCTCACAAAATCATCTAAACTTTTTTTTTTTTTAAGAGCTAGGGTCTCATTTGGTTGCCCAGGCTGGAGTGCAGCGGCACCATCATAGCCTACTATAGTCTTGAACTCCTGGGCTCAAGCTATTCTACTGCCTCAGCCTTCCAAGCAGCTGGGACTACAGAGGCACGCCACCACAGCTGGCTAATTTTTTTGTTTTTATTTTTTGTAGAGGTGGGAGTCTCACTATGTTGCTCAGGCTGGTCTTGAACTCCTGGCCTCAAGTGATCCTCCCACGTTGGCCTCCCAAAGTGCTGGGATTACAGGTGTGAGCCACTTTACCCAGCTTAAACTTTTTTGAAGGAAAGAGTAATATGTCTATTTCACCAATGCAGACATTAATGGTAATAAAGTTTAGTAAGCTCATTTAAGTCCACTGATTGCCTGACACAAACTCTTCTGCTTTCCATTGTCTTACCAAGGTCTGTCTAATCACCCAAGTCCCAGATCAAATGCTACCTCCTCCATGAAGCATTCCCAGATAGCGGAAAGCTTCATCTCTTCTTCTCTCAGGACTTCTTAGCTTTGCTGAACCTTTACTATACCAGTAAAATTATTCTTTTCATATTACTTCCATTTCTATATACCTCTCCCCTGGGTCCTGGGTTCTATATTAGAAAGCACTGTATATTTTTTCTTTACATTCTCCTCAGTATTGAGTAGGAGCACAATAAAAGTTCTCTGCATTTGACAAGACTAGAGACACGTGCAGAGTTTGGCACATAGGAATAGAATTGAAAACCTTTACTTTCTGTATGCTCTGGAGCATTTTTAAATTACCTTCTTGCTCAACGGTCACCTTTCTAGGTCATAAAGGAGTATTTCCCTTTTTCTTTGCAGACTTTACAAAATGGGAACAGGAATTAGACTGTTGACTTCCACAGAGAAAAGGGTTGTGGGCAGGAGATAATAACTGTTCCTTCTGTAACGTAGGTGGGACCCCAATGGACCCAAAGCGGGGAAAAGAGACAAGCAGAGCTATCACGGAGTGACCTGTCCACTTCATAGTGACACAGTGGTCAAGTCAGACCTAGGGCTAGGGCTGCTTGCTCACCTATAAATAGAGACGACCAAATATTCCTTTCCCAATGTGAGGCATTCTTGGGGCAATAAATGAAGTTTCTAAACAAATCACAGAAGTATTACTGGACTCAATTCTCAGAGCTCTGCTTTGGGGATGTACTGGCAGGAAACCTTCTCTATCTGTGAGGACATTTAGAAAACACAGGCGTTACACAGGCAGACTTCTTGGTATGTTTCCATCTCTTCCTGCCCTGGGAGCTGGAAGATGGAGCTCACATTTCAGCTCAAGGGATGTGGCATCCACAGAGCCCATGTGGCAGGTCCTGAGGTTTCTTAATCACCAAGTCTAGAAGGCATAAAACCAACCTTCGCAAACTACAGCACTGGAAAGAAGGTTCCCCTCTCTGATTTTCTCAGAAATCATCCTGACAAGAAGATCCCTTCAGTCCTTATGCACAAGAAAATTCCCTCTCCGGCCCCACCTTATCATCCATGAATAATTCTCACTGTCCTCAAATATACAGAATAGACCATCCACATGGGGCCACCAACAACCTGCACGACTTTGAATGTTGAGAATGACAGTGGATGGGTGAGATTCCACCACCTACTTGGCAGCAGTTTTGGTCTCAGTCCCTGAAGGCAGGTAGGGCTCAGAGTTGGCTCAAGGCCTTCCCTGGACCAGCTGCTACTTCCCCGTGTATAAGCCACTAAAATCGCTACGGTGATGCTCCAATATCCAGATGGTTTCTTCCTAGATCGGCTCACTGGACTCATGGCCTTCATTCAAAGCAAAGGCTTGGGTTACCTTGATTTTTCTCTCCTTT
The DNA here is from genome assembly GCF_049350105.2 of Macaca mulatta. NCBI lineage: Eukaryota > Metazoa > Chordata > Mammalia > Primates > Cercopithecidae > Macaca > Macaca mulatta. The sequence goes on from NC_133424.1 coordinate 56,970,254, forward strand.
CCAGGGTTCTAATATTCTTCAGGTCCAAATCAAGTACTTGTTCATCTTCTGATAATAATTAAAATTAACTAGAGGACATTCAGAGTTGAGAAGTGTGGTAGCCAGACTCTGAGATGGCTCCCAAAGACCCTTACTACCTAGTATTCATGCCTTTGTGTAGTCCTTGTCCAATGGTACCAAGGTGGGTCTGTGTGACCAACAGAATATGGAAGAAGTGATGGTGTGTCACTTCTGAAATCAGATGATAAAAGACATTGTGGCTTCATCTTGATTGTGTGCAACTAACTGTCTTGCTCTCTCTTGCTCTCTGTCTCTCTCTCTCACTGGGATAATTTGCTCTGGCAGAAATCCACTGCTACGCTGTGAACAGTCCTGGAGAGAGGCCTCTCTGGTGTAGAGCACCTCTTACCAAGAGCCATCTAGTGAGTTTGCAACAATATCCTCCCACCTAGTCAAGCCTTCAGAAGTCAGCAACCCAGACAACAACTTGCCTGCAACCTCATCAGGGGCCCTGAACACCAGAAATAACCAGTTAAGCTGACCTGGATTCCTGACCCTCAGAAATTGTGTGACAAAATAAACACTGGCTATTTTAAGCTGCAAAATTTTGGGGTACGTAATAACAGAAAACTAATACAAGAAAGAGGATGTTTCTGCTTTTCCTATGTAGCCTTGGAAAGTATAAGAAGCACATTTCTGGTTGTGAGAACTACGTCATGCAGAGCAGTGTTGTCTGCCTCATCTTTCCCCACAGTGCTTCACACTGGGCCTTACACTGGTTAGGCAGTCAATAAATATGTGACGAAAGTCATATAATGAACAGACTTCTAATTCAGCTCACAAAAAAGAAAATGGCAAAAGGACCATTACGAGTCCCAGAAAACACCTAGTGCCTCACTTAAATTAGAACACCAATGGCCACATCAAAACACATTCTACCAGCCAGGCACTGAGGCTCACCCTGTAATCCCGGCACTTTGGAAGGCCAAGGTGGGAGGACGGTGTGATCCCAGGAGTTCGAGAGCAGCCTGAGCAACAGAGCGAGACCCTGTCTCTACAAAAAATAAAAAATAAAAAAAATTGCTGTGTGCACCTGTAGTCTCACCTTCTCAGGAGATTGAGCTGGGAGGATCACTTGAGCCCAGGAATTCCAGGCTGCAGTGATCTATGTTGGTGTGCCATGTACTCCATACTGGCTGACAGAGTGAGACCCTGTCTCTTAAAAAATAAGATAACAAAAACCCACACATTTTACCTGTAGTTTTGATAAAGATATAAATGTAAACTTATATTTGCATAACTCTTTCTAAAACAATTGCACATGTATACAAGGAATCACATACAAAACATTTACATCAGTGCTATTTGTAACAGCAAAAAAAATTACCACTGAAGAGCCATTAACAATAAACCCATAAAACCTGTAACATATTTAGAAGGTGAAGTATGGGCGCTAGGTATGTATAGTGGTATTGGGATGTCACTGCTCCCGGCCCTCCACGGACAGACAGGCAGTCTGTGTGCACATATACGCACACAGACACAGGCACACATCTCTATATATTTCTAGATTAATGTGTACTGAAAGCCATGAGCCCACATTAAAACCTCCAATTCCCACTGCACACCAGAGTCCACTCAAATGTTCTTTCTTGCCATATCTGTACCTTCCTGATTTGATGGCAAAGCACCTGGCTCCAGTCCCTTATTACACACTTACTTATCTGATCTGGCGCCCTGGAGGTAGCTCTGCTCCCATTTCCACAATGATGCCCTCTCCCCATGGATGCTTTCCCCAGACTCTCTGGGCTCTGCCATTGCACACTAGGCCACCCTCTGCCAAGAGGAGCTCCTCACCCTGCTTAGGCTTTGACTCCCCGGGCTAGGCTGCCCCAACTCTCAGACTCACTCCTCTGCCACTTGGACTTGGACAGCCCACATGAGGCCAACCCACTGTGTCCGTACCCTCCACATGCTGCTGGGCTCTGACACCCCTGCAGGCCACCCTCATGCATGATGCCCCCAACATGCTCATGCTCTGACATGCCACACCAGGCTGCACCTGACCCCCAACGCAGCTGCACATCTCACCTCACTCTGGCTCCAACACCCTATCAACCATGGACACCTGCTCACCGCACTTGGGCTCCAACTGCTCCCAGTGAAGCACCCCATCTCTGGAGGCCTTGCTCACCTGCTCTGACCCCGTCACCTCACACCAGATCTCCATATATGGACACTGGCCTCACCCACTTGGGCTCTGACACCCACATTGGGCTGCCTCGCGTGCACAAGCGTGGGCTCTGACTATGCTGGGATGTCATTCCGTGCAGATGCAATCCTCACCCTGCTTGGTCACTGACCCTGCACAGGGACACTCTCTTCACAGCAGGCAGCCCCGACAACTGTAGGTGCCACCTAGCACTGCCCCCACCTCATGGCTTCAGGGCTGAATTGTTCAGGAAGAGAAAGGAGAAGCTCTAATTTAACAGTTTTAAGAAATTAAGAGTTTTCAAAGAATATTTGCAGTAGGAAATGTTCTAAATTGGGAACTTGTTTTTTAGAGACAGAGTCTTACTCTGTTGTCCAGGCTGGAGTGCAGTGACACAATCATAGCTTACTACATCCTAGACCTCCTGGGCTCGGGTGATCCTCCCACCTCACCCACTCAAGTATCTGGGACTATAGGTGGGCACCACTATCCTGGCTAATTTTTAAAAATTTTTATAGAGACAGGGTCTCACTATGTTGCCCAGGCTGGTCCTGTACTCCTGGCCTCAAGCAATCCTCCCACCTCGGCCTCCCAAAGTACTGGGATTATAGGTGTGAACCACTGTGCTTGGCCAGTTGTTAATGTTTTTACCTTAAAGTGCACTGTACAAAAATATGAAAATACAGGCCAGGTGTGGTAGCTTATATCTGTAATCCTAGCACTTTAGGAGATTGAGGTGGGAGGATGGCTTGAAGACCTTCAACACCAGCCTGGAAAACATAGTGAGATATCGTTTCTACAAAAAAATTTTAAAATACACACACACAAAAATATTAGCCAGTCTTGGTGGTGCCCAACTGTAGTCCCAGCTATTCAGGAGGCTGAGGCAGGAGGATGGCTTGAGCCCAGGAGTTTGAGGCTGCAGTGAGCTAGGATTGTGCCACTGCACTCCAACCTGGACGACAGAGCAAGATCCTGTCTCAAAAAAAAAAAGAGAAAGAAAGAAAGAAAGGAAGGAAGGAAGGAAGGAAGGAAGGAAGGAAGGAAGGGAGAGAAAAAGAAAAATACTGATAAATGATAAAACAAAGTCACTTATAAAGTAACTACAGATAATGTTTGTTAACTGACTGCTATATTTATATATAGTCTTCTAACGTACTTTCCATATACACAAAAACTATATCCCTTTTTAAAAGGTGATGATTTCTAAGTGCAGTTTACTTTTTTTTTTTTGAGACGGAGTCTTGCTCTGTCACCCAGGCTGGAGTGCAGTGGCCGGATCTCAGCTCACTGCAAGCTCCTCCTCTCGGGTTCACGCCATTCTCCTGCCTCAGCCTCCCGAGTAGCTGGGACTACAGGCGCCAGCCACTTCGCCCGGCTAGTTTTTTGTATTTTTTAGTAGAGACGGGGTTTCACCATATTAGCCAGGATGGTCTCGATCTGCCGACCTCATGATCCGCCCGTCTCGGCCTCCCAAAGTGCTGGGATTACAGACTTGAGCCACCGCGCCCGGCCTAGTGCAGTTTACTTAACGTAGGTAATAAATAACTTTTTCTGTCATTAAATTTGCATTATCCTATCAGTTTCAATGGCTACAGTGTATTCTATTTCGCGGTCTTACCATAATTCATTCGGCTATCCTCTTGCATCACACATTTAGTATATTTCCAATTGTTCATTCTCCAACAAAGCTGTGAATTGCTGGCCAAAAGGGAATCAGTATTCTAAGGGCTTTTGATTCAGGATGCCAAATTCCTTCCAGAAAGAGTTACCTAGGCTAAAAACGTGAGGCAACCAGCAGGGAGATTCATAAAATATATAGTGTGTAAGTGTTGGAAGCCTGAGAGCCATGAGGGCCCCAAACCCCCTAAAAGGCTGCAAAGTGAGTCAGGGAGGAGCCACAGCCTCCCAAGCCCAGAAGGTCAGGCTGCAGACAGACCCCAAGCTCTGGGTCTCTCTGGGAAAGGTGGCTCCACTTACCTGTGCACAGGCCTTCGGGGGCTCTGGGGGCTTCTCATCCTGCTCTGCCATGCTCTCCTCCAGGCACAGCAGGGTGCTGACGTCTTGAGCTGCACTAAGAGAAGCCCCAAGTACAGCATTTAGATGCAGGTCTGCCAGAACTGCTGGGCCCCCACCCCCATTAGTCCCTGCTCCCAGGATGCAGGATGCATTCCCATAGCAAATGCACTTCTGGAGGTTCCTGCCGGCTTCCTGCCCAAATACCCGTGTATGTACTGAGAGTCCCTCAGTCCCTCTCCCGGGCCAAGTTTCTGCAGCTCCAACCTGGTTCCTCCACTATCTTGGGCCCCTGGACCATCTACCTGTAAGCCCAGCTTATGCCCAACATGGCCTTCTGCCCACCACCAAAGTCTGCAGCACCAGTCCGTCCCTCTCCTATCCCACTGGGCCCTGGGATCCCCACAAATATCAGGCATATCGAGGACCCCCTGGTATTCACCCCATCCTACCCCTACCAACCTCAATCTACAGCCCCAAACCAGCACTTCTTCCTAGGGCCAGAATCACACTCACTGCATGAAGCTGGTGACACAGCTCCACTGACTGCTCCCAGGAACTGATTCAACAACTAAGACTGATCCTACCCTTCCTAAATCAGCCAGGCCTGTCCCTCCAGCAACCCAGCGCAGAGGGCCACCCACTTCCTGCTCAAACAGCCAAGTGTATATGCACAGAGCTCAGCTGTACTCACATCCTGTTCCCTCCACACTTCTGGGGTCCACTGGCTCCTACTCCAACAGCGCCAGCCAGATTCCTACCCCAACACCCTCCCAGGCCCTGAATTTGCAGCTCTAAACCAGTCCCTCCACCAACTTGGGTATACTCAGGCCTGAAACTGTAACAAGGCCTGCATAGGACTGGGGGCCTCCAACAGACACCAGCACAAGTCAGACAAAAGCAGCCCTACCTGCTACCTACAGCTCTAAATCCATGTCTCAGAAGCTCAGGTGTCTCTGTACCAACTAGGTGTTTTGGGATCCAAGGCTAGAGCAGCCCCTGGCAAATCCTACCCCAGGCAACCCATCCCCTGCACCCCATCTCTCCTACTTACTCTCTCTCCTGCTCCCACCATATTCTCACAGGGCATAGTGTAGGTTCACAATGGAGCTGTTTCCTGAACTTGCACCCAAACTGTTTCCTCCGCCTTACTCCACAGCCCCCTGCTTGAGCCACACCTGCCCAGACTCTGGCCAAACACCTTTCGGGGCACCTGTGGCTCAGGAAGATCCTGTCTTTCCACCAACCTGGGCACCATCAGGCTGTGATCAGGGTTCCAATCACGCAAAGACCCCAGCACCCTCTGTCTAAAACTCATCTCCGGCCTCCTGTTTTCCAACCAAACACCTGTGTGTGTGCACAAGGGGTGCCTGACACAGTCCCGCCCCTCTGCAGCTGCTTCCTCCACACACCTGGGCATCCTCAGGCAGAACCAGGGTCCTAGGACTGCCCATGCCTCCCCAATCTGCCCAAATGCCAGCACATGTGCAGAGTGCTGCTGGAGCAGCCCCTTGTCTCCTAAGACCAGAGCCAAACTGGAGCCCCCAGACCTCTATTCAGCAGCCACTGCACACGGGCCACCCACCTAGGCTCCCTCCTCCTACTGACACAGCCACAGAGCAGGCTCATGCTCACAATCTGCATCCAGGACCTGGCTCCTCTGCCAGTCTGGGGGCACACCCTGTTCCTGAGACAAGAAGCTACATCCCTCACCCTGTGTCTCAACCTGCCTGGGACATCTAAGGCACCCACAGCCTCTGTGTGGGTTCGGGGGTCACCTGCCCCACTATTTGCCTGCAGCCAGAACACTACAACAACTAAACAGTAGCTTGAGCATACAGCTCCACAGTCAGCCCCGGGACTTGGGTACTCGCCAGCGTAGGGGTTCTCAAGCCCATGATACAGCAGCTCAATAGGAACTAGGCCCTTTGGCCTTCTCTTGCCCAAACACGAGGGCCTGGGTATCATGCGGTCAGCTCTTCCCAGCACCAAATCTGCAGCACAGACTCTGTCCCTCTACTAACCTGCACATTCTCATGCCTGCAAGTAGCATAGCCCAAGTAAAGGTCTCAGCAACACCTGCTTCATAACGATGCTGGCAGCATACTGCTTCCTCCCCAGCTACCAATTTGATGGCAGCTGTTGCAGCTCTGTCCTTCCTGGACTCAAATTCTGTATCTCCAACCCGGAGTCTCTGCCCATCTTGAATGCCCTAGAGCTCTGCACTATCCTACATAGGTCCCTACTATCCGTTCCAGTTTCTGTTTTCCATTCAGACACCCCCAGGACGTGCAGGGTGCCCTCTGCCCACAACCTGTTTCTAGGCCCTGATACCCTCCTTCAGCCTGCAACTCCAACCTGGTCTCTCCACCAACCACAGCGCCCCCCAGACCTTGGAGAGGCGCGCTGTCTGCACCAGGGGCCCAGGGGCCCAGGGTCACCTGCTCGGAATCTTACCTACCACCTCTTGCTTCCTACCCAAATACTTGCTCAAGAATAAAGGGACAGTGGCACAGCCCTTCTTCTTCAGAAACCACAATCTGCAATGGAGTACTCCATCAACCCGGACATCCCCAGGCCTCCACTAAATATGCCCGGCATTGGAGGAGGGGAGTTCTCAAGATGTCCCCTTACATCAATTCATGTGCCCTGTGTTCCAGCCACCTGGGCATCCTCAGGCCCCAGACAAGAGCACCACCTGACCAAGCACCTGCGCATGCACGCAGAGGACAGTCGCAGAATACACAGCTGCCTCGGTAACTCCATCAATCCCGGTGACCCCAGGCTAACGCGCCACCCGCACAGATACCAGGTCTCCCCGCTACACTCACCACCTCTTCCAGCTTCCCGCCTAGACTCTGCGCATGCGCGCATCGGACACCAAGAGCTGCCCCACGCCCCACCAACCTGGGCGTCCGCTGGCCCGCAGCCCAGGCTGGGCCTGTCACCGCCTCAGTGCCTGGCACGGCTCTGCGGCAGGACGAACTCGGGTTAAGCAACCCCCTGCCCCGATTCTGCCACACGGTCGACTCGGGTTAAGCTAGTTCGGTCCCCTCCCCTAGTCAGCATCCGCAAGGTCGCTGGGGGTTAACTCTGAAGGGCTGAGCTGCTCGGCGACAGCAACCGTCCGCGCGCGGGACAATGGCTGCGCTTGTGGCCGAACCCGGAAGTGCACTGAGGCTCGGCGAGCCAGAACTACAATTCCCAGAAGCCTCCGCGGCGCGGGCGGTGAGTGGGCGGGGTTCCGGCTCCTCCAAGGAAGTGGGGCGGTGGACCTGGTCAGAAGCTGAGCGGGCGTCGGCGTCCGGTGCCTGGAGGGGTGCTGCACCTGTGCTTGTGCAGGTAGGTCTAGGGGAGCCCTAAGACCAGACGCGGGACCGGGAGGCCGAAGCCAGTGCATCGACGCGTAGGGAGTCGCTCTGGCATGACTTCAGAACGAATAGAAAAGGCGGGGACCCTTCCTGGGTGCCCCTTCCTGTGAGACGCTGCGCGCGACCCACTGTCTCCTCTAGTCCTGGGGGAAACCTGTGAGACAGTTGCGACATCCCCATTTTACAGTGGAGGGAGCGTCTACCGAACCCTTCAGGAATCTATGTTTTTACATTTAATAATAGTAAAATATAAAGAATCATTTTATTTTTAAATTTTAAGTTCTTTGTCTGCCTATAAGGCCTGAATGATCAGTTCCCCCACCTCTCCCCTTTTCTCTGTTTGTTTGTTTTTGTTTTGTTTTTGTTTTGAGACGAAATTTCGCTCTTGTCGCCCAGGCTGGAGTGTAATAGCGAGATCTCGGCTCACAGCAACCTTCACCTCACGGATTCAAGCGATTCTCCTGCCTCAGCCTCCTGAGTAGCTGGGATTACAGGCGCCCAGCTAATTTTTGTATTTTTAGTAGAGACAGGTTTTCACCACGTTGGCCAGGTTGGTCTCCAACTCCTGACCTCAGGTGATCCGCCCGCCTCGGCCTCCCAAAGTGCTGGGATTACAGGCGTGAGCCACCGCGCCCGGCCCCCTTTTCTTTTTGCCCTCATTTCTTGCCCATTTGCTTTGCACATTTTCCCCATTCTCCAACAGATCCAGCAGACTGCAGCCCCCGGGCGTTTGCATGTGCTGTTTGCACTCCTTGGCAGCCTGTCCTGAGGGATTCCTTTGGTTCTCACCGTCTGCTCATTAGGGGAACATCATCTTCTCATTAGGGATTACCCCACTACCCGTTGTGAACTTGCAAGCAAACCCTTCCCTCCCCATATGCTCCCTGCCTCCTCCTTCATCTTTTATTTTTTTCTCTAAAGAACTTTTCACTATCTAGCACACTATATATTTTAAGTATTTATTTGGTCTACTGTCTGCCTTCACCACTACAATGTCAATTCCATAAGGAAAAGCATTTGTATCGATGTTGATCACTGCTGCATCACCAACACCTAAAAAAATAAAACAGAGAGACCTTGCACATGATAGATGCTCAATAAATATTTGTTGACTAAATAAAGCTTCCTGTCTCTGTATTAAACACTTTGATATCTCATTATCCAGCCCAATCACCCTATGAGGTAGTTGTGTTAATTTTCGTCCTACCAGGGAGGTGGCTGAAAATTGGAGCCCTGCTGTATGAAAATACATAATCTTAGTTTTTTAAAAATGCTTGCCAAAGCATTCCTGTAGTTTTCTTCACGTAAATTCTGACCTTTAACAATAACGAATTACTACTATTTGAAATGTAATCTATTCCCAAAGCTGTTTTGTTTTGTTTTGTTTTGTTTTTGAGACGGAGTCTCGCTCTGTCCCCCAGGCTGGAGTGCAGTGGCGTGATCTCGGCTCACTGCAAGCTCCGCCTCGCAGGTTCACACCATTCTCCTGCCTCAGCCTCCCCAGTAGCTGGGGCTACAGGCGCCCGCCACCACGTCCAGCTAATTTTTACTTTTTTATTTTATTTTATTTTTGTATTTTTAGTAGAGACGAGGTTTCACCGTGTTAGCCAGGATGGCCTCGATCTCCTGACCTTGTGATCCACCCGTCTCAGTCTCCCAAAGTGCTGTGATTACAGGCGTGAGCCACCGGCCCGGCGCCAAGTTTCTTATTATTAGTTATTGTGGTTGATCTTTTAAAAAATACTTATTTTGTATCTGGTTAACCTACTGCAATGTTATTAATTCTTATAATACTCCAGTTGTCTTGGCTTTTCTATTGAGACAGTTATCTACAATTTCATTTTTTCCTTACCAGTATTTTAAATTAGACTTTCTCTTTCATGTTGGATTATATTGGCTACCATTTCAAAACAGTATTACTAAAAGAGGCATTCTTTATTTTATTTTATTTTTTTTTTTGAGACGGAGTCTCGCTCTGTCGCCCGGGCTGGAGTGCAGTGGCCGGATCTCAGCTCACTGCAAGCTCCGCCTCCCGGGTTTACGCCATTCTCCTGCCTCAGCCTCCCAAGTAGCTGGGACTACAGGCGCCCGCCACCTCGCCCGGCTAGTTTTTTGTATTTTTTAGTAGAGACGGGGTTTCACCGTGTTAGCCAGGATGGTCTCGATCTCCTGACCTCGTGATCCGCCCGTCTCGGCCTCCCAAAGTGCTGGGATTACAGGCTTGAGCCACCGCGCCCGGCCTTAAAAGAGGCATTCTTGTTTGTGTTCTTTTAATGGGCATATCTCCGAGGTTTGAGGGTTAAATGTGACGTTGGTTTCTAAATTGAAGTAAGTAGCTTATTTTTTTAACCTTTTATTTTGTAAATTTCAAAACAAAAGTAGGGACTCAATGAATGACCCCCTATGACCTATGTCATCCAACTTAACTATTTTCACTCAGTCTTGTTTCATCTGTACTTCCACCTATATTGTGCTTTCCACTCTCTTCATCTCTCAGGGATTTTAAAGCAAATTCTACATATTATTTTATTTTGTCTGTGAAATGCTACATTTCAGCGTATGTCTAACGAGAACTGGTTTTAAAAAGAAAACTTCAATACAAAATAGATATATGTTATAACTACTGGGTACAAACAATACAAAATTATTTCCAGATGTTATTAGCAGAAGACCCAAGAGAGTTAACTAAAAGCAATTAACATCGAGGAGAGTTTAAAAGTAATTAAATGTGATACAAGTAATAATAAACATTTATGTTACACTCTATGCTAATAATAATAAACCTTTATGTGAAACTCGGTGCTAAGCAGTCTTGTAAGATCCATATTTTATATACAATATATTAAATATATAATATGTATTACATATATACATATATATTACATATAATACATATTATATATTTAATATATTATATATAGCGTATATTATTTTTTCTCATTTAGTCCTCACCACAACTCTTGTGAAATGAGACTGTTATTTACATTTTACAGAAGACAAAACTGAAGCCTAGAGATAAGTAACTTACCCTAGACTGTATTAGGATAGAGTTGGAATTTGAGACCAAGAAGTTGAACTCTAGAGTCCACACTCTTAACTTTTACATTATGTTGCCCCTTGTCTACACGTCAATATCTTTCCTCTACATGCAAGTAATACTAAGTTTGCAAACAAGACAGAAAAAGCAAAAAAAAAAAAAAAAAAAAAAAAAAAAAAGCCTTATAAATAAATTTAGTAAGATAAATATAGGTCATCTGAAGAAACCCTCAAAACCTTACTGAAAGAGAAAATGGACACATAGAAATGCCGTGTTGCTAGCTGTGTTGTAAATATGTAAAATCTTGCAGATTGATCTGCAAATACAAATATGACAAAATCAGAATGGGATGCCTTGAGTGTTAGTTCATCTTCCTTTTTTCACTTCATTTATTTTTCTGCTAATTGTTTAAGATATTCAGAAAATAGGCCAGGCGCAGTGGCTCACACCTGTAATCCCAGTACTTTGGGAGGCTAAGGCGGACCAATCATGAGGTCAAGAGTTCGAGACCAGTCTGTCTAACATGGCGAAACCCTGTGTCTACTTTAAAAATACAAAAATTAGACAGGCATGGTGATGCATGCCTGTAATCCCAGCTACTCAGGAGTCTGAGGCAGAAGAATCGCTTGAACCCGGGAGGCAGAGGCTGCAATGAGCCGAGATTGTACCACTGCACTCTATCCTGGGCAACAGAGCGAGACTCTGTCTCAAAAAAAATTCAGAAAATAGAGCATTAGTACTATAAAATGTAAAACTGACTTTGTTTATCTGTCTTTTGTTTAGTCTTTTTTATTTTCTTTCAAAATGAACAAAGTGGTAGTGTTTACTTCCAGGAACCTATAAATCCTAACTTAACCTAATATTACAGGACTTTAGAAGAATTACCACTGCTGGGGGCAGTGGCTCATGACTGTAATCCCAGCACTTTGGGAAGCCGGAGCAGGAGGATCACTTGAGCCCAGGAGTTTGAGACCAGCCTGGGCAACATGGCAAAACCCCATCTCTACAAAAAATACAAAAATTAGCCAGGCCTGGTGGCACAAGTCTGTAGTCCCAGCTATTCAGGAGGCTGAGGTAGGAAGGATTGCTTGAGCCAAGGAGGCAGAGGTTGCAATGAACCAAGATCACGCTACTACACTCCAGCCTCAGTGACAGAGCCAGACCCTGTCTCAAAATAAATAAATAAATGAATAAAAAAAAAATTAAAAAAAAAAAAAGAGTTACCACTCAGGAACATTCTAGAAAGAATTCTAGAAAGATGCCCATCTAATCTAGAGATTTATCTATCAACTGTCTGGGGAAGAGCTGACACCAAAGTTCCATATTAAGGTTCTGTTTATTGGCCAGGAATTGGGTAAGGGCTCAACATACAGTGAAGAGCAAGAAAATTATGAATCCATTTACTATAAATAATAGAAGACAAAAGTAAGAGTCACTAGAGGGTAGAAGGGCATGATCTGTCTCTAGGATGTCGGGGGAGGGGGACATTTCTTGGCAGGGAAGAGGAAAGTTCCCAGCATTCAAATAGGGTGGTGTTTCTGGCACTACTGAGTGCAACCCTTAGGGTCCTAACTCTAGTCTCTTGTATCACATCTAATGATTAATTTTTAAAATCTGAATTAATGTTATCATCATCATGATAGCCATTCAGCTCCGAGGATAGCAACAACCCATTCTGAAAACTCTTTCTTCATTTCCAGGAGTTTTCAGTATTGGTTTCCCCCGTGTTGACAGTCCTTTTCTGTCTCCTTTGCTTGATGTCTCCTGTAAACATCAGAGGGACCCAGGAATCAGCTGTCAGCCTGTCCCTTGCCTTGTCTTCATCCACTCTGCTTGGGGTTGACATACAGGCCTATTGCTCAAACCCTGTAAGTTCCCAAGAAAAGTCCTGTTTTCCTGACTAGCCTTTGGGCAGCTCTGGGAACTGAGCTCTCATAATATCCTATCTGGTAAGAGTCCTTTTGTTTGCCTGAGGCCTCGAGCCGTGCTGTACCAGTTTGTCCAGATGGTTTATACTAACAGTGTGATTTATGGAGGAACATCTGGAGTCTGGAGCGTCAGTGACTGACCCTTTACAAAAAACCATGGACACCCAGGTTTAGGTGAGTTTCCCTCGATGTCAATGCTTCACACACGTCATCACACATCATTGCTGGGAGATTTCCCATGTGCTATGGTTTGGATATTTGTCTCCTCCAAAACTCATGTTGAAACTTAATCCCCAGTATGGCAATATTGAAAGATGGGGGCTTTTAAGAGGTGATTGGCTCACGAGGGCTTTGCCTTCATGAATGGATTAATCCATTCATGGACTAACGGATTAACGGGTTATCATGGGAGTGGAACTGGTAGCTTCATAAGAAAAGGAAGAGAAACCTGAGCTAACATGTTACCACACTCAGTCCCCTTGGCATGTGAACCCCTGCACCCCTTCAGGACTCTACAGAGTCCCCACCAGCAAGAAGGCTCTTACCAGATGCAACCCCTTGACCTTAGACTTCTAAGCCTCCATAACTGTATGAAATAAATTTCCTTTTTAAAACAAATTACCCAGATTCAGATATTCTGTTATAGGCAACAGAAAGCAGACTAATACACCATGTGACTCCACTGAAAGAGAACACTTGGAAGCTGGTGCAGGGTATCCTCCAGACTTCACCCCATGCACCTTTTCCCTTTGCCAATTTTATTCTCCATCCTTTTGCTGTAATAAACTATAACCATGAGGTTAACAATTGGGTCCTGTGAATTCCTCTAGAAAATCTTTGAGCATGAGGTGCTCTTGGGGACCATCCTGACAGAGGAGTTCATCCAGCCCCATAACTTTAAATCCCACTGACAACTCTCAAATGTGTATCTCCAGCCATGATCTATCTAGACTTTTATGAACAATTGCCTACTTGATTCTCCAGCTGATTCTTGACATGTCTAAATTCTTGACATGAAGCAAATTCTTCATTTCTCTCCTTATCCCAGAGTTGCTCAGAAAGTGACCTGTCAGTCATCCAGTTGCCCTGGCAAGAAACCATGGAGATATCCTTGTCTCCTCACTCTCTTTACCTTCAGCAAATCTCATTCTGACTCTCTCCACCCCTGCAATTCCCAGGATTCTAAGCATTTCATGCCTACCTCTCCTAAGGAGCCTCAATCCCTCACTTCACTATGTGTTTTCTCCTTTTATTAAGAGCTCTTAATTTCTTAAGAGCTCCTTGTTCCTTATCTTCTGCCATGATTTGAAAAGCCACTTCTTCTCTGACCCCTGCCTTTGTCACCTGCTCCTCTCTGGCTGACTCAGACTTACTCTTCTCCCTGGAGTCTATGTCCACCAACGGTGTTTGCTCAACCTCAACCTGCAACTATGATATCCTATGCTGTTCAGTCTCAAACCTCGGCCCTCTAACTCTAGATCCACGGGCTGTCATTTTTACCATTACCATTGCTTTGAAAAAAAAATATGAGTCAAAATCTAAGATTCTGTGGGAGCTAGGGCCTGACCAACCCATTGCAATAGAACATCACAAGGTATACAGAGATGACAGAGAATGACTGGCTTATAATATGCACTTAATAAATATCATTAAATACATGATCGAGCATGGTTTCTCTAGGACTCCTGGAGAAAAAGAGCTCTGCTTCCGTTAAACCAAGGAGTTGATTTGGACGTAAGTGTTGGGCTCTGGATTCACAAGCTCCTGTTAAACAAAAAGAAAATGTGAGCTCCATTTGCTAGGTGGACCCTCCCAGTCTACTCACTGTAGTCTGTGGCCCAAACAGCCTGGTACTTTCCTTTCTTTGGAAATTCCAGAAATCTTCCTCCATTCTCATCACACTTTAGTAACACTGACACCTCTCTGTTCCTGGAATGGCCCATGTACTTCCCCACTGTGGTAAACAGACTCTAAAATGGTCCCCATAATCCCTGCTTCCTGGTATTCATTCCTCTATGTAATCTCCTCACCTTGAGGGCAAGACCTGCATCTAACCTTGCATCTAACCAATAGAATATGGCAAAGGTGGTAGGATATGCATGATTGCATGTATGTGATTCTGTTACACAAGATTATGACTTCTGTCTTGGCTTTGAAGAAACAAGATGCAATGTTGTGAACTGCCTATGGAGAGGGCCACCTGGCAAAGAACTGAGGATGACCTCCAGCTGACAGTAAGAAACTGAGGCCCTCATTATGACAGCCTGCAAGGAACTGAATGCTGCTAATAACCACGTGAACTTGGAAGTGGATCCATCCCCAGTTGAGCCTCAGATGAGACCAGGCTTTGACTGACACCTTGATTATATAGCCTTGCAGAAGAGCTGTCTAAGCAATGCCTGAACTCCTGACCCACGGAAACTGTGAGATAACAAATTCATGTTATTTTAAGCTGCAAAGTCTGTGGTAATTCATTATACAGCAATGGATAACTCTACACCCACTTCTGGGCCTTTTCTCCTGATGCCTCTCAAGTTGGACTGTTTCTCTCCACACTGTTTGCATGGTTTGCTCCTTCTAATCCCTTCAGAATGTAGCAGACACTGAGTTGACTGACCTAGCATTCTTCCCCACACCACCTCCCTCGCTTGCTTCTATTGAAGAGACTGGGAATGTTAATGTATCACTTTCTCAGCCTCTGTTGCTGCGAGGAGCACCATATGACCTTATTCTGGCTGAGATATAAGAGGAAGCTTACTGAGTGGGATTTCTGGGAAGACCTTTTGCCCTACTAATAATAGGAAACAAACATGGCTCCCCTACACAGACACTGGTGAAGAGAGGGACTCAGGTGGCTAAGGTTTTACCAGTTCAAAGCTGATTACAGAGCTGACAAACCTAAACATGATACCGTGGCCTAAACCAATCTGATTCTCCTATGGAGAATTTGAACCTAGAAATGCTTGAAGGGCAGCAGAAGATGTTATTATATATACTCTGAAGTTATAGAGAAGCAATGACCAGTGACTTACATAGAAATTCAGTCTGAATTGAGAGAATGAAATGAATTCATAGATTAGTGAAAATGAGAAACTGCGTAATAAGAGAGAAACAGCTTCTTTGTGGCATTCGAGTTGCCAAGAGGCCCAGGAGTAATTTCTGAAATTGAGTTATCTGATATTTCTCAGTGTTCTCTCAATTAATCCCCATTCAAACTATATTCAAAGGGTTTAATGTTCTTAACATTAAAAATTCTTGACTAAGATATTAATATATGAAACATTCAGCCAGGTGCAGTGGCTTGCATCTTAATCCCAACACTCTGGGAGGCCAAGGTGGAATGATTGCTTGAGCCCAGGAATCTGAGGCTGCAGTTGGCCATGATCGCACTACTGCACACAAGCTGAGCGAAAGAGCAATACCTTGTCTCAAAAAAATACAAAGGTATATAGGATATTCACATTTTTCTTTTTTCTTTCTTTTTTTTTTTTTTAGACGGAGTCTTGCTCTGTCGCCGGGGCTGGAGTGCAGTGGCCGGATCT
Source organism: Macaca mulatta (assembly GCF_049350105.2). Lineage (NCBI taxonomy): Eukaryota > Metazoa > Chordata > Mammalia > Primates > Cercopithecidae > Macaca > Macaca mulatta. Next base: position 56,986,360 of record NC_133424.1, read on the forward strand.
CAGCTCACTGCAAGCTCCGCCTCCCGGGTTTACGCCATTCTCCTGCCTCAGCCTTCCGAGTAGCTGGGACTACAGACGCCCGCCACCTCGCCCGGCTAGTTTTTTGTATTTTTTAGTAGAGAGGGGGTTTCACCATGTTAGCCAGGATGGTCTCGATCTCCTGACCTCGTGATCCGCCCGTCTGGGCCTCCCAAAGTGCTGGGATTACAGGCTTGAGCCACCGCGCCCAGCAGGATATTCACATTTTTCAAGAATAGTTCATCTGTTAGGCTAAAATCTACCCCTCTTTTACTTATCCTCCATGGTAATTTATCTGCCCTATGGAACAACAAGGAACACATTTATCCCTCTACCTGAAGCCTGTCAGACACTAAAATAATGGAGTCCTCTGTCTCTAAATTTTCTCTTTTCCAAACCCAATAAAACCCTGTCAGTAGGACATGGATTTGAGCCCGTGTTCCGGCCTCTCACTTATTCCTCCTCTGGATAAATTCTGACTGGTCACTGACTTGTTCAGAATATAGAATCTAAAGTCCATTCTTGGAAATGGAGTAATCTGGCTGTCCTGATGACAGGGTTAAGATCACTTGCATTCTCTAAAGTAATTCTACTAGTCCTTAGAACTATGGAGCCATCACTTGACTGCTCTAAACTTGTTATTGGAACCTTTGCTTATGCCTGGATGAACTAACAGTTTTCTTCTTTTTAATTTTTTTCTGAGACAAGGTCTTGTTGGGTTGCCCAGGCTGGAGTACAGTGGCTGGACCTCAGCTCACTGCAACCTCTGCCTCCCAGGTTCAAGTGATTATCCTGCCTCAGCCTCCCAAGTAGCTGGGATTACAGGTGCCTGCCACCATGCCCAGCTAATTTTTGTATTTTCAGTAGAGACGGGGTTTCACCATGTTGGCCAGGCTGGTCTCAAACTCCCGACCTCAAGTGATCTGCTCACCTCCACCTCCCAAAGTGCTGGGATTACAGGCATGAGCCACCATGCCTGGCCCAGTTTTCTTCTTTTTGAATAATGTAACTAATCATACCTCTCTGTTTTATTGTTACCAGGAAGCTTAGAGACACATAAGAGATATAGGGGCAGATATCATGTAGGCCCAGCATATATTTTTTACTTTTTACCCATATCTTGACTTCTTGCTATTGTTAAAAATATTTTTTCTGATTGTAATTTCTATTTCTAATTTAACACCATTTTGTAATGTTGTATATAAACTGCTTCAAATCTTCCACAGGAAAAACTGCTTCAAATCTCCCATGAGAAAAATGTGGGGAAGTAAATATCATGAATGAAATGAAAGATTGGAAAGGAAAGGAAGGGAATGAAAAGGAATAGACTGTTTAGGAATGTAACTGAAAGAGATGGCAAAAGCATAAATGAAATGGAGGGAAACTGAATAGGACAGAAAGGAATACAATATAAATTAAAGGCAGAGAATGGAGTGAAATAAAATGGCATGATGTCCAAAGAAGTGCAAATGAAAGAAATTAAATGAAAAGGAAAATTGTAGTGGAAAGAAAGAAACAAAGGAAAATCAAATGGAGCAGAAAAGAGAGTAATAAAATAAGGTAATGAGCGGGAGAGAAATGGAGAGGAAATGGGAGAAAAGTAATATAGTAGAAGGAAAGTCTAACATTAAAGAACAAAAATAAAGCAACAAAATTAAAAAAAAAAACAGAAAAGGGATGAAATGGAATGCCATGGAATATAAAATAATGAGATGAAATGAAACTGAAATCAATGGTGTAAAGAGTAGGAAATGCAAAGGACTGCAAAGAAATGGAAAGAGCTTAAATGAAGTGAAAAGGAGTGGAATGGAATGACTTGAAAAGAAGAAATTAAATGGAAAGCTTCAAAAGGAAAGTAATAAAGACAAGGGAATGAAGTGCCATAAAGGGCATAAAGGGACAGGATGAAGTGAGAAAACATGGAGTAGAATGGAATGGAATAGAATAGAGTGGGATGGATTGGAGAGAAATGAAAAGGGAAAGGAATTGAAGAGAACAGAGGGAGAGGAATGGAAAACAGTGAAATATAATTGAATGAAAGGGGAGGGGATGGAGAAGAGAAAGTGAATGGAAAAGAAAGAAGGGAATGGGAAAAAAGAAAAAGTGAATGGGAAAGGAATATAAAGAATAAGAACTGGAATGCAGTGGAATGAAATGAAAACCAATCAAATGGAAATGAATGTAAATAGGGACATTGACTAGGAAGGAATGGAGAAGTAGAAAACAAAACGGATGAAATGGATTAAATATATGGATGGAAATAAGAGGACTGAAATGGGATGGGAAGAGTAAGACTGCAAATGAAATAAAGTCGTGGGATGGGAATTGAATGGGCTGGAATAAAATAGAGTGTAATGGAATGTAAAATAAATGAATTGAAATGAATTAAAAGAAAAAATAAAAATGGATAAAATGTAATAGAAAGAAAGGAAAAGAATGAAAAGGAATGAAATAAGAAAGAGATGGAAAGGAGTGTAAAGGGATCAAACAGAGCTGAGTGGGATGGAATGAAAAGGCATGGAATGAGCCAGACATGATGGCTCATTCCTGTAATCTCAGCACTTTGGGAGGCCAAGGCGGGCAGATCAATTGAGGTCAGGAGTTCAAGACCAGCCTGGCCAACATGGTGAAACCCCATCTTTACCAAAAAATAAAAAAATAAGCTGGGTGTGATGGCTCAAGACTGTAGTCCTAGCTACTCAGGAAGCTGAAGTGGGAGAATCCCTTGAACCTGGGAGGCGGGGGTTGCAGTGATCAGAGATTGAGTCACTGCACTCCAGTCTGGGTGATGGAGCAAGACCCTGTCTCAAAAAAAAAAAAAAAAAAAGAAAAAAAAAGAAAGAAAAGAAAAGGCATGGAATAGAGTAGAGTGAATGGGAAGAGATAGGATGGGGGGGAATAGAGTGAAAGGAAATAAACCAAATGGGATGGAAAGAAAATGGCAGAGTGAAGTGATATGGAAATACAGGAAATGAATAAAGCTAAATGGATAGAAAGGAAATGGGTGGAGTGAAACATGGAATGCAATAAAATGGAGTGCATTGGAAAGGAATGAAGGAAAACTAACTAGAAAATGACATGATGGAAATGGGTAGGATGGAATTGAGAAGATTTTTAAAGGGAAATTTTCTTTATAGTTCATCCTACAGACTCTTTAGTAGGGAAGAAAAACCAGATTGATGACAGATTTCCACCTGTCCAAAGACTCAGTGTGGCATAAACATACCTCATAGATTGACTCCGTGTTTTTTGGCACAGTGGAGAGCAATCTGAGTGGGGGCATCAGAGGTTTGGGTGGTGGCTTCCATGGGCTGAAGGAATTGCCTCCAGGGCTTGCTGAAGGCAGCTTTGTCTGCAAGTAAGCAGAGAAATCAGGCAGGGCCTACAGTCATAGATTGCCAGGAATGTACAAACTTACACTCGTCAGAGACCCAGAGAGTGGAAGGAATCTGTTCAGATTCTTGCAGATAATCAGAGGTGGAAGCAGGGTTAGAACCCAGGCCCTTGCCCTGGCCCAGAACTCTCCTTTTTCCTGCTGGCTCTGCAACCTTTACTCCCAGCCTGTGCTGGTCCAGTACCACCTCACTGGCAGTCCAATTCCAAGCCCTGGAGGTGGAAGGAACAAAAGAGGATCCAGGGTCTTGGCATCTGACCCAGCTCCCTGTGAGGCCTTAGGCTACTCTCTTCCCATTCCCGGCCCTGTGCTGTGCCATGAAAGCTTGACAAGATCATCTCTCAGGCTTATCACACATAAAATTCTCAGACTGTCTTTTCTCCACAGATTCTTTAACCAAACCCATCAGGGCCAATGTACCTCATAGGTCTCCTCTGGAAGGTCTGGTGGTTGCATCTGGGGAAAAACAAAGTTGCAGAGAGGTCATAGGGCTTGGAACAGGGGCACCCCAAGAGATTCTCAGAAATAGCTTTGGCCTCAGAGGCAGTTATAGCTCTTCTGATTCCCAGAGGGCTCAAAGCTAGGAACTGTCATGTCAAGGAGTAAGAAGACGAGGAGAAGAGATGAAAAAACTCGGAAGGGTCTTAAGATCCTCAGAGAAGTCAAAGGAGGAGATGCAGAGAGACTCAACCTGGCACTGGGTTTTCTCAAAATATCATGCCAGTCCCCACCCTAAGAAGTAAGACTACAGCAGCCTGGTCGGCGGATCAAGGAGGGTCCCTCTGCAGCATCACTCACCTTTTCGACTCTGATCCGTCCCTGCAGCTGGGATATGTTGCAATACTCAGGACTCAGGCTTTCTAGAAAAAGTGAATCTCAGTCAGGAGCTGGAGTTAGAAAGAGATATGGGGCAAGGGGCTGTTTTTCCAGGACCCCTGTCCCCAGAAAGGAAGTGCAGAAGTCTTCCTTCCCAGGACTCCCTGTCGTATTTCCACTGAGCTTGACCTGGGAATGTCCTGGAAGTCAAGTTCTAGGTTAGGTAAGGCTGTCTGGTGACACAAATGAGGAGCGAAATCTAAGTTCTAGCCCCAGTTTTGACAGTGGGTCCTCTGTAGCCTGGGTTTAGCCCTTTATCCCTCACGGCCTTGGTTTTCCTCTCTGTAAAATGGGGCTGGATTGGACAGTTTCTAGAAAGCCTTCCATATCAAAAGGCCTGTCCTTCCAGAATCCCAGACCTAGAGATGGCAAATGTTTCATTTTGTCTTTGGTTAACTCTAACCCATCAGTAGAGGGCACTCGAGGCACTCTATTGAGATATGAGGCTGGATTTGGATTCAGCAGGATGTAGTGTTGTGATTGATTCATTCTGTCTACAACAATCAATTAACAAAGTTTTCTGAGATTGAGAAAGGAGAGCATTCCAGCATGTTGTCCTGCTTTTGCTATGACTATTGAAACAGGCAGAACCCGTTAGAGGGCTTGACTCCAATCTCATCCATATTCCAGATGGGAACACAGAGGCTCAGAGTGGGCAGGGTTTGCCCTGATCATACAGTGACCTGGTGGCAAAGCTGGGAGCCCCCAGCACCAGCCTCTTCTCCAGCCCTCACCCCCGCCCCAGGCATCATCCATAGAGTCACTCACCGGAACTGGGCTCTGTGGGGTGCTCCTCCTTTGGAGTGGGTTGTGAGGTCTCATGACTGGGGTCCTCTGCTGTTTTCCTTGAGGGCCTGAAACCCCAAAACCCTCATTCTTCTGTGCCTCTAGTCCTTGCCCATCTCCACAGGTTCTGTCCGTATACCATGTCCATTCTTGGACAATGCCCCCAGCCCTCTGAATTCCCCAGGTGCCAGACACGACTCAGCACCATGGTCAGCAACACGCCAGGCAGGCGCGCCCCCTGCTGGCCACACCCCCATCCCCCACCCTGTATCCCTGTATTACCGTCTGGCATTTCTGATGTAGAGAAAATAGCCCAGTTCTGAGGCCACAGCAATGACAGCCAGGATCCCGATGACAATACCAGCAATGGCCCCTGAGGACAGGGAGGAGGACTGGGGACCTGGGCAAGGAGAGAGAATCAAGACCCAGGCCTGACACACCCTCATCCCTGCCCCCAGCCCATTCCCAAGCTTGCAGCTTTTTCTCTACTGACATTTTGTGAGCACTGGTTTTCCAGTCGTTGGGAGGCATCAGATTGTGGTTCTTGGTTTTTGGTTTTGCTTTTTTTTTTTTTTTTCCAGACAGAGTCTCGCTGTGTCACCCAGACTGGAGTGGAGTGGCGCGACCTCAGCTCACTGCAACCTCCAGGTTCAAATGATCCTCCCACCTCAGCCTCCCCGAGTAGCCGGGACTACAGGTACCTGCCACCATGCCAGGCTAATTTGTTTTATTCTTTGGTAGAGAGGGGGTTTCACCATGTTGCCCAGGCTGGTCTGGAACTCCTGACCTCAAGTGATCCATCCGCCTCAGCCTCCCAAAGTGCTGGGATTACAGACATAAGCCACTTCACCTGGCCTCAGTCTGTGGTATTAACAGCATCATTTCTAAAATAAATATCCAGTTTCTGGGTCCAAATTTCAGCAGTGACTTTGGGCATGCTACTTAACCTCTCTATGCTTCAGTGGTCTCTTTTGTAAAATGAGAACAACAGGGTTTATAGGACTTCCGGAAAGATTAAACATATATGTATTCATGTTCTATATATATAGTGTTTGTTTGGAACCATGGAAAGTGATCAGTAAATGTTGGCCATGATGACAATGCCAATAAGCATAATGGATCAAATATGGCTTTGCCTTTCTTTCCTCCCAGAAAAGAGGCACACACCAGAGAAAAGAGCTTTGGCAACCAGAAACCCGGCTTTGACTTAGAACCCTTTGACTCGCTGGGTCCGTGTGACCGTGGACAAGTGAATTCATTTCTGAGTCTCATTTCTTCATCTGTAAATAGCACAGGATGTTTGCAAAGATGAGATGAAATCATGAATGTTGACACCTGGCACATAGTAGGTGATTAATAAATGGCAATTGTTTTCATTAATCAGGTCTGCCAATTGCCCATCTCACTTCTGCCTGAACCTTTCTCAAAAGGGTGAAATCGAGCCACTGGAATTAAGAACACAGCCACAAGGGTCAGGAGTGTGAGGAAGGAGCTCTGCTTTGGAGGGGCAGGAGGGAACTTCCTGGGGTGCCTCAGGGATTCTTAGTTTCATTCTTTGCACCTCCATTTTTCTTTCCCCGCACCCCCCCCCCCCGCTTTTTTTTTTTTTTTAGATGGAGTCTTGCTCTGTTGCCCAGGCTGGAGTGCAGTGGCGCAATCTCAGCTCACTGCAACCTCCACCTGCCAGGTTCAAGCAATTCTCCTACTTCACCCTCCCAAGTAGCTGGAATTACAGGTGTGCACTGCCATGCCTGGCCATTTTTATGTGTGTGTATTTTTAGCAGAGATGGGGTTTCACCATGTTGGCCAGGCTGGTCTCAAACTCCTGACCTCAGGTGATCCACCCACCTCAACTTCCCAAACTGCTGGGATTACAGGTGTGAGCCACCGTACCTGGCTGCATCACCATTTCTTTCTTTCTTTTTTTTTTCTTTTTTTTTGAGACAGAGTCTCGCTCTGTTCCCCAGGCTGGAGTGCAGTGGCACGATCTCGGCTCACTGCAAGCTCAGCCTCCCAGGTTCACGACATTTTCCTGCCTCAGCCTCCCAAGTAGCTGGGGCTACAGGCACCCGCCACCACGCCTGGCTAATTTTTTGTATTTTTAGTAGAGACAGGGTTTCACCATGTTAGCCAGGATGGTCTCGATCTACTGACCTCGTGATCTGCCTGCCTCAGCCTCCCAAAGTTTTGGGATTACAGGCGTAAGCCACCAGGCCCGGCCTCTGTTTCTTTGTATCTCTAGCAAGAATAAGAATTCCAAACTCTACAGACTCTTTAAAATTTTTTTTGAGACAGAGTCTTGCTCTATCACCCAGGCTGGAGTGCAGTGGCATGATCTTGGCTCACTGTAACCTCTGGCTCCTCTGCAACCACTGCAACCTGGCTGCCTCCCAAGTGATTCTCCTGTCTCAGCCTCCCAAGTAGTGTGATACAGGCGCCTACCACCATGCCCGGCAAATTTTTGTATTTTTTAGTAGAGATTGGGTTTCACCATGTTGCCCAGGCTGGTCTTCAACTCCTGACAATATGTGATCCACCTGCCTCACCCTCTCAAAGTGCTGAGATTACAGGCGTGAGCCACTGTGCCCGGCCTCTATAGACTTTTGAAGGGATTAACAAGATCATGTATAAAACTACCAGCACAGTGCCTGATACATACCAGATGCTTGACAAATGGTGGTGGTGATGATGATGATAATGATGATGATGATGATAGAAGCAAGCTCTAAGCACCAAGAGGCCTTCATACATGATCTCATTCAAATCCTACAATATCCCCGTGAGCATCAGCTGAACTCACCACTTCCTTCCCTGAGCCTCTGTTGCTCCATCCATCAAATGGTCTTACCAAGACCACAAGATTGCTCTGAAGATTAAATGAGGTAATTTGGAAGTTGATATAAATGGTGTTCTAGGCTTAGTGAACAACTTGAGGAGGCCAGCCTGGTTTTAAACCTCGATGACAGGATTTGAGTCTATAGATCTCAGTTTCCCTTCCTGTACAATGAAGAAACCAACAGGCTCACCTCAAAACTGACTGATAGAAAGTACCCAAGAAGTGTCTGCTGATATTATATATGGGAAAGTTGGATTCAGACATGTGGCACAGGCTCAATAAACAATAATTTTAGGCTGAGCGTGGTGGCTCAAGTCTGTAATCTTAGCACTTTGGGAGGCCAAAACAGGAGGATCACTTGAGCCCGGGAGTTGTGCAACATAGGGAGGCCATCTCTACCAAAAAAATATAAATAAAAAATTAGCTGGGGGTGGTGGTGCACACCTGTAGTCCCAGCTTCTCAGGAGGCTGAGGTGGGAAGATGGCTTCAGACTGGGAGGTTGAGGCTTCAGTGACCCATGATCTTGCCACTGCACTCCAGCCTGGGTGACACAGTGAGACCCTGTCTCAAAAAAAAAAAAAAAAAAAAAAGAAGGAATAATTTTATTTGTTTAACAAATACAATATGCCAATCACTGCCCTAAGAACTTTACAAATGTTAACAATCTTCAACAACCCTAAGAAATAGGCAGAATTATTATGTTTTTTAGATAATAAATCAGAGGCCCAGAGAGGGTAAGTAACTTGCCCAAGGTCACACAGCTAATAAGCATTGGAGAAGGATGTGAATCCCAGTGAACAGTAACACTGTTGCCTTCTCAAGAACTAAAGACAGAGATACAGGGACTCCCTGCCAGTCATGTCCAGTTGCTATTAACATCATTTCTGATTCCCCATATAGCTCACTCCTTCCCTCACTGGGTATGTCTCTGACTCATTGTCCTAAATGACTGAAAGATAGGCGTCACGATATGATTTGCCTGTGTCCCCGCCCAAATCTCATCTTGAATTATAGCTCCCATAATTCCCAAGTGTTGTGAGAGGGACCTTCTGGGAGATAATTTCATCACGGGGGCGGTTTCCCCCATATTGTTCTTATGGTAGTGAATAAGTCTCACGAGATCTGAGGGTTTCATAAAGGGTTTCCCTTTTTGCTTGGTTCTCATTCTCTTGTCTGCCATCATGTAAGACATGCCTTTCGCCTTCCACCATGATTGTGAGGCCTCCCTAGTCACGTGGAACTGTGAGTCCGTTAAACCTCTTTTTCTTTATAAATTACCCAGTCTTGGGCACGTCTTTATCAGTAGCGTGAAAACGGACTAATACACGTCACAAACCGAATTTACAGGCAAACAAACTGAGGCTCAGAACAGCTTGGAGAGTTTTCCAGGGAACATAGCAGGGAGTAGAGTTCCTATGTTCCCCTGAGCATTAGGGGTTAGGATTCAACAGCTGTGGACTGAGAACCTGCTCAGGCAGTGTAGAGACTGCCACACTCCAGCCCTCGGTAGGGGTAGACTAGGTGGCTGGGACCAGCATCAGGAAAGGCCCCTCGGGTCCTAGGGGAAGGCAACCCTGAGAGACTCACCTACCACCTTGACCAGGACTGAAGCGGAGCGGGCCAGGCCGGTGAGAGGGTTGGAGGCTGTGCAGTTGTAGATCCCGTTGTGTTCCCAGGTCAGAGCCCTGATGATCAGTTGCTCTCCCAGGTGCTCCCAGGTGGAGTGTTCAAGAGTCCAGCGATACTCAGCGCCTGGCTTGGACTCGGCACAACACTGCAAGGTCAGGCTGGAGTTTAGCTCTGCCTCGATGGTGCTGACCATCTTCGATGCCGACTCCCTGGTGATGTTCACTTTGTCAGGACCATCTGTGTGTAAAACCAAACGTGATGCACCCTGGCCCCCATCAGCGAGCCATTCACTTTCACCTTGGAATTTCAGTAAAATAAACAGAACATGCTCCCTTTTGCTCCTTAGCTGTCTGACAAGCACAGTGTGGTCCACAACACTGTGGGTGGGGGAGATCAAAACAAAAACAAGGGCCGGGCGCAGTGGCTCACGCCTGTAATCCCAGCACTTTGGGAGGCCGAGGTGGGTGGATCGCGAGGTCAGGAGATCGAGACCATCCTGGCTAACATGGTGAAACCCCGTCTCTACTAAAAATACAAAAAATTAGCCAGGTGTGGTGGCGGGCACCTGTAGTCCCAGCTACTTGGGAGGCTGAGGCAGGAGAATCACTTGAAACTGTGAGGTGGAGGTTGCAGTGAGCTGAGATCGTGCCATTGCGGTTCAGCCTGGGTGAGATAGCAAGATTCCATCTCAGAAAAAAAAAAACAAAAAACAAAACAAAGAAAACCCCTGCCTTTGCAAAAGTTAATTCAAAGAAGAGTTTTAGGTCACTTGGGCATCAGAAATTGTTGCTAGGCCAAGCGCAGTGGCTCACACCTGTAATCCCAGCACTCTGGGAAGCCGAGGTAGGTGGATGTGAGTGGAACTCCTGAGACCAGGAGTTCAAAACCAGCCTGACTAATGTGGTGAATCATGTCACTACTGAAAAATAAAAATAAAAACCAGCTAGATGTGGTAGCACATGACTGTAATTGCAGCTACTAGAGTGGCTAAGAATCGCTTGAACCTGGGAGGCCGAAGTTGCAGCAAGCCAGCAAGCCAAGGTTGCGCCACTGCACTCTGGCCTAGGAGACAGAGTGAGAAGGAAGAAAGAAGGAGAGAAAGAGAGAAAGAGAGGGAGAGGGATGGAGGGAGGGAGAGAGGGAGGGAGGAAGAGAGGAAGGGAAGAAGGGAGGGAGGGAAATTGTGGCTGTGTCCTGTGCATATAATTCCTAAGGGAGGAAGGGAGGAAGGGAGGAAGGAAGGGAGGGAGGGAGGGAGAAGGAAGTGGGGGAGTGAGGGAAATTGTGGCTGTGTCCCGTGCATATAATTCCTAACTTCTAGTCCTGTGTATTCTCAATGGTATAAACACGTGCAAATTTTCTTTGTAATGTCAGAGGGGATCATTGTCACTTTTCTCTTCTACCACATACCAGAAGGAAACAAATGAAAGTAGTTGTTGGATTCCTCATATAAATTAAAAGAGTTTGGGCCTGGAGCCATGGCTCATGCCTATAATCCCAGCACTTTGGGAGGCTGAGGCAGGGAGATCGCTTGAGCTCAGGGGTTCAAGACCAGCCAAGGCAACATAGTAAGACCCTGTCTCTATTTTGTAAAAAACCTAAAAGAGTTTAAGAGTCAAACTTTATTTAAATTAATGTAAAACACTAGAAGGGATGCAAAAGGTTGCTAATTGAGATATTCCAGGAGGGGAGGAATACTCCTTCTCTGCTCCCTCCCAAACATCCTTTGAACCTGTTCATTTCTCCCTATCCTGACCTCATGGCCACTTGGATCCCTCACCTGCATCCCAGCTCCTCCTGGTCTCCCCCATTCCAGTCTCATCCTCCACAGAGTAGCCAGAGAAGTCTTCCTAAGTACTAAATTGTCACTGTCCCTCCTGTGTTCAGAACCCTCTGTGGCTCCCCAGTGCCCTTGGGACAAAGCCTGTGGCTGATGAGGCCATTTACAATTTGATCCTTAGAGACCCCCTCCGGTCCCACCTTTCCACACCTCTTGCTCTCATTCAGGAATTAAATCCCACTCGGAGATTCCATCCTTGTTACACTCTCTTGCCTCAAAGCCGTCGCACACTCTCTTCCCTCTGCCTGGAATGCTCTTCTCTGCCTCTGCTCTAACCAGCCTACTCCAACTCATCCTTCAGCTCTCACGGTGGACATCCCCATTCATGATGAGCCTTCGCAACATGCCTCAGATGGAGGCTTCCTTTGGGCTCCCCATACCCTCCCTTTGTCCCCCAAGTTCCCATTTATCATGCTGTGTTTTATTTGCCTACTTAGTGACCTCGCCATCTCCAGCAGGCTGTGAAAGCTGAAAATCATGGCAAGTATCAAATGCTCAACATGTTGCTTACCACAGAGAGAGCACAAAATATATATTTTTGGTTTAACGACTGAATTGAGAAGGAAAGAGGAGAGAGCAACAGAGAAGTGTAAAGAGGAGCAAAGACATGTACTTAACCCCTACCTCTGCGTTCCCTGCTACTTCGCATGTACAAAAGTGCACCCCTCCTTTCTCTCCCAGCAGAAACCTCTTCTCCCCCAATCTTCTCCATCTTGGTTCATGACTCCTACATCCTTTCAGTGGCTCAGGCAATAAACCTTAGAGTCATTCTTGACTCCTTTCTTTCTCTTTCACCTAATATCAGTCAGCAGCATATTCAAAATACATCCACAGTGCAACCACTTCTCAACACCCGACAGTGGCCATTCTGGACAGCTGCAACACTGGACAGTTGCCATTGTGGCCACCAGGAGAAGCTCTTCAAAGACCTCCAACAGCAGAAATGTAATTGACCAAGGGCCCAATTGCTGTGCCCCCAGATCTACTCCCAGCCCTCCCACAGGCTGCACCCTGCCAGTACCTGAGTGCATCCAGGAAACTAAGGCAGGCCCCTTCCTGGGAGACATGGGAGGTCCCAACAGCCTTGATGGGTGTTCCTTCAACTGCATGGTTATCCAGGTGCTTCTATTCAAGTCTCTGTCCCTCTCCCTGTCACTTGGGGTCACACTCGCATCTCAGTCTCTCAGTCTGATGGCTCTCCCCAACCTTCCTGCAGCTGCCTCCCTAGTTATCCTCACAGGAGCATTTCCCCTAATAAAACCCTTGCATGAATAAACCCATTAATCCCACCTTGGGGTCTGCTTCTCCAAGGATCCAGACAAATACAGCTCCTCTTACTCCCCTTCTCCCTGGCTTCTATGTTTGCCTCCCCGTAGACAAGGGCCAGTGAGACCCTGGGAAAGCTTAAATCTGGTGGTGTCCCTAAGCCTTATCCCGTGCTTCTCTGTTTATGGTCTGGTTTCTCCACTAGAACATAAGCCCCCTGAGGGCAGGCGCTTGGCCTTGTCCAGTGCCCAGATTCATGCCTGGCACAGAGCAGGAGCTCAATAATCATAGCATGAATGATTGGAAGGAAGAACTTAAAGAGAAGGAGGGAAGCAGGGAGAAGGGGAAGGTCCAGGCCCCGGCTGACTCACAGTTGATGGTCAGCTCAAGGGGCTCACTCCGGGCCCAGCTGCCCCAGTTCCAGACCTCACAGGCATAGGGCCCCGTGTCATTCCGCTGGAGGCCGTGGATGATCAGGGTCCTGTTTCCAGCTGACAGCTGCAGGTGCTGACTGGGCAGGAGGGGCTGGCCACTCACGAACCACTGGACATTCACAGTCTCATTGACGGTTTGGCAGGTCAGGTCCACGGACCTGGCGTTCTCCACAAGGTTCAGGCTTGAAGGCACGACTCTTGGCGTGGTCAGTTTTTCTGGAAACACGTGGAGGTACAGGGTCAGGTTCAGGAAGATTTCCCCCATCTCTTGCCCTTGTGGGGCCCACAAGTTTTTCCAGGAGTGTGTGTGTGTGTGTTGTGGGTGGTGTGTATGTGTATAGGATTTGCGTATGACTGGTGTGCGGGGTACATGTATGTCTTTTGTGGATGAATGTGTGTTGTGTGATTTTTCATGTGAATATGTAATGAGTTTTGTGTATACGGAGAGAGTGTGGTGCGCGTGTGTTTTGCATTTCTTGTGTGTGTTGGGTGTATGTGTTGAATATGAAGTATGTGTGTGGTACACATGTGCACTTTGTACGTGAGTATATGTTATGTGTATTTTTTTGTATATGAGTGTGTGTTCTGTGTCTGTGGTATTGTTATGTGTTTGTGTTGTGTGATATGTGCATATGCACTGAGTATGTGCTACATGTGGTATGTATATGTATTTTGTGTGTGCATTGTGTGTCTGTTGTATGTATGTGTTGAGGGTGTTGACTGTATGGTATGTGGTGTGTTTTCCATGTTGTCCATCTTGAGTGTCTGATGTTGAATGGCTGTAATGTTTAGCGGGTGCTGAATGTCAATGATATATGTTGTGTGTGTCCATTAGTGCATATTAGGTGTATATATGTTTTATGTGAGTGTGTCATGTATATGTGATCTTGTTTGTTGTGTAGATGTATGTGAGATATGTGTGTCTGTGTTTTGCATGTCATGTGTGTTGTATATGTGTTGTATGTGTGACCATTTTGCGTGTGTGTTGTGAGTTTGTGTGTATGTGTTATGGATTTGTATGCATATGCTGTGTGGATGTGTGTGCTGTGGGTTTGTGTGTATGTGCTGTGGATTTGTATGTGTTGTGGGTTTGTGTGTATGTGTTGTATGTCTGATGTGTTATATACTTTGTGATGAGTGAGTTGTACGCCTCTGTTGTGTGCATGCTATATGTGTGTATGTTTTGTGTGAGTGTGTGTTGTATGTCTGTGGTATTGCACAGTATGTGTACGTGTTATATATGAGTTGTGTTTACTGTGTGTATTGTACATGTGCGTGAGTGTGCTGTGCATGTGGGGTTATTATCTGTGTGTGTATGGAGTACGTGAGTGTTGTGTTAGTGTTTTTAAATGTAGACAGTTAACCTCCCCCCATCTTCAGAGAATCAAATCATGGGCACCCCCTAGAGAGCCACCAGGGTCTCCTGCAGGATGTGCCAGGCCAGGCAAAGGAGCCAGTGTGCCCAGCCTTCCCTGCGGTCGGAGCCCTGCTCAGTCACCAGCTGCATTGGATATCCCCCTGGTCCTCCTCAAACTCTGGGGTATTGATGCAGCTCAGTGGCTCTTAAGATTTTTTTGTTTTTTAGGCAGAGTCTTGCTCTGTCGCCCAGGCTGAAGTGCAGTGGCCCGATCTCAGCTCACTGCAAGCTCCGCCTCCCGGGTTCACGCCATTCTCCTGCCTCAGCCTCCCGAGTAGCTGGGACTACAGGTGCCCGCCACCACGCCCGGCTAATTTTTTGTATTTTTAGTAGAGATGGGGTTTCACTGTGTTAGCCAGGGTGATCTCGATCTCCTGACCTCATAATCTGCCCGCCTCAGCCTCCCAAAGTGCTGGGATTACAGGCGCGAGCCACCGTGCCCGGCCTCTTAAGGTTTTTTTTTAGAGTTCAAGATCCCTTCAAAAATCTGATGACAATCCTGGACCCTTCCTCTAGAATACGGCGCAAACATTATGCAAGCAACTCAATGTCATGCAGGGGTTTCTCCCTCACACAGTATCCAAAGGCCCTGGATTAAGAACTCTTGGTTCCTTCTGACATGGCCAGCATCTGACTCTCAGAAGAACAAAGGAGAGGAACCAGGAAAGGAGACTTACCGAGGACTTGAACCTTCAGAGTACCCAGGCGGGACAGGTGGGTGGCACTGTTGGACACCAAGCACTTGTACAGGCCCTCATGTTCTCTGGACACAGCATGGATGGTGAATGTGCTCGTGGTGTGAGACAGAATGGAGTCAAGGAGAAACCAGGTATAGGCAGAGGGTGGGTGAGACTTTGTTTCCGCCAAAAAGGTCACGTCAGAGCCCTCCATCACCTCAACCACCTCCCCACTGGCAACACCAGACATCAATTTGATTTCAACAGGATCAGGACCATCTGAGAGGAGAGGAACAATTACAGCAGTAACAATAGCATCAGCAACAGGTCTCTTATGGAGGTCTTTAATGGATCAATAAATACTTTATTTCCCTCCTCCCCACTCAAAGGCTAGATCAATTACAAACGAGGTGCAGTAGTCAGATGGAAATGAAATGTCAGCCTCATCCCTGGGTAAAGCAAGGTTGAAAGATACGTCTAAAGTATGCCAGCTGAATGGTTAAGGTAGCTCACACCTGTTATGTTTTGTGTGAGTGTGTGTTGTATGTCTGTGGTATTGCACGGTATGTGTACGTGTTATATATGAGTTGTATTTTGGAAGGCTGAGGCAAGAGGATTGATTGGAGCAAGGAGTTTAAGACCAGTCAGGGCAACCTATCAAGATCCCATCTCTACAAAAAATTTAAAAATTAGCCAGGTGCAATGGCTCATGCCTGTAGTCCCAGCTACTCGGGAGGCTGAGGCAGGAGGATTGCTTGAGCCCAGGAGGTCGAGGCTGCATTGAGCTATGATTGCACCACTGCACAACAGCCTGGACAACAGAGTGAGATCTTGTCTCAAATAAAATGAATGAATGAATGAATGAATGAATAAATAAATAAATAAAGTGAGCCTGCTAATGCTCTTTGCTCACCCCTATCCAGGCAAGGTTTTGGATCAAACGTCTGAGGTTTGGGAGCTCAATTTTAGACACATTAAGTTGGAGGTTTCCAGTAGAATCCAAGTAGAGATGTCAAACAGTTATACATCTGAAGTTCAAAGGTAGACAAGTCCACATCTGGATGGTATTTCAAGCTGTGAGACTGAACAAGGCACTAAGGAAGTGAGTGTTGGTGAGGGGTTGGAGAGAATGGAAAGGGACTCACACTTCACGTCCAGGAAGATGGGGTCGCTGCTCTGGCGCAGAAGGGCATCTCGAGCTTCACAATGGTAAGTCCCCGAGTCCTCCCGCTGGACAACGAGGATGGTGAGGTTCTTGCCATCCTTGGACAGCTGCATGCGCTCATGGAACACGAGGGAGAGGTTGTTGGAAACCCAGTGGATGGTAATGTTGACATCCTTGGTGTTGCAGTAGAAGGTCACCATATCCTTCTGCTCAATGGCAGTGCCCGGGCTGACTGCAATGGTAGGCTTGGCCAGCTCTGAAAGCAAGCGAGGGAGACAGAGGCAGAGACACAGGTAGAGGAAGAACAAACAAGATGTAGTCACAGGGGGACCCAGAGAAACAGGACTAGACTGGAATTGCTGGAAGACACTCTGGAGTTGGATGCCTGGGCTTGAATGCTGGATCTACTGCTCATTCTAGGCGTCATCTTGGGCAAGTTACTTCCCTTCTCCAAGTCCCATTCAAAGTGATTGTGCAAGTGAAGCAAAGGGTCTGGGACCTGACCAGGGGTCAATCAATGTCAACTGCAATGACAATCAAGCTTATGACACGGGTGCCAGCAAGGGCCCCCTACCCACTCTTTTTCTTTATTGATATAGGGTTTCGCTCTGTCACCCAGGCTGGAGTGCAATGGTGCAATCATAGTTACTGCAACCTTGACCTCATGGGCTCAAGCGATCCTCCCACCTCAGCTTCCCAAATAGCTGGGACTACAGGTGTACACTACCATACCTGGTGAATTTTTTTTTTTTTTTTTTGTAGACATGGTGTCTCCCTATGTTGCCCAGGTGGGTCTCGAACTCCTGGGCTCAAGTAATCCACCCATCTCAGCCTCCCAAAGTGCTGGAAATGACAGGCATAAGGAACTGCACCCAGCCCCCCCACCCACTTTTTAGCCAACTTTGCCCACCCCAGCCATGACAGTCACAGCCCTCCCTCTTTACCCCGACCCCTGGCACAGATGACTGGACCAGTTATTGCCAGACTCTGGCTGAGCCAATCAGATTCGTCCTCTTGGGACTTTGGGTGTGAGGCCCGGATGGGGGATCTCCATGGAGGCAGAGATCAACATGACCATCTTGTTTTCTGGCTCCCACCTCTGGATCTGCCATGAATCTGGGGTATCCTGGGGGTCCCAAACACAGACAGAACAACATCCTCACTTTGGGTGGCATCAAGTGGGTTGGCATCAAGGGTGAGCTGGGCTGCAGCTGGAGGATTCCATAGGGTCCAAAGCGAGGCTAGAAGGGGAGAGAGGAGGCATTCAGGGAGGGAGAGGTGTGTTGGGGGGTGCCTGACTAGGGTCTTCAGAAGCACAGGGAGCTCTGAGGTCATAGGGCTGGCATTCCACCCATGGAGACCTGAGTCCTACTCATTACTTACCAGCTATGTGACCTGCAGCATGTTTTTTGTTTGTTTGTTTGGTTTTTGTTTGTGTGTTTTTGTTTCCTGAGGCAGAGTCTGGCTCTGTTGCCCAGGCTGGCATACAGTGGCACAATCTCAGCTCGCTGCAACCTCCACCTCCTGGGTTCAGGTGATTCTCCAGCCTCAGCCTCCTAAGTAGCTGGGATTACAGGCACAGGCCACCACGCCTAACTAATTTTTGTGTTTTTAGTAGAGACGGGGTTTTGCCATGTTGGCCAGACTGGTCTCGAACTCTTGACCTCATGTGATCTGCCTGCCTCAGCCTCCCAAAGTGCTGGAATTACAGGCATGAGCCACTGTGCCCAGCTGCAGCATGTTTTTGTCCTCTCTGAGCCTCAGTCTCAACTGTAAAATTGGTGTTCTATCACCTGCTTCCTAGGGTTGTTGTGGGGGTGGTAATGAATATTGGCAAACTTTAATTGGGCTGCCTGATAGTCACTGTGTTCTCTCCAATGATGTGCCCTCTACTGGAGCCACATGATGGTCCCTGTATTCCACATAGAGGAAAACCGATGCTCAGAGAAGTGATGTCACTCACCAAGACGGTATTATCAATGGCAGAAGCTAAAAACCTGGCCTGCCAGGCCCTGAAGACTGCGCTCTCAACACTGTAATTCCTCCTGTCAGCCCAGAGATGGCCACAGAGCCAGCCCTTGATTAACAGGTACTTCTACTGTGATCTTGGTGAAAAATATTGACTTTTGGTACTTCCTCTGATGTGCCCCTAGGCAAGATTTCACTTGCATGGGGAGGAAAGGAGAACAAGATAGCAGAAGTTCCCAGTTTTTGGCGGGGTATAGTGGCTCATGCCTGTTATCTCAGTACTTTGGGAGGCTGAAGTGGGACGATCACTTGAGCTAAGGAATTTGAGACCAGCCTGGGCAACATAGTGAAGCTTTGTCTGTACTAAAATTTTTTAAAATTAGCTGGGGGTGTTGGCGTACATCTGTAGTCCCAGCTACAGTCTGAAATGGGAGGATCACTTGAGCCTGGGTGTTTGAGGCTGCAGTGAGCTGTGATGGCACCATTGCACTCCAGCCTGGGTGACAGAGCAAGATCCTGTCTTAAAAAAAAATACAAACACACACACAAAAAATGAGTTCCCAGTTTTCCATTTGATCATTCTGCACACCACTACGGAGGCTGCAAGAGACTATGGGACCTGGCACGGTGGCTCATGCTTGTAATCCCAGCCCTTTGGGAGGTCGAGGCGAGCGGATCACTTGAGGCCAAGAGTTTGAGATCACCCTGGTCAACATGGTGAAACCCCGTCTCTACAAACAAACAAACAAAAAAATACAAAAACTAGCCGGGTGTGGTGACAAGCACCTATAAACCCAGCTACTTGGAAGGCTGAGGCACGACAATCTCTTGAACCCAGGAGGCAGAGGTGGTGGTGAGCCGAGATAGTGCCATTGCACTCCAGCCTGGGTGACAGAGCTAGACTTTGTCTCAAAACAAAAACAAACAAACAAACAAAACATGAGACTTTGCTGGGGCCCAACCCCAGCAGCTGTGCTCACATGCAACTGACCTCATCTCTCCCAAGAGCCCCATTAACGCAGACCCTCTGCCCCTCTCAAAAGGGCCCCAATGTGGCCCTAACACTGCCCCATTCTCTGCCCAGTCAGTGAATAAGGGCACGAGCTCTTAGGAACAAATATGAGCTCTGTCACTTACTAGCCCTACTATCATGGGTAAGGGACTTTCTCTTTGTGCGGCTCAGTTTCTTCAACTGAAAAATGGAGATAATAGTAGAACTCAGCTTATCTGGTGGTTGTGAAGTCTGAGTGAGATTATCAAATGTGACATGCTTAACAGAGTTCATAGCAAATATTCAGCCACCATGATGGCAACGATGATGACGATGATGGTAGTCTTGATGACGGGTTCTCGTGTCTGTGGTTTCTCTGCCTCAAATGCTATTAGAGGTTAGGCCCACAGCCTCAGAGCCTGACCACCTGGGTTTGAATCTCATTTTTGCCATTTATTTGGGCAAGTGATATCCCCTATCTGAGCCCCAGTTTCCCCATTTGAAAAATGGAGGTAGTAACAGTTCCAGCCTCACTTAACTGTCGTAAGTATAAGTGAAATGATGTGAGCGAAAGCATTGATAGGGGCCTCATCATATCCGCCCGAGACAGGAAGCCTCCCTCCGTGGAAAGCCTGCCGTGGCCCCTTCCCTCTGGCTTTCTTCTCACATTGCCCTGCCTTTGTGCCATCAGGAAGAGGCAACACTCACAGAGACACCTGTGGATGCGGCTGATAACTCTCAGCCTCCCAGGACTACGGAGCCCCTGCAACCTTCCAGGGTCAGCCAGGAAGCGCCGGCCCAGAGAAGGAGAAGCTGGTCTCAGAGACACATAGCAAGGCTGGGCTGAGCCCTCACCTCTGCACATGACCTGTTGCAAAATAATGTCTTCACTTCCAAAATACTTTTTTCGTCAAAATATTCTAGTTTCTTCCTTTTGTCTCAGATGCCTTTTAGGCAGAAATTTCACATTCATCCCCATCCTGATCCGTGGACCTGGCCACCCAGGGCTGGCACAGCCTCCCTCCGCCTATCTCTCATCTGCTTGTCTGAATCTCCATGATACTCCCTCTCTCCCTGTGTCTCTGAATCTATTTCTGTCTGTGTCTTTACACAGTTCTCTCCCTGTCTCTTTGTTCTCTGTCTCCATCTCTCTCTGCCCCTCCCTGTTTTTCCCACTGGTCTTTCTTTTCTTTTCTTTTCTTTTCTTTCTCTCTCTCTCTCTCTCTTTCTTTCCCTTTCTTTTTTTTTTTTTTTTTTGAGACAGACTTTTACTCTCACCCAGGCTGGAGTGTAATGGCACAATCTCGGCTCATTGCAACTTCTGCCTCCCGGGTTCAAGCAATTATCTGCCTCAGCCACCCAAGTAGCTGGGATTACAGGTGCCCACCACCACACCCAGTTAATTTTTGTATTTAGTAGAGACAGTGTTTCACCATCTTGGCCAGGCTGTTCTTAAACTCCTGACCATGTGATCCACCCACCTCGGCCCCCCGAAGTGCTGGGATTACAGTCATGAGCCACTGCGCCTGGCCTCCACTGGTAACATTTCTAAGGTTATTTTTTTACCTTTTGTCTCTGTCTCCCTGTGTATCTCTTCTTCCTGTATTTCCCTCTCTCTCTCTCTTTCTCCCTGGGTCTCTGGTTCTATGGCTCTGACTCCATCTTTCTCTCTCTCTCTCTTTCTCTGTACACACACACACACACACACACACACACACACACACACACACACACACTTTGGCTTTCTCTCTTGTCTCTAGTCTCTGTTTATGTCTCCTTCTGTCAGTCTCTTGCATCTGTATTTGTTTCTGTCTCTGTCTCTGTGTCTGTTTCTCTCTGCCTCTGTCTCTCTTTCCTCAAGTGTGTACACACACACACACCACTGACAAATATACATATATTTTTGTCTCTCTCTTTGTCTCTGGTCTCTGTTTAGGTCTCCTTCTGTCAATCTCTTTTGTATCTGTCTTTATTTCTATCTTTCTCTTTCTTTCTTTCTTTCTCTTTCTTTTTTTTTTTTTTTCTTTTGAGACGGAGTCTTGCTCTGTCACCCGGGCTGGAGTGCAGTGGCCGGATCTCAGCTCACTGCAGCCTCCGCCTCCCGGGTTCACGCCATTCTCCTGCCTCAGCCTCCCGAGTAGCTGGGACTACAGGCGCCCGCCACCTCGCCCAGCTAGTTTTTTGTATTTTTTAGTAGAGACGGGGTTTCACCGTGTTAGCCAGGATGGTCTCGATCTCCTGACCTTGTGATCTGCCCGCCTCAGCTTCCCAAAGTGCTGGGATTACAGGCTTGAGCCACCGCGCCCGGCCTCTCTTTCTTTCTTTCTCTTTCTTTCTTTCTTTTTCTTTCTTTCTCTCTCTCTTCTCTCTCTCTTTCTTTCTTTTTTGAGACAGGGTCTTGCTGTGTCACTCAGACTGGGGTGCCGTAGTGTGATCTCGGTTCACTGCAGCCTCCGCTGCCGAGTTCAAGGTTCAAGTGATTCTCCTACCTCAGCCCCCCAAATAGCTGGGACTATAGGCGCCTGCCACCACACCCGGCTAATTTTTGTATTTTTAGTAGACACATGGGTTTTGCCATGTTTTCCAGGCTGGTCTCAAACTCCTGGTCTCAAGTGATCTGCCCACCTCAGCCTCCCAAAGTGCTGGGATTACAGATGTGAGCCACCACGCCCGGCCCTATCTTTATATCTGTATCTGTCTTTATTTCTGTCTCTGTTTCTGTGTCTCCATTTTTTTTTTCTCTGCCTCCATCTCTTTCCTCGAGTGTGCGCGCATGCACACACACACACCACTGACAAATAGATGGATACAACCCCCCTCCACCCCCACTCACCTGAGAGCAGGATTCCCATCCAGTGGTGTCCCCATAAGTCAGCAGGCCCCATGGGTCCCAGCACCTGACTTCAGTGTGCCAGGCCGTCTGTTGTCCCGGCTTGCACACACAGACACAGTCCTCACTGCAGCTGCAGCCCCTCCACCTCCCTTCTCTCCTCTCCCCCACTGCTACAAAGTCACACACACTGTAGTGACTGCCGCTCTCGGGACAGACAGGGGTGGTGGCAGGGAAGTAACTTTGACCCCACCTCTGCCCTCCACCCCCAGGGCTGACTTTCCTTCCCTGCCCAGCGTGGAGAGCGGAAAGTCCAGGAACTCTGGAGACCGGGAACTGAGATTACGATGGTCAATAGCAATGATAAGAAAAAAACAACAATGACCAGCTCCTTGTTTCTGAGAGCTTAATAACCAGGCCCAGTGCCAAGTTCATTATAAGCAGCCAATAAATATTAAATGAGCTGGAATCATGCTTGTGATATAGATCCCAGTCATAAACGAAAGCTCTGGAGTCAGACCGGCAGGAATCACAGACTGAGCAGGACTGGGGGAACTCCAGGAGGAGCTCGACGTGGTCTTGGGAGAAGGGGCAGGGAGGGCTTCCTGGAGGAGTGGACATCTGAGCTGAAACTTGGAGAACATAGTAAAGGTTCTATACATAAAAGTTACTTTTAAAAAATCTCTATGAGCAAGACAAGCTGTTGGTCTTTGAGAGTATATAGACCCAGACCCAGAAGATTTAACAGAACCAACCAGCTGAGGGAACTATCATTAATCCATGTATCATGTATCCATCCACTAATTTATTTAACAAATACTTCCTGAATTCTCTTCCTTTTTTTTTTTTTTAGATGGAGTCTTGCTCTGTTGCCCAGGCTGGAGTACAGTGGCATGATTTCAGCTTCCTGCAATCTCCACCTCCCAGGCTCAAGTGATTCTCCTGCCTCAGCCTGCCTAGTAGCTGGGACTACAGGCGTGTGCCTCCACACCCAGCTAATTTTTTTTTTTAATTATATTTTATGTTCTAGGGTACATGTGCACAACATGCAGGTTTATTACATATATATACATGTGCCATGTTTGTGTGCTGCACCCATTAACTCATCATTTACATTAGGTATATCTCCTAATGGTATCCCTCCCCCCTCTCCCCACCCCACAACAGGCCCTGGTGTGTGATGTTCCCCTTCCTGTGTCCAAGTGATCTCATTGTTCAATTCCCACCTATGAGTGAGAACATGCGGTGTTTGGTTTTCTGTTCTTGCGATAGTTTGCTGAGAATGATGGCTTCCAGCTGCATCCATGTCCCTACAAAGGACAAGAACTCATCCTTTTTTATGGCTGCATAGTATTCCGTGGTGTGTATGTGCCACATTTTCTTAATCCAGTCTGTCATTGATGGACATTTGGGTTGGTTCCAAGTCTTTGCTATTGTGAATAGTGCTGCAATAAACATACATGTGCATGTGTCTTTATAGCAGCATGATTTACAATCCTTTGGGTATATCCCCAGTAATGGGATGACTGGGTCAAATGGTATTTCTAGTTCTAGATCCTTGAGGAATCACCACACTGTCTTCCACAATGGTTGAACGAGTTTACAGTCTCACCAACAGTGTAAAAGTGTTCCTATTTCTCCACATCCTCTCCAGTACCTGTTGTTTCCTGACTTTATAATGATTGCCATTCTAACTGGTGTGAGACGGTATCTCACTGTGGTTTTGATTTGCATTTCTCTGATGGCTAGTGATGATGAGCATTATTTCATGTGTCTGTTGGCTATATAAATGTCTTCTTTTGAGAAGTGTCTGTTCGTTTCCTTTGCCCACTTTTTGATGGGGTTGTTTGTTTTTTTTTGTAAATTTGTTTGAGTTCTTTGTAGGTTCTGGATATTAGTTAGCCCTTTGTCAGATGAGTAGATTGCAAAAATTTTCTCCCATTCTATAGGTTGACTGTTCACTCTGACAGTAGTTTCTTTTGCTGTGCAGAAGCTCTTTAGTTTAATGAGATCCCATTTGTCAATTTTGGCTTTTGTTGCCATTGCTTTTGGTGTTTTAGATATGAAGTCCTTGTCTATGCCTATGTCCTGAATGGTATCGCCTAGGTTTTCTTCTAGGGTTTCTATGGTTTTAGGTCTAACATTTAAGTCTTTAATCCATCTTGAATTAATTTTTGTATAAGGAATAAGGAAGGGATCCAGTTTCAGCTTTCTACTTATGGCTAACCAGTATTCCCAGCACCATTTATTAAATAGGGAATCCTTTCCCCATTTCTTGTTTTTGTCAGGTTTGTCAAAGATCAGATGGTTGTAGATGTGTGGTATTATTTCTGAGGGCTCTGTTCTGTTCCATTGGTCTATATCTCTGTTTTGGTACCAGTACCATGCTGTTTTCGTTACTGTAGCCTTGTAGTATAGTTTGAAGTCAGGTAGCATGATGCCTCCAGCTTTGTTCTTTTGACTCAGGATTATCTTGGCAATGTGGGCTCTTTTTTGGTTCTACATGAGCTTTAAAGTAGTTTTTTCCAATTCTGTGAAGAAAGTATTGGTAGCTTAATAGGGATGGCATTGAATCTATAAATTACCTTGGGCAGTATGGCCATTTTCACGATATTGATTCTTCCTATCCATGAGCATGGAATGTTCTTCCATTTGTTTGTGTCTTCTTTTATTTCATTGAGCAGTGGTTCGTAGTTCTCCTTGAAGAGGTCCTTCACATCCCTTGTAAGTTGGATTTCTAGGTATTTTATTCTCTTTGAAGCAATTGTGAATGGAAGTTCATTCACGATTTGGCTGTTTGTCTATTATTGGTGTATAAGAATGCTTGTGATTTTTGCACATTGATTTTGTATCCTGAGACTTTGCTGAAGTTGCTTATCAGCTTAAGGAGATTTTGGGCTGAGATGATGGGGTTTTCTAAATATACAATCATGTCATCTGCAAACAGGGACAATTTGACTTCTTCTTTTCCTAATTGAATACCCTTTATTTCTTTCTCTTGCCTGATTGCCCTGGCCAGAACTTCCAACACTATGTTGAATAGGAGTGGTGACAGAGGGCATCCCTGTCTTGTGACAGTTTTTAAGGGGAATGCTTCCAGTTTTTGCCCATTCAGTATGATATTGGCTGTGGGTTTGTCACAAATAGCTTATTATTTTGAGATACGTTCCATCAGTACCAAATTTATTGAGAGTTTTCAGCATGAAGCGCTGTTGAATTTTGTCAAAGGCCTTTCCTGCATCTGTTGAGATAATCATGTGGTTTTTGTCTTTGGTTCTGTTTATATGCTGGATTACGTTTATTGATTTGCATATGTTGAACCAGCCTTGCATCCCAGGGATGAAGCCCACTTGATCATGATGGATAAGCTTTTTGATGTGCTGCTGGATTCGGTTTGCCAGTATTTTATTGAGGATTTTTGCATCGATGTTCCTCAGGGATATTGGTCTAAAATTCTCTTTTTTTGTTGTGTCTTTGCCAGGCTTTGGTATCAGGATAATGTTGGCCTCATAAAATGAGTTAGGGAGGATTCCCTTTTTTTCTATTGATTGGAATAGTTTCAGAAGGAATGGTACCAGCTCCTGCTTCTACCTCTGGTAGAATTTGACTGTGAATCCCTCTGGTCCTGGACTTTTTTTGGTTGGTAGGCTATTAATTATTGCCTCAATTTCAGAGCCTACTATTGGTCTATTCAGGAATTCAACTTCTTCCTGGTTGAGTCTTGGGAGAGTGTATGTGTCCAGGAATTTATCCATTTCTTCTAGGTTTTCTAGTTTATTTGTGTAGAGGTGTTTATAGTATTCTCTGATGGTAGTTTGTATTTCTGTGGGGTCAGTGGTGATATCCCCTTTATCATTTTTTATTGTGGCTATTTGATTCTTCTCTCCTTTCTTCTTTATTAGTCTTGCTAGTGGCCTATCAATTTTGTTGATCTTTTCAAAAAACCAGCTCCTGGATTCATTGATTTTTTGAAGGGTTTTTTGTGTCTCTATCTCCTTCAGTTCTGCTCTGATCTTAGTTATTTCTTGCCTTCTGCTAGCTTTTGGATGTGTTTGCTCTTGCTTCTCTAGTTCTTTTAATTGTGATGTTACAGTGTCAATTTTAGATCTTTCCTGCTTTCTCTTGTGGGCATTTAGTGCTATAAATTTCCCTCTACACACTGCTTTAAATGTGTCCCAGAGATTCTGGTATGTTGTATCTTTGTTCTCATTGGTTTCAAAGAACATCTTTATTTCTGCCTTCATTTCGTTATGCACCCAGTAGTCATTCAGGAGCAGGTTGTTCAGTTTCCATGTAGTTGAGCAGTTTTGATTGAGTTTCTTAGTCCTGAGTTCTAGTTTGATTGCACTGTGGTCTGAGAGACAGTTTGTTATAATTTCTGTTCTTTTACATTTGCTGAGGAGTGTTTTACTTCCAACTATGTGGTCAATTTTGGAATAAGTGCGATGTGGTGCTGAGAAGAATGTATATTCTGTTGATGTGGGGTGGAGAGTTCTGTAGATGTCTATTAGGTCTGCTTGGTGAAGAGCTGAGTTCAATTCCTGGATATCCTTGTTAGCTTTCTGTCTCGATCTGTCTAATGTTGACAGCGGGGTGTTAAAGTCTCTCATTATTATTGTGTGGGAGTCTAAGTCTCTTTGTAAGTCTCTAAGGACTTGCTTTATGAATCTAGGTGCTCCTGCATTGGGTGCATATATATTTAGGATAGTTAGCTCTTGTTGAATTGATCCCTTTACCATTATGTAATGGCCTTCTTTGTCTCTTTTGATCTTTGTTCGTTTAAAGTCTGTTTTATCAGAGACTAGGATTGCAACCCCTGCCTTTTTTTGTTTTCCATTTGCTTGGTAGATCTTCCTCCATCCCTTTATTTTGAGCCTATGTGTGTCTCTGCACGTGAGATGGGTCTCCTGAATACAGCAAACTGATGGGTATTGACTCTTTATCCAATTTGCCAGTCTGTGTCTTTTAATTGGAGCATTTAGCCCATTTACATTTAAGCTTAATATTGTTATGTGTGAACTTGATCCTGTCATTATGATGTTAGCTGGTTATTTTGCTCATTAGTTGATGCAGTTTCTTCCTAGCATCGATGGTCTTTACATTTTGGCATGTTTTTGCAGTGGCTGGTACTGGTTGTTCCTTTCCATGTTTAGTGCTTCCTTCAGGAACTCTTGTAGGGCAGGCCTGGTGGTGACAAAATCTCTCAGCATTTGCTTGTCTGTAAAGGACTTTTTTTCTGCTTCACTTATGAAGTTTAGTTTGGCTGGATATGAAATTCTGGGTTGAAAATTCTTTTCTTTAAGAATGTTGAATATTGGCTCCCACTCTCTTCTGGCTTGTAGAGTTTCTGCTGAGAGATCTGCTGTTAGTCTGATGGGATTCCCTTTGTGGGTAACCCGACCTTTCTCTCTGGCTGCCCTTTACATTTTTTCCTTCATTTCAACTTTGGTGAATCTGACAATTATGTGTCTTGGAGTTGCTCTTCTCAAGGAGTATCTTTGTGGCATTCTCTGTATTTCCTGAATTTGAATGTTGGCCTGCCTTGCTAGGTTGGGGAAGTTCTCCTGGATAATATCCTGCAGAGTGTTTTCCAACTTGGTTCCATTCTCCCCGTCACTTTCAGGTACACCAATCAGATGTAGATTTGGTCTTTTCACATAATCCCATATTTCTTGGAGGCTTTGTTCATTTCTTTTTACTCTTTTTTCTCTAAACTTCTCTTCTCACTTCATTTCATTCCATTTGATCTTCAGTCACTGATATTCTTTCTTCCAGTTGATCGAGTCGGCTACTGAAGCTTGTGCATTTGTCACATAGTTCTTGTGTCATGGTTTTCATCTATATCAGGTCGTTTATGGACTTCTCTGCATTGGTTATTCTAGTTATCCATTCATCAAATCTTTTTTCAAGGTTTTTAGTTTCTTTGTGCTGGGTTTGTAGTTCCTCCTTTAGCTTTGAAAAGTTTGATCGACTGAAGCCTTCTTCTCTCAACTTGTCAAAGTCATTCTCCATCCAGCTTTGTTCCGTTGCTGGCGAGGAGCTGCATTCCTTTGGAGGGGGAGATGCACTCTGATTTTTTGAGTTTTCAGGTTTTCTGCACTGCTTTTTCCCCATCTTTGTGGTTTTATCTACCTTTGGTCTTTGATGATGGTGACGTACAGATGGGGTTTTGGTTTGGATGTCCTTTCTGTTTGTTAGTTTTCCTTCTAACAGTCAGGACCCTCAGCTGCAAGTCTGTTGGAGTTTGCTTGAGGTCCAGTCCAGACCCTGTTTGCCTGGGTATCAGCAGCGGAGGCTGCAGAAGAGAGAATATTGCTGAACAGCAAGTGTTGCTGTCTGATTGTTCCTCTGGAAGCTTCATCTCAGAGGTGTACCCTCGGAGACCGTGTGAGGTGTGAGGTGTCAGTCTGCCCCTAGTGGGGGATGTCTCCCAGTTAGGCTACTTGGGGGTCAGGGACCCACTTGAGCAGGCAGTCTGTCCGTTCTCAGATCTCAACCTCCATGCTAGGAGAATCACTACTCTCTTCAAAGCTGTCGGACAGGGACGTTTACATCTTCAGAGGTTTCTGCTTCTTTTCATTTAGCTATGCCCTGTCCCCAGAGGTGGAGTCTACAGAGGCAGGCGGGCCTCCATGAGCTGCGGTGGGCTCCACCCAGATCGAGCCTCCAGGCAGCTTTTGTTTACCTACGTAAGCCTCAGCAATGGCAGGCGCCCCTCCCCCAGACTCGCTGCCACCTTGCAGTTAGATCTCAGACTGCTGTGCTAGCAATGAGGGAGGCTCCGTGGGTGTAGGACCCTCCAAGTCAGGCGCGGGATACAATCTCCTGGTGTGCTATTTGCTAATACCCTTGGTAAAGCGCAGTATTAGGGTGGAAGTGACCCGATTTTCCAGGTGTTGTGTCACGGTTTCCTTTGGCTAGGAAAAGGAATTCCCTTCTCCCTTGCACTTCCAGGTGAGGCGATGCCTCACCCTGCTTCGGCTCTCGCTGGTTGGTCTGCACCCACTGTCCTGCACTGACTGTCTGACACACCCCAGTGAGATGAACCTGGTACCTCAGTTGGAAATGCAGAAATCACCCGTCTTCTGTGTCGCTCATGCTGGGAACTGGAGGCTGGAGCTGTTCCTATTCAGCCGTCTTGGCACCCAATCCCCTAATTTTTGTATTTTTAGTAGAAATGGAATTTCACCATGTAGCCCAGGCTTGTCTTGAACTCATGAGCTCAAGCAATCCACCTGCCTCAGCCTCCTGAAGTGCTGGGATTACAGGCGTGAGCCATCGCGCCCACTCCTGAATTCTCTTCTGGGCTGACCCCTGCTCCTGGTGGTACTGGGGACACAGCACTAAGACAGCCCCAATCCTGTTCTCACAGAGGCTCACAGTCCAGTGGGGGAGACAGACCTGTCCCCAGACGATAACAACCCAGAGTAGGCAGGGCTGGGATGGAGGAATTCAAAGGGGGCACCTGGCTCAGCTTCAGGATCAGGGAAAGCTTCCTGGAGGAGGGGACATGGTAGCTGAGACCTGAAGGGCATAGGGGTGAGCCAGGGGGAGCAGCACGTGAAAAGTTTTTGAAATTGAGGCACAGAAGGAAGGTCAGGTGGGTCTAGAATACAGGAAGTGAGAGAGGATGGGTGATTCAACAGGAGGCTTAGAAAACTCTGGAACTGTTACTTAGGGTATAAGGGGCAGCTTGGCATTGCAAGAAAGAGATCGTGACTCACTCAGCTGCCTCATTTTGCTGCCCTGCTTGTGTCTTACTGCTGCTACACGCAGTCACGAAGTATCTGCCCTGATAAAGCATCAGGCTGAGCCAGCTGGCTCTGGAGCCAGAGTGCGTGGGTTCAAATCCTGACCCCCACTTGCTAACTGGGTGGCCTCAGCAGGTCAGCTCCCTTCTCTAGGGACCACTTTTCTCAGCTCTAAAATGGAGATGATGCCCAGGCATGGTGGCTTACACCTGTAATCCCAGCACTTCGGGAGGCTAAGGTGGGAGAATCACTTGAGCCCAGGATTTCAAGACCAGCCTGGGCAACATGGTGAGACCCCATCTCAATTAAAATAAAATAATAAAGCAAAGTAGATGATGATGCTTTTGCCTCCTAGGAAGCTCTGTGGTTATGAACACCTGACTTCAGTGTGCCAGGCCATCTGTCACCCTGGCTTGTGGCACCAGTTATGAGCACAAGGCTATCTGACTGCCTGGGCCGGCAGGACAGTCCTTTACATCCCAGCCATGGTTCATTGGGAAAAATTTGTCACCCTTGCATGCTTCCATGTGCCCCATCTGCAGACTAGGAGAAATCACAGTCTCTCCACACAAGACAGTTGTGAGGATCGAATGAGTCAGTGCCAGGAAAGTGCTCAGAACAATGCCTGACACAGCATAAGCCATCAACAAATGTGAATTCCCACTGGATGTCATGACTGCCCTGCGTCATAATCTCACTGCCGCCCTGTGACGGGGTACGCATTCACTCACTCTGTCACTGCTGTGGACTGAATGTTTGTCTCTCTGTCATTCAGATGTTGAAATCCTGACCCTTCATGTGATGCTTTTAGGAGGCGGAAACTTTGGGAGGTAATCAGGTCCCTCCCAAAGGGGTTAGTGCCCTTATAAAAGGGACCTCAGAGAGCTCTCTTGTTCACTTTCCACTATGTGGGGAATGCAACAAGAAGACGGCAGTCTGTCACCCGAGAAGAGAGGCCCCACCAGAATCTGACGATGCTAGCACCCTCATATAGGCCTTCCAGCCTCCAGAACTGCATGAAATAGCTTTCTGTTCTTTACAAATCATCCAATCTGCGGTATGTTCTAGCAGCCCGAACTGACTGAGAGCCACTCAACATATATTTCCTGAGTGCCTACCATGCCTATTCTAGGTGCTAGGGACATAGCAGGTAACAAGACCATCAGACGAGGCCAGGTGCAGTGACTCACGCCCATAAATCCAACACTTTGGGAGGCCAAGGTGGGGTGATTGCTTGAGCCCAGGAGTTTGAGACCAGCCTGGGCCCCCATCTCTACAAAAAAATAAAAATAAAAAAATAGCAGGCATGGTGGTGCATATCTGTAGTTGCTGCTACTCAGGAGGCTGAAGTGGGAGGATTGCTTTGGTCTGGGAGTTTGAGGCTGCAGTGAGCCATGATCGCACCACTGCACTCCAGCCTGGGTGATGGAGCAAGACTCTGGAAAGAAAGGAAGAAAGAAAAGAAAGAAAAAGGAAAGAAAGAAAGAAAGAAAGAAAGAAAAAGAAAGAAAGAAAGAAAGAAAGAAAGAAAGAAAGAAAGAAAGAAAGAAAGAAAGAAAGAAAGAAAGAAAGAAAGAAAGAAAGAAGGGAGGGAGGGAGGGAAGGAAGAGGAAAGGGAAAGAAAGAGAAGAAAGAATGAAAGAAAGGAGGGAGGGAGGGAAGGAAGGAAAGGAGGAAGGAAGAAAGAAAGAGGAAAGGGAGAGAAAGAAGAAAGAATGAAAGAAAGGAGGGAGGGAGGGAAGGAAGGAAGGAGGGGAAGAAGGAAAGAAGGAAGAAAGAGGAAAGGGAAAGAAAGAGAAGAAAGAAAGGGGTGAGGGAGGGAGGGAGGGAGGGAAGGAAGGAAGGAAAGTAGGAAGGAAGGAAGGAAAGAAGGAAGGAAGGAAGGAAAGAAGGAAGGAAGGAAAGAAGGAAGGAAGGAAAAAAAGAAGGAAGGAAGGAAAAAAAGAAGGAAGGAAAGAAGGAAAGAAGGAAGGAAAGAAGGAAGGAAGGCAGGAAGGAAGGAAGGAAAGAAGGAAGGAAGGCAGGAAGGAAGGAAAGAAGGAAGGAAGGCAGGAAGGAAGGAAGGAAAGAAGGAAGGAAAGAAGGAAGGAAAGAAGGAAGGAAAGAAGGAAGGAAGGAAGGAAGGAAGAAAAAAAAAGAGTAGGGTAAGGAATATGATTATGCCATCCCATAGTTAAAAACACTGAAGCTCACAGAGGTGAGATGATTGGGTAAAGTCACAGGGCATCTCAGACCCTGACTCTCAACCTCCATGTGTGTGTGCCTTTTTCCAAGGGCCCTTTGCTACCCCCAGTCCCACCTTTCTGTACACCAAGATCAATGAACACCAATGTGGCCACATCACCCCGCCACGCCTTCAGACTCTATGGGTCCCTGTACTGAAGACGCCTGACCCAGACCAGCCCAGCATTCAAGACCTCTGCCACCCACCTTGTTCTTCCCAGAATGTCTGAACCTTCTGACCACCCACCTTCTCCTAAGCCAGCTTCCCTCCCCACCACCTCTGCCCTGAGGCACTCTCCCCTTTTCCCCTCCTCCCCACCCAAGACGACAGAGCTGCTGCTGGAATGGACTTCCCAAATCTGCCCCTTCATGCAAAGGGAGGATTTTCTCTCCTGAAATCCCCACCAACTCACCCACTCAGCCCCCAGGGCAGATTCCATCTTTTGCTGTCCCAAGGAGAGAAAGGGACTTTCTGGGCCCCTCCCTGTAACACAACTTCCAATTTATTTCCAACAGGTGAAAATAAACCAGGTCCTCTCCACTTCCCACCCTTACCTCCCAGTATGGTACCTTACCTACCATACAGGCTGGTTCAAAATTGAGTCTTCCCAGGCGGGACTGACCTCCCAGCCCAGGCTGCTGCCCTATGACTGTGCCCTCACTGAGTCCATTCACTCAGCAAAGATTTGTGTGGCCCTACTCTGTGCCGGGCACTGTTTCAGGTATCAGGGCATGCCAGCAAATGAAACAAATAGAGATCTCTGCCTTTATAGAAATGACATGTTATGAGTGCTGGGAGGGGACGGGGGAAACAGATAATAATTGAGATACATAAGAAATAACTGGCTGGGCACGCATGGTGGCTCAAGCCTGTAATCTCAACATTTGGGGAGGCTGAGGCAGGAGGATCACTTGAACCCAGGAGTTTAAGACCAGCCTGGGCAATGAAGCAAGATCCCGTCTCAAAGTAAATAAATAAATGTGCTTTTTTAAACATTTAAAAATGTGAAAATATTAAAAATAAATTAAAAAAAATTAGAAAACGTGGCCAGTCACAGTGGCTTATGCCTGTAATCCCAGCATTTTGGGAGGCTGAGGTGGAAGAATCACTTGAGCCCAGGAGTTCAAGACCAGCCCGGACAACATAGGGAGACCCCCATCTCTACATAAGATCAAAAAGTTAGCTGGGTATGGTGGTATGTGCCTGTATTCCCAGCTACTCAGGAGGCTGAGGCAGGAGGATCACTAGAGTCTGGGAGTTTAAGACCAACCTGGGCAATATAGCAGGATCCCACCTCAAAGTAAATAAATAAATGCTTTTTAAAAATTTAAGAATGCAAAAACATTAAAAATAAAAAATAATAATTAGGAAATGTGGCCAGGCACAGTGGCTCATGACTGTAATCTCAGCATTTTGGGAGGCTGAGGTGGGAGAATTGCTTGAACCCAGGAGTTCAAGACCAGCCTGGACAATATAGGGAGACCCCATCTCAGCACAAGAGCAAAAAGTTAGCTGGGTGTGGTGATGTGTGGCTGTACTCCCAGCTACTCGGGAGGATCACTTGAGCCCAGGAGTTTGAGGCTGCAGTGAGCTATGATCATGCCACTGCACTCCAGCCTGGCTGACAGAGTAGCTGGGACTTTGTCTCTAATATAAATAAATGAATAAATAAGTGGAAAATTACTAAACTATCTATGACATTGGAAAGTGATGTGTGCCATGGGGGATGAGGGCAGGCAGCGTCAGAGTGCCAGAGTGGGCACGCAGAATTCAATGCTAAAGCAGGCAGTCTGGGTAGACCCCATGGAGTTTTAAGCAACGAATTGAAGGAGGTGAGAGGGCAAAATATACATACATTTGGAGGTTTCTAAGAATTAATTCACTTCTGAAAAAATTTAAAAATGCAGGCAGAGTCCCAAGGAGCCATTCCCTGCTTCCTGCATTTAAATAAACGACTTTCCTATTGCTGCCACAATAAATTCCCCCAGACTTGGCAGCTTAAAACAACGTAAGTTTA
The DNA here is from genome assembly GCF_049350105.2 of Macaca mulatta. Lineage (NCBI taxonomy): Eukaryota > Metazoa > Chordata > Mammalia > Primates > Cercopithecidae > Macaca > Macaca mulatta. Next base: position 57,020,480 of record NC_133424.1, read on the forward strand.
TCCTCTTGCAGTTCTGTAGATAGAAGTCCAGGTTGGCTAAATGGCTTCTCTGCTCTGGGCTTTATGAAGCTAAAATCAAGGTGTTGGCAGCTGAGCTCTTAATTGGGGGGCTTTGGGAAGAATCTGCTTCCAAGCTGTCATTCAGGTTTGGGTTGGCAGAATCCAACTCCTTGGTATTATGAGGCTGGAAACCTGTTACTGCGCTGGTTGTTAGCTGAGGGCTGCCCTTAGCTCCGGAGGCCTCTCTCCTGTCCTTGCCTTTGAGCCTGTACATCTCAGAGCCAGCAACACCACAACAAATCCTTCTCCAGCTTGGAATCTCTCTGGCTTCCCTGTCTGCCGCATCTCTTCACAGTTTTTTTTTTTTTTTTTCTTTTAAGACATAGGGTCTCCCTCTGTCGCCTAGGCACTGGTGCAATCATAGCTCACTGCAGCCTTGAACTCCTGGGCTGAAGAAATCTTCCTACCTTCGCCTCCCAAAGCACTGGGATTACAGGCATGAGCCACTGCACCAGGCCCTCTGTCTGCCGCATCTCGCTTCTGCTTCCAGCTGGGGAAAGTTATCTGCTTTGAAGGGCTTGGGTGATTAAACTGGACGCACCTGGATAATCCAGCATACTCTCCTTATTTTGACGTTTGTAACTGTATCAGTCCGTTTTCACGCTGCTGATAAAGACATATCTGAGACTGGGCAGGTTACAAAAGAAAGAGGTTTAATGGACTTACAGTTCCACATGACAGGGGAGGCCTCACAATCGTGGCAGAAGACAAGGAGGAGCAAGTCACATCTTACATGGATGGCAGCAGGCGAAGAGAGAGCTTGTACAGGGAAACTCCCCCTTATAAAACCATCAGATCTCATGAGACTTATTCACTATCATGAGAACAGAACGGGAAAGACCTGCCCCCATGATTCAATCACCTCCCATCAGGTCCCTCCCACAACACATGGGAATTCAAGATGAGATTTGGGTGGGGATGACAAAGCCTAAACATATCAGTAACCTTAATTACATCTGCGAAGTCACTTTTGTTTTTGTAATGTAACATATTCACAGGTTCGTTCATTTTTTATGGCTGAGTAGTATTCCATGTTGAATATATATCACAGGTTTGAGGAACTAGGATGTGGGCACCTGTGCAGTGGGGGGTCATTATTCTGCCTACCATAATGACATGATGTGAAGACAGGAATGTCTAGAGTTCAGGCAGCCATCTTGAGACCATGAAGCAGCAATGCAACACACTGAGGACGGAGGCATGGATGAGAGGATATCACTGAGCCATGGAATAAACCTAGGGCATCTTGTAAAATGACAATTATGATTTTTGCCACTGTGATCCAGGTTATCTTTTGTTTGCAGCTTAATGCATTCTACCTGGCTCCTTTCCAGGTCACCATTGGAAGTGCTTATTGGAAGACATCGCATCAAAACCCTGATCTTTCAGAAGCGTAGAGTTTGTAGTAATGTTCTTTGTCTTAAAGGGTGCTAAAACTTGTAAAATTGACTTTAAGAAAGAGCCTACTCAAAATTACTCCTCTGTTTAAACAGAGATTCCAGTCTAAGCTCCCTTTTATCCCATATGGGGAAACTGGGGCCCAGAGGGTACAGTGAAGTTTTTCTCCAGGGTCATAGAACTGAGTCTTCTTGGAGCATCTCTCTCCCCTCTAAAAAGAGAGGCTTGAAGACCCCCAGCTGACCCTACAAGAAGTCTGGGATGCTGCCGTTCTTTCCTGGTAAATCCCCTCCCATGATCCCTTACTGTCCATGGGGTGAACATGTAATTCCTCAGTCTGGCATCTGAAGCTTACTGGTCTGGCGCCTCCCTCTCCAGTCCTCATCCTCAGCAACCCCCTGCGCACACAGCAGAGGGCCCTCAGAGCCATTTTGCCCAGACACATTTTGAAGACTATTCTTCCTCTGAAAGAGTATTTCACCCTTACCTTGCTGAGCTGAACTCCACAGGATTCCTGGACTGGAGAGAAGGAAAGAAGAGTTAAGTCCCAACAGGCGAGTGGAAAAGGTGTCTTCCTCTGCAGCTAAGCCAAAAGCAGGCTGAATTCATCTCACCTTCAGAGGGAAGGAAAGGGGGCAAAAAGATGAGATCTCTGCTTCCTAGGTGAGCCCAAGGTCCCAGAGAACCTTGAATGTAGAGCCAACCTCATGTTATCATGGTGAATAATATTGGGGTCCATCCCAGCAAATGGAGCTGATGCAGTCTCTGCCCAGATGTGCACAGGGATGACACACCACGAGCGATCTTGGTCCCATCCCACCCCTATTCTGCTCCAGGCTTCAGGTAGCACAGTGGTTAAGGACCCAGACTATACAGTGAGAGAGAAATGGGTTCGAAGCTCCCCCAGCTCCTCTGCTCACCATCTATGTGACCTCAAGCATGAGACAGAGCCTCTTTAAGCCTCAGTTTCTTCTGCATAATGGGTGTAACCCTAGCTCCTCCCTGCTCGATGAGATGAGGAGATGCTAAATGCAGTGGCTCAGCAGTGGGTGAAATACAGCAAGCTCCCAGGACATGGGGCTGCTGCAATTTGTCTTTGCACAACTGGTAGTAGGATGGAGAATGGCCACCCAAAGATACCAGCTCCTAATCCTTGCAACCTGGAAACATTACGCCATAAGGAAACAAGGTTTTTGCAGATACAATTAAGGATCATGAGATGAGGAGGTCATCTAGATGATGCGAGTGGACACTAAATGCCATCACGAGTTTCCTCATTAAAGAGTAGAGATTGGACACACACAGAGGAGATGGCAATGTGAAGAGGAGCAGAAGGTGACCCAGACACAAGTCACAGAATGCCACCAGCCGGTAGAAGCATGACTTCAGCAGACCCAGGGTCCCACTCCCAGAAACCTCCAGAATCCCTCAAGGGAATTATAAACCAGCAAGAGATAGCTCTTTTCTTCCCTTCCTCCCTCCCTCCCTCCCTCCCTCCCTCCCTCCCTTCCTTCCTTCCTTCCTTCCTTCCTTCCTTCCTTCCTTTCTTCTTTTTTCTCTCTTTCTTTTTCTTTCTTTCTTTCTTGAGACAGGGTCTTACTCTTTTGCCCAGGCTGGAATACTGTGGCGTCATGATGGCTCACGGCACCCTCAAACTCCTGGGCCCAAGCGATTCTCCCATCTCAGCCTCTAGAGTAGCTGGGACCATAGGCATGTGCCACCACATCCAACTAATTTTTTATATTTTTGGTAGAGACAGAATTTCACCATGTTGCCCAGGCTTGTCTCCAACTCACAAGCTCAAGTGATCCACTTGCCTCGGCTTCCCAAAGTGCTGAGATTACAGTAGTGAGTCTCTGTGCCCAGCCTAGGTAGTAATATTTATGATTAGCCATGCCATAATTATAATATGATATTATACCTAGGATTTAGTAGACACTATATAAATGTTAGTTATAACTAATAATATTGTTACTTTAACAATATTATTAATAGACAAATTTAGTTACCATTTACCACGTACAGACATTAGCTAAGTACCGATGATGCTGGTGAATTGTCACCACAACCTATGAGGTAATGGGTACCTTTATCCCCATTTCCCACAGGTGAGGAAACTAAGGCAAGAGTGGTTAGGACACCCTTCCAAGGTCACCACTGCAAGGAGCTGGTGACAGAGGGCTTTGAACCACTTCCATCTGACTCAAGAGCCCAGGATTTAACTCAGGACAAATGGGTGGTGCCCCAGCGCCAGCCCCAGCCCCAACTGCCAGTTCCTGAGCAGGTTCTTCCCCTGCAGACTCACCCACTGATCCTCAGTGCCCCTGGTCCCTGCCAGTGAAGCTTGCAGCTCCCAGATAAGTAGCCCCCTCTGGGATCTCCAGACACTCAGTCCTGGCTCCGTGACCTCTGAGGGGCCCAGAGCTGGTACCTGGGACCTTATGACCCCAGCAAAGTAGCGGGCAGTCCCTGTAAGTGCCATGCCGATCAGGACACCCAAGGCAATCCCTGCGATGCCTCCAGCAGGAATGGCGGTCCTGAGTAAGGCCGGCTGCAGGTCATCCTCAGGAGCCTCTGCAGGAGGGGGAGAGAGAGAAAGAGAGAGAGAGAGAGAGAGAGAGAGAGAGAGAGAGAGGGAGGGAGGGAGGTAGAGGGAGAGAGAGGTGTCAGTGCTGGGGCTCTGGGTTTCAGGTCCTCAGAGCTGTTCCATCCATGTACTCAATTCAAATCCTCTTCTCCCCCCGTTTTAGAGAGTGGAAAACTGAGGCCCAGGGAAAGGAAGAGTCTGGACCAGATAATAAATATAACACAGATGACAGGAATAATGACTGGTAAACTATATTATCTCATTTATTGCTCAAAACAACCCTATGAGGTAGGCTTTGTTAATATCCCCATTAAAGAAACAGGCACTGAGAGGTTAAACTACCCATTCACCATCACACATGGGGTAGAGTTGGAATTTGAAACATGTTGATGCCAGAGCTTACACTCTGAACCCCTGCACTATGTGGCCTCTGAGGATCATATTTATCCATTCCTCATTCAACAAACATTTACTTAGCACATACTGTGTGTGCCAGACACCTTTTTAGGCACTCGAGGGATATTGCAGAAAACAGAGCAGACAAAATTCCTGATGTCCTAGAGCTTACACTTCAGGAGGGAACTGAGACATAAAACACACAATGAGGGCCGGGTGCGGTGGCTCACGCCTGTAATCCCAGCACTTTGGGAGTCCAAGGCGGGAAGATCACCAGGTCAGGAGATCGAGACCATCCTGGCTGACACAGTGAAACCTTGTCTTTACTAAAAACACAAAAAATTAGCTGGGCGTGGTGGCACACGCCTGTAGTCCCAGCTACTCGAGAGACTGGGGCAGGAGAATCGTTTGAACCCAGGAGGCGGAGGTTGCAGTTGGCCAAGATCGTGCCACCGCACTCCAGCCCAGGCAACAGTGTGAGACTCTGTCAAAACACACACACACACACACACACAAAAAAAAAAAAAATGGAGCAAATATATAAAGTGATGACAAGTGTTATAAAGGAGTAGCGTAAGATGCTATTCGAGGATCTCACAGGAGGACCAGACTTAGTCAGGGGAAATCAGGGAACGCATCCTGGAGGAAGTGACATTTAAGCTGAGATCCAAAAGACAAGTCCAAGATCAGCTGGCAGAGGGGTGAGTCTCCTGAGCAAAGTGGCCAGCATTCATTCATTCATGTATTCATTCATCAAACTGTTCCAGGCACTGATGATACAGCAGTCAACAAAACAGACAAGGGCTCAACCCTCAAAGATCTGGCCACCTAGATGGAGAGATTGGCGATAAATAATCAATATAATAATTAGGGCCTGGCATGGTGGCTCACGCCTGTAATCCCAGCACTTTGGGAGGCCAAGGCCAGTGGATCACCTGAGGTCAGGAGTTCAAGACCAGCCTGGCCAACATGGCAAAACCTCATCTCTACTAAAAAACATACAGCCAAGTTCAGAAGGACCACCCAACTGACCTGCAGACTTACAAGCTGCAACAAACTCTTATTGTCTTGAGCCACTGGGTCTTGGGGGTCATGGAGAGATTAGCAATAAATAATCAATATAATAATTAGGGCCTGGCATGGTGGCTCATGCCTGTAATCTCAGCACTTTGGGAAGCCAAGGTGGGCGGATCACCTGAGGTCAGGAGTTCGAGACCAGCCTGGTCAACATGGCAAAACCCTGTCTCTACTAAAAACACAAAAATTAGCCAGATGTGCTGTTGCACGCCTGTAATCTATTTCTTATAAATTACGGAATATGCATTTTCCTTTATAAAGAAGAGTTGTGCTATCTTGCTCCAAATTTTAAAAAATATTGGTATAAAAGTTATTTAGGGATGAAAATGTTTGCTCTCGATGGTTACCCTTCTGAGATCCTTTTCTTATTTGTATGGTGTGATTATGACTTAGCAGAATAAAAGGATGTTATAGCACAGTGCATCTCAGCATCAAGGTGATTCATAGGAGCTACAGAGGGTACAACTCAGCTGTGTGGGAGGTCACCCTGGGTGTGATGCAGGTCATTTCTTACATTTGTATATAACTTCAAGGGGTTATGGGGCACTCTAAGGACCAACTTTAGAGTTCAAGTGAGGACTCTTATACCTAGATTACAAATTAGTAAATATCTTTCTTTTTTGAGACAGTGTCTTGCTCTGTTGCCCAGGCTTCAGTGCAGTGGCACTAACATGGCTCACGGTAGCCTCGACCTCCCAAGCTCAAGCGATCCTCCCGCCTCAGCCTCCTGAGTAGCTGAGATCGATGCATGCCACCATGCTCAGCTACTTTTGAAAAACTTTTGTAGAGTGGGGTCTTGCTGTGCTGCCCAGGCTGGTCTCAAACTCCTGGGCTCAAGTGATCTTCGTGTCTTGACCTCCCAAAGTGCTGGGATGACAGGTAGTAAATACCTTTCTTGAAGTCAACTTAGAAATACAGGTTGAAGGTTACCCATGTTTCTATAACTTTTGACCCAATGGTTACACTTTTAAAAACAGTTTTATTGAGGTATAATAAGCAAATAAAAATGTTATATGTTCAAAGTGTACAATTTGATGTTTTGATAGTTGATCTCTATAATCAAGCTAATTAATATATCCATCACTGACTGGGTGTGGTGGCTCACGCCTGTAATCCCAGCTCTTTGGAAGGCCGAGGCAGGTGGATCACCTGAGGTCAGGGGTTCGAGACCAGCCTGGCCAACATGGTGAAATCCTGTCTCTACTTAAAAATACAAAAATTAGCCAGGTGTGGTGGCACGTGCTTGTAATTCCAGCTAGTTGGGAGGCTGAGGCGGGAGGATCTCTTGAACCTGGGTGGTGGGGGTTGCAGTGAGCCGAGATCATACCACTGCACTACAACATGGACAACAGAGTGAGACTCCATCTCAAAAAAGAAAGGAAGGAAGGAAGGAAGGAAGGAAGGAAGGAAGGAAGGAAGGAAGGAAGGAAAAGAGAGAAAGAGAGAAAGAGAGAAAGGAAGGAAGGAAGGAAGGAAGGAAGGGAGGAAAGAAAGAAAGAGGAGGAAAGAAGGAAGGAAGGAGAAAAAAACTGCTGGATGCTTGCATGCATTGCTTGCATTTCGGGTACTGAGTTTTGTTCATCAAATGCATTATCTCATGTACAACTGGTACCACCCTGTGCTGTAAAGACTATTAATATCCCATTTTATAATAGGTAAACTGAGATTTATGTTGGGTAAGCGAGTTGTGAAAAGCCAAGTTGTAAGTGGGTGAATCATTTTTTTTTTTTCTTTTTTTTTTTTTTTTTTTTGAGACGGAGTCTCGCTGTGTCGCCCAGGCTGGAGTGCAGTGGCCGGATCTCAGCTCACTGCAAGCTCTGCCTCCCGGGTTTTTACGCCATTCTCCTGCCTCAGCCTCCCGAGTAGCCGGGACTACAGGCGCCCGCCACCTCGCCCGGCTAGTTTTTTGTATTTTTTAGTAGAGACGGGGTTTCACCATGTTAGCCAGGATGGTCTCGAACTCCTGACCTCGTGATCCGCCCGTCTCGGCCTCCCAAAGTGCTGGGATTACAGGCTTGAGCCACCGCGCCCGGCCAGGTGAATCATTTTTAAACTCAGGGCTATGTGACTCCAAACTTCATAACCACTGTGAAATAAATACTATGTAGAAAAATCTAGTTTTAAAAAATCTCAGAAAATGAAGCAGGCACAGTTTTTTCTACTCCATCCCCTGAGCACAGTTAAAAACCTTGGATATTATCACTTCTACACTGCTAGTGGGAGTGTAAACTTGCACAGCCGTTATGGAAAACAGTGTGGAGATTCCTTAAAGAACTAAAAGTAGAACTACCATTTGATCCAGCAATCCCACTACTGGGTATCTACCCAGAGGAAAAGAAGTCATTATATGAAAAAGATACTTGCACACGTATGTTTATAGTAGCACAATTCACAATTGCAAAATCATGGAACCAACCCAAATGCCCATCAATCAATCAACGAGTGGATAAAGAAACTGTGATACATATATATGATGAACTATATATATGATGGAATATATATATATATGATGGAATACTACTTAGTCATAAAAAGGAAGGAATTAACAACATTTGCAATGGCCTGGATGAGATTGGGGACTATTATTCTAAGTGAAGTAACTCAGGAATGGAAAACCAAACATCATATGCTCTCACTGATCTGTGGGAGCTAAGATATGAGGACACAAAGGCATAAGAATGAGACAATGGACTTGGGGGACTTGGGGGGAAGAATGGGAGGGGAGCAAGGGATAAAAGACTACAAATACAGTGCAGTGTATACCGCTCAGGTGATGGATGCACCAGAATTTCACAAATCACCACTAAAGAACTTACACATGTAACCAAACACCACCTGTACCCCAATAACCTGTGGAAAAATAAATAAAATAAAGCAATAGAGAAAAAAATCTGACAATATGAACAGAACATCATTGTTCTATGGGAATAATATCAAGCAGTCTGTCAAAGGTGTAGCTAAAGAATAAACAAACAAATACAAACAAATAGATGACTCGGAAAGGAGGAGAGAATATGGCAGACTGGCTACGGATCTCAAGACCAGAGAAAGGACACGGTGGTGAGTTTTCTGGGCTTTCTTTGTGCCTCACAGATCCCAGACTGGGAGCTGGAGAACCTGGCAATCCAGAAATGCCAGTGAGTGTAGACCCAAAAGAGGCTCAAGCAAAGCCTGCTCTAGCCAAAGGACAAGAAGGGGCAGCCTGACAAGATTTGCTAAAGACAGCAAATCTTTAGGAGATAATCACTTTGCTGCCCCACAGAAAAAGCCTGGACATTTACCCTTACTAGCTGTACAGAGACACCCATCCCCTCCACCAGGCTGAATAAGCAGCTGGGACTGTCATCTTTGCCCAGCAGTAATGAGCATCGACCCCGCAGTGTCCATTGAGGCCACTAGGGAGCAGTAATGAGGCGTCTCTGCCTCTTGCTGGCAGGATGGTATCAGAGGATGTCTTAGTGGGATGCCTGAACTCTCCTAACTGCCCAGAGTAACAGATGCCCCGCCCCACCTGGAAAGTCAACAGAGGCCAAATGGGGAACCTGGAGCTCCATCCCCACTGGTGGTAACAAGATGGTGCCCCTTTTGCCTCACCAGCAAGATGTCAGAGGAGACCTGCTATAACAGAAGATTTAAATGAGATACAGCATCTCATAATATCCAAAATGTCCAGAGTGTCATTGAAAACCACTTGTCATACACCTGTAATCCCAATACTCTGGGAGGCCAAGGCAGGAGGATTGCTTGAGCTCAGCAGTTCGAGACCAGCCTGGGCAACATAGTGAGACCCCATCTCTGAAAAAAAAATTGACTGAATGAGAAAGACATTCCTTAAATTAAATGAGGAAAGACAATTAATAGAGATGACACAGATTGTTGTTGATGTTTTCTAACTTGGTCTTGAGTTTTCTAGGAGATTTAGTTATAGATGTTTGAAGGGTAATTTTCACTGGTTACTTCTTTATCTTGGTGGACGGCCTAATGCCTACATGTCTGACATGTGACCAGGTGTCCCTCTCACAGTACACTCGTTTGTTTTGTGTGTGTGTGTTTGTTCTTGAGACAGAGTCTCACTCTGTCACCCAGGCTGGAGTGGAGTGGTATGGTCTTGGCTCACTGCAACCTTCACCTCCCAGGTTCAAGCAATTCTCATGCCTCAGCCTCCCGAGTAGCTGAGATTACAGACGTGTGCCACTATGCCCAACTAATTTTTTTATTTTTATTTTTTTAATACAGATGGGGTTTCACCATGTTGGCCAGCCTGATCTTGAACTCCCAGCCTCATGGGATCCTCTCGCCCCAACCTCCCATAGTGCTGGGATTACAGGCATGAGCCATCATGCCTGGCCCACAGTACACTTGTTTATAATGGCAGACATTCTTAAGTCTTTTGTCTGACCTGTGTCCAGTTTATTTCTACGAAGAGAGCCATGCTTTAGGACAGCCCTGACCAGGAAAGACGTTAGGTTTGGATGTGTCTGTCAGGTGAGACACAAAGGAGGCAGCACGACAAAACACATGAAATAACAGGGGCAGTTTATTACTCAGGTTCCAGAGAAGACAGAACAGCACATCTCGCAGAGCCAACAGGAAGAAGAGAGTTTTCTGGGACACACACACTCAACCAGCGGGTGGGGAGCAAGAAAGAAAAAATGAGAGACCTGTGGGCTGATGCCTTTATTGGGGCCTCAGGCAGTTTTCCAGAGAGAATTCTAGCTGGGTTTAGAGCCAGCAGGCACAAGTTGCATGGAGTCACACTGACTGGGAGGTGATCACTGTGGCATATCCGCACAGCCTATGCAGGGTCTGGGGGTCAGAGGGACAGTCAGGTGGCTTGTATCTAGCTGTTGCATAAGGAGGTGGTTAATAGGAAGTGGTAGTGTAAGGCAGATATCTGGATCTCCCACATTAAGGATCTGGGGGAAGGTGGAGACCTGGAAACTGTGTCAAGGGTGACTAAGCCTTTCTTCTGGTATGAGAAAGTCCAACTTATATTCAAAATAGATACTGAGACAGGCACAGGGGCTCACATTTATAATCCCAACACTTTGGGGGCTGAGGCAAGAGGATTGCTTGAGCTCAGGAGTTTGAGACCAGCCTGGGCAACAGAGTGAGACCTCCGTCTCTACAAATAAAATTTCAAAAACTTAGCTGGGTATGGTGGCACATGCCTATAGTCCCAGCTACTCAGGGGACTGAGGTGAGAGGTTCACTCAAGCCCAGGAGTTTGAGGCTGCAGTAAGCTGCGATTGCACCACTACACTCCAGCCTGGGTGACAGAGTGAGACCCTGTCTCAAAACAATAAAATTTTAAAAATCGATACTGAGTTTCTATAAAATTATAAGAATTCACTACACTGATGTTAGAATTGTTTTAAAAGAATCTTAAAGCAGCCATCATAAAAATGCTTCAATGAACGATTATAAACACTTGAAATAAGTGAAAAACCAGAAAGTCTCAGCAAAGAAATACAAGATATGAGAAAGAACCAGATGCAAATTTTAGAATGGAAAAGCACAATAACATAAATTTTTAAAAAACTTAATGTTTGAGCCCAGCTGCAGAATGGAGACGACAGAGAGAAAAATCGGTGCAGATAAAAATTACCAAATCTGAACAACAGAAAGAAAATAGACGGATAAGAAATGAAGAACAAAACTTTGGGACTTGTGGGACTTTAACAAAAGAGCCAACATTCATGTCATCGGAGACCTAGAAGGAAAAGAGGAAGTGGGTATAATGGCCGATTTCCCAAATCTGGTAAAAGACATAAATCTAGAATCAAGAAACTGAGTAAACCCCAGTGCCAATGTGGTAATCAGAATCTAAACATAGTCCTTCCAGATTTCTGTTCCGGGTTGTTCAATCAAATGCTAATCTAGGTATTGCTCTGAAGGGATTTTGTAATGAAAGCCCAAGTCAGCTGATCTTAAAATACAGAGATTATCTGGGTGGGCCTGACCTGATCCGATGAGTCTTTTAAAACCAGAGCAGATGAGAAAGTCAGAGAACCAGAACACAAGGAGGATTCAATGCATCCTTGCTGTCTTTGAAGATGCAGGGGTCAATGTGTGAGGAGGGTAGAGTGGCCTGCAAGAGCTTAGAGTACCCACAGCTGACAGCCCGCAAGGAAACAGACCTCAGTCCTACAAGTGTAAGAACCTGGATTCTGGCCAGGCGCGGTGGCTCATGCCTGTAATCCCAGCACTTTGGGAGGCCGAGGCAGGTGGATCACGAGGTCAGGAGATCGAGACCATCCTGGCTAACACGGTGAAACCCTGTCTCTATTAAAAATACAAAAAATTAGCCGGGCATAGTGGCATGTGCCGGAGCTTGCAGTGAGCCGAGATTACCCCACTGCTCTCCAGCCTGGGTGACAGAGCGAGACTCTGTCTCAAAAAAAAAAAAAAAAAAAAAAACCAGGATTCTGCCACCGTTTGAATGAGCTTAGATGTGGGTTCTTTCCCAAAGCCTACAGATAAACCCCAGCAAACTCATATCATTTGGCCTGGTAAGAGAACCCAGTTGAGCACACTTGGTCATCTGGGGTACAGAAACTGAAATAGTAAATGTTATTCACTGTCTTAGTTCAACCGGAATCAGACTCTGAACTAGAATGTAAGTGCAATTAGTTTATTTATTTATTTATTTATTTACTTACTTACTTTTTTGGAGACGGAGTCTCTCTCTGTCGCCCAGGCTGGAGTGCACTGGCCTGATATTGGCTCACTACAACCCCCACCTCCTGGGTTCAAGCGATTCTCCTGCCTCGTCCTCCCAAGTAGCTGGGTCTATAGGCACACGCCACCACGCCTGGCTAATATTTTGTATTTTTATTAGAGACGGAGTTTCACTATGTTAGCCAGGATGGTCTCGATCTGCTGACCTCATGATCCGCCCGCCTCAGCCTCGCAAAGTGCTGGGATTACAGTTATTTTGGAGAAAGCATTGGCAGAGGTGTGGGAAAGTAAGTAAGGGAAAAGAAGGAAGCCACATAGAGAAATTAGCTCTATAGAAAACTGGAGCTCACCTCTGAAAACTGGTATAAAACACACCTCTGAGGGCTGGGCGCAGTGGCTCATGCCTGTAATCCCAACACTTTGGGAGGCCGAGGCGGGCAGATCACCTGAGGTCAGAAGTTCCAGACCAGCCTGACCAACATGGAGAAACCCCCTCTCTACTAAAAATACAAAATTAGCTGGGTGTGGTGGCACATGCCTGTAATCCCAGCTAATCAGGAGGCTGAGGCAGGAGAATCGCTTGAACCTGAGAGGCAGAGGTTGTGGTGAGTCAAGATCGTGCCATTGCACTCCAGCCTGGGCAACAAGAGCAAAACTCCATCTCAAAACAAACAAATAAACAAACAAACAAAAAACACCTCTGAGTTGTTCCCCTAAGTTCTGGGGACTATATCTACCAGTTCCTTCTTGGTGTTAGTTAATGGTCACTCCCAGGATGTTAATTTCTCTGACATTTTTGGCCTGCTCTCAGTTGGGGCTTGCATGTTCTTATACTCAGCGAAATCATACAGAGAGGCACAGACACTCATGGAAGGGGTTGGGGGAGTACTTACCGCTTTCTTTCAGTCATTTCCATAATTTCTCTTCTTTCGTCATTCACTTGTCCTAAAAGTCCTGTGTGTCAATAATAAATTACACCCACTGAAAGGAAGACATATATTTCCATTTCATGGACTTTCATTTTCTATTAGTGTCTCCTTCATTCCACTCCATCTTATTATTAGAATGATTCTACCAGTGTCCTTCTGGAAAACAGGTGCAGGAATAAATTTATTCCAAAAAATAAAACAGCATCTATGCAAAGAGGTCTTCAAACCTTAATAATTAGTTCTATAAAAATTTAACTCAAAGAAGTAATGCTGGACACTTTCCAAATGCATACTGACAGTAAGAAAAAATTATCAAATACCCACATTCGCATTTTGTCTAGACATGGTTACAGGCCTAAATCCCTCAGTTGATCAGCTTGAGGGAACAAATAAATCTCTGTTATCGGTATAGCAACAGCACTTTCTTGTTTTGTAGCAGTGCATATCGAAATAAGATCCAACAAAAAATGGAATCTCAAGAAATATATTTTCTCAAGGTAAACCCTCACTAAATTATAATTGAATGATTAGTCTGGCATAATTTTAGTAGACAAACTGTAGGAAAAAAAAGACAGGACAAAATACAATAATTGAGTTGACAAAGACCAACTCCTAAGCAGTTAATTTAGTGTTCGATTAAACCCAAAAATGCAGAAGCATGATTTTCCCATTTATAGTATGCTCACATACTATAAATGAGTTATTTTAACCAATTTAGAAGTAAGACCTGGCCAGGCACGGTGGCTTACACCTGTAATCCCATCACTTTGGGAGGGCGAGACAGGTGGATTGCTTGAGGCCAGGAATTTGAGACCAGCCTGGCTGACATGGCCAAACCCAGTCTCTACTAAAAATACAAAAATTAGCTGGGCGGGGTAGTGCACGTCTGTAATTTCAGCTCCTCGGAAGGCTGAAGCATGAAAATCACTTGAGCCTGGGGTGGAGGTTGCAGTGAGCTGAGATGGCATCACTGCACTCTAGCCTAGGCAACAGAGGGAGACTCTGTCTCAAAAAAAAAAAAAAAAAAAAAAAAAAAAAAAAAAAAAAAAAAAAAGCCCGGCACAGTGGCTCATGCCTGTAATCCCAGCACTTTGGGAGGTCAAGGCGGGTGGATCACAAAGTCAGGAGTTCGAGACCAGCCTGGTCAATAAGGTAAAATCCGGTCTCTACTAAAAATACAAAAATTAGCTGAGCATGGTGACACATGCCTATAATCCCAGCTACTCAGGAGGCTGAGGCAGGAGAATTGCTTGAACCCGGGAGACGGAGGTTACAGTGAGCCGAGATCACGCCACTGCACTCCAGCCTGAGCGACAGAGCAAGACTCCATCTCAAAGAAAAAAAAAAAAAAAAAGGAAGTTAGACATGAGTATTGTATTGTATCCTAATAAAGCGATTATTTGGCATTACACCTTAATGAATTTTATCCAGCCAATTTGCCCTTGTAGACACAGAGTGATTCATGTAATATGACATGTAGCATAATCAAGTTTAATCTCTATCATATTGGTTGTTTATCGGTAGGCTATGGTTGTAAAAGAAGAATAAATAAATAAAGTAATCTATCAATCTTGATCAAACAACATAGGCCACAGTTGATTCAGATGTTACAATGATGTAGTTGGTACAACTCACTGGGCAGCATACACCATGAGCATTAAAGAAAAATGATAATCATGGCAAGACGTGATGGCTCCTGCCTGTAATCCCAGCACATTGAGAGTCAGAGGTCGGCAGATCTTCTGAGTCAGGAGTTGGAGACCCAGCTGGCCAAATGGCGAAATCCCATCTCTACCAAAAAATACAAAAATTAGCCAGGCACGGTGGCGCATGCCTGTAATCCCAGCTACAGGGAAGGCTGAGGCAGGAGAGTCGCTCGAACCCCAGAGGCAGCCTGCAGTGAGCCGAGATCACGCCACCACACTCCAGCCTGGGCAATAGATTGAGACTCTGTCTCACAAAAAACAAGAATGCAAAATGAAAAATGAAAATCAACTGCATGAAAGTCAATTCAGTTTATGCCTAGCCTTCATTAAAGACCAACAAGAAAAAATAACAAAAATAAATAAATAAATAAATAAATAAATAAATGTCTCGGTGAAAAATCGCATTTAGGCTTTCATCTCCAGGGCAGAGTATAGATGGAAAATATATGTTTGATGTAATAACTGATTTTGTGATATGCCTTTATGATTGAAAATAGTTGACATATTAAAAAATAATAATAGTAAAACAAATATTATTTTAAGCCTCCACATTTGTGATAATGTTGTTAGGCAGCAATAAAAAAGTAAAAAATAGGCCGGGCGCGGTGGCTCAAGCCTGTAATCCCAGCACTTTGGGAGGCCGAGACGGGCGGATCACGAGGTCAGGAGATCGAGACCATCCTGGCTAACACAATGAAACCCCGTCTCCACTAAAAATACAAAAAAATTAGCCGGGCGTGGTGGCGGCGCTGTAGTCCCAGCTACTCGGGAGGCTGAGGCAGGAGAATGGCGGGAACCCGGGAGGCGGAGCTTGCAGTGAGCCGAGATCGCGCCACTGCACTCCAGCCTGGGCGACAGAGCGAGACTCCGCCTCAAAAAAAAAATTAAAAAAATAAATAAATAAATAAATAAAAAAGTAAAAAAGTAAAAAATAAAAATACACTCAAGCAAAATAAACCCAAATGAATCTATACCAGGACATATCATAATCAAACTGTTGAAAGCTAAAGATAAATTCAAAATCTTGAAAGCAGTGAAACATAAATGATACCTTACCCATAGGAAGAAAACAATTTTAATGAAAATAGATTTCTCATCAGAAACTGCGAAAGCCAGAAGGAAGAAGCACAACATTTTACAAGTGATAAAGAACCGTCAACCCAGGATTCTATAACCAGTGAATGAAAGAGATGTACATTTATATGTATACATATAAAATATGTATATATGTATATAAATGTATATATAGAAGCCCTGAGGTAAGCCTTCTATATTTCGTTTGAACTAGTAAAATGTCAAAACCAGTAGGCTGTGCTAAAGTCTATATGTAATACCTAGAGCCACTGGTAAAACGTCTATACAAAGCGACACCTTCAAAAACATTAAGATAAATCAAATGAGATTCTAAAAAAATGTTGATGTGATCCATAAGTAGGCAGGAAAAAGAAAACAGAAAAACGAAAACCAAAAACCAAACATAAGACAAAAAAAAAAAATGAATTGGCAGACCTAAGCCCTAACACAACAACAATTACATTACATTTAATAGCCTAAATATACCAATTAAAAGATTTATATTTACAGACTGTATTTTTTAAATGAGCCAGTTAAATGATAGCTACAACAAAATTACTTCAAATATAATCATACACATAGGTTGAAAGGATTAAAAAAAGATATACTACGTCAATATTAATAAAAGGAAAGCAAGAGTGGTTATATTAGCATCAGATAAAGAGCAGAGCAAAGATAATTAGCAGGGACAGAAAGGAGCATAATGATAGAAGAGTCGCTCCACCAAGAAGACGTGGAAATCCCAAATGTATACACACCAAACAACGGAACTGCAGAATATGTGATGGAAAAATGGACAGAACTGAAATGAGAAACGCATAAATTGACAATTATGGTTTGGGACTTCACCACTACTCTTAACTATTGATAGAACAACCAGAAAAAAAAAAAATCAGCAAGGATGGAAGAACTCAACACCACCGGCAATCAAGATCTAACTGACATTGACAGGACATTTCACCCAACAACAGCGAAATACACATTCTTTCCAAACATACACAGAACATATACTAAAATAAGCCATGTCCTGGGCTAGAAAACAAACCTCAACAAACTTAAAAGAATTGAAACCATACAGTGTGTTCTCTGACCACAGTGGAATACAACTAGAAATAACTAACAGGAAGATAAGAGCAACATCTCCAGATACTTGGAAGCTGAACACCACACTTTTAACGAAGTCATAGGTCAAAGAAAAAGTTTTGGGGGAAAACAAAAATACATTGAACTGAATGAAAAAGAAAACACAGCACATCAAATTTTGTAGGATGGAACTAAAGCAGTGCTCAGAGAGAAATTTATAGCACAAAAATGCTTATAGTAGACAAGAGGGAAAGTATCAAATTGATCATTTAAGCTCCCAACTCAAGATAATAGAAAAAAAGCAAAAGAAAGCCAAATAAAACAGAAGAAATAAAATAATAAATGGCAAAAATCAATAAAATTGAATAGAGAAAACCAATGAGACAAAAAGTTGGTTCTGGCCAGTCACAGTGGCTCACACCTGTTGTCCCAGCTAGTTGGGAGGCCGAGGCGGGAGGATCACTTGAGCCTGGGAAGCTGAGGCTGCAGTGAACAGTGATTGCACCACTGCACTCCAGCCTGGGTAACAGAGTAAGATCCCCTCCCCCTAAAAAAGATGGTTCTTACAATCAAAATTGATGAACCTCTAGCATTACTGACAAATAAAATAATGAAATTACTTGTCACCAATTTATCAGAAAATTAATCAATCACCAATGTCAGGAAAGAAACAGTGGATATCATTACAAGCCTTGCTGACAACAAAATGATAATAAGGGATTGTGACAAACAGCTCTACACACATAAATTTGACAATTTACATAAAATGAACCAATTCCTCAAGAAAGCAAAAACTACCACTATTAACCCAATATGAAATAGAGAATTTGAATAACCCTACAACTATTAAAGAAACTGGTTTTTAAATTTTAAAACTCCTGAAAAGGAAATTCTCCAGGCCTCAGTAGTTTCACATGAGAACTACCACTTGATCCAGCAATCCCACTACTGGGTATCTACCAAGAGGAAAAGAAGTCATTATACAAAAAAGACACTTACACACACATGTTTATAGCAGCAGAATTCCCAACTGCAAAAATGTGGAACCAACCCAAATACTCATCAATCAATGAGTAGATAGGGAAACTGTGATATATACATATATATATGATGAAATACTACTGAGCCATCAAAAAAATGAATTAATGGCATTCGCAGCAACCTGGATGGGATTGAAGACTATTATTCTAAGTGAAATAACTCAGGAATGGAAAAGCAAACATCATATGTTCTCACTGATATGTGGGAGCTAAGCTATGAGGATGCAAAGGCTTAAGAATGATACAGTGGACTTTGGGGACTCGGTAGGGGGGAAAGGTGGAAAGGGGGTGAGGGATACAATACTACAAAGTGGGTTCAGTATATACTGCTCTGGTGATGAGTCCACCAAAATCTCACAAATCACCACTAAAGAACTTATACTACCTGTTCCCCAAAAACCTGTGGAAATAAAAAAAAAACTTAAGAAAAAAAAATTAAATGTGAAAATATAAGCTATAGACTAGAAGAAAATATTTGCAAATCATAAATCTAATAAAAGATACCTATCCATAATATGCAAATAACTCTCAAAACTCAACAGTAAAAACAAAACCAAACAACAACAACAATCTATTTTTCAGTGAAATCTCTCTTCACAGTACCACATAGTCATGATTACTGTAGTTATATAATAAGATTTGAATCAGGGAGAGTGCTACCTCCTACTTTATTCTTTTTTTTCAAAATTGTTTTATTCAGTTCTTTTCCTTTGCACACAATCTTCTCATAATCGAAGAGCGATTTCATTGAAAAACATACACAAATGGCAAATAGGCACAGGAAAAGATATTTAATCAACATCATTAGCTATTAGGGAAAAGCAAAGTAAGACCACGATAAAATATTAGCTACATACCTATTAGAACAACTAAACTTGAAAACAATCATAGCGATGATATGAAACACTGCCAAGGATGTAGGGACACTGCATCTCCCACACCTTGCCGATGGAGATGTAACATGGTACAGCCACTAGGGAACATAGTTTAGCAGTTTCTTTAAAACACTAAACAGACACTTAGCATATGACTCAGCAATTGCCCCCCTGAGCACTATCCCAAAGAAATAGAAACTCAAGGCAGGCACGGTGGCTCTGCCTGAAATCCCAGAACTTTGGGAGGCCGAGGCAGCGGATCACTTGAGGTCAGGAGTTCAAGACCAGCCTGGCCAATATGACAAAACCCCGTCTCTACTAAAAATACAAAAAATTAGCCAGGCATGGCAGCACGTGCCTGTAATCCCAGTTACTCAGGAGGCTGAGACAGGCGAATCGCTTGAACCCAGAAGGCGGAGGTTGCAGTGAGTAGAGATCGCACCACTGCATTCCAGCTTGGGCGACTGAGTGAGACTGTCTCAAAAAAAAAAAAAAAAGGCAGGGCGCGGTGGCTCACACCTGTAATCCCAGCACTTTGGGAGGTCGAGGCGAGCAGATCATGAGGTCAGGAGATCGAGACCATCCTGGCTAACACCGTGAAATCCCGTCTCTACTAAAAAAAAAAAAAAAAAAAAAAAATACAAAAAATTAGCCGAGCGTGGTGGCGGGCACCTGTAGTCTCAGGTACTCCGGAGGCTGAGGCAGGAGAATGGCGTGCACTCGGGACGGGGAGGCTGCAGTGAGCCGAGATGGTGCCACTGCACTCCAGCCTGGGCAACTGAGCGAGACTCGTCTCAAAAAAAAAAAAAAAAAAAAAAAACCAGGTCCACACAAAATCCTATAGGTGAATGTTTATAGTAGCTTTATTGTAATACCCAAAAAACAAAAACAACCAAGTTGTCTTTCAATAACTGAATGAATAAACAAACTATAGTACATGAAAAAGTGCTCAGTAACAAAAAGGAACAAACTATTGATATGTAACTACACTTGACCCTTGAACAACATGGGCTTTAACTGTGCGGGTCCACTTACAAGCAGATTTTCTTCTGTCTCTACCACCCCTGAGACAGCAAAACTAACCCCTCCTCTTCCTCCTTCTCTGTGTGAAAACGACGGGGATGAAGACCTTTAAAATGATCCACTTCCACCTAAAGAATAGTAAACATATTTTCACTTTCTTATGATTTCAATACATTTTTTCTAGCTTACTTTATTGTAAGAATACAGTATATAATACATAGAACCTACAAAATATGGCTTCCATTCAACAATAGGCTATTAGTAATTAAATTTTGGGGCAGTCAAAAATTATTTTCAACTGGATGGAGTTCAGCACCCCTAACCCCCACATTGTGCAAGTGCCAACTGTATTTGAATGGATTTCAAGGGCATTATGCATGAGTAAAATATTGAAGTCACTCTCAAAAGGTCACATACTGTACAATTCCATTTATATAACATCCTTGAAATGACAAAATTATAGAGATGGAAAACAAATTGGTGGCTGACAGGGGTTAAGTATGGGGGAAAAGAGGGAAGTGGGTGAGACTATGAAGAGGTGGCACCAGGGAGAACTTTGTGGCAATAAAATCGTTTTGTAACTTGATTGCAGTGGCGTTTACATGATCCTGTGATCAATTGGAACTACACACACAACTACACACACACATTGTACCAGTATCATTCCTGATTTGTGACATTGAACTATAGCTCTATAAGATGTACTCATTGGGGGAAACTGGATAAAGGGTACATGGGATCTCTCCATGATACAATTTCTTTGCAACTTCCTGTGAATCTATAATTATTTCAAATGTTAAAAAGAAAAGCAAAATTAAAGATTTTACAAATTAAATCTGAAAGGAAATAAAATTGCCTCTTTGGGAGGTGGAAATACATGAGGTTTTTCTGTTTTGCAAGTATTTTCTACAATGAACATATATGTTACTTTGTTTTTATCACAGTAGGGTTTTTTTTTAATCTTCTTCAAACCATGGTCATGAGAGGTCTACTCAGCTGCTTACGTGGTCCCCTCCAGTGATGGCACAGGGGATGGTCTCTCCTAAGACAGCCCTAGGAGGATGGCCTCACAGGTGAAGGAACTGGAGAGAGTAGAGCATCTCCTAACTAGGGAACTCTGAGTCACGCAGCAAGCATCAACCATTTGCAACAAAAAAACATGAGAAACAGACGCTTATTCACAATGCTGGTAGGAATGCAAAATGGTATCATTGCAATGCAGCAGGGGTGGGAGGTATCTAACAATTTATGTATGGCTCTGCTTTTGAAACCAGTTACCCTATTTCTAGGAAGTTCACCTGAAGAAACACCTCTGGCAATATGAAAACACATGTCCACAAAGTTATTCATCACAACACTGCTTGTCACTGAAAAATATTGGAAACCACCTACATGCCCAAGCATACGAGAGTAGCTGAATGAATTATGGTACCTTCTACACAATGGAATGCTGCTGTAACAAAAGAATGAAGAAGATCTCCATGGCCTGATAATAAATGATTTGCAGGACAATCTGTCAAGTGAAAAAAGCAAATTGCAAAAGAGCATATACAGTATGCGATCTGTTGTATAAGAAGGAATGATGAAACATACACATATCTATCTTTACTCGCACACACACGAAGGATAAACCAGGAAGCAATGAAGTTGGTTACCCATAAGAGGTGGGAGGAAAATAAAGTGGAAGGAATATGGGAGGGAGTGACCCTTCTCTGAAATGTGTTTATAACAAGGTTTGACTTTTGGAAGCATGTTAATATTCTAAATGTTCAAAAATTAAAATTAAGCAGAAAAACAAACTAAACCAAATTAACCTAATTGTATTTCAAATGAATATTATAATTATACTGAAAGGGAAGGAAGGGAGGGAGGGACGGAAGGAAAGAAGGAAGGAAGGAAGGAAGGAAGGAAGGAAGGAAGGAAGGAAGGAAGGAAGGAAGGAAATGTAGGAGGGAAGGAAACAGGGAAAGAGGGAGTAATAAAAGGACTAACTCTAGTAATTTGTGTATATTTTACTATATACCCATAGTCTTTAACAGGGTTGGAAGATGGGAACTGCAAACAAATCCTGAATTCATTTCAGTAGAACTGTTTTTTGTAGTGGTATGGGTGATGCAATTGTAAGACTACGTTAAATGTATTATATTGTTATAATGTATATAGATATATCAAATTATTATATTAAGCAAATGAGTAAATGTGTTAATGTTGGGAGCCAGGATTCTCACTGTGGAAGAAGGGACATGCAAATATAAAGTGGGAAAAGCAAAAAAGAACCTGAGATTAGGAGTGGTGGTGTAAATGCATGATTTCTCAAATATGCATAATTACGTGCAAATGTGGGCATATGTGTGTCTGTGTGTATACATGCACACATTTTTCTAGTTCTATCCACTGAAAGAGCCTAAAAGCAAAGACACACAAGTAGCACCTAGCTCCCAGATCTTTGGTCTCTAATACCATTCCATGTTAAAAGGAAGCAGTGCTCTCCAGAGAAATGACTTATTCCAGGAGAGGAGCAGAATATGTACAAACATGAACCCCGAATATCTTATTATGCCAGGCATGGAATGCTTTTAAAAAATGAGCATGCCCCAGGGGAGATGAAAAGGGCTCCCACTAGTCAACTTCAGAATAATTTAAGCACCCAAATATTAAGTACAGTAACAAGTTATAAACCATTAGAAAATATAAATTAATGAGTCTTTACTGATAATAGATAAATTAATAGGTAGATGACAGATAGATAATAAGTAGATGATGATAGATAGTTTTAATTTTTAAACAGGGAGGTATATTCTTTAAAAATGGCAACACCACTAAAGATAAAGAAAGGCCATAGAGGCCAGGCATGGTGGCTCACTCCTGTAATCCCAGCACTTTGGGAGGCTGAGGCAGGAGGATCACTTGAGGCCAGTAGATTGAAACCAACCTGGGAAATATAGCGAGACCACATGTCAATGAAAAAGAAAATTTTGGTTGGGTGCGGTGGCTCATGCCTGTAATCCCAACACTTTGGGAAGCTGAGGCAGGTAGATCACCTGAGGTCAGGAGTTCAAGACCAGCCTGGCCAACATGGCAAAACCCCATCTCTCCTAAAAATACAAAAATTCACTGGGCATAGTGCTGGTCACCTGTAATCCCAGCTACTCGGGAGGCTGAGGCAGGAGAATCACTTGAACCCGGGAGGCAGAGGTTGTAGCAAGCCGAAATTGCGCCTGGCATCTCTCTTGCCTCTCTTTCACTAGGTGATACTCGGCTTCCCCTTCCCCTTCTGCCATGATGATAGGCTTCCTGAAGCCTCACTATGAGCTGAGAAGATGCTGCCATGCTTGTACAGTCTGCAGAACCATGAGCCTAATAAATCTCTTTTTTTTGTAAATTACCCAGCCTTAGGTTTTCCTGTATAGCAATGCAAAGCAGATTAATTCACAGTGCCCCCCTGAAGAGGAGCTGAGAGGACTAGACAACTATTTATATCAAGCTCCTGGAGCAGGGCCTGGCCCATTCTCTGTGCTCGGCAAGTATCAAAGAGTATCAGCAGTTACAGGACTATCCTACACTCCTACCTTCCTTATCATTTCATCATTTCTGTTAATCATCACCTGCCTACTACTCTCCAGGCACTCAAAATGGGGTTTGTTTGATTTTCATAGCAGCCCCAAGGGGAAGTACAATCATTTTGCAAATAAGGAAATTAATCAAAGAGGTCAAGTGACTTACCTCAGGTCACACAGATGTCAGGGGTGGAGCTATAAATTAATTTGGCTGGTCCTACTCAAAGCTTCCCTGCCCTGCAACTTCCCCTTTAAGACATGATTGTTTCATAGAGTGGGTCTGGGACAATGAACATTTGTCAGGACACAGGTTCTGGGAAGCTGGAAATGGGACCAGCCAAGCCTTGATCTCTGATATAACCTCTGAGAAATGCCCTCCCCAACCCCAGTTCTCAGCCACACCCTCACCTATGAACAACGCTCCCATCCAGGGCTCACCCCAGCCATGGGGAGCAACCAGGAACCAGGCCAAGGGTCCTTTAGGAGTGCTTCCTACTAGAAGGACATTGGTTTGCAGAGAACAGACTGTGAGAACCCCAGAGTGAGCCGATTTGTGTGTCCTGCCCAGAACCTCAGCCCAGACAGGAGATGGCCCAGCCTTCTGTCCCCATGATGAGGACCATGCCCATGGGGCATTGGTGGCCAGCCGGGGAGGGACTGGCACAGTCCTCTTCGGTTTACAACTGTTCAATGTCTCATTAACTTCTCTTTGGTCGTGTCCCTGGCCCAGAACTCGTGCCCTTTGATCCTCCCAATCATCCCCATGGTAGGCAAACGTGGGAGGGCAGGGGACTGCATGTTCCCCTCCTGGCTTCCTGCTGTATAAATGGGGAAACAGAGGCCCCAGGAGAGCAAGTGATCCCCCCAGGACCACACAAGGAGTCTGCAATCTGGCCCTGACAGGATTCCAGTCTTTGGCTCAAGCCTCAGCCAGAAGTCTCATCCTGCATGTCTGGCCCAGTCTGAAGACTCAGGTGGGAGACAGGAAATGAAAATCTTCAGGAGCCTCAGGGAGGCTCACTGGAAAGAAAAGGAAATTTGTATTTACTAAGAAACCAGCTTTGCTGATGCAACAGCAAATCCTTCAAAGTTCTCCAGAATCCAACCACTTCTCACCAGCTCCACCTGCACCAGCACCATCTCCCACCTGGACCATTGCAGTATCCTCCGCAATGGGCTCCCTGCTCCTGCCCTCCTATTAATGCCTAAGTTGTCTCATGTCCCTTGCCTGCTCAGAGGCTTCCTGTGGCTTCTGTCTCACTCAGGAAAATGCCTAAGTCCCAACACTGGCCTGCAAGGTCCATGGTCTGGCCCCATCCATGCCCCACCCCTATCTCCCACTTCCCCCCTACTCCCCCCACTCCAGCCACACTGGCCTCTCCACTGTTCATCAACACTCAGGCACAGTCCTGCCCTGGGGCCTTTGCACTTGCTTTACTTTCTGCCCCAAACACTCTTCCCAAGATAGCCACATGGCTTTCTCCTTCACCACAGTCAGGACCCCGTTCAGATGTCACCTTTTCAGAGAGGCCTTCCCTGACTGTCCCGTGCACAGCCTAGCACTTCCTGTCCCACCTGTCTGGTTTATTTCTTTCCAACACACTCATCGCCATGTGACACTCTCCACTGATTTGTGTTTGTTGATTGTCTGCTCTTTTTAATATCAGCTCCTTGAAGGCGGGGATTTCTACCTGGTTTTTTTTTGTTTTTTTTTTTTTAGAGATGAGGTCTTGCTATATTGCCCAGGCTGGTCCTAAACTTCTGGGCTCAAGCGATCCTCCCACCTTAGCCTCCCAAGTAGGTGATTCTACAGGTGTAAGTGACTGTACCTGGCCCCTCTGCCTGTTTTGTTCACTCTTGTAAATTCCCAAAGCCTAGCACAGTGCCTGGCACATGGTAGATGTTCAATAAACATTTTGTGAATGAATGTGTGAGACTCTGCACTGAGCAGTTTAATCCCAATTAAGTGCAAGTTTCCATCCCCATGGCCATCAGGCAAGAACAAGAGAGGCTCAGAAAGCCTCCCAGCCACACAGCCCATAAGGGGAGGAGTTGGAATTTGGACCCACATCTAATGCCAAAGCCTGCATTCTTAACCACTGCACTACACTGCTCCTGGATTTAGGGATTTTACTGATGAGACCCATAGAAAGTGATAATAGCCATCCCCACTGATGCCCCTCCCTTAGTAAACCAAGAAATCTCAGAGATAGGAAGCAAAGGGCCAGGCGGGGTGGCTCATGTCTGTAATCCCAGAGGTAGGTGACCGAGGTCAGCCTTGGTCCGAGGGAGACCGAGGTGGGTGGACCACCTGAGGTCAGGAGTTTGAGACCCAGCCTGGCCAAAATGTCTCTACTAAAAATACGAAAATTAGCTGGCATGCCTGCAATCCCAGCTACTTGGGAGGCTGCGGCAGGCGAATTGCTTGAAGTAGTGGTTTCAGTGAACCAAGATCGCGCCACTGCACTCCAGCCTGAGTGACAAAAGCAAAGTTCCATCTCACAAAGAAGAAGGAGAAGGAGAAGGGGAAGGGGAGGAGGAGAAGGAGGAGGAAGAGGAGGAGGAGGAGGAAGAAGAAGAGAAGGAGGAGGAGGAGGAGGAGGAAGGAAGAAGGAAGAAGAAGAACAAGAAGATGATGATGATATAGGAAGGATATAAGGACCCAGAGCAAGCCCAGGCACAAGCAGATACCTTGAACATTCCTCCCAACTCTGAGCTGAGAAGTCCTCCACGCTTGGCCAAGGGCAGCTCTGTCCCTTGGTGGTCAGTCATGTCAATGGCCCCATTGGTGTCCCAGGACAACAGCGTTGACAAGGATAACCCAACTGGCAAGTGCTCAAAATCCCTAATATACACACAGCTCCTGAAAAGCAACAGGAAAAAAAGAGACAACCCATTTTTTCTTTTAGATACAGGGTGTTGCTTTGTCACCCAGGCTGGAGTGCAGTGGTGTGATCATGGCTCACTACAGCCTGGATCTCCTGGGCTCAAGTGATCCTCCAGCTACAGCCTCCCAAGTAGCTGGGACTTCAGGCACGTGCCACCATGCTGGGCTAATTTTTAAAACTTTTTGTAGAAATGAGGTCTCACTATGTTGCCCACGTTTGTCTCAAACTCCTGGGCTCAAGCGACTCTCTTGCCTCAGCCTCCCAAAGTGCTGGAATTCAACACATTTTTTTAATTTGCAAAGTACATGAATAGGCAACTGACAGAGGACATCATCCTCAAATGACTATCAAACTTAGGAAAAGATAGCAGCTTCACTAGTGATGGAAATGTATTTTAAAACCACCTTGGGATACGAACGTTAATACGTAGATGGGGCAAAAAAAAAAAGTGGGATATTAATTATATCCAGCAGTGGGAAAGAGAACTGTTGTAAACACTGTTCAAGTATTTGGTGGCCATTCACTGGCACTGGCTTGTACTCCTGCTGAACTTGGGGGGACAAGAGCCACAGTGCAGAGCTTCGGGTATCCCAGTCCGCACTTCTGCCTCTGCACTCTTTTATTCCTGTGTGTGTGTTCCTCTGTTGTAACACCCTAGCTCTCAGCAAGTGACAGGAAAGAGTGTAAGAGGCAAAGTTAGGGACAGGACAAGACCCTGCACCTGTGTTAATCATACCCCTTTGCCCTCCAACAGGGCAGGAGAAACTCTCAATGCTATACTGCCTCTCCTGGCTTTGGCTGCTATTTTTGTTTTGTTTTGTTTTGTTTTTGTTGTTGTTTTTTTGAGGCGGAGTCTTGCTCTGTCACCCAGGCTGGAGTGCAATGGCTCGATCTTGGCTCACTGCAACCTCTGCCTCCTGGGGTCAAGAAATTCTCCTACCTCAGCCCCCCGAGTAGCTGGGACTACAGGCGCCCGCCACCATGCCCGGCTAATTTTTGTACTTTTAGTAGAGATAGGGTTTCACCATGCTGGCCAGGTTGGTCACAAACTCCTGATCTCATGATCTGCCCACCTAGGCCTCCCAAAGTGCTGGGATTACAGGCGTGAGCCACTGCACCCAGCCTGACTGCTGTTTTTTAGGCTCCCTGTGGTGGCGGGGAGCCTGTGTTGGTAGGGAGTGGTCAGGTAATGCTAATGGAAGAAAAGGGCAGACCCCAAATCTCTCCCCACCCATGGCACCAGTCTTTCTACAATAGAAATGCTCTCACCCATGACTTCAGCCCCATCCAGAACCCAACCACCTTCTGTTGCCTCATTAGTCCTTCTTCCAGCTTCTGAGGCATCTCCAGGGTTAGTGCAGGGGAAAGAGCCAGCAGACAGGCCTGGACTGCCATGGTGCATTTTACCTTGTTTGTAGACGTGGACTGAAAAGCTGCAAGACCAGCAATTATAAATGAGAATACCAGCTAACCTGTGAGTGGTTACTCTGTACCAGGCACTTTGCTAGGCATGCCACATACATGATCTCCTTTAATAACATAACCCATGATAGGCCAGGTGCAGTGGCTCATGGCCTTAATCCTAGCACTTTGGGAGGCCAAGGCAGGTGGATCACCCGAGGTCGGGAGTTCAAGACCAGGCAGGCCAGCATAGTGAAACTCTGTCTCTACTAAAAATACAAAAAATTAGCCAGGTGTGGTGGCAGGCACCTGTAATCCCAGCTACTCAGGAGGCTGAGGCAGGAGAATTGCTTGAACCCAGGAGGCAGAGGTTGCACTGAGCCAAGATCGCACCAATGCACTCCAGACTGGGCGACAGAGAAAGACTCTGTCTCAAATAAAATAAAATAAAATAAAATAAAATAAAGTAACACAACCCACGAAAAACCTATATCATAATCTCCATTTTACAAATGAAGAAACAGAGGCTCAGAAAGGTACAATAATTTGCCAAATGTCACTCTGCTGGAAAATGGCTGAGCCAGAATTCAAACCTAGAGTTTGTACTTTGAAGCATTTCCAATTTTCTCTTTGAACCAATTTGAAGGCTTTCATTTCTGGAAGCCAGGCTGTTGACAGCTTTCACTTCTTATATTCTTTCCCACCTAGAAAGGTCTGGCCAAGTGCAGACCAAATATGATTCTGGTATCAATTTGAATAGACTGACCTCAAGTCCACATGGAAACTTCAGGATGGTCCATCTGGGAGAAGCCCTGAGGGTCACACAGAAGGGCTTCTCCACCTTCAACAGGTCTCCTGAGGATGAGAGCAGTGCACTTACCACTCAGCAAAGCCTCACATGCATCCTCATTAGAGGGGCACCCTCTCTGATGGAGAATAGGCAAGTCTCAAAACTGGGGCTTAGCCCAGGAGGGTTCTTGCCTTTGCCCAGGGAAGAATTCAAGAGTGAGCTGGTGGTGTTAGACAGCAAGCTTTTATTGCACAGTACTGTTCCTTGCAGAGCAGGGCTAACTCATAGGTAATGTGCTCAGAGCAGGCAAGGTAGGGACTGTTGCCAACTATATTTATACCCACTTATACCCACTTTCAATTACATGCAAATTAAGGGGTAGGTCAATGCAAATTGAGAGATGGGTCATTTACAATTTTCTAGGAAAGCGGTGGTAAATTCTGGGTGATTGCCACACATTTGTAAACTGTCATGGCACTGGTGAGAATGTCTTGTGCTAATGCACAATGAGGGCAGCTAAGTATTGCTTTTGTTGCCATCTGCTGGCTCCTGCCAGTTTTTTCATTCTGACCCTTCAGGACTGAGAAATAAGTCCTGCCAAGCTATCTCCTACCTCATCTTTCCCTCAGCCCAGTCAGGGATGGTGGGTGACTTAGAACCAGACTGGTTGGAAAAACATGCTCTGATTAAAATCTGTAATCTCATTCTGGATTTTTAAAGCAGACAAGCCAGTTGGACATGCCCAGTGTTTTTGCCATAAAATCCCAATGTGCAAGGGAGACCAGACCGACTCCACTCTAGCCGAGGAGCCCCTGGCTGGGCTGCCTCTGGTCCATAATATGTAGCTCCTTATATCAAGTCTGAGCATTATCTTCCAACCCACAGAGTTCTTGAATGATGGAGCCCAGCCTCTTGATGGGTATTGGCACTCAAGTTGGGCTCCTGGGAATCCCACATGCCCACACCCCTCTCCCATGATGGGGGAGAATCTCCTCCCTGGACCCTCTCTGTGGAGGCATCGGAATCTCTGGAGCAGCAACAGGGCTGCAAGAGAAGCTTGGAACTCTCCGGAAGCTGTGTCTGCATGGCCAGTACACGTTTTCACTTCCCATGGGTGTTTATATGAGTGAAGGGCAGAAGTAGAGTATTAAGAGAATAAGCATCCTAAAAGCCTCCCTGAATCACCAATGTCCTCCACAGTCCCTATGACCTTTAACTCCTCAGCTCCCCTCACCCAGGGAAATTTCAGTCAAGTGGACTGAACCACACGAGTTGCCAAATGACTTCAGGGAAGTTTAAGACCCTTTCAGATGCACTAGTTAATCATGTATTGCCAGTTATCCTCAAGCTCCCCAAGCCTTCCAGCCATCTCCAATAACTTCATAGAAACCATTGGTTGCTAATGATCACGGAGTCCGGGACTCCCTTGAAAATGCAGTGAAAGTTGTGTGATCCTGGACTGAAGCTTCAGGCCCTTCCTCAGAATATGCAGATGCATGCACAACTCTTCACCCAATGTCAGGGATCCTTTCCAAGGAAATTTATACCCAGACACATCATCATCCAACTGTGGAAAATCAAACACAAAGAAAAATCTTGAAAGCATCCAGAGAAAACTAAACACATGACTTATACCAAAACAACAATTCAGATGATGGCAGATTTCTCATCAGGAACCACAGTGGCCAGAAAAAAAGTGGCACTTTTTTTTTTAAGTGAAAGTAAATTTATTAAGAAAGAAAAGGAATAGGCCAGGTGCAGTGGCTCACGCCTGTAATCCCAGCACTTTGGGAGGCCAAGGCAGACAGATCTCTTGAGGCCAGGAGTTCGAGAGCAGCCTGGGTAACATGGAGAAACCTCATCTCTACAAAAAATACAAAAATTAGCTGAGCATGGTGGGGCATGCCTGTAATCTCAGCCACTTGGGAGGCTAAGGCAGGAGAATTAGGAGGCAGAAGTTGCAGTGAGTCAAGACTGTTCCACTGTAATCCAGCCTGGGCCACAGCGTAAGACTCTGTCTCAAAAAAGAAAGAAGAAAGAAAGAGAGGAAGAAAGGAAAAAAGAAAAGAAAAGAGAGAGAGAGAGAGAAAGAAAGAAAGAAAGAAAGAAAGAAAGAAAGAAAGAAAGAAAGAAAGAAAGAAAGAAAGAAGAAAGAAAAGAAAAGAGAAAGGGAGAAAAAGAGAAGAAAGAAAGAAAGGAGAAAAGAAAGAATGAAGGAAGGAAGGAAGGAAGGAAGGAAAGAAAGAAAGAAAGAGAGAGAGAGAGAGAAAGAAAGAAAGAAAGAAAGAAAGAAAGAAAGAAAGAAAGAAAGAGAGAGAGAGAGAGAGAGAGAGAGAGAAGGGAAGGGAGGGGAGAGGAGAGGAGAGGAGAGGAGAGGAAAGGAAAGGAAGAAAAAGAATAAAAGAATGGCTTACTAGGCCGGGCGCCGTGGCTCAAGCCTGTAATCCCAGCACTTTGGGAGGCCGAGGCGGGCGGATCACGAGGTCAGGAGATCGAGACCATCCTGGTCAACACGGTGAAACCCCGTCTCTACTAAAAAATACAAAAAACTAGCCGGGCGAGGTGGCCTGCGCCTGTAGTCTCAGCTACTCAGGAGGCTGAGGCAGGAGAATGGCGTAAACCCAGGAGGCGGAGCTTGCAGTGAGCCGAGATCCGGCCACCGCACTCCAGCCTGGGCGACAGAGTGAGACTCCGTCTCAAAAAAATTAAAAAATTTAAAAAAAGAATGGCTACTCTATAGGCAGAGCAATGGCATGGGCTGCTCAACTGAGCACTTTGGGAGGCCGAGACGGGCGGATCACGAGGTCAGGAGATCGAGACCATCCTGGCTAACACGGTGAAACCCCGTCTCTACTAAAATACAAAAAAAAACTAGCCGGGCGAGGTGGCGGGCGCCTGTACTCCCAGCTACTTGGGAGGCTGAGGCAGGAGAATGGCGTGAACCCGGGAGGCGGGGCTTGCAGTGAGCTGAGATCCGGCCACTGCACTCCAGCCTGGGCAACACAGCCAGACTCCGTCTCAAAAAAAAAAAAAAAAAAAAAAAAGGATGGCTACTCTATAGGCAGAGCAATGGCATGGGCTGCTCAACTGAGTATATTTACAGTTACTTCTTGATTATATGCCAAACAAAGGGTGGATTATTCATGAGTTTTCCTGGAAAGGGGTGGGCAATTCCTGGAACTGAGGGTTCCTCCCCATTTTAGACCATATGAGGTAACTGCTAGATGTTGCCATGGCATTTCTAAACTGTCATGGTGCTTGTGGGCGTATCTTTTTGCACGCTAATGTATTATAATTAGCACATAATGAGCAATGAGCATGACCAGAGGTCACTTTTGTTACCATCTTGGTTTTGGTGGGGTTTGGCTGGTTTCTTTACCACATCCTGTATCATCAGCGAAGTCTTTATGATCTGCATCTTGGTGGCATATTTTTTAAGTGCTGAAAGGAAAGAACTGTCAACCAGAATTCTGAATCAAGTGAAAGCATTCTTTGGGTTTAGGAGTGAAGGCGAACATTGTGGTTAGCTCAATTTCACCTTGAATATTGCTTAAATCCCATATGCATGCAGTGAATGTGGTTTTATATATAAAATGTTGTACAGCAGTAGCTGTGTGCATATAGTGTGTACAGAGATGCTCAGTACCCAACAGGACAAATCTGCAAAATACAGCTTCACCACTGAGCCATAGATGGAGCTGCTGCCTCAAATTAGAGCTCTCTTTCCACCTGTTTCTATAGTTAAAATTTCGTGAATTAAATGTGTGTATGATGCAAGTCTACTGCATTTCCTTTACTAAAGAGAAGCTGCAAGAACCAGTGATCCTGTCTCTTTATACTCATGCCCTCATCTAATTCCTTCCCCCTGAGTTGTGGGCTGCACCTAGTGACTCATTTCTAAGGAATGAAGTACAGCAGAAAGTGATGGCTGTCACTTCTCAGATCGGGTCACAAAATGGCTGTTGCTTCTATTTTCAACTTCTCTCTCACTCTGTCTTGAATCACTTTCTGAGGGGAAACCTACCTGCCAGTAGCCAATGCCATCTGAGTGAGCTTGGGAGCAGAACAATCACCCCATACCCTCATCTCAAGTTGAGCTTTTGAATGACACTGCGGCCCCCGTCCAGTAGCTTGATTGCATCAGAGGGAAGAGACATGGCTAAGCTGAGCCCAGATTCTTGACTCAAAGAGACTATAAAATAACAAATATTTTATTGTTTTAAGCCACTACATTTTGGAGTAATTAGTCATACATCAATAAATAACTAAAACAGGTGGCCTCCTGGGACACAGAGGAGGATGGAGAAGGTTGAATATCAGAGAGCATATCGTAGGGACAAAAGCACAGAGTCCCCATCACAGGTTATCATGTGAGCCCAGAAACACAAGCATCTAACATCTCATCAATAATACGTTCCCACACACCACCAATACTTTTACCAAAAAAAGTCCTAATAGCTAATAGGACTATTAGCTTGCATTTTCTAAAATTGACTCCATATGGCTCTCCTTTGGTGGGAAAGGAAAAAGAAAAGTTGTCTCTGTCATTAACTTAATGTGATGTGTCCAATTTTATTTTATATTTTATTTTATTTTATTTATTTTTTGGAGCAGGGTTTCACTCTGTCACCCAGGCTGGAGTGCAGTGGCACAATCTCAGCTCACTGCAACTACTACCTCCTGGGTTGAAGCAATTCTCATGCCTCACCCTCCTGAGTAGCTAGGATTATAGGCACAAGCCACCATGCCCAGGTCATTTTTTTGTATTTTTAGTAGAGATAGGGTTTTACCATGTTGGCCAGGCTGGTCTCGAACTCCTGACCTCAAATGATCCACCCGCCTCAGCCTCCCAAAGTGCTGGGATTACAGGCGTGAGCCATCACGCCTGGCTGATGTGTCAAATTTTAGATGAGGACACAGAGAACAGGGTAGAGGAGCTGAACTTTAATAATCATTCTCATATCAAATAGAGAAACCACATCATTACGGTTTAAATGCTTGTCTCCTTCAAAATTCATGTTGAAACATAATAGGCAATGTGGCAGTATAGAAAGGTGAAACCTTCGGGGCGATTGGGTCATGTGGGTTCTGCTCTGATGAATGGATTAATCCATTTATGGATTAATGGGTTAATATATTAATAGGTTATTATGAGAGTGGCATTAGTAGCTTAAAAGAAGAGGAAGAGAGACCTGAGCTAGCGTGGCCCCTTGTCATGTGATGCCCTGTGCTCTAAAGACTGCAGGGAGTCCACACCAGCAAGAAGGCTCCCACGAGATGTGGCCCCTTAACCTTGGATTTCTCAGCCTCTATGACTGTAAGAAATAAGTTTCTTTTCAGATATTATGTTATAAGCAACAATTAGAAAATCTTTACATCCACCTAGGACCTGGCAGCCCACTCTGTGGCTTCAAAATGTCCCGCCTTTCTGAGCTAAACCAGTGTATACCTTACATGTACCAATTTATGTCTTTGCCTATAATTTCTGTCTCCCTAAAATGTATAAAACTAAGTTATAACCCAACTGCTTGGGCACATGTTCTCAGGATTTCTTGAAGCTGTGTCATGGATCATGATCCTTAACTGTGGCAAAATGAAATTCTAAATTGATTGAGACCTGTCTTAGATACTTCTTGGTTTGCAGCTGCAACCAAACGTCAGTCAGAGTTGCCTCTCATCTGAGGCTCAACTGGGGAAGTATCTGCCTGGAAACCAGGGTGTTGGTAAGGGAGGAGACCACTCCTCTGTAAAGAAAAGAAAGAGAGATCAGACTATTACTGTGTCTATGTAGAAAAGGAAGATATAAGAAATTCCATTTTGATCTGTACTAAGAAAATTGTTTTGCCTTGAGATGCTGTTAATCTGTAACTTTAGCTCCAACCCTGTGCTCACAGAAACATGTGCTGTATGGAATCAAGGTTTAAGGGATCTAGGACTGTGCAGGATGTGCCTTGTTAACAATATGTTTGCAGGCAGTATGCTTGGTAAAGTCATCGCCATTCTCCTTTCTCGATTAACCAGGGACACAATGCACTGCGGAAAGCCGCAGGGACCTCTGCCCAAGAAAGCCTGGGTATTGTCCAAGGTTTCTCCCCACTGAGACAGCCTGAGATATGGCCTCGTGGGAAGGGAAAGAACTGACCGTCCCCCAGTCCGACACCCATACAGGGTCTACGCTGAGGAGGATTAGTAAAAGAGGAAGGCCTCTTGTGGTTGAGGTAAGAGGAAGGCCTCCATCTCCTGCATGCCCCTGGGAACAGAACGTCTCAGGGTAAAACCCCATTGTACATTCGTTCTATTCTGAGATAGGAGAAAACTGCCCTGTGGCTGGAGGCGAGATATGGTGGTAGCAATGCTGCTATGCTACTCCTTACTACACTGAGATGTTTGGGTGGACAGTAGCATAAATCTGGCCCACATGCACATCCAGGCACAGTACCTTCCCATGAACTTATTTGTGATACAGATTCTTTTGCTCACATGTTTTCCTACTGACCTTCTCCCCACTATCACCCTGTCCTCCTGCAGCATTCCTCTTGCCAAGATAGTGAAAATAGTAATCAATAAATACTGAGGGAACTCAGAGACCAGGGCTGGTGCGGGTCCTCTGTATGCTGAGTGCTGGTGCCCTGGGCCCACTGTTCTTTCTCTATACTTTGTCTCTGTGCCTTATTTTTTTTCTCAGTCTCTCGTCCCACCTGACGAGAAATACCCACAGGTGGGGGGGCGCTGGCCCCCTTCAGACAATAACCCAACCGCTTAGGTACATGTTCTCAGGAATTCCTGAGGCCGTGTCATGGATCATGATCCTTAACCATGGCAAAATAAAATGCTAAATTGACTGAGACCTGTCTTAGATACTTTTTGGTTTGCAGCTGCAACCAAATGTCAGCCAGAGTTGCTGTCTCATCTGAGGCTCAACTGGGGAAGGATCTGCTTGGAAACCAGGGTGTTGGTAAGTGAGGAGACCACCCCTCATATTGTCTTATGCCCAATTTCTGCCTCTAAAGAAAGAAGAAGTAAAAACTAAAAGGCAGAAAGGAAATCCACAGGCAGACAGCCCAGCACCACACACTGGGCCTGGTAGTTAAAGATCGACCCCTGACCTAACTGGTTATGTTACCTATAGATTGCAGACATTGTATGGAAAAGCATTGTTAAAATCCCTGTCCATGACAGGCCCCTCATGGCATCTCCCAGAATCCGGTTCCCATCTTTAACAAACTTAGAGTGACACTGATTAGCCCAATGCTTTTCTTTTTTACCTTTTGGACATATTTCAGACTCACCAGTTTTCTTTTTTCCCCTATCTGGCAGCCTGACTCGCTGATTATTTCTACATTCTTTTTCAATATGAATAGCTTATTTAAATTCTTTGAGCAATTTAAAAGGAAAAGGCTCAAATGTAGCTATATTTCCCTGTTGATCTGTGGGGTGTATTCTAACAGGGAACTGCCAAGCCTCTAAATCACCTTCTCTTCTAGCTTGCTGGATTCCTGCCTAAATAGAACTGATAGTGGTTGCTCAAGGCACTGCTCAAACAGTCACTGGGGCGACTACTTTTCGCCCAGTGTCCTCCAGAATAGAAAGATCTGGAGGGTCAGGCCACTGTTTATGGCCAGTTTTGGGGTCGGTTTATGGCCAGATTTTCGGGG
The DNA here is from genome assembly GCF_049350105.2 of Macaca mulatta. NCBI lineage: Eukaryota > Metazoa > Chordata > Mammalia > Primates > Cercopithecidae > Macaca > Macaca mulatta. The sequence continues at coordinate 57,056,700 of NC_133424.1, forward strand.
GCCTGGTACCAACAGAATCACTTGAACCTGGGAGGTGGAGGTTGCAGTGAGCCAAAATAGTGCCACTGCACTCTAGCCTGGGCAACAGAGTCAGACTGTCTCCATAAAAAAGAAAAAAAAAAAAAAAAGAAAACCAGGGATATGATTATACTTCCCTCCAAAGACAGGAGTGAGGATTAAGTAAAATGGTGAGAGTTATAAGCTATTAACAGTGCCTGGAATATGATGAGCCTTCAATAAACCTCAGCCATGTGATGATGATGATTGTATCAGTTTGCTCCAGCTACTGTAACAAAATGCCACAGACTGGGGGGCTTAAACAACAAAAATTTATTTTCTCACAGTTCTGGAGGCTGGAAGTCCAAGATCAAGGTGGCAGCCAGTTTGATGTCCCATAGTGCCCCTCTCCATGGCTTGCAGAAGGCCACCTTCTTGCTGTGTCATCACGTGACCTTTTGTCTATGTTCATCCCTGATGTCTCTCTTCTTATAAAGACACCAGTCTTATTGGATCAGGACCCCACTCTCATGATCTCATTTAACTTTATTGTGTCTGAAGAATCTATCTCCAAATATAGTCACATTGGAGGGCTAGGAGTACATATTAATTTGGGGAGCAGATAATAATTCAGTCGATGATTCTCATTCTCTCTCTCTTCATCTCTCTCGCTCTCTCTCCACTGCAGGACTGACAGGCAGAGAATAGGAATATGCAGCTGAAATGTGGGCAACTCTCCTGTCAACTGAAGAGGTAATACCAGGAAGGGTGTGAAGGAAATCCTAGGTTTGGGAACAGAATGAGGTTCCCAGGCAGATACTCCATATGTGACTTCCTCCCTCCTGGTTCCCTGTTCATTTGCCTGTGAGATGTTCCACTCCTGTGGAGAGCTCCAGGAGCTGCTTTTCTCTCCATTTGCCGACTGCCAGCACCCCATCTGCCCAGCTCATCTAATTCCTAGAAGCTGCCTAAACAAGCAGCCTATATTTCATAAACCTCTTGGGATCCATGCAAAAGAAACTCACTGAAGTAGCTCAGGAAAAACTAAAATGAACAGTTTCATCTAAGGACCTATGAAATTTTTCAGCAATCCATAGGTGTGACAGTCAGCATTTGCTTTGTAACAAACTACCTCCCTAAAACTCAGTGGCCTGAAACAACAGCCATTTATTTAGCTTGGAATTTCATGAGTTATCCATTTGGGCTGGGCTCAGCTGGATAGTTCTGGTCTCTGTAGGGCTCACTCCTGCATCTGGGGTCAGCTGGCAGATTGCCCCAGGTCTGTCTGGACTAGGATAGCCTCATAGCTGGGACAACTGGCCTCTCCTTCATGTTGTCTCTCATCCTGTAGCAGGGTGACCCAAGCTTGTTCACATGGCAGAGGCAGGATTCTAAGAGTAAGAGCAGAAACTGCAAGGCCCCTTAAGTCTCAAGCTCAAAAGGGACACGCCATCACTTCTGCCACAGAAAGGACTTCATTGGCCAAAGTCACATGACTGGCCAAATTCAAGGGATGGGGAAGTTGACTCCACCTCTTACTAGGAAGGGAAAAATCTGTGGCCATTTTTGCAATCTACCAAGAAATGTGGAAGTACACACAGCTCTCTCTGCCAGCCTCCCTGACCCACACACTTCACCCCCACCTCAAGCCCTTACAATTCCTTTCCTCCTGCACGTGGAATTCACAGTTCTCTGTCTCTCTCTGCAGATGGGCACTTTGTACTTCTCTATCCACGTGGGAAAAGACCCCATCCCACAGCTTCCAAGTCTACAACATCCAACATCTCTGTTCAAGGGAACAACCCAACTTAACCAGACTCCCTTTGCCCTGTTTCTGAAACACTTCAAGAAAGCATCTGATGGGTTGACTCGGTGCCATCCTTGGTCCCATCACTGTGACACGTTGTGCAAGCAAAGCATCAGAGGCTCATCCCTGTCTGTGGGAGCTCAGTGCTCAGCAAACAGGGGGGAGGTTTTACCTTGGAAATTGGCCAGACCCCAAAATATGTCTTTTACACATACTGCTCTTTTTTTTCTCTTTTTCAAAAAGAACCAAAAACTAAATAAAAACACCACCACTTCTGAGTGGTTTCTCATGAAGCCTCTCTTCCTGAGAGTGGGAGAGGCATGTTTGCAAATAAGATCAACCTTTGAGCTTTGCGCTGTTCGAGTTTAATACCTCTCCATATGAGGATGGCAGGCACAGGGCATACAAATATGGCTGAAACTCCTCTGGGGGATATATCTCACATTTGAGGAACATTCGGTACTTCTGTGACCAATGCAGAACCACCTAACATGGCATCTGCTTACCAATAATAGTAGCAGAACTGAGTCCAAGTCTTGTCTGTTGAGGGTTCTCCATGTGCCAACCACTGACTATTCACCTTACATGATTAATATGTCATGCTAGGCCAGGCACAGTGGCTCACACCTGTAATCCCACTACTTTGGGAGGCCGAGGCAGGTGGATCACCTGAGGTCAGGAGTTCAGACCAGCCTGGCCAACATAGTGAAACCCCGTCTACTTAAAATACAAAAATCAGCCGGGCATGGGGGCACGTGCCTATAATCCCAGCTACCCAGGAGGCTGAGGCAGGAGAATAACTTGAACCCAGGAGGCAGAAGTTTCAGTGAGCCGAGATCATGGCCACTGCGCTCCAGCCTGGGTGAGGGAGTGACACTATCTCAAAAAAATAAAATAAAATAAGTAAGAGATGTTAGCCAGGCACAGTGATTCACGCCTATAATCCCAGCATTTTGGGAGGCCAAGGCAGGCAGATCACCTGAGGTCAGGAATTCAAGACCAGCATGACAACATGATGAAACCCTGCCCCTTGTTATCACAGGAGTGGGGATGTGGCTTGCGTGCTGCCTAATCTTGCCTAGAACTAAGTATACCTGCTGTTCTTTTGCTTCTGGCTTAACCTTTGGTTACCCTAATTCCCTATTCTCCTGCCTCAAGAGGTGGCCACAGCAGCCCTGGACCTGCCCTCCTAGGGCTTATAGTAAAGTGAGGGAGACAGACCTGTTCCCAGTGATGACCCAGAGTCATCACTCCCCTCTGGGAGGCCAGCAGGGGAGTCTTAATCGAGACTGGAGGATCCAGGAGGGCTTCCTGGCAGGGGAGGGGTCAGCTGTACTAGAGAACACATTAAGATCATTAATAATAAGAGCAGCCAGATGGCCAGGCATGGTGCGTCACGCCTGTAATCCCAGCACTTTGGGAGGCCGAGGCGGGCAGATCACAAGGTCAGGAGATCGAGACCATCCTGGCTAACACAGTGAAACCCTGTCTCTACTAAAAATACGAAAAAAAAATTAGCCGGGCATGGTGGCGGGCACCTGTAATCCCAGCTACTCAGGAGGCTGAGGCAGGAGAATGGCATGAACCCGGGAGGCAGAGCTTGCAGTGAGCCAAGATCATGCCACAGCACTGCAGCCTGGGTGTCAGAGCAAGACGAAAGAAAAGAAAAGAAAAGAAAAGAAAAGAAAAGAAAAGAAAAGAAAAGAAAAGAAAAGGAAAGAAAAGAAAAGAAAAGAAAAGAAAAGCAAGCAAGCAAGAAAGCAAGCAAGCAAGAAAGCAAGCAAGGAAGAAAGCAAGCAAGGAAGAAAGCAAGAAAGCAAGCAAGAAAGCAAGCAGGAAAGCAGGAAAGCAGGAAAGAAGGAAAGAAGGAAAGAAGGAAAGAAGGAAAGAGCAGCCAGGTCTCTCTGGTTGGAGTTGGTGCTTAGGAAAAATAAAATTTTAAAATTAAAATTTTTTTTGGCTGGGCGCAGTGGCTCACACCTGTAATTCTAGCACTTTGGGAGGCCGAGGCAGGTGGATTGACTGAGCTCAGGAGTTCAAGACCAGCCTGGCCAACATGGTGAAGCCTTGTCTGCTAAAAATACAAAAAAATTAGCCAGACGTGGTGGTGCGTGCCTATAATCCCAGCTACTTGGGAGACTGAGGCATGAGAATCTCTTGAACCCAGGAGGAAGAGGTTGCAGTGAACCAAGATTGCGCCACTGCACTTCAGCCTGGGCAACAGAGCGAGACTTGGCCACAAATAAAAAAATTTTTTTAATTGTTTAAACAGCAGCCAGGTGTCCATAGTGATATTTGTCAGGCATTGCACCAAAGAACTTTAATGCATTGTTCTCAGTCTTCCCACCTCAGCCTGCCGAAGTGCTGAGATTTCAGGTCTGAGCCACTGTGCCATGCTATGCCCATTTTTCAGATGAAGAATCATAAACCCCAGGAGATATCAATAATAATTGCTGCCATTTATTGACCAGCTAAATAAATAACTTTTTAAACCATTTAATTTATTTCTTTTTTCTTTTCTTTTTTTTTTTTTTTTTTCCTGAAACAGGGTCTCACTCTCTCGCCCAGACTGGAGTGCAGTGGCACAACCTTGGCTCACCGCAACCTCCACCTCAAGTGATTCGGCCTCCCAAGTAGCTGGGATTCCAGGTGCGCACCACTACCACCCAGCTAATTTTTGTGTTTTTAGTACAGACAGGGTTTCACCATGTTGGCCAGGCTGGTCTTGAACTTCTGACCTCAAATGTGTGGGGGAAAGAAAGAGATCAGACTGTTACTGTGTCTATGTAGAAAAAGGAAGACATAAGAAACTCCATTTTGATCTGTACGAAGAAAAATTCTTCCGCCTTGAGATGCTGTTAATCCGTAACCCTAGCCCCAACCCTGTGCTCGCAGAAACATGTTCTGTATTGATTCAAGTTTAATGGATTTAGTGCTGTGCAGGATGTGCTTTGTAAAAATGTGTTTGCGGGGAGTATACTTGGTAAAAGTCGCCACCATTCTCCAGTCTCGAGTACTCAGGGACACAATGCATTCTGGAAGGCTGCAGGGACCTCTGCCCAAGAAAGCCTGGGTATTGTCCAAGGTTTCCCCACACTGAGACAGCCTGAGATATGGCCTCGTGGGAAGGGAAAGACCTGACCGTCCCCCAGCCTGACACCCGTAATGGGTCTGTGCTGAGGAGGATTAGTGAAAGAGGAAGGCCTCTTTTCAGTTGAGATAAGAGGAAGGCATCTGTCTCCTGCTCATCCCTGGGAATGGAAGATCTTGGTATAAAACCTGATCACACATTCTGTTTACTGAGATAGGAGAAAACCATCTTACGACTGGAGGTGAGACATGCTGGCAGCAATACTGCTCTTTACTGCACTGAGATGTTTATGTCAAGTCACACATAAATCTGGCCTACGTGCACATCTAGGCACAGCACCTTTTCTTAAACTTATTTATGACACAGAGTCCTTTCTCATATGCTTTCATGCTGACCCCCTCCCCACCATTACCCTATAGTCCTGCCACATGCCCCTCACCAAGTTAGTAGGGATAGTGATCAATAAATACTGAGGGAACTCAGAGACCAGTGCCGGTGCAGGTCCTCACTTGCTGAGTGCCGGTCCCCTGGGCCCACTTTTCTTCCTCTATACTTTGTCTCTGTGCCTTATTTCTTTTCTCAGTCTCTCATCTCCACCTTGGGAGAAACACCCACGGGGTGGAGGGGCAGGCCCCCTTCAAAATGATCCACCCACCTCAGCCTCCCAAAGTGCTGGGATTACAGGCATGAGCCACCACGCCCAGCCACATATAACTTGTTTCTAAATAACTTATTTAACTAACACCACATGTTTTCACGAGCCCGTATTTTGTGGATGAGAAAAAAGAGGCAAGAGAAGCGATACCAGTTACTTAGGATTCCCAGCTACCAATTGGTGGAAGCAGAATTTGAACCAAGGGAGTCTCTGGAGCCCTCGTTCCCCATCTCCTCTTCTTGCTCTCCATGTCTTTCTCTCTTTCTCCCCCTGCTCCAAGTCCTCCTACATCACACCCTTCTGGACAAAGCTTCACATCTGACATTTTCTTTTTTGGGGTGGACAGAGTCTCACTCTGTCACCCAGGCTGGAGTACAGTGGCGCAATCATGGCTCACTGCAGCTTCAAACTCCGGGGCTTGAGCGATCCTCCAGCCTCAGCCTCCCAAGTAGCTGGGACTACAGGTATGTGCCACCACGCCTGGCTAATTTTCTTTTAATTTTTGTAGAGATGCAGGGGGTGGGGGCATATCTGAAATTTTTAAACCTTCCCTGACTGCCGTGAGCATTCCTGGGTAGAAGCCACTCCACGCCCTTACTTTGCTGGCATGGTTGCAGGACAGCAATTTGGCAATATCCTCTAGACCACAAATGTGCATGCCCTTTGGCCCAGGAAATCAGCTTCTGGGAATAAATATGACAGACACTGTCACATACATGGGAAATGCCATGGACATGATGACCCAGGGAAGCACGGTTTGCAAGTACAAAAGGGCGGAAATACCCAAAAGAGGCCATCCCTGGAAGACAGTTTCAAAAATGATGGTGCATTCATGTAATGGAATACTACACATTTGTGAATGAATGAATGAACAAATGAATGAATGAGGTAGCTCAATATATCTGCCTATGGGAAAATCACCAAGATATGTTGCTAAGTGAAAAACAGAAAGAGAACAATGCCACCATTTTATTTTTTTATTGGGAGACGGAAGAATAAGGAAATGGATTCATATTTGTTTAATTATACAAGCTTCTTGATGATCCTTTTGGATCCAGAAGTTTGAAAACCACAGCATCAAGAGGATGTCCATTGGGCATGGTGGCTCACACCTATAATCCCAGCACTTTGGGAGGCTGAGGAAGGTGGATCACCTAAGCTCAGTCTGGCCAACATGGTGAAACCCCATCTCTACTAAAAACACAAAAAAATTAGCTGGCTATGGTGGTGCAGGACTGTAATTCCAGCTACTTGGGAGGCTGAGGCGCAAGAATCACTTGAGCCTGGGAGGCAGAGGCTGCTGTGAACCGAGATCACGCCATTGCACTCCAGCCTGGGAGACAGAGCGAGAGTCTGTCTCAAAACAAACAAACTAACAAACACACAAAAAAATAGGATGCCCATTGGAGATCTCCATTCACTATTTTTTCAGATGATATTTCAGCACTTGAGTGAAGAAAATGTCTGGTCCAAACACTCAAGGAATTTAGACTCTTGACAGAGAAACACACAGAAGCAAGCAGATATGCCCAGAACCAAACTTGCTTTTTCTTCTGAGCCTGCTTCTTCAGAGCAGCCTCTGACCCTCCAGGTCCCTGAGAGGAGGCCTTGGAGACAGGAGCTGGGGAGTCCAGAGAGGTGAGGGAAACCCAGATGGTGATGGCATCGTCCAGAGAAGGAACATAACAATGGCCACAGATTCCCAATTTGGAAATAACTCAGCAGAACGAGAGTGACAGAAAATTCAGAGATTTCCAAGAGACCAGCCTCCATGTTTCCATAGAAATTCACCTATGTACATCCAGGGTGAGAGACCCCAAGCATCAGATATGTCATACACAAGCATCAGATCTAAGTTAGAGAGGGCACCCGGGGACAGAAAGCTTCAAGCCAGCCAAAAGCCGTAAGAGGGATTTTACAGAAAGATATAATAATGTGGGGCTGGGCACAGTGGCTCATGCCTGCAACCCCAGCACTTTGGGAGGCTAAGGTGGGAGGATTGCTCTAGGCTAGGAATTCAAGACCAGCCTGAGTAACATAGCGAGACCCTGTCTTTACAATAAATTTAAAAACTAGCTGGGCGTGTTCGCATATGCCCATGGTCCCAACTACCCAGGAGGCTGAGGTGGAGTTGAGCCCAGGAGGTGGAGGCTGCAATGAGCCATGATGGCGCCACTGCACTCCAGCCTCAGTGAAATAGTGAGACCCTGTCTAAAAAAAAATAAAAATAAAAAGGATATAAGGATGTCAGAGAACAGGGACCAGAGCTGTTAGTCGGCCTCACGGAGACCCTGGCCAGGACAGACACCTCTGGGGACCAGGAAGTCTCTCAGGTTCTATCTCTTAGGATTTGGCTCTCTGAATCTCTCACCTCTCATTTCTCTCTCATCTCGCTGTCTATGCTGTGTCTCTATCTCTTTCAATCTTTCTGTCTCCCAGCCCTTATCTCTGAGTGTGTCTCTCTGTTTCTCTCTCTCTTTCTCCCTCCCTCTCGCTCTCTCCCTTCTTCCTCCCTCCCTCTCTCTCCCTCTTTCCCTCCCTCCCTCTCTCTCTCTCTCCCTCCTTCCCTTCCTCTCTCTCTCTCCCTCTCCTTCCCTCCCTCCTCTCCTCTCCCTACTGCAGGTTGGTCTATAACCCTTATCTCCCCCAGACCTGCTGGAGTTCTGGTATTAATCTGTTTATGGTCTGTTTCCCTCCACTAGAACACGGTCTTCATTAAAGGCAGAGATTTTTGTGTCTTATTTTCTGCTGTATCCCCAGCGCCTGGGATACTGACTGGCTCAATAAATATACGTTGAGTGAAGAATGAATGAATTACCATTCTCATGAACATTATTATTTGATGGCAACTGTAAAGCAACAATAACAATAATTGTCACTGCCACTGCTGCTATTGTTGGTATATCTGCTTTTTATTTATTACACACTATGTCCCCGAAATTGAGCTAAGCAGTTCCTTGTTTAAGCTTTACAGACCACGCTGTATGCCCTTTTTTCTTTCTTTCTTTTTTTTTTTTTTTTTTTTTGACAGAGTCTCGCTCTGTCACCCAGGCTGGAGTGCAGAGGCCTGATCTTGGCTCACTGCAACCTCCACCTCCCAGGTTCAAGTGATTTTCCTCAGACTCCCTAGTAGCTGGAATTATAGGCATGTGCCACCATGCCAGCTAATTTTTGTATTTTTAGTAAAGATGGGTTTGTGTCATGTTGGCCAGGCTGGCCTTGAACTCCTGACCTCAGCTGATCCTCCTGCCTCGGCCTCCCAAAGTGCTGGAATTACAGGGATCAGCCACTGCGCCTGCGCCCCAGCCCCCAACCTTTTTGTTTTGTTTTGTTTTGTTTGTTTGTTTTTGAGACAGGTCTGGCTCTGTCACCCAAGCTGTAGTGCGGTGGCGCGAGGGTGGCTCACCGCAGCCTCTAACTCCTGGGCTCACACAGTCCTTCCGCCTCAGCCTCCCAAATTGCTGAGCCACCGCGCCCTACTATGCCCATTTTTCAGATAAAGAATCTGAGGGCCCTCGAGGAGAAACCACTTGCTCAACATGAGCCCAGGTCTTGTCTGACCCCAAAGCCCATGGGTTTAGGCTGGGTGGAAGGACAGCCTGGCGGGCTCAGGATCTGTCGCATCACAAGTTGAAACCTCAGCTCTGCCACTTGGCAACCGCGAGTCGTTAGTAAGCTGCTGAATCTCTCCGCGTGCCTCCGTTTCCTCACCTGGGATGTGGGCGTCCTCACACGGGAAGCCACCTCTTCTAGAGCGCGCTGAGGGAGCGAGCGCGCGTCTGTAGCGGGACTGAGCGCCCGGAGAGACCTGCGCAGGCGCACGCGCGCCGGGGCGTGGTGAGGGCGCAGCCTGGGTGACGCCCCCGCGCCTGAGGGGACTCGCCGTCAACTCCCCTCCCCTCCCGTCACTTGTCTGGAACTTGAAGAAGTGGGTATTCTTCTTCCCACCCCAGGCACTGACGGAGCGGCCCCCCGGAGATTCCAGGACCTGAGCTCCGGGAGCTGGACTCGCAGCGGCCGCGGCAGAGCGAGCGGCGCCGGGAAGCGAGAAGGAGACGCCCGCCGGAGGCCCAGCTGCCCGGGGCAACTCATATGGCCGCCGCATGGCCGCCGCTGCTGCTGGCGCTACTGGCGCTGTCCTGGCCACCCCCAGGAACCGGTGAGTGACCCCCGCGCAGTCCGGCGGCCCCTCTCTCGCTCCCAGCTCCGCATCCAGGCCGGGTACTCGGCCCCTGGGTCCCCGAAGATGACGGCGCCACCCACCCCCCATCTCTGCCCCGGGGTTTGAAGGAACACGGGGCGAGGGCAGGACCCTCCTCGTAGCCATCCGGAGAGCGGTCGGAGTTGGGTTTAGAACTTCCTCGAAATTGGCAGCAACACAGGGTGGGCACAAGACCCTCCTCTGGGCCCCTCGGAAAGCGGATGGAGTTGGGTGCGGACATTTCCCAAAAAGGCAAGAGAATCTCAGAAAATCAGCAGATGGTGACTCATGCGGGATTACCTTACCCAGGTTCCTGCTCAGCACACCCAGGCCATAACCCAGCAGCCTGCTGGCGGGCTGGGTCTGGACAGAGAGGATGGTTGAAGTTGGGGAGGCGGACAGTGGGTGACACTTGACACCATTACCCCTCTGACCCCCAATGTCTGACTCCAGGGGACTGGCCATTCATTCATTCTTTCATTCTTTTTTTTGAGACAGTCTCACTCCATCATCCAGGCTGGAGTGCAGTGTCCTGATCTTGGCTCACTGCAGCCTCCTCCTCCCGGGTTCAAGCGATTCTCCTGCTTCAGTCTCCCGAGTAACTCGGATTACAGACATGTGCCACCATGCCTGGCTAATATTTTTGTATTTTTAGCAGACAGGATTTCACCATGTTGGCCAGGCTGGTCTCAAACTCCTGATGAATATATATATTATATATTATTGTTATATATTATAATAATATATATTATATATTATGTATTATATAACAATAATATATAATAATATACAATATATTTCTTAAATATATATTAAATATATTATATATTTATAACATTTATATAATAAATAATATATATTTTGTTATACATTTAATGAGGAAATAAATATTTATTTTATTATTTATTTATATATTTTATGTGTGTGTATATATACGTATATATATAGTGTGGGTGTGTGTATGTGTGTGTATGAGAGAGAGAGACAAGGTCTTGCTCTGTTGCCCAGGCTGGAGTGCAGTGGCACCATCCCGGCTCACTGCAACCTGGACTTCCCAGGCTCAAGCTATCCTCACTGTGGCTTCTGGAGTAGCTGGGATTATAGGTGCTCACCACCACACCTGGCTAATTTTTTTGTATTTTTGGTAGAGATAGGGTTTCGCTATGCTGCCCAGGCTGATTGCAGCGAAACACAGTGGCTCATGCCTGTAATCCCAACACTTTGGGAGGCTGACGTGGGAGGATCACTTGAGCTTAGGAATTCAAAACCAGCCTGGGCAACATAGCAAGACCCCATCTCTATAAAAATAATTAACTAAATAAAAATTTGAAAATAGAAAAGAATACATAGGACTATGTTTATTAGTGTCAATAAGCGCTGACACATGTCGAGGACCTACTATGTGCTAGGGCCCTTAGCAGAAAGATTTTTATATAGGACCTGGGGGGTTAGAGGTCAGTCTCTGACCACCCCAGTTCAAATCCCACCTCTGCCACTAAACCTCTGTATGACTTGGAGGATGCTATACTCTGTGTCGGTTTCCCTGTCTGTAAAGTGATGTTAACAGTAGTGCTGGCCTCAGGGGGCTATTTGAGGATTAAATGCCAAGATATATGTGAAGCACCCAGAATAGCCCCTGATCTGTGTCAGCGCCCTGTGAGTGTGCACTGTTCTAAGTCTCATTGTACAAACTAGGAAAAAGAATCAGACAGGTTAAGTAACCGGCCTGAAGCCTCACTATAATTGCCTTCCTCTTGTGCCACGATCCCCCACATTCTTCCAGCCAGGACCTACCCGGAGTAATAATACAGCTTTTCATGGATTTGAACATCGAGGATTTCTCCCTATTTTCTACATTGAGGGTATTCTAACCCCTAATGGCAATTGTGCTGTAAATAACGACAGTCATGGTATGTGAAAGCTACGACACCGGTGTGATGAAAAAGTTCAGGGCCAGGTGCGGTGGCTCACACCTGTAATCCCAGCACTTTGGGAGGCCGAAGCAGGAGGAACACTTGAGGTCAGGAGTTCAAGACCAGCCTGGCCAACATGGTGAAACCTCATCTCTGCTAAAAATATATAAAAAATTAGCCGGGTGTGGTGGTGGGAGCCTGTCATCCCAGCTACACGGAAAGCTGAGGCAGGAGAACTGCTTGAACTCCGGAGGCAGAGCTTGCAATGAGCAGAGATCGTGCCACTGCACTCCACCTAGGCGACACAGCGAGACTCCATCTCAAAAAAAACAAAAGAAAAAGTCTGGAGCTATATAGTGGTGACAGTTGCACAACATTGTGAAATGTGTGTAGTGCCACTGAACTGTATGCTTTAAATGGCTTAAATGGTAAATTTAGTTTTTAACCACATATTTACCATAATTTTTAAAATCAATGATGTTGAGATTGAGGGAAATACGGTAATAACAGAAAAAATATGGTAATAAATAGCCAAAGTGAAGGAGCAAGGCCAAGTTGCAGACCATCCCAGATGCCCTTACCCTCCTCGCCTGCCATGACCCCAACTAGTGCCCCAGTCCCCCCTCCCCCCACACCCCACCGTCCACCAGGGCTCCAGGGCCCCAGCGTGCAATTGCACGCCCAGGTGCCCGGGCTCCCGGAGCCCCTCCCTATCTAGCCCAGGAATGCCCCGGGTCTGACACCTTCTCTTCGGTTCTCCGCAGGGGACATCGTCGTGCAGGCGCCCACCCAGGTGCCCGGCTTCTTGGGCGACTCCGTGACGCTGCCCTGCTACCTACAGGTGCCCGGCATGGAGGAGACTCACGTGTCACAGCTGACTTGGTCGCGGCATGGTGAATCCGGCAGCATGGCCATCTTCCACCCAACGCAGGGCCCCAAGTATTCGGAGCCCAAACGGCTGGAATTCGTGGCCACCAGACTGGGCACGGAGCTGCGGGATGCCTCGCTGAGGATGTTCGGGTTGCGCGTCGAGGATGAAGGCAGCTACACCTGTGTGTTCTTCATCTTCCCGCAGGGCAAAAGGAGCGTGGATATCTGGCTCCGAGTGCTTGGTGAGCAGGGGTTTTGGGGAGGCTGAATGAAAGGCGGAGACTTGGTGGGAGGATCAGGGAAGTCGGCAGAGTGGGGAGGCCAGAGTGGGGAGGCCGGGGAGGCCAGGGAGGGAGGGAGATTCCCTCCACAGCAGATTCCCTGGGGACAAAAGGAGATGGGGGTGGGGTCAGGGGAGCGCATGGGGGGAGGGGCTGCAGGGCAGGAAGGCAGCAGAGATCTCCTGGCGTAAAGACCCCCAATCTTGGGGTCAGAACACCCTGAGGCAGAGGGAGGGGTATATTGGAAAAGGAGTTTGGAGGGAACCCGGAAGGGAGGAGGCCTGGGTGGCCTCTTCTTGGCCCCGCCTTTCCTCATCTGTAAAAGGGTTGGTGACAATAGTATCACCCTTGGAAAGCTGTCCTGAGTGTCCCGGTGCAGCCTTAGAGCTTCACCGCTGGCCCATGTGAGCCCCTTAGAGCTGTCAGTTACTGTTACTTTATTTGGTGAAAAAGGAGAAAGTTGAAACAGACAGACAGGAAAGCAAGGATCCTGATACCCAAAAGAGGAGGGGATCTGCTTTCATTTTCATGAGCTCCATGAGGCCCTCCTCTTGGAACTTGAGCAAGAAATCTCTGTGCCTCAGTTTCCTCATCTGTGGGATGGGGATCACCATGAGGATTCAAGAAAACTGACCCTGTTTTTTTTTGAGCCAGAGTTTAGCTCTGTCGCCCAGGCTGGAGTGCAGTGGTGTGGTCACAGCAGGTCCTCACTGCAGCCTGGAACTCCTGCGCGCAAGGGATGTTCCTGCGCTCCCTGTAGCTGGAATTACAGGAATGTGCCACCACGCCCAACTTGTTTTTGTTTTGTTTTATTTTGTTTTGTTTTGTTTTGTTTAAGCTTATGTGCCAAGAACTATTCCAGGCCTGTGCATGAGAAACTCATGAAATGTCAAGGGCTTGGAATTGTGCCTGGCACACAACACCCGACCACAGGCAGCTGTTGTCACTCCAGCAAGCCTGGGATTCCAGGTGTCATGGTTTAGGATGAGGGTAAAACAGAAACAGCGAGTCAAGTTAAGGAGAAATCTTCGGTAAATAATACAGGTAATGATGGGGAAGCAAGTTCCAGGTTTGGGAATCACCAGGATGATGATTAAGAGATGGTCAAGGTGGTTTTGGAGTCAGACAGACCTTATGTGAAAGCCTAGCTCTGCTGCTTACAGCTGTGTCACCGTGGGCAAGTCACTTCCCTTCTCAACTTCAGGGCTCAGGCTTCCTCTCCTCCACTGAGCCCCAGACTAGCATAATCCCCTTTGGGTTTCCCCTTCCCAGCCCTGCCCTCTCCGAGTCATCACTGCCTAGGAAAGAGTCTGTCTGCCCCCTTGGACTGTACCCATGAGGGCAGAACCAGGGCTATTTTGGTCACTGCTGGGCCCCAGCACTTTCCAGCAAACAGTATTTATGGAGCACTTACTATGTGCCATTCTGACAGCTTCACCTGCATATTCTTATTGCCTATGGTGCCATCACTACCCCTGTCAACAGACAAGGAAACTGAGGCACAGACTTGCCCAAGACCACCCAGCTGCTCAGGGACACAGCAGGGGTTTAAACCATGCCATCCTTTTTTTTTTTCTTTTTCTTTTTTTGAGACAGAATCTCACTCTGTTGCCCAGGCTGGAGAGCAGTGACACAATCTCGGCTCACTGCAACCTCCACCTCTCAAGTTCAAGCAATTCTCCGGCCTCAGCCTCCCAAGTAACTGGGATTACTGGTGTGTGCCACCACACCCTGGCTCATTTTTAGTAGAGACAGTTTCCCCGTGTTGGCCAGGCTGGTCTCGAACTCCTGACCTCAAGTGATCCACCAACCTCAGCCTCCCAAAGTTCTGGGATTATAGGCATGAGCCACCCCGCCCAGCCACCATGCCATCCTGTACCCTTAATGAATGCCTCCTTCTACCACAGAGGGGTTCATTGAATGACCTGTTGCTTTTGTTCCTCTTCCCAGCCAAGCCACAGAACACAGCTGAGGTTCAGAAGGTCCAGCTCACTGGAAAGCCAGTGCCCGTGGCCCGCTGCGTCTCCACAGGGGGTCGCCCGCCGGCCCATATCACCTGGCACTCAGACCTGGGCGGGATGCCCAATACCAGCCAGGCGCCAGGGTTCCTGTCTGGCACAGTCACTGTCACCAGCCTCTGGATTTTGGTGCCCTCAAGCCAGGTGGACGGCAAGAGTGTGACCTGCAAGGTGGAGCACGAGGGCTTTGAGAAGCCTCAGCTGCTGACTGTGAACCTCACCGTCTACTGTGAGTGTGCCCGAGTCAGTGACGGCAAGATCCACTGCCAGGCTGCCCCCACCACTGTCTACACTGACTCCCCAAGGCACTGTAGGCATTGCTTCCTTCATCTGCACTGGCTCCCCTGACTCTTGTCTACACGACCCACCCCCATTGTCTGCACCAGCTCCCCTGGGCCGTAAACAACACTGTCCCTATTGCCTACACCAATTTACTCGGGCCATAGTCAATGCTGGTACCCAGATTGTCTGCCCTGGCTCCTCTAGCCACTCTCTGCACGGATACCCCACACTCTGTTGACTCCCTTGAGCACAGTCTACACTGCCCCCAAACTGCCTACACCTGCTTCCCCAGGCAACTATCCACAATGACCTTCCCCACATTGCTACACTGGTTCTCCTGGCCACAATCAGCACTGCCGCCCTTCTTGTCTACACCCACTCCCTTGTCCATTTCTTTCTTTTTTTCTTTCTTTTTTTTTTTTGAAATAAGTTCTCACTCTGTCACCCAGGCTGAAGTACAGTGGCACAGTCTCGGCTCACTGTAACCTCTGCCTCCCAAGTTCAGGTGGTTCTCCTACCTCAGCCTCCCAAATAGCTGGGATTACAGGTGCATGCCACCACACCTGGCTAATTTTTGTATTTTTAGTAGACAGGGTTTCACCATGTTGGCCAGGCTGTTCTCAAACTCCTGACCTCAGGTGATCTGCCTGCCTCGGCCTCCCAAAGTGTGCTGGAATTATAGGCATGAGCCATCGTGCGTGGCCTTTTTTTTTTTTTTTTTCCCTTTGGACAGGTTCTCGCTCTGTCAACCAGGCTGGAGTGTAGGGGCATGATCATGGCTCCTATAGCCTCAACCTTCCAGGCTCAAGCGATCCTCCTCCCTCAGCCTCCCAAGTAACTGGGACTACAGGTACAGCCACCATGCCCAGCTAATTTTACAATTTTTTGTAGAGAGAGTTTTGCTATGTTGCCCAGGCTGGTGTCAAACTCCTAGGCTCAAGTGATCCTCCCACCCCAGTCTCCCGAAGTGCTGAGATTACAGGCGTGAGCCACTGCATCTAGCCTCTTGTCCATTTTCTACACTGCCTTACCATTGTCTACATTGGCTCTTCTGGGCCGCAGACAGCACTATCCCCATTGTCTACACCAGCTATTTCGGCCATCAGCTGTGGGGTGTTTTCACTGTCTCACATGGTGTCTACACTGGCTCCTGTGACCACTGTCTACATAAACACCCCACTTTTTCTACACTGGTTCTCCTAGGCACTCTCTAAAGTGCCCCTCGACACTGTCTACACTGACTCCCTGGAGAACTGTCTGCATTCACCTCCCACATTGTATCGACCAGTTCCCCTGAGCCACGATCGACCATCTCTGCTGGGTGCTGGCTGCATTGATCTTCCCACGTTGTTTGTGCTGGCTCCCCTCAGCAGTGTCTGCAGAGTCCCCCAGTGTAGTCTCCATGCTCCTCTGCCCAATGTTGTCTACACTGGCTCACTTACAGGCTATGGAGTCTCACCCCACATCACCACACTGGCCTCCTTGTGTTCTGTCTGCACGGCCCCTGACAGCATCTGTCCTGGTTCTCCTGCACGGCGTTACCTCCAGCAGCTCCCTCACGGCGTCATCGACATTGACACCCACACGTTTATCTCCACCGACAGCCCCAGGGACTCTCTAACCAGTGCTGTCTAACAGCAATAGCACGCAAGCTGCATATAGGATTTTAAATTCTCCAGCAGCCACCCCATTAAAAAAATTAAAAGAAAGAGGCCAGGCACGGTGGCTCACGCCAGCACTTTGGGAGGCTGAGGCAGGTGGCTCACCTGAGGTCAGGCATTCAAGACCAGCCTGACCAATGTGGTAAAACTCCGTCTTTACTAAAAAATGCAGAAATTAGCCAGGCATGGTGACAGGTGTCTGTGATCCCAGCTACTGGCCAGGCTGAGGCAGGAGAATCACTTGAACCTGGGAGGCAGAGGTTGCAGTGAGCGAGATCGTGCCATTGCACTCCAGCCTGGGCAACAGAGCAAGACTCCATCTCAAAAACAAAAAAAGAAAAAAAAAGAGATGAAATTTATTTGTTTCTTTATTTATCTATTTATTTATTTGAGGCGGGGTCTTACTGTGTCACCCAGACTGGAGTGCGGTGGCACAGCTCACTGCAGCCTCAACCTCCTGGGCTTAAGTGATCCTCCCACTTCAGCCTCAGTCTCCTGAGTAGCTGGGACTACAGGCGTGTGACACCATGCCCAGCTAATTTTGTGTGTGTGTGTGTGTTTGATGGAGTCTTGCTCTGTCACCCAGGCTAGAGTGCAGTGGCGCGATATCAGCTCACTGCAGCCTCCGCCTCTCAGATTCAAGTGATTCTCCTGCCTCAGCCTCCCGAGTAGCTGGGATTACAGGCCCTGGCTACAGTGCCTGGCTAATTTTTGTATTTGTAGTAGAGACGGGGTTTCACCATGTTGGCCAGGCTGGTCTCAAACTCCTGACCTCATGATCCCCATACCTTGGCCTCCCAAAGTGCTGGGATTACAGATGTGAGCCACCACACCTGGCCTTTTTAAATTTTTTTGTAGGGACAGGATATCCCTATGTTGCCCAGGCTGGTCTCGAACTCCTGGGCTCAAGTGATCCTCCTGCTTCAACCCTCCAAGGTACTGGAATTACAGGCATGAGCCACTGTGCCTGGCCAAAGTTAATTTTCATAATTGCCTTTACGTACCCCAATATACCCAAAATATTATTTCAACTTGTAATTTTTTTAAATTATTCTTGAGATCTTTCCCATTTGTTTTGCCCTAGTAAAGCCTTTGAAATTTGGTGTGTATTTTGGCCTGGCTATATTTCGGGTGCTCAGTAGTCACATGTGGCCAGTAAGTGCCACATTGGACAGCTAGACTAAGGTCCCACATCGTCTACACTGGCTCATCCAAATACTGTCTACACACACACACACAGGGCCTGTCTTAATTTCACCAGCTCCCGGGGGCACACTCTATATGTGGGGGTGATCTCACCCCCACCACAACATTTCAACACTGGCCTGACAATATAGCATCTACTGTAATATTCCAACACCCTGTCTACACTGAGCCCATCAGTAATATCTACACAAGCTCTTCTAGGCATCATTCATACTGTTCCTCCCATCATTGTCTATACTGCCTACTCCCCCGCCAGGCAAGTGGTACACAGATTCCCTCAGGTACTGTCTATCCTGGAGTCCCTCAACACTGTCACTGGGTCTGAGCGAGGAGGAGATCTACACTGACTCCTACCCCTCACCCCCCAAAAAACCCTGTCCCATTGGGGCCTGTCCCCTGAGGACATCGAAAGGCCCTCACTGTCAATCACATCGGGGATGGCTGAGCAGCAGCCTAGAGCAGGGTTATCCAGGACTCTTTCCCGCAGGACTTGTCGGAGCCTTGAATACACTGCCGTGTGTTATGAGTGGTCATTGCCTATGAGTGACAAAAGGAGGAGGCCTTTTCCCGCAGGACACCCAAGACATGCCTGGTCCGGGCCACCCAGGAAAGCTAGTGGAGAAAAGCAGGTCCTCAGAAGCCCTCTCCATGTGCCCACTGACCACAGACTCCCAGGCTTCTGCTCTCTGCGGCACCCCATCTCCCTAGACGACTCCTAGGCCTCTGCAGCTCCCGCTGTTTTCCAAATATCCCCAGGCCTTTTCCTGCAGTGATGTGAATCCCACGTAGCCCTCGGCTCCCCAAAGTCTCCCTGTCTCTGAACCTCTGTGTCCATTTCCTGCAGACCCCCCAGAGGTATCCTTCTCTGGCTATGATAACAACTGGTACCTCAGCCAGAATGAGGCCACCCTGACCTGCGACGCTCGCAGCAACCCAGAGCCCACAGGCTACAACTGGAGCACGTGAGTCCTGGGTCTCAGGGAGGAGGGCCTGGGGGTGTGGATTTGTGGGTCTGAGGGAGGAGACGCTGGGGGCCTGGACTCGGGACTGAGGGAGGAGGGGCTGGACCTGGACCCCTGGGTCTGAGGGAGGAGAGGCTAGGGGCCTGGAATCCTGGTCTAAGAGAGCAGGGGGATTCAGAAAAGAAAAAAAGAGGAGGGAAGAGATGCCCAGTGGGGGGCATCTCTGTTTTGCAGTTGAGGCGTTTAGCAGGTGGTTTAATCCTGGCTGGTGGATGCACCTGCTCTTGGGGTGTGCCTGCTCTGTGCCCGGTACTTCCCCCGAATCCCACGTGACCCCATGCTGTGCAGAGTCAGCAGCTGTTGTCATGCCCAGGTTAAAGACCAGCCACGAGAGGGCAGAAGCGGCCCTTGAATCAGCCCTGGCTCCAAAGCTGGTCCTCCGCCTCTTGGCCAAGCTTGTCTAACCTGCAGGCCGCATAATTTGTAAACTTTCTTAAATCATTATGAGATTTTTTTTTTGCAATTTTTTTTTAGCTCATCAGCTATCATTAGTGTTAGTGTATTTTATGTATGGCCCAAGAGAGTTCTTCTTCTTCCAGTGTGGCCCAGGGAAGCCAAAAGATTGGACACCCCCACGCTAGACTGTAACCACCTCACCATCACCTTGTGTAACCTACTTGGTTATCTCTGGATGGAGCAAGTACTATCCCCATTGTCTAGATGAGAAAGTTGAGGCTCACAGCAATAAGATTTCCCCAGATTCATACTGAAGCTGGGGTCAAGAGCAGGGTAAGAGAAAGGCAAAGGGATAATACAAAATTTTATAATGCATAATTTTACATAATTTACATAATTTTACTGAACCACCTTTTGTTTTTTTAAGAAGGGACTCTGTCGCCGAGGCTGGAGTGCAGTGGTGTGATCATAGCTCACTGCAGCCTGGACCTCCCTGGGCTCAGATGATCCTTCTGCCTCAGCCTCCTGAGTAGCTGGGACTACAGGCACACACTACCACACTCAGCTAATTTTGTTGTATTTTTTTGCAGAGACAGGGTTTCGCCACATTGCCCAGGCTGGTCTCCAACTCCTGGGCTCAAGCAATCAACCCACCTCAGCCTCCCAAAGTGCTGGGATTGCAGGTGTGAGCCACCTCGCCCAGCCTTACATCTTTTTCCTTATTACAAAACTAACTTGTATCCACTGTAGAAATATCAAACAATTTAGTTATGAGCAAAAAGAAGAAAGAAGCACCTATAGTCAAGTGTACCCAGCCACCTCCAGAAATAACCAGTGACCCCTTATTATACATCCTTCTGTCTTCTTTCTCTCTGTTTCTAAACAAAGACTGGAATTATGCTATACATATAATTTTGAAACTTTTCCTGTATCTTGTGAATACCTTTCCATGTCAAAGCACAGAGATCCACACTCCATTTTCCCCCACGTTGTATTAGGAAGACTGTCAAACATACCGAAAAGTCAGGAATTTTCCAGTGAGCACCTAAGATTCCACCACGTGGATTCCCCCACTAACATTTTACTGTGCTTGCTTTATCATGTTTCTGTGATTCCTTCAGTCCCTCTATTCATCCATCAATCATATTATGCACTTCAGAGCACCCCCAGCTCCCCTGCTTTTTTTTTTTTTTTTTGACACAGGGCCTCACTCTGTTGCTCAGGCTGGAATGCAGTGGCACAATCACAGCTCACTGCAGCCTTGAACTCCTGGGCTCAAGTGATCCTCTAGCTTCAGCCTCCCAGATAGCTGGGACTACAGGCACACACCACCATGCCTGGCTAACCTGGCCCCTTTTTCAATGTTGCTGGGATTCCATCACTTTTTAAAAAAAAAAACAAAAACACAATTTTAAGAATAGAGACAGGATCTCACTATGTTGCCCAGGCTGGTCTTGAACTCCTGTACTCAAGCAGTCCTCTCGCCTGGGCCTCCCAAAGCGCAGGGAAGGGATTCCAACATATGTGGATGACATCAGTTATTTAACCAGTCCCCAGTAGAGGACACAGATGTCATTTTCCATTTTCTTTTTTTTTTTTTTTTTTTTTTTTTGAGACGGAGTCTCACTCTGTAGCCCAGGCTGGAGTGCAGTGGCCGGATCTCAGCTCACTGCAAGCTCCGCCTCCCGGGTTCACGCCATTCTCCGGCCTCAGCCTCCCAAGTAGCTGGGACTACAGGCGCCCGCCACCTCACCCGGCTAGTTTTTTGTATTTCTTAGTAGAGACGGGGTTTCACCGTGTTAGCCAGGATGGTCTCGATCTCCTGACCTCGTGATCCACCCGTCTCGGCCTCCCAAAGTGCTGGGATTACAGGCTTGAGCCACCGCGCCCGGCCCATTTTCCATTTTCTACTCTGCAAACACCATGGTGGTAACCATCCCCAGTGGTCACTTGTCAGCAGTTGTCAGTGGAAGGAATTGCTGGTCAAAGGTTTCGATTGGTGTGATGGTGCCTTTACTGTCCTGCCTCAGAGTGCCACAATTCAGGCTCTTGAGCCGGATGGCTGCGTTTGCATCCCAGCTCTGCAGAGTGCGCAAAGCCCGATGCTTCCATCTCCTCCACCTCTGTTCATTAAACCAGTGTTCCTTGACTACTTACTGTAGTAAGTAAGCCAGGTGCAACTAACCGACGTACGCGGGTCAATAAAACAGACCAAATTTCTTCCCCCTATGGAGCTTGCATTCTAATGGTGAAAGAAACAAGAAGCAAGATAAAGTCATGAGGTGTGTAGTGTGTGCGCAATGGTGATAAATACCGTGGAAAAGATAAAGCAGAGAAGGGAATGGGACTGGGTGCCATGGCTCATGCCTGTGATCCCAGCAGTTTGGGAGGCAGAGATGGGAGGATCACTTGAGGCTAGGAGTTCGAGGCTAGGAGTTTGAGACCAGCCTGGCCAACATGGCAAAACCCTGTCTCTACCAAAAAACATACAAAAATTGGCCGGGTGTGGTGGCACGCACCTGTAGTCCCAGCTACTCAGGAGGCTGAGGTGGGGAGATTCTGTGCACCCAGAAGATGGAGGTTGCAGTGAGCCAAGATGGCGCCACTGCACTCCAACCTGGGTGACAGAGTGAGACCCTGTCTCAAAAAAAAAGAAAATAAGAAAAGAGAGAAGGGGATGGGAAGGGTGATCATCGCAGTTGAAATAGGGTGGCCAAGTGAGGTGTTACTAAGGTGACATCCCAGCAGAGGCCTGAAGGAGATGAGGGTGAGCTCTGCGGGTACCTGGGGGGAAAGCATTCGGGCAGAGGGAACGGCATGGGCAAACCCGTTTCTATCCATCCTGCATAAGCAAACACACTGGACACCTAACTGGAGAGTTTGAGGACCAACAAGGAGGCCACTGTGGATGCAGAGGCGGGAGCAAAGCGGAAAGTAATGGAAAACATGGGCAGAGGTAGCAGGGACCAGATCATGTGGGGCCTGTGACAGGAGAAGACTTCGGTTTAACTCTGAGCCAGGCTAAGCCGCCAGAGGGTACTGAGCTGAGGGATGGGAACTGACTTAGGGTTCACAGGCGACCTCTGGTGGCCATGTGGGGAAAAGATGAGGGGGCCAGGGCAGAAACAGAGCCCAGTGTGGAGGCGGCTGCTGGGGGCCCGGATGCACCGCGCCAGAGCAGGGAGGTGGCCCTGGAAGCCCTGAGGAGCGGTGGGATTCTGGGTAGATCTTAAGGTGGGGCCAACAGGATTGGCTAATGGGTTGGGTGTGGGCGTGAGAGGAAGGGAAGAGTTGGGGGGCCTCCAGAGTTGCTCTCCGCTTATGCCATAGAGGGTGTGAGGGTTCCTGGCACGCAGTGAGTGCTCAATCACTGTCACTCCGGACCTGCAGCCGAGGCCACCTCCTCACCTTTCTGTCACTCCCAGGACCATGGGTCCCCTGCCACCCTTCGCTGTGGCCCAGGGCGCCCAGCTCCTGATCCGTCCTGTGGACAAACCAATCAACACAACTTTCATCTGCAACGTCACCAATGCCCTAGGAGCTCGCCAGGCAGAACTGACCGTCCAGGTCAAAGGTGAGGAACTCCCTGAGTCGGGAGAACAGGGACCAAAGGAAGAGGTCGAGGCAGGGTTCCCTCTCCAGTGCTCTCTGGCTCCCATCCTTCTCCTAAGCCTTCTCACAAAAGGACCAGTGGGGCCAGTTGTACTCCCCTGTTAACTCCATACCTATACCACTGGTACCGTTGTTCAGCTGCCTGAATACACTCCCTCCACACACACAGGTTGGGATAGATGTGGAATCCCTCTCTCTCAGGGACTCAGGCCTTTCCAAATGTATTAGGCAGACCTCTATCAATTGCAATTGACAGAAACACAAAGTAGTCTAAACAAAAAAACAACACAGGACTTTATTGAAAATTCACCTTCAGTTTATGGTTAGACCCAGGGGCTCCAACCATGTAACCTAGGAACTTTTATTTTATACTTCCCTTGTCTCTGCTTTTTGTTATACTGGCTTTATTCCCAGGCAGCCTTTGAAGCAAGATGGCCCTCAGCAGCAACAGGCTCACATCCTACCAGAATAGCAACAGCAGGAGGAAAAAACACACCACTTTCAATAACTGTAGCCAAAGTCCCAGGGCTGGCTCTCATTAGCTCAGCTTAGGCCACAGCCCACCTATGAACCAATCATAGCAGCCAGGGAGAATAGAATGTTCTGATTGGCCAGGC
The DNA here is from genome assembly GCF_049350105.2 of Macaca mulatta. Lineage (NCBI taxonomy): Eukaryota > Metazoa > Chordata > Mammalia > Primates > Cercopithecidae > Macaca > Macaca mulatta. The sequence goes on from NC_133424.1 coordinate 57,080,329, forward strand.
CTGTGTCAAAGTCCCATTCTAGGAACCAGAGGTTGGGATCCAGTCCACCTGAATTAAATAGACTGAGGCAGGTGGAGTGGCGGCTCTCCAAGGAAATTTGAGATGCCATTTCAAGAATGAGGGATAAACCCCAAGAGTTTTCTTACCTAAATGCCTGTTTCCTTCTCTTTCAGAGCGACCTCCCAGTGAGCACTCAGGCATGTCCAGTAACATCATCATCTTCCTGATTCTGGGAATCGTGATTCTTCTGACCCTCGTGGGGATCGGGCTTTATTTCTATCAGTCCAGATATTCCTGTGAGTTCCTTTGGCATCATCATCTGTCTCCCTCGAGTGATCATCACCAGAGCTGCCATAATTGAGCACCTACTATGTGCTGGGCTCTGTGCTGAGTCCTTCCCATGTGCTTCTCACTGAATCATCACCCCACTGCCATGAGGTTTGACCGATGAGGGTGCAGAGCCATTCACTGGTTCGTTGATTACATTTACAAATCTTATTTACAGAGTGGGAGAAGAGCATATAGGGCCTTAAGGCCATGGTAGGGACTTTGAAATTTAATTCAGGTGATGTGGGAGTCCCTGCCAGATGGATAGAGGGTGAAATAATGCCTAACCCCTCAGCCTTACTCCATGTGCCTTGTTCAGGAGTGACTCCTAGGAGAAGTTGGCAGGAACTGGCACCTCTGATCCTCAGCTCTAAAAGGGTCTGATGCTGTCACACCTCAAGAGATTTGCACAGGCCGTTCCCCTGCCTGGAGCACCCTCCCATGGCTCCTTCTGGAGAAGTGTGCCAGCTAATTCTGTTATCAAAGGAGCGATACTTTGCTGAGCACCGTCTACGTGCCACTTTGTGTGTGTAACCCCCTCGATTTCAATTTCTACTTTTTTTATTTTTTTATTATTTACTTTATTTTTGAGACAGGCTCTCACTCTGTCGCCCAGGCTGGAGTGCAGTGGTGCGATCTCGGCTTGCTAAAGCCTCCACCTCCCAGGTGCAAGCGATTCTCGTGCCTCAGCCTCCCGAGTAGCTGGGATTACAGGCCTGCACCACTGTGCAGAGCTAATTTTTGTATTTTTAGGAGAGACGGGGTTTTGCCATGTTGGCCAGGGTGGTCTCGACCTCCTGGCCTCATGTGATCTACCTGCCTCAGCCTCCCAAAGAGCTGGGATTACAGGCGTGAGCCACCACACCTGGCCTATACAATCTCCTTGAATGCTCACAAGCACCCAGCAAAGTGGTTCTCCCATGAGCCCCGTTTTACAGAGGAAGAAATATTTGCTTGACAGATGAAGTTACCTGCTAATGGTCAAATAGCTGGAAAGTGGTTGATGGAGAGAAGAAGCCAGATCTTTGACTACCAAGCTTTTCCCTCAACCACTAAACAAAGCTGCTGCCTCACATCCCGGACAGATGCTGCCTGTTCCAGGAAGCCCTCCCTGACCCCCAAGCGTGGGCCAAGCATCTACTAGGCTCTCCCACCCCAGCCTTGCCCATTCTGGGTCATCACTGTGGGGGACTTGTTTGTCTTCCCCAGTGGACTGTGAGCCCCAAGAGAGCAGACCTGAGGCTGTCACTGTCATGACTATGTCCCCAGGACCACCTACCACTGGGCTGGGCATAAAAGAGGCACTCGAGGAAGTGTTTGCTGCGTGATTCAATGTGTCAACTCCAGAGCCAGACTGCCTGTGGGCCCTCGAGCTACTGTTTGATTAGTGATGTCACCATAGGCAAATAGCTTAATCTGTATGACTCAGTTTCCTCATCTGTAAAATCGGGTGATGGTACCTAATAATACAGTAAAACACTTAACACAGCAGGTGCCACATTGTAAGCCACATGCTGGGTATGTATTCACTATGATTGTTATTGCTATTATTACTATTATTGTTATTATTAACATAAACTGCACAAGAGCAGGCTTTTTTTTTTTTTTTTTTCTGAGACAAGATCTCACTCTGTTGCCCGGACTGGAGTAGTGCAGTTGTGTGATCTTGGCTTACTGCAGCCTCAACCTCCCAGGCTCAGGTGATTCTCCCACCTCAGCCTCTCGAGTAGCTGGGATTATAGGCATGCGCTCCCACGCCTGGCTAATTTTTAAATTTTTTTAGTAGAGATGGAGTTTCTCTGTGTTGCCCAAGCTGGTCTCAAACTCCTAGACTCCAGCAATCTGCCCACCTCAGCCTCCCAGAGTGCTGGAATTACAGGCGTGAGCCACCACGCCTGGCCAAGAACAGGCATTTTTATCTCTTTTGTTCACAGCTGTGTCCCCAGCACCTAAAATGTACCTGGCACAAAATAGACATTTACCATTTGCTGAATAATAACTACTATTTGCTAAATACACCCCTGTTGAATAGTCCAGGAAACTGAAACACAGAGAGGTTAAGTCACTTGTCCAAGTTCACACAGCTCCTAAGAAATGGAATTTGAACCCATCCATCTGGTTCTAGAGCCAGGCTCGATATTTATGGATATTTAATAACCAAGTGAATAACTGGATGACCAGATCCTTACAGAGCACCCCCGCCATCCCTGTCTCACACACGTGTATACCATTAAGGGAAATGGCGCCCGCATGTAATAGCAGAGGCAGAACTTGACATTTTCAGGGCCCTGACACCCAGGCATGTCTTCTTCCCATGCTTCCCAGCATTATGCCTTCCTGACGACTTCCCCTCCTATTTCCCCAGGTAAGGAGCATGCCAGCGCCTCGGCTAATGGGGTAAGTGCAGTGCTGGAGCTAAGGAGGGTGTGGGGTCTGCACGAACTACAGACCAGACGTCTCCAGATGCCCGCAAGAGCCTGGGTCTTTTCTCCTGGTGCCCCAAGCAGCATTTCCCAACCCTTCCTGCTGGGCAGAATCCGCTGTAGAGTTTGCTAAGACGCAGCCCCAGACAGTCTGGTCTGTGATAGGGCCAGGGAATCTGCATTTTAATATCCACCGTCCCCCGACCCGGCCTCAATTCCACCCTTGGCCACACCTTGAGAAGCACCGCGCTGGCTTCCAGGGAGAGGGGAGGGGATGGGCCTGCCGTTCTTTGCACATTGGGCTTCCGTGGAAAGATATTTGATTTTGTTCAAAAGAGCCCTGAGGCTAAAGTGTGAAAACCCTCTTCTAGTATATCTCCTATTCAGATGTGAGCAGAGAGGCCAGCTTTTGCCAGGATCCACAGACAGAGGGTGCAAGGTGACACCGTCGGGACTGAGCAGGGAGAGAGACTGGAGCTGGCAAGGACATGGGCCTCCGGAGTTGGACCCCGCCCCAATGGATGAAGACCCCCTCCAAAGAGACCAGCCTCCCTCCCTGTGCCAGACCTCAAAACGAGGGGGGCAGGTGCAAGTTCAGAGGTCTCCAAGACCACCCTCTGTTCATTTGCTAGAAGGACTCACTAGACTCAGGAAAGCTGTTAGGCTCACAGTTACAGCTTGTTACAGTAAAAAGATAGGGATTAAGATCAGCACAGGGAGGAGGTGCACAGCCCACACTCCAGGAGAGATGAGGCGCCGGCTTCCAGCTGCCCTCTCCCAGTGGAGCCATAGAGGCAGCACCTGATTCTCACAGCAACACACGTGATGACGTGCAAGTACTGCCAACCAGAGCAGCTCACTCGAGATCTTCGTGTCCAGAGTTTTGTTTGTCTTGAGACAGGGTCTGGCTCTGTTGGCCCACTGGAGTGCATTGGTGAAATCACAGCTCATTGCAGCCTTGACTTCTCAACTCCAAGTCATCCTCCCACCTCAGCCTCCTGAGTAGCTACGACTACAGGTATGTGCCACCATGTCTGGCTAATCTTTTTATTTTTTGTAGAGATGAGGTCTCCCTGTGTTGCCCAGGCTAGTCTTGAACTCTTGGCTTCAAGTGATACTTCTGCCTTGGCCTCCCAAAGTGCTGAATTAAGCAGCTCACCACCCACATGACTAATCTCATACATCAAGCCAATATCATGTGGCCCAAGACCCCCACCATAAATCACATCATTTATGATGTGGCCCAGAGTGGCCCAAGACTCTCAGATCAGCTACCAGCAGGATATTCCAAGGGCTTGGAGATGAATGCCCAGGAGCTGAGGATAAAGGGCCTCATCTTTGTTTGGGCAAGGTTAAGCCTCTACTGCATAGCAGACCACACAGAAGGGTGTGGACCGCTAGACAATTTTGGTAAAAATTTGGCCTCTGGCCTTGACCTTCCAATTCTCTGTATCCGTCAGATCTCTGTGGTTACAAGAAACAGCCACTGACCCTGGTCACCAGAGGCTGCAACTCAGGCCGCAAGCAGCTGCCTGGGGCGTGTCCAAGGAGCAGAGACAACTACTGGACGTGAACTTGAAGAAGGTAGTCAGCTGCAGCCACTTTCGGCCAGCATCTGCAGCCAGCAAGCTGGGACTGGCAGGAAATAACCCACAAAAGAAGCAAATGCTATTTCCAGCTCCAGGGGGAGGGGATGCAGGGGGAGGCAGCACTGCAGTTGCTCAGGACACGCTCCTGTAGGACCAAGATGGATGCGACCCAAGACCCAGGAGGCCGAGCTGCTCAGATGCAACTGACAAGTTTACTTTAAAAAGGTCTATGATCTTGAGGGCAGACACCAGAATTCTTCTTATAAAGAAAACTGTTTGGGAAAATACCTCGAGGGAGAAAAGATCTTGGGCCAAGATGCTGAATGAGAATGCAAAGCCTGAGCTGCTCTGCAAGAGAAAATAAGCGGGACGGAGGATTTGCTGTGGACAGAGATGGAAGAGAGGGGAACAGAGAAGTGTGGGGAAGAGATACAAACCAGCAGGATGGCAGGGGCAAAGGGTTCAAGGGGTGATGAGGCCAGTGGGACCCCACAGAGTTGGGGAGACAAAGGAACATTGGTTGCTTTGGTGGCACATAAGCTCCTTGTCTTTCTCCAGCGCCCAAAATCTCATTAAAATTTATTTACCTCCAGTGGCTGTGTGCAATGGGGTCTCTTGTGGAAAGGAAGGAGGAGATGGGTTTCGTGTGTAGCATCACCACATGGGATGGAACCAGAGACATGGAAGCAAGATGCTAAATGAAGAAGGCTGTGAGGGCTGGGGTTCTCAGGCACCTTAGGAACAGCCTGTCTTTTTTTTTCTCTCTCTCCAAAAAAATTTTTTAAGAGACAGTGTCTACTGTCACCCAGGCTGGAGTGCAGTGACATGATCATAGCTCATTGTAGCCTCTTAACTCCGAGGATCAAGCAATTCTCCCACCTCAGCCTCCCAAGTAGCTGGGACCACAGGTGCCCCTCACCATGCCAAGCTAATTTTTTAAAATTAGATAGTACAGAAACTTCCCAAAACTGGAAGTTATAAAAAGACATGAGGGATCCGTTCTAATTTGTGTTTAGAGTATAATGGTCCAGCTCCATTGTTTTGCACGTGGATATCCAGTTTTACACAACACTATGAATGTAATGAATGCCACTGAATCATATACTCAAAAATAGCTAACATGGCAGGCGGTGCCAGGCCTTTTCTGCAGTTTCTAGAGTACAATCTATGTCTTTGCCTTTTCCAGCTTTTAGAGGCCACCTGCGTTCCTCAGCTCATAGATCCTTCCTCACATCACTCCGACTTCTGCTTCCCTCACTACATCACCTTCTCTGACTCTGATCCTTCTGCTTCTCGCTTATAAGAACCCGTGTGATTACATTGGGTCTAACCTGGATAATCCAGGATGGTCTCCTCATCTCAAGATTCTTAACTAACTACATATGTAAAGTCCCTTTTGCCATGCAATGTAATATAGTCTCAGATTCAATGGATTCTGAGAGGACCGTCTTTGGAGCAGGAGGAGAAGGCATATTATTCTGCCTACCACACTTAAACTTCATTTAGCTGCCAAGTAAGAAGTGCATTCATCCTGGGACAGCTATGCTGGAGAGGCCACATGGAGGCACCTCACGCCCCCACTGAGCTCCCAGGCAGCAACCAACACCAGAAGCAAGTCATAGAGTGAGCCATTTCGGACATCATCCCAGCCAAGGCTTCAGGTGACTGTAGTATAGCCCTGGCCACCATCTGACCGCAGCTACATAGAGACCCCAAGCAAGTCCTGTCCAGCAGACCACTTCCCAAATCCCCCACCCACAAAATGTGAGTGAACTAGAAGGGATGTTGTTAAATATGGGGGTAATTGGCTAGTCCACAATAGTAACCAGAATTTGGAATTTTTTTCTTTTTTTCAGTTCTAGACCTTTAATCTATACTTGACTTGAATACAACACTGAGCATTTTCTTTAAACCTCAGAAGAGGTTAAAAGAAGTTAAAATTCAGAGAGGAGAAAACTCGAGGATGAAGAAGTTTCCCTAGACACTCAGCCAACGTCACCGGCTTCATTTTCCCCTGTCTTGTTATGAAAGATTTGGTACACACACAGGATCTGTATAATGGAGTATGTGCAGTTTACAAAATGATAATGGTACAGGAGGATTTGTTTTCTAAACCCAAATAGTGGAGAGAACAAAATGCAATGAGGAAGAAGCCTCCATTTCAGAACCCACAGGCCCTGCCCGACTGCCCACCTGACCAGGTAATTCGTGGCTTTGCTTTTTGGCAGCAACGCCACCTGGCGGCCATACCACTCACTGCAGCTCCAGGCACAGATACACTATCGCGGTCGCCAGGTAGTGTGCAGGGTTGCCTCTGCTGCAGTGGCTCGGCAGACAGTGCGCCTTTGTCTGCTCAGTGTCTCCTCCAGTCCATACCAAAAGCACTGTCTCCTCCAGGGTCAAGCTCCCGGGGAGGTAGCTAGGACCAGGTGGGGATCAGAGTGGGGAAACAGCAGCAGGATGAGGTGTCCAGATTCTGCCCCACTACCCAGGACAGTGACTCAGACTCTTCAGGCTGGAACTACAGGCTGCACGGATTCCTGGTGAGATGGGGGTTCAACCTGACTTGGAGTGGTCAGGACTAGCCAGTGGGTATCTGGGGTAGGTGGGCTCTTGGAGATCTGAATGATAAATGCAATGGCCAATCTGCTGTTAGCCGAGGCAAAAGCACAGTACAACTTACTCGGAGGCAGTGGATCAATGGGAGTTGTGGGTGGCATGAAACGGAGGCTGAATGAGAAGCAAAGAGGCCAATGCACTGTGCAGTCTACTCCATTGAGCATCCATGCCCTCTGCAGGTGTGAGAACTTTCTATATAAATTAGAAGTATTGTCTTCATTATCATCATTATTGTTCATTAGTCTTAATTCTCATCCTCATTAAGCATCAGGCTTCCCAGTTCCGTAACTACTTGAGGGGTTCTTCCTGCCCACTGTATGAAGAAAGACCATGGTAGTAAAGAAACAGTTTAGTAGACATGAGGCTGGCCACACCACATGGGAGGTGGAGTTTGAACTCAAATCATCTCCTAGAAAGATATCTCAAAAGGCCAGTCATCAGTAGTGTTGTTGTTTTCAGGAGTAACTGGGGAAGTTGCATATCTTATAGCCTCTGAAATAATGTCTGCACCTTAACAGGACTCAGCCTTCTCTCCCCCTCAGCTGGATGGCCTCCTGTTACAGGAAAAGAGTCCCCATCCAGCAAGACCCCAAGAGAGGGTTCTTGGATCTCACACAAGAAGGAATTCAGGGCAAGTCCGTGGTGCAAAGCAAAAGCGAGTTTATTAAGGAAGTACAATGGTGAAAGGACAGTTACTGCATAGGCAAGAGTAGGGCGTTCCTGAAAGTAAGAGGAGGAATGCATCTACCCTAGGTATGATGCTGCTATCAAGCAAAGATATAGCTTGTACTCTAGAAACAGGGAGATGTGCTCTGCTACAAGGGTTTGTGATAAAGGATTAATTTTCTTAATTACTGTATTTTGCAAGATACTATTATCTTTAAAGTAAAATTAAATTAGGGATGCCTTTGTTCTCCAGATATTGACATATCGGGACACTCTCAAGTCTAGGTCTGTTTTATTCCCTTAACCATAAACATCTAGAGGCTAGGAATGCCTCACTTTCTGAGAATGAACCCCAGCAAGTCCCAGCCTCATTTTCCTAGCCCTTATTCAAAATGGAGTCGCTGTGGTTCAGACGCCTCTGACACTCCTATTAGCTTTTGGGCAAGACCTACTATTTAAACTGTAGCCTAAATGTCTTCCAAAGCTAACTTGGCCCAATAGCCCAGGAATAATTAAGGGAAGGGCAAGATGGGGGTTGGATTAGTGTTATAATTTTCTCACTGATACATCTTTTGCAAAGGCAGTTTCAGTTCCCAAGATAGGAAAAGTCGCCACCTCCTGGAACAAGAAGGAATGCAGTTACACTGCAGGAGGACAGGAACCGTCCAACTCTTCTTTGGAGTTGAGACTGCTCTGAGTGTCCCTAACATAAAACAGTATTGAAGTGTTGGGGCAGCAAAAAAAATTTTTTGGGGGGTGGCATGGAAAGATAATAGGCGATGTTTCTCAGAGCTGCTTTGAGCGGGATTGGGGCAGCGTGGGAACCTAGAGTGGGAGAGATTAAGTTGAAGGAAGATTTTGTGGTAAGGGGTGATATTGTGGGGTTGTTAGAGGAAACATTTGTCATATAGAATTATTGGTGATGGCCTGGATATGGTTTTGCACGAAGTTGAAGGAAGATTTTGTAGTTAGGGGTGACATTGTGGGGTTGTTAGAAGAAACATTTGTCATATAGAATTATGGTGATGGCCTGGATACGGTTTTGTATGAACTGAAAAACTAAACGGAATAAGAGAAGGAGAAAAACAGGTATTAAAGGACTAAGAATTGGGAGGACCCAGGACATCCAATTAGAGAGTGCCCAAGGTGGTTCAGCGTAATTACTTGTTTGGTTGGTGAGTTTTCAGACTCTATCCAAGTTTTTGGGGTGCAGTTCAAGTTGGACTGTAGCAAGTTCCTGGGGGAGGTGGGCCTGGAGGAACACCTGGCCACTGCGATTTCGGTGTTTGGAAGTTCTTGTGTGCTGGAGATGCAGCTGGGGTTTCTCTCACAGTGGAGGCAAGGATTTGCAACTCAGAAATATGTTGCTACTTGGCTGCCTCTACTCTATTATTGTACACCTTGAAAGGGAAGTTAATTAAGTCCTGTTGTGGGGTTTGAGGGCCGGAATTTAATTTTTGGAGCTTTATTTAATGTTGGGAGCAGTCTAGGTAATAAAATGAAATGTATATTGAGAATAAGACAGCCTTTTGACCTTTCAGGGTCTAGGGCTGTAAAGTGTCTCAGGGTTCCTGCTAAACAGGCCATGAACTGGGCTGGCTTTTCCATATTTGATGAAAAAGAACCTAGACACTAACTGATTTGGGAGAGGTCGGATAAAGAAAAAGGAGCATTAACCTTGACTCTGCCTTTAGCTCCAGCCATCTTTTTAAGAGGAAATTGCTGGGCAGGTGGCGAAACGAAATTATAAGCCAGACTGGGTGTGAGGAGGGGAGGTGATAAAAGGATTATAGGGTGGAGGAGCAGAGGCTGAGGAAGAATTGGGAACTAGCTCAGCCTGGCTAGGAGGGGAGAGGTCAGATGGGTCTGTAGAAAAGGAAGATTAGAAAGACTCAGTGACGCTTGGGGTTGGGACTGAGAGGACAGGTGGGAGGGAAAGAAGTAGGATTTGGGACAAGTTGCATTGGGAACGGAGACTAAGGAGTGACTGATGTGTAAAAGAATGCCTGGATATCAGGCATCTCAGACCGTTTGCCCATTTTATGACAAGCATTATTTAGATCTTGTAGGATGGAAAAATTGAAAGTGCCATTTTCTGGCTATTTGGAACCACTGTCAAATTTGTATTGGGGTCAAGCAGCATTGCAGAAGAAAATAAGGCATTTAGGTTTTAGGTCATGTGTGAGTTGAAGAGGTTTTAGGTTTTTAAGAACACAGGCTAAGGGAGAAGAAGGGGTAATGGAGGGAGGAAGCTTGCCCATAGTGAAGGAGGCAAGCCCAGAGAAAAGAGAGAGTAGAGCCATGGAGAGAAAGGGTCAGGGGGTTCTTGCCCCCCAGGAAAGTGGAGAAGGGGTAGAGGCACGGAAAGTAGGGGTCGGGGGGGTTCATGCCTCCTAGGAAAGGGAAGAAGGGGTAGAGACATGGAGAGAAGGGGTTGGGGGGTTCTTGCTTCCCAGAAAAGCAGAGAAGGAGTAGAGACACTGAGAGAAGGGGTCAGGAGGATTCTTGGCCCCTAGAACAGTGGTACTTGCCGCTAAGGATGAAGGACCAAGGCAGGCATCCCTGAGTAGTCAGACACCTCTGAAATGTGGGTGAATAATCATGCAGGCGTCCCCGCGTGATTAAACACCAAGGGAAGACTGTCTTCCCAAGTCCGTGACCGGCGCCAGAGTTTTGGGTCCATGGATAAAACGTGTCTCCTGTCTCTATGAGAAAAGGAAAGGAACTGAAATTAAGAGAAGGGAGAGATTGAAGTGTGGCACAAAGATAGAAAGGAGAAAGAGATTAAGGGATAGTGAGAGAGGTTGGAGAAGAGAGTAAAAAGAGGCCACTTACCTGATTTAAAATTGATGTGATGTTCCTTGGGCTCGTTGGTCTGAGGACCTGAGGCCATAGGTGGATCTTTCTCACAGAGCAAGGAACAGGAGGACAGGAGATTGATCTCCCAGGGGAGGTCCCCTGATCCGAGTCATGGCACCAAAATTTCACTCGCGTCCATGTGAAGAGACCGCCAAACAGGCTTTGTGTGAGCAACAAGGTTGTTTATTTCACCTGGGTGCAGGCAGACTGAGTACGAAAAGAGAGTCAGTGAAGGGAGATAGGGGTGGGGCCGTTTTATAAGATTTGGGTAGGTAAAGGAAAATTACAGTCAAAGGGGGGTTGTTCTCTGGCGGGCAGGAGAGGGGGTCACAAGGTGCTCAGTGGGGGAGTTTTTTGAGACAGGATGAGCCAGGAGAAGGAATTTCACAAGGTAATGTCATCAGTTAAGGCAAGGACTGGCCATTTTCACTTCTTTTGTGGTGGAATGTCATCAGTTAAGACAGGAACAAGCCATTTTCACTTCTTTTGTGATTCTTCAGTTACTTCAGGCCATCTGGATACGTGCAGGTCACAGGGGATGCGATGGCTTAGCTTGGGCTCAGAGGCCTGACAGTCCCCATCTGCCACTGAGACAGCCAGCGTGGGATCTGGGAGTTGCCCATTTCAAGCAAGCCCCTCACATCTCTGAGCATCAGTTTCCCCATCAGTAAAATGGACACAACCACACCTACCTCATATCGATATTCAGAAGACAAAATGGAACAGTCTATTGCTACATAACAGTATTACCACAAATTTGACTGCTTAAAACAACAGACATATCATCTCAAAGTTTCTATAGATCAGGAGACGAGGCATGGCTTAACTGGGGCCTCTGTTCCAGGGTCTCCCCAGGTTGTGCAAACCAAAAATAAACTTCTCAGCGCCCTCACCCCAGCTCACCTGCCACCTCCCCATCTGACTGAATAGATTCTCTTCTCAGCCAAGAGAGCCTGTTGGAACCTGAAAAACTAGTCAGACTGTGACAGGAACGGGGAGATGTTAGGCATGCCCCATTATACTCTCCTCCCTTTGGAATCCACGCAAAAGTGACCAGCATTAACATGAAGATAGAGATCCGGAGACTGACAGAACAGACCCTTGATACCAATAAGATACCACCTCCAACCTGACTCTAGTATAGCATCACACGACAGGTAACAGGCCCTAAAAGGAAATCAAAGTATTCTACCCCAAAATATATTTATTTGATATATTTTAAAATGGCCCTGCAAAGCTCTCTCTTCTAGGGAAAATTCGCATTCTATAGAGAATCTTCTTTTTAGGCTAGAGTGTAGTGGCACAATCTAGGCTCACTGCAACCTCCGCCTCCCAGGTTCAAGCCATTCTCCTGCCTCAGCCTCCGTAGTAGCTGGGACTATAGGCGCATGCTGCCACGCCCAGCTAATTTTTTGTATTTTTAGTAGAGACGGGGTTTCATCGTGTTAGCCAGGATGGTCTCAATCTCCTGACCTCATGATCCACATGCCTCAGCCTCCCAAAGAGCTGGGATTACAGGCGTGAGCCACCACACCCAGCTGAGAATCTTTTAATAGGTCCCTCCAGAGTTTAACACCTTTGATAAGAGACATTCACATCTATTCTCTCTGAAGCCTGCTACCTGGAAGATTCATCTATGTGACAAGAGCCTTGACCTTTACAACCCAGCCCCCCATTTACCTTAACTCAAGCTGATTTCAACTCTCCAGGCAGAACTTAACTCTTTCAACCAATTGCCAATTAGAAAATCTTTAAATCCACCTATGACCTGGCAGCCCACTCTGCAGCTTCAAGATGTCCTGCCTTTCTGAGCTAAAGCAATGTATACCTTACATGTATCAATTTATGTCTTTGCCTATAATTTCTGTCTCCCTAACATGTATAAAACTAAGTGGTGACCCAACTGCTTGGACACATGTTCTCAGGACTTCCTGAGGCTGTGTCATGGATCACAATCCTCAACTGTGGCAAAATAAAATTCTAAATTGATTGAGACCTGTCTTAGCTATTTCTTGGTTTGCAGCTGCAGCCAAATGTCTACCAGAGTTGCTGTCTCATTTGAGGCTCAACTGGAGAAGAATCTACTTGGAAACCCGGGTGTTGGTAAGTAAGGAGACCACCCCTCATATTGTCTTATGCCCAATTTCTGCCTCCAAAGAAAGAAGAAGTAAAAACTAAAAGGCAGAAATGAAATCCACAGGCAGACAGCCCAGTGCCACACCTTGGGCCTGGTAGTTAAAGATCGATCCCTGACCTAACTGGTTATGTTATCCATAGATTCCAGACATTGTATGGAAAAGCACTGTGAAAATCCCTGTCCTGATCTGTGCCATTCTGATTACCAGTATGTGCAGCCCCCAGTCATGTACCCACTGCTTAATCAATCACGACCCTCTCATGCAGACCCTCTTAGAGTTGTAAGCCCTTAAAAGGGACAGGAATTGCTCACTCAGGGAGCTTGGTTTTTGGAGATGTGAGTCTTGCAGAAGCTCCTGGCCAAATAAAGCCTTCCTTCTTTAACTTGGTGTCTGAGGCATTTTGTCTGCAGCTTGTCCTGCTACACTGGCAACATTCAACTGTTGTAGGACTGAGGACCTCCATTTCTTGCTGGATTTTGCCTGGGGGCTGCCTTCAGTCCCTTGGCACATGAGCCTCCCAACATGGCCACTTGTTTCCTCAAAGCCGGCAAGGGAGAGAGTCTCCTGGAAAGATGAGAGTTACAACTTTGTGTCACAGAATTGCGAGAGGTGTTTGAACCAGAGCAACTAATACAGGAGATAGAAATTATTTAGGTAGATAGTCAGGGCAAAAGAGTTCTCAGCAGAACTTCCCTTCTAACAAAATGGAGCCCAAGAAATCATTTTTCCTAACAGAGCAGCCTGAAAAATTGGGCTGCAAACATAAGGAAGCTAGAAGCTTGCATGGGGGAGTGCCAGCAGCTGCACCAATAGAAAAAGGGCTACCTGAAAGGGGGTCCCACACACTGGGACCTGTCAGGAGGTGGGGGGAAGGCGGGGAGAACATTAGGACAAATACCTAATGTATGCGGGGCTTATAACCTAGATGACAGGTTGATAGGTACAGCAAATCACCATGGCACATGTATACCTATGTAACAAACCTGCATATTCTGCACAGTCATGCACGTCCATGTGAAGTGACCACCAAACAGGTTTTGTGTGAGCAATAAAGCTTTTTAATCACCTGGGTGCAGGCAGACTGAGTCCGAAAAAGGAGTCAGCAAAGGGAGATAGGGGTTTTATAGGATTTGGGTACGTAGTGGAAAATTACAGTTAAAGGGGATTATTCTCTTGCAGGAAGGGGCAGGGGTCACAAGGTGCTTGGAGGGGAGCTCCAGAGACTTATTGTCCAGGAGAAGGAATGTCACAAGATAATGTCATCAGTTAAGACACAAACTGGCCATTTTCACTTCTTTTGTTGTTCTACAATTGCCTCAGACCATCTGGATGTATACATGCGGGCCTGAGCTCAGAGACCTGACATGCACATGTATCCCAGAACTTAAAGTAAGATAAAAATAAATTTAAAAAAAGAAAGAAAAGGGCTACCTGGGGACAGGCATGTCCACCATGGAAGCTCCATCTTCCTTTTTTGTTAGCAAGTACACAGTAAGAAAGAAATGGACAACATGGTGCAGCTCAGGCTGAAAACCCACCTGCATAATAAAAGACTGGGGTGGGGGCTGCCAGAAATTCACACCCTATGCAAATGGAATACCTGGTCTTAACCAGCTTTTCACACCCTATGTAGAGCAGATACTGCCTCCACACCAGCTAATCTATAAAACTCCCTGCATTTCACCATGGACCAGCGACCATTTTTCTGGGACCCCTCTCTGTAACAGACAGCTAGTCTCTTTCTTTCACCTATTAAACTTCCACTCTCAACCTCACTCTTTGTGTGTCTGTGTCCTTGTTCTCCATGGCTGTGAGACAACGAACCTCAGGTGTCACCCCAGAAACAAGGCCATTTCACAACTTCATCTTCTATAGGAGCTGGGTAAAATAAGGCTGAGACTTACTGGGCTACATTCCCAAGAGGTTAGGTGTTTGTAGTCACAGGATGAGATAGGAGGCCAGCATAAGACACAGGTCATAAAGATCTTGCTGATAAAATGAAATGTGGTAAAGAAGCCGGCCAAAACCAAGATGGTGGGTGACAAGACTGACCTCTGGTTGTCCTGACTACTCTAATTATAACACATTAGCATGCTAAAAGACACTCCCACCAGCACCATTACGGTTTACAAATGCCATGGCAATGTCCAGAAGTTATCCTATATGGTCTGAAAAGAGGAAGAACCCTCAGTTCCAGGAAATCCCTGCCCCTTTCCTGGAATACTCATGAATAATCCACCCCTTGCTTAGCATATAATCAAAGAGTAACTATAAGTATACTCAACTGAGGAGCCCATGCCACTGCTGTGCCTATGGAGTAGTTACTGTTTACTCCCTTACTTTCTTAAAAAACTTACTTTCACTTTACTGTATGGACTTGCCCAAATTTGTTCTTGCGCGAGGTCCAAGAACCTACTCTTCGGATCTGGATCAGGATCCCTTTCTGGTAACAGAACCATATACATCTATCACCTTTGCCATATTCTACCTTGGGGCCAACTCAGAGTCTGTTCCACACAATGGGAAAAGCCCACAGCCCAGAGCTGGACACCTAATGACCACTCACTAAACAGTAGCTGGAATACATTTTACACCTTTGAAACAGCCTCACTGTCTGGGGTAATACTCGAGGTTCGTTGTCTCATGGCCACAGAAATCAAGGACGCAGACACACAAAGAGCAAGGTTGAGAATGGAAGTTTAATAGGCAAAAGAAAGAGACTAGCCTCTGCTACAGAGAGGGATCCCAGAAAAATGGGTTGCTGGTCCATGGTGAAATGTAGGAGGTTTTTTAGATTAGCTGGTGGGGAGGCACTGTCTGATCTACATAGGGCATAAACAAATGGTTAAAACAAGGTGTGCTATTTGCATAGGGAGTGAATTTCTGGCAGCCCCCACCCCAATCTTTTATTATGCAGGTGGGTTCTCTGCCTGAGCTGAGCCATGTTGCCAATTTCTTTCTTACTGTACACGTGCTAACAAAAAAGGGAAGATAGAGCTTCCATGGTGAACATGCCTGCCCCCCAAGGAGTCCATTTATTTATTATTTATTTATTTATTTATTTATTTATACAGAGTTTTGTTCTTGCCGCCCAGGCTGGAGTGCAATGGTGTGATCTCGGCTCACTGCAACCTCTGCCTCCCGGGTTCAAGTGATTCTTCTGCCTCAGCCTCCTGAGTAGCTGGGATTACAGCTGCCAGCATTCCCTATGCAAGCTTCCAGCTTGCTTATCCATGTTTGTAGCTCGATTTTTCAGGCTGTTCTTTGTTAGAAAAAAAAAAAAAAGATTTCTTGGGCTGTTTTTTGTTATAAGGGAAGCTCTATGGAGGACTCTTTTACCCCCACTATCTGCCTAAATAATTTCTTTCTACCTCCTGTATCACCTTCATGGTGGAAAAATTGAGAAATTCAGATTAATTAAAAAGATAAATTGCAAACCTCCATAATCACACTGTGGAGAGCTATTTAATTCCAGTTAACATTTTGCTAACTGGCATATTCTTCTAGTCTTCTCTCTTCACATATTTATATGCACACTTTATTATTTTACAAAAGAATCCCCTTCACATCTCTGGGTCTCATGTTCCCCATCTGTAAAATGGACACAACCACACCCAACTCACAGCCCCATTCTGAAGATAAAATAGGACGTGCCTGCTGGCATTGCTGCTTTTTAAAATACTTAACCTCTTTTAACTCTATAGTGTGAAACCATTCCACCCATCAAATATTTAACAACTGGACCATCACCGCTACACAATGTGTAGAACCCCATTGTCCGGGTGGATTAAGCAGGTCGTGTTAACCATCCCCACTTTTGGGGATACACGCCACCATGCCTGGCTAATGTAGGGTCCAGCCCCACAGCATCAGTGAGTTTTTCTCCCCGTGTGTGGAGACGAGAGATTGTAGAAATAAAGACACAAGACAAAGAGATAAAAGAAAAGAGAGCTGGGCCCGGGGGACCACTACCACCAAGACGTGGAGACCAGTAGTGGCCCCGAATGCCAGGCCACGCTGATATTTATTGGATACAAGACAAAGGGGCAGGGTAAGCAGTGTTAGCCATCTCCAATGATAGGTAAGGTCACGTGGGTCACATGTCCACTGGACAGGGGGCCCTTCCTTGCCTGGCAGCCAAGGCAGAGAGAGAGAGGAGAGAGACCATTATTTCTGCATATCAGAGACTTTTAGTACTTTCACTAATTTTGCTACTGTTATCTAAAAGGCAGAGCCAGGTGTACAGGATGGAACATGAAAGTGGACCAGGAGCATGACCACTGAAGCGCAGCATCACAGGGAGATGGTTAGGCCTCCGGATAACTGCGGGCAGGCCTGACTGATGTCAGGTCTTCCAGAAGAGGTGGAGGAGTAGAGTCTTCTCTGAACTGAATAGAGTCTGCTCAGTTGTGGGTGTTTTTCCTTGACACTGATGCTACCGCTAGACCACGGTCTGCTTGGCAACGGGCATCTTCCCAGACGCTGGTGTTACCACTAGACCAAGGAGCCCTCTGGTGGCCCTGTCCAGGCATAACAGATGGCTCACACTCTTGTCTTCTGGTCACTTCTCACAATGTCCCCTCAGTTCCTATCTCCATATGGCCTGGGTTTTCCTCGGTTATGATTGTAGAGCGAGGATTATTATAATACTGGAATAAAGAGTAATTGCTACAAACTAATGATTAATGATATTCATATGTAATCATATCTATGATCTATATCTTGTATAACTATTCTTATTTTATATATTTTATTATACTGGAACAGTTCACGCCCTCGGTCTCTTGTCTCGGCACCTGGGTGGCTTGCCTCCCACAGCTAATTTTTGTATTTTTAGTAGAGACAGGGTTTCACCATGTTGGCCAGGCTGGTCTCGAACTCCTGGCTTCAAGTGATCTGCCTGCCTCAGCCTCCCAAAGTGCTGGAATTACAAGCATGAGCCACTGTGCCCGGCCTCAAAAATTCTTTTAAAATAGGCTGAGTGTGGTGGCACACACCTGTGGTCATGGGAGGCTGAGGTAAGAGTATCTCTTGATCCCAGGAATTTGAGGTTACAATGAGATGATTGCTCCACTGCACTCCAACCTGGGTGACAGAGCAACACTATGTCAAATAAATAAATAAATAAATAAATAAATAAATAAATAAAACAAAAAAAAAACTTAGCGAGCACTCCTGCCAGTTGGAACTCAGCTGATCCTTCATAGTTGAACGTTGAATGAATGAATGAATGAATTAATTAATTAAGCCAGGCACTGTGCTGGGTGCTGGAGATGTGGCAGGGTGCAGGACCAAGTCCCTGCCCTTGAGGAGCTGACATCCAGCCGGGAGACAGCCAATGAACAAGGCAAATGGGCAAATTACAGGGTCTGTCTGAGGATGGTCGATGCTATGGAGAAGGCAGGAACGGGGAAGGGAGATGAGAAATGTTAGAATGCTAGGAGGTTGGGGAGGGGTTCTCTGAGGAGGAGATGCTTGAGCAGACCTGGAGGAGGTGAGGGAAGAAGCCAGGGCAGATCTGGGAGAGGACCGTCTAGACGGAGGGAGGGCGTCCCAGGGCAGAGGTCCACCTGGAGCTGGAGGGTAGCCTGGCTGTGTGAGGAACAGGGAGTAGAGGGTGTAGCTGGAGGAAAGTGAGTGAGGGGAGAGGGTAAAAGGAGAGGACGGAGAACTGCAGGGCGAGAGGGGGTGAGTGTGGATTATATAGTCACTGTGGACTTTGGCTTTGACTCAGCCTGAGACTGGAGGCTTTGAGCAAAGAAGGGGCGAGATATGATTTAGGCTGTTTGTTTGTTTGAATGTTTTTGAGATAGTGTCTCACCCTGTCACCCAGGCTGGAGTGTAGTGGCAGGATCGCAGTATCATGGCTCAAGCAGCTTCAACCTCCTAGACTCAGGTGATCCTCCCACCTCAGCCTCCCAGGTGCGTGCCTGTAGAAAATATTTGCAAATCATATTTCTTCTTTCTTTCTTTCTTTTTCTTTCTTTCTTTCTTTCTTTCTTTCTTTCTTTCTTTCTTTCCTTCCTTCCTTCCTTTCTTTCTTTCTCTCTCTCTTTCTCTGTCTTTTTTCTTTCTTTCCTTCTTTCGATCTCTCTCTTTCACTCTTTCTCTTTCTTTCTTTCCTTCCTTCCTTCCTTCCTTCCTTCCTTCCTTCCTTCCTTCCTTCCTTCCTTCCCTCTTTCCTTCTTTCCTTTTCTTTTGAGAAAGGGTCTTGCTCTGTCACCCAGGCTGGAGGGCAGTGGTGCAATCATAGCTCACTACAGCCTTAAACTCCTGGGCTCAAACAATCCTCCCACCTCAGCCTCCCAAGTAGCTGGGACGACAGGTGTGTGCCACCCCATGCCTGGCTAATTTTTTAGATTTTTGTGGAGATGAGATCTCACTACATTGCTCAGGCTGGTCTCAAACTCCTGGGCTCAAGCAATTCTCCCAACTCAGCCTCACAAAGTGCTGGGATTACAGATGTGAGTCACCATGCCCAGCTGCAAATCATATTTCTGATAAGAGATTGATATCCAGAATATATAGAAAACTTCCAGAACGCAACAATTTAAAAAAAACACAAATTTTTTAATGGGCAAAAAGAACTTGCATAGACATTTCTCCAAAGAACATAATAAATGGCCAATAAGCACATGACAAGATACTCAACCATCACTAATCATTACAGGAAGACACATCTAAACTACAATGAGATATTGCCTCGCAGCTATTAGAATGGCCACTATCACAAAAACAGAAAATAACAAGGATTGGCGAGGATATGGAGCAATTGGAAACCTTGTGTGCTGTTGGTGGGAACGTAACCTAGTATGGCTGTTGTGGAAGACAGTATGGTGGCTCCTCAAAAAATTAAAAATAGAGGTTGGGTGTGGTGGCTCATGCCTCTAATCCCAGCACTTTGGGAGGCACTTTGAGAGAGAGAGGGACACTGAGAGGTCCCTGAGGGGATTTGAGCCTCTGGTTCTGGGTGTCTCTATGCTCTCCTGTCTTGGAACTCATTTATAACAACTTTCCCTTTGTGTGTAAACTGCCTCAAGTTGGACTCCTGCCATCTAGACCCAAAAGACCCTTAAGAGTTACACCTGCCCTGACAGGATGCATCCTGCACTCCTCCTCCCAGAGAGAGCATTCTGTTAAGACTAGCTTCAGCTACAAGTAACAGAAAACCCCAAAATCAAATGTCCTCAACAAGATGGAAGTTTCTCTTTGACATAAATGGAGTCTGGAGATAGAGAGTTCGGGGCAAGTGTGGCAGTTTCATAATCCTGGGGACGCAGCCTCCTTCAATTATTATTGGTCTGTCATCTTCAGTACGTAACTTGGGGTCCAAGATGGCTGCCAGAGCTCCAGCCATCATATCCACAATCTGGTCAGTAGTGAAAGGATTAGGAACAAAAGTTGTCCTTAAGGCCAGTCCTGGCAGCCTCATATAACACTTCCACTTCTATCTATTGGCCAAAATTCAGCCACATGGCCACACTTAGCTCCAGGGAACCTAGAGAACATATTTTTTGCTGAACTCCCATGCATCCATTTAAAAATCAGGGTATGCATTACCAACGACGTAGAGGACATAGACATCAGAAGCATCTCTTCTGAAACCTTATTCCTTCTGCAGAGATGGTGGGCATCCTAAACCTTCAGCCCCTGAGGGTCTCTAAACTGAAAAGTTTCCTGACAGACATTTGGAGAACTGATTCCACCAAAAACTACCCACAGTGGGCCAGTGGATGTCACTCACCTGGAGCAGATGGCGACCTGGGAAACAGGCCCAAGGCCAAGCAGCCATTCATCTCCTCTTGGAGCCCAGCCAGAATAAACTCTTGATAAGAATCCTAGCCCCAGCCAAGACCAGGTCCCTGCCCTGCCCAGCTGGGAGCCAACGTGAATCAACAATTCACTCTTCCCGTGTGGCAGCCACAGGGAGTGTTTACCTGGTGATCTTTGGGAACTGTAAATGGGGTGGGTTCTGATCTTCTTCACCTCCCCAACCCAGAGATGAAAGATCCAGTCTTGCACCCCCATCTAGATGAGCCCTCATCCCACCCCTGTCCTCACCCAAAATACATGCCTCCACCACCAGGGGACGCCATTCACACAGAGCACAATAAATGGCTCCCATCAAGGTGGGCAAGGCAGTGGTCCTGATTCTGGTCCACAGCCAACTGGGATGAGAAGGGGGTGTAAGAACTAGCTTGAGTGGGGTATCGCCCCTGTATCCACTTCCAGAGAAGGGCAGGGCAAGGTGGAGCAGGATGAGATAGAACAATAATAATAGTACTATATCATTCACACAAGATAGATTACTCTTGTTACAGCCCAAATGACAGAGTCATAGACAAGCAACAGGAAGAATTTGGTGGCAAATGGAGGACAGTCTAGGAGAAGAGCAGAGGGCAGCCTGGCCCAGATAGCACATAACTATTCTCTCAGGCATACCTGTTAGGGTCCTGACCAGCTCTCTAGATGAGTGGGAATTGGGAGTTGGGAGCAGAAACCTTTGGGTATTCTTTGGACAGTTGGAGAAAAGGGAAAGAAGAATGGGCATGAGACCAGGTTCTGGCCAATGCCAAGTGACAGGAAGTCTGCTGGGGGCTGATGGGAGAGATTTTATTGGATCTTGAAGAGAACTAGGAGCAGCAATTCCCCTTTTGTGTCTATGGATGTGGCTGGCCACCATCTTGGACTGGGAGGGAAGTCACCATGAGAGGACAACCTGCTGAGGCTGGGGTAGGAAGATGAAGAACCTGGATCCTTGGTGTTATTACTGAGCCACTGTATCGACCAACATGGGAACTGCCCTTTCATTGGAATCCCTGCTACATAGGATAATACATGTCAGTGTTTTAAACCACTTTGAATTGAGTTATCAATTTTGTATGGCCAAAAGCATCCAAAAGTCATATTTGAGGGGCTGGTTTTCTCGTTGAAACATAGCCCAGTCTCATTTAAGCATAGGATGGGATGAGGAACAGGAACACAGGAGGCAGGGAGGAATGTCCCTGAAAATGTTTGTTAATGTGGGGTCGACACCAAGAGGCAGAGGGGAAACTCAAGTAAAACTTGAAGACTGCAAGTTGTCACCATTGTAGACGTCTCAGCTTTGCAAGAAGTCAAGAGTTTTCCAAATGCCACTCTTCAAGAGACAATTGGGCAGATGTGGATATTATTCCAAGAGATGGGAAAACCTAATGTCATCATTAACCTTTGAATGAGATACAGCTGAAAGTGACAGGTTCTTCAGTCCAAATGACTGGCCCAGATTCTCAGGCATCCTAGCACAACACAACCAAAGTTTGCACTCTTCTTTCCTGCTTTGTTTATTTATCTTGGGGATGCAAAACGCTGCATGCATCATCTTCTATTTATTAGTAATCCTGGTACTCCTATTTCCTTTCCCATATTGTTACATTTTTACTGTATTAGAGCCGCTTCTTTGTTCTCCTCTCAGGACTAAAAAATGTGATTGCAAGAGTTTGCCTTGAAACTCTAGGCTGTTGTAACTCCTGGAAATAAAAAATCTCAGCAGCCTAAAAAAGAGAAAATCATTCTCTCTTCTGCAACTATAGAAAAGCAGATGCTCTTTCCCTCATAAAACCTTCCTTGTAAATGTGGTTCTCACAAAGGAGTCCTATAAGACACCCAGACTTCAGAGACTGCTGTTGCTGCATCCTGCGAGAGCCACCTCTAACTTCCCAAAGCTGGGCTGATTGTCTTCATTTATAATTTGTTATTCCTGGTAATGACACTCCTTTTTCCTAAAAAGTACAAAGAATTATGAGTTTTCATTGGCCATTCTCCCTTCCTCCACCCTCATAGAACTAAAAAGACCACCCAGGACTCTGCTAGATATTTTTATTAAAACATAAAGATAATGTAACAGTCTTCTCTCATTTAAACGAATATTTTCCTTTATGCTGATATATGGACGGTGGCTGAAAACAGCAAGATGAGAAAATTGCTTTCATTTGGAATGCTATTGCACTTGTGTTTCCCAAGATATTTCAGGGGTCAGTCTGTTGTTAGGACATTCTTGTGCTTCTAATTTGATTGAAGATTGAATTAACTCAAATTCTTTTTTGTTTGTTTTTTACTTTTTAAATTTTTTTTTAAAGACGGGGTCTCACTCTGCCTCCTGGGACTGGCTGGGACTGGAGTGCAGTGACAGGGATCATAACTCACTGCAGCCTCGGACTCATGGGCTCAAGCAATCCTCCCACCTCAGCCTCCTGAGTATCTGGGACTACAGGCATGCACCATACCCAGCTAACTTTTTTTTAAATAGATGAAGTCTCACTGTGTTGCCCAGGCTGATCAGGAACTCCTGGTCTCAGGCAATCCTCCCACCTTGGCCTCCCAAAGCACTGGGATTACAGATGTGAGACCCTGCACCTGGCCTAATTCAATTTCTCAGAAGGCGAAGGGAACAGATCCATCCCTGGGACAGACATCTGAGTGTCCTCTGATGGAAAAGAGAAAGGACTCTGACTCCATTAGGCCCCCACGATGACCTGAAGCTGCAAAACTGACCCATCAGAGGAGCTGTTGTCTCCACCATCACAGGCAGGTGGGGAATCAAAAAGCTGCTGTTTTGCTACTACTGGAATTGTCAGCTCCAGACCTATGCGGGGCTTGCTGAATTCACACAGGCAAGAGCCTCTCAAAACACACAAAGCTAGTCACTGGTGGTGATACAGGAGATAGAAAGAAATGATTTAGGCAGATAGTAAGGGCAACAGAGTCCTTGGTGGAATTTCTCTTTTAACAAAAACCAGCCCCAAAATCATTTCTTTTCTAAACAAAGAGCAGCCTGAAAAATCGAGCTGCAGAAATAGATAAGCAAGCTGGAAGCTTGCATGGGTGAATGCCGGCAGCTGTGCCAATAGAAAAGGGCTACCTGGAAGCCAGGTATGTTCAACATGGAGGCTCCATCTTTCCTTTCCTTTGTTACCACATGTGCGGTTAAAAAAAAAAAAAAAAAAAAAAAAAGGCAGGCACATGGCACTGGCCAGGTAGACAACCTATCCACATAATGAAGCTGGGTGGGGCAGCCAGCTTCTTTGCGCACTATGCAAACGGCACGCTTAGTCCTAACCAGTTCATCATGTGCTATGCAAATGGCACACCTGGTCTGACCAATCTCTCGTGCCCTATGTAAATCAGACACTGCCTCCTCAACTTCATCTATAAAACCTTCTGCATTTCACTGCCGAAGTGGCAACTTATTTTCTCCAGGACCCCTCTCTGCGCAGAGAGCTCTTCTCTTTCTTTCACCTACTAAATTTCCCCTCTTTATCTCACTCTGGCGGTCCATGTCTTAGTTTTCTGTGACTGTGAGACAACGAATCTCGGATATTTACCCCAGACAATGACACTGCTTCAGTGGTATCTCAAAAAAATATATATAAACCGGGTGCAGTGGCTTACGCTTGTAATCCCAACACTTTGGGAGGCCAAGGTAGGCAGATCATGTGAGGTCAGGAGTTCGAGACCAGCCTGGCAAAAATGGCAAAACCCCATCTCCACTAAAAATATAAAAAATTAGCCAGACGTGGTGGTGGGTGCCTGTAATCCCAGCTACACAGGAGGCTGAGGCAGGAGAATTGCTTGAACCTGGGATGCAGAGGTTGCAGTGAGCCAAGATCGCAATCACGCCACTGCACTCCAGCCTGGGCAAGAGAGTGAGACTCTGTCACAAAAGAAAAAAAAAAGAACCTTGGTCTCCACAACAACTTATCTTATCCCAGACACTCCTTTCTATTGATTCCAGGTCTTGAGATGATAACTTAACTCTTTCAACCAATTGCTAATCAGAAAATCTTTGAATCCGTTTATGACCTGTAACCCCTCTGCCCCACTTCTAGTTGTCCCACCTCTCCGGGCTGAATCAGTGTGTACCTTACATGTACTGATTGATGTCTGCCTATAACTTCTGTCCCCTTAAAATGTACAAAATCAAGCTGTAATCCAACCATCTTGGGCACACATTCTCAGGATATCCTGAGGCTGTGTCATAGGGCATGGTCCTCACATTTGGCTAAGAATAAATATCTTCAAATATTTTCAAGCTTAGCTTTTTTCATCAACAAATTACATCCTTAGTCCTGGCCAGAAGTCAGAACCAATTGAGAGAGAGAGACAGATCAGCATGTCATCAGTATTTCCTTTTTTTTTTTTTTTTTTTTTTGAGCCGGAGTCTCGCTCTGTCGCCCAGGCTGGAGTGCAGCGGCTGGATCTCAGCTCACTGCAAGCTCCGCCTCCCAGGTTCACGCCATTCTCCTGCCTCAGCCTCCCGAGTAGCTGGGACTACAGGCGCCCGCCACCTCGCCCAGCTAGTTTTTTGTATTTTTTAGTAGAGACGGGGTTTCACTGTGTTAGCCAGGATGGTCTTGATCTCCTGACCTCATGATCTGCCCGTCTCGGCCTCCCAAAGTGCTGGGATTACAGGCTTGAGCCACCGTGCCTGGCCATCAGTATTTCCTAAGCAATATGCAGTATCAGGGAATGTGGCCAAGCTGTGGAGCCCAATGGGTTTGTCATCACCTCCCTTGCCTCCTGTCACCTCCAATCTAAATATCTTAACATCAGATGTAAGTTTGGATGCTGGTGATAGATTAAAAATAACAGTGGTTTAAATTCCATAGAAATGCATTTTTCTCTGTCCTGTAACAGTCCTAGCTGGTATGCACCTCTGCTTTGTGAGGGTATCATGAGTCCGTGCTCTTCCATCTTGTTCTCTGCTATCCCTATGATGCTGAGCTTGTAAACCAAAAATATAATTCAACGCCGCCACCTACCGCACACCTAAACCATCTCAATGGACTGCCTCCTCAGCCAGGCCACCCCAAATTTAACCTGAAAGACTGGTTCAGCCCATGACGGGTGGGATGGGGGTAGGGGTCGAACGTGCTGAAGCAGGGTTGTTCGTCTTGGATAATACCCGAGATTCGTTGCCTCACACCAACAAAATCAAGGACGTGGACACACAAGGAGTGAGGTTAGGAGCAGAGGTTTAATAGGTGAAATAAAGAGAAAATTTTGCTGTCTTCTGCATTGAGAGGGGATCCCAAGAGGGTTTTCTGGTCCACAGTGAAGTGCAGGAGGTTTTATAGATGAATTTGAAAAGGCAGTGTCTGATTTACATAGGGCATGAAAGATTGGTTCAACCAGGTGTGCCATTTGCATGGCCTGCAAAGAACTGGATGGGGCTAGGTGTATCTTTTTTTTTTTTTTTTTTAATACTTTAAGTTCTGGGGTACTAGGTGTACCTTTTACATAGCTGCTGAAAAAACTGGCCACCACACCCCAATCTTTTATTATGCAGATGGGCTCTCTACCTGGCTGGTGCCATGCCACCTGCTTGCTTTACTGTACATGTGGTGACAAAGAAAAGGGAAGATGGAGCCTCCATGTTGAACATATCTGGCCTCCAGGTAGCCCTTTTCTATTGACACAGCTGCCGGCATTCACCCAAGCGAGCTTCTAGTTTGCTTGTCTATGTTTACAGCTCAATTTTTCAAGATGCTCTTTGTAGAAAAGACGTGACTTTGGGGCTGCTTTTTGTTAAAAGGGAAATTCCACCAAGGACTCTGTTGCCCTTACTATCTGCCTAAATAATTTTCTAGCTCCTATATCAGTGCCTCATTATGGCCTCATCCCTTTCGGAGTTCAGGAAAAACAGACCAGCATTTAACATCAACACAGACCTGAAGTCTGATAAGAAACATTTGCAATTTATTCTCTCTGAAGGCTGCTACCTGGAGGCTTCGTTTGCATCATAAAACGCTGATCTCCATGACCTCTTTTTTTTTTTTTTTTTTTTTTGAGACAGAGTCTTGCTCTACCGCCCAGGCTGGAGTGCAGTGGCCGGATCTCAGCTCACTGCAAGCTCCGCCTCCCTGGTTTACACCATTCTCCTGCCTCAGCCTCCCGAGCAGTTGGGACTACAGGCGCCTGCCACCGCGCCCGGCTAGTTTTTTGTATTTTTTTAGTAGAGACGGGGTTTCACCGTGTTAGCCAGGATGGTCTTGATCTCCTGACCTCGTGATCCGCCCGTCTCGGCCTCCCAAAGTGCTGGGACTACAGGCTTGAGCCACCGCGCCCGGCCCCTCCATGATCTCTTATCATAACTCAGACATTCCTTTCTATAGATGATAACTCTTTCAACCAATTGCCAATCGAAAAATTTTTAAATCTACCTATATGGAAGCCCCTCCCCCACCACTTTGAGTTATCCCACCTTTCTGGACTGAACCAATGTATATCTTAAATGTTTTGATTGATGTCTCATGTCTCCCTAAAATGTATAAAACAAAGCTACACCCCAACCATCTTGGTCATATGTTTTCAGGATCACCTGAGGGCTGTGTCATGGGCTATGGTCACTCATATTTAGCTCAGAATAAATCTCTTAAAATATTTTACAGGGCCAGGCACAGTGGCTCATGCCTGTAATCCCAGCACTTTGGGAGGCCAAGGTGGGCAGATCACCTGAGGTAAGGAGTTCAAGATCAGACTGGCCAACATGGTGAAACCCCATCTCTACTGAAAATAAAAAAACTTAGCTGGGCGTTGTGGTGCACGCCTGTAATCCCAGCTACTCGGGAGGCTGAGGCATAAGAATTGTTTGAACCTGGGAGGTAGAGGTTGCGGTAATCCAAGATTGTACCACTGTAGTCCAGCCTGGGCAACAGAGCAAGACTCTGTCTCAAAAAACATGTATATATTAGAGGACTTGACTCTTTTCATCGACATGCTTGTTTCCAGGGCCCCTAGCATGTCCCCATGCTTGTTCCCAGGTCACCCTAGCATGTCCCCACTTCCACCTGAAGGAAGGGAAAACAAGAAAGGGAGACCTTTATTGAAGGGCATGACCCAGAAATGGCACACAACTCTTCTGTTCACATACCATTCACCAGAATGTGCTCACATGACCACAGCTGCTGCAAGGAAGGCTGGGAAATTTAGTCTTTATTCCAGGCAACCATGGGCCAAACTTAAACTCCTCTAACTATGAAAGGACTCATAGATTGGGGAGGCACCACTGACTTCTCTGCCATATATATTTACAACCCCAATAGTTGCTACCTCTGCTAGTGCAAGTACATTGTCACACGGTACGAGGAAGCAGACCAAACTGTAGTCTTTCTGGAGACAGGTAAATCCAAAAAATGGGAGAAGGAGAGGATCTGAACCAAGTAAGCTCATTTTCTTCTCCCAAACTTACCAATCTCATAGCAGGGGACAAAAGCCAAAAGCCTTATTCCAACTTCAGATTTCTAACTGGAGCATGATTAATATTTTAGCTGAGACAAGTTTCTGTTATATGGGACAGTCCCACCTATTATTGCAGGAGGTTTTGCCCAATAAATGTCACTACTGTTTCATCCTCAGGCACTGTGACAACCAAACTATAGGAAGATGGGCTGGGCACAGTGGCTCATGCCTCTAATCCCAGTGCTTTGGGAGGCTGAGGTGGGAGGATTACTTGAGGCCCCAAGTTCAAAACCAGCCTGAGCAACAAAATGAGATCCCATCTGTACCAAATAAATAAATAAATAAATAAGTAAAATTGTACGAAGATATTTCCAAAACCTCCAGGAGGGCCGGGCGCGGTGGCTCAAGCCTGTAATCCCAGCACTTTGGGAGGCCGAGACGGGCAGATCACGAGGTCAGGAGATCAAGAGACGATCCCGGCTAACACGGTGAAACCCCGTCTCTACTAAAAAATACAAAAAAAATAGCCGGGCGAGGTGGCGGGCACCTGTAGTCCCAGCTACTCGGGAGGCTGAGGCAGGAGAATGGCGTAAACCCGGGAGGCGGAGCTTGCAGTGAGCTGAGATCCGGCCACTGCACTCCAGCCTGGGTGACAGAGCAAGACTCCGTCTCAAAAAAAAAAAAAAAAAAACCTCCAGGAGGGGCAGGGGATGCCTTCGACTGGGAATGATAGGGGCATTTGTAATCACACCAGACCAATCTGATTCAACTTTTATGTAACAAAATTGTGAGTTGTTTTTCAGTTGCCATGGACTCCCAGATTGAAGGTCCGTAATTTAAGCATGCCCAGGTGAACCAAATGTGTAACCTTGAGTGGAACCTAAGTACTCAGACTGAGAAGTGAGGATTGAATTAAGAAGCGGACACTGGATGGTGGGATCCAGGATCCAATCACATCGAGCCCTGGCATCACCCCAGGGCAGGGTCCAATCAAATCATATCTCCCCACATCACCTCATTACAAGATCCAATCAGATCATGCCTCCCTGCAAATAATTACGAATATAGTACGAGAAACACTGAGGTTTGGGAAATGTTCACAGTAAGGCAAGATCCAATCAGATCATGCTCATTACCCTTTTGACTATAAAACCTGTCCCAACCCCTAGCTCAGGGAGACATATTTGAGCCTGACTTCTGTCTCCTTGCTTAACAGCCTTGCAATACACTTTTCTCTCTACAAAATCCCAAGGTTGGCTAGGTACAGTGGCTCTTGCCTGTAATCCCAGCACTTTGGGAGACCAAGGCGGGCGGATCACGAAGTCAGGAGATCAAGACCATCCTTGCTAACACGGTGAAACCCCGTCCCTACTAAAAATACAAAAAATTACCCGGGCATGGTGGTGAGTGTCTGTAGTCCCAGCTACTCCGGAGGCTGAGGCAGGGGAATGGCATGAACCCGGGAGGCGGAGCTTGCAGTGAACCAAGATCGTCCCACCACACTCCAGCCTGGGTGACAGACTCAGACTCTATCAAAAAAAAAAAAAAAAAAAAAAATTCCCAAGGCTTTGGTGTGTGGCTTTCCATTGTGTACAGGCAAACAGACCTAGCTCAGGTCGGTGACACATCCTTCTCACAGAGATGTGAGAAATGCAGGATTCCCTCACACAGGGCAGGAGGAATGATGACTGATGGTCTAGGGACTCAAGGAGCCGGGAGAACAGGTCTTGACCTTGAATGTCAGTAAATTCATTGTCTGAGGATGGGAGGAAGGAAGTGAGGCTGGCTCACAAGTTCATGGGTGAGGGCAGGAAATAAAATGTGTTCAGACCCAACAAGTGAAATTTAACCAGAGGAAGCCGAGCTGGTTCTCGGGTATAACTATGAGAGTGATCTAGGCTTTGTATATGGCTGTAAAGGCTGGAATGACTGCTGAGAAAATTGGAACCAGGAACTGACCAAGGAGATATAAACGGATTTCCAGAGGTTGCTGAGGGTCTGTTTGAAGCTGGGCACATGGATTTGTGGAATATGATGAGGTTTTTTTTTTTTTTTTTAGATAACCCAATCAATCTTTTATATTTTTTAATTTATAGTACCCCCTCTTTTTTTGCCTTTGTTAAATGCTCAGACATGCCGCAGTACCAAGCATTATCAATACCAGCTCACATTCCTTTCCTTATTAAAAAAAATAATAATAACTTTCTAACTTATTACAAACACCCCTTCCCCTTTCCTCTCCACTTTCTTTTACGTGCCCACCTTATCTGAAAAAACACAAATGTTTAGCCAACCAAAATTAGTTTAAATTGTACAACCCAACCCCAGCCAATGGGGAAAGGGTACAGGAGCAAGACTTGCGTCAAAAATAGACTCCTGTGCCCCTTTGTTCAGGTATGCTCTCATGGCAACTGGCCAAAGAGACACGCCTCTGCACAAAAATAAAATTACTTTGCTAAAAATCCTTTGGTCAAGGGTTCAATTTCCTTAAAATTTTAAACGTTATTCCTAACAGATTCCAAGTGGTTCCAGGACGGAAGGACAAGTTGAACCTGTCCCTTCAACTTGGAATGCTCCTCCCACAGCCCACACTCTCACCCAACACCGACCTCTCTTCACCTATCACAGAGCCAAACTCAGGATTCAAGGTCCAAATCCCTAAGTCCAAATCCTGGTTCTGCCACTTACGTGCACATGACCTTGGACAATTCGTTTAACCTCCATGAATCTCTGTTTTCTCATGTAAAAAAATTGAAGCAATTTCTACCAGCTAGGGATGTTAGGAGATACAAATGACTTTAAAAGGTTGTTGCACTGGGCCGGGCACGGTGGCTCACACCTGTAATCCCAGCACTTTGGGAGGCCGAGATGGGCAGATCACGAGGTCAGGAGATCAAGACCATCCTGGCTAACACGGTGAAACCCCATCTCTACTAAAAATACAAAAAAAATTAGCCAGGTGCAGTGGCGGGCACCTGTAGTCTCAGCTACTCGGGAGGCTGAGGCAGGGGAATGGCGTGAACCCGGGAGGCGGAACTTGCAGTGAGCCGAGATCGCGCCACCGCACTCCAGCCTGGGCGACTGAGCAAGACGCCGTCTCAAAAAAAAAAGGTTGTTGCACTTAAGACCACAGGCTCCAGAGCCTGATACCTGGGTCTGCCCATTGATTCGGCAGCTTTGTGGCCTGGATAAATCACTTAACCTCTCTGTGCCTCTGTTTCCTCTTCTGCAATAGGAGAACAGCAGCACCTGCCTCATAGTGTTGTTGAAAGGATAAAAGAGCTAAATGATGTAAAGTGTGAAGTTACATAAACGAATATATGTAAAGCTAATATATGCAAAGAGTAGGACCAGGCTCAGAGCCAAATTCTTCATAAATACTAGCAATTGTCATGACTATTTCCTCCATACGGGGCTCCTGTTCTTTTGGTGACACACCAAA
Source organism: Macaca mulatta (assembly GCF_049350105.2). Lineage (NCBI taxonomy): Eukaryota > Metazoa > Chordata > Mammalia > Primates > Cercopithecidae > Macaca > Macaca mulatta. Next base: position 57,111,611 of record NC_133424.1, read on the forward strand.
AAATTCCACATGGTATGTGGACAGATATGTTTTATTTTCATTTTGTTACTGTCATCTATATTTAAATGTAATTAGCATATTCATAGATAATTTTGTGGATGTTATTGTTTAAAAAAAATGAGTGAACTTATTTTAGATGAGTCATTTTAAAGAAAAATATTGAGTAAAGAAAAGTGTAGCCGGAGGCCAGGCACAGTAGCTCACGCCTGTAATCCCAGCACTTCGGGAGGCCGAGGCAGGTGGATCACTTGAGATCATGAGTTCAAGACCAGCCTGGCCAACATGCTGAAACCCTGTCTCTATTAAAAATACAAAAATTATGGTGGTGGGTGCCTGTCATCCCAGCTACTTGGGATGCTGAGGCAGGAGAATCACTGGAACCCAGGAGGCAGAGGTTGCAATGAGCTGAGATCACGCCACTGCACTCCAGCCTGGGTGACAGAGTGAGACTCTATCTCAAAAGAAAAAAAAAAAGTGTAGCCAGGTGTAGAGGCTTAGGCCTATAATCCCGGCACTTTGGGAAGCCAAAGCAGGAGGATCACTTGCACCCAGGAGTTTGAGACCAGCCTGGGCAACATAGGAAGACCCCAACTCTACAAAAAAAATATTTTTAATTAGCCAGCCGTGGTGGTATGTGCCTGTAGTCCCAGTTACTCAGGAGGATGAGGCAGGAAGATCGCTTGAGCTGAGAGGTCAAGGCTGCAGTGAGCTGTGGTCACACCACCGCACTCCAGCCTGGGCTACAGAACGAGACACTGTCTCAAAAACAAAAGAGGAAAAAAAAAGTGTAGGTGATGTGTGCATATGGAAAGAATTACCAATGTGGTATGAGAAACACTGAGGTTTGAGAAATGTTTGCAATAAACAAAGTGGGACATCAGTTAAAGCTATGAAAAAGATCTTATTCAGTAACCACTGGCAGTAGGGGAAAGAGCTGAGCTCCATTCAGATTACTGCAGAGGTGGCTGGGTGTCTAGAAGGCAGAATGAGGGATGGGGAGAGAAGTGCACTGCAAGGAAAAATCATAAAAAGTTGGCTGGCTCATGCCTGCAATCCCAGCACTTTCAGAGGCCAAGGCAGGCAAATCACCTGAGGTTAGGTGTTCGAGACCAGACTTGCCAACATGGTGAAGCCCCATCTCTACTAAAAACCCCAAAACTAGCTGGGCATGGTGGTGTGCACCTGTAATCCCAGCTACTCAGGAGGCTGAGGCAGGAGAATCTCTTGAACCTGGGAGGCAGAGGTTGCAGTGAGTCAAGATCATGTCACTGTACTCCAGACTGGGCAACAGAGCGAGACTCCATCTTAAAAAAAAAATTGTACAGTGTCAGTAGGATTAGGCCAGCTGTGTCTGCTAGTTGGCAATTGTCATAGTTAGAATTCTATCCTCCCACAGAGACTGGGAAACGGAGGTCCTCTCCTTCTGATGATTCTATTTCAAAGGAATGGCTTTCAGATCCTCTAGAAACACCCCTGAGTTGTAGGGTATAGACACATATACACACACTTTTGAAAGAGGAAGGATTCACAATTGTAGGCCCTTTTTAGTAAATGTTCTGAAAAGGGAAATTAGGGGTATATTGCCAGATGTTGGCTCGGTCAGACAGTAAATTCTCCTGGCAAGGTAGAGCTTTCTCAGGTGGCATTTTAATGGGGGGCTGGAGTCATCCTAAGAACATGACCTTATTCTGCTAGACGCCCTGCTAAAGTTTGATCATCTCTCTTTCTTTCCTTTTTTTTTTTTTTTTTTTTTTTTTGACAGAGTCTCCTTCCATTGCCCAGGCTGGAGCACAGTAGCTCAATAATAATTCACTGTGGTCTCACACTCCTGAGCACAGGCAATCCTCCCACCTCAGCCTCCCAAGTAGCTAAGACTACAGGCGCATGCATGCCACCATGCCCAGCTAATTTTTTTATTTTTTTGTAGAAATGGGGTCTCGTTATGTTTCCCAGGCTGGTCTCAAACACCTGGCCTCAAGCAGTCCTCCCACCTCGGCCTCCCTAAGGGCTGAGATTTCAGGCATGAGCCACTACAACTGGCCTTGGTCATCTCTTAATGCAGAGGTTTGCATGGAGTTCTGCAGTTCTCAGAAACAGTGAGCTGCTAAGTTCTCCTCCTCCCACAGCAGTCAGCTTCACCATCTCTTCCCCAGAGTCTTCCCTTATTCAGCCTGAATCTCAGCTAGAGTAGAGAGTTAGATCCTTTCAAAGCTCTGTTTTCCATTTTTCCTTTTAATCAAAATGCTTTTTTTTGTTTTGTGTTTTCTTTTTTGTTTTTTTCTTTGTTTGTTTTGAGACCGAGTTTCACTCTTATTACCCAGGCTGGAGTGCAATGGCCCGATCTTGGCTCACTGCAACTTCCGCCTCCCAGGTTCAAGCGATTCTCCTGCCTCAGCCTCCCGAGTAGCTGGAATTACAGGCATGCGCCACCACGCCCAGTTAATTTTGTATTTTTAGTAGAGACGAGGTTTTTCCATGTTGGTCAGTCTGGTCTCGAACTCTCGACCTCAGGTGATCCGCCTGCCTCAGACTCCCAAAGTGCTGGGATTACAGGTGTGAGTCACCGCGCCTGGCCTCAATCAAAGTTCTTTTGGGATTTAAAGTAATCCCAAAACAAACTGACTTCAGGGGAAACAATGAGAATACACAGACCAGCATAGCACACAAGCTGAAGGATCAGCATGGATATCAGGCACAGCTGAATCTAGGTGTTTAAATGATGCCATTAGAAATCTCTCTTTCCGTGCACTGACTATGCTTTCATATGTGTTAGCCTCGTTTTTAGGCAACCTCTCTACTCATGATAGAAAGATGGCCCCCAGCAGCTACACACTGAGATCTCTTCAGCTTAGCAAACCTGGAAGCAAGAAAAAAATGCTTTTAGGCTGGGTGCGGTGTCTCACGCCTATAATCCCACCACTTTGGGAGGCCAAGGCAAGTGGGTCTTTGGAGGCCAGGAGTTCAAGACCAGCCTGGGCAACATAGTGAAAGACTGTCTCTACTAAAAATACAAAAAAAATTACCCAGGCATGGTGGCACATGCCTGTAATCCCAGCTAATCTGGAGGCTGAGGCATGAGAATCTCTTAAACCTGAGAGCTGGAGGTTGCAGTGAGCAGAGATCACGCACTGCACTCCAACTTGAGCAACAGAGCAAGGCTCTGTCTCTAAATAAATAAATAAAATTTTAGAAATAGAAAAAAAAATTGCTTTATTCCCCAGAGTTCCAGAAAAATCCCTAAGAGACTGCTTCTCCTTGGCTTGTTTTGGGCGCCATGCCCAGCTCTCCAGAAATCACTGTTGTCGGGGGTTGAAGTGCTCTGATTGGTCAGTCCTGGGCCCCTCACCTCCCTGGAGCCATGAGGAGGTTGGTTTCCAAAAGAGAACTCCAGGTGCTGTTACTTGGATAAAAGAGAGCGCTGGCTCGGCAGAAACCCCAGATGGTTATTAATTGCATTGCAAATATTTACTTTTTGTCTACAGTGGTCTCCTGACCTAGCTAATCACTCCATCAGAGGACTTCAGACCAACCATAAAAGAAGCACTTTAGCAAATGCTAATAAAGGAATAACTGTGTCATCTGATGACAACTATTATTAGAGACTCATGGGTGAACCTTAGCCCCTGGGTGGAACCTGAACCTCTCTGGGAGGGAAAAGCATGAGCTTCTGCGTCAGACAGATCTGAGTTCAAGTCTGAACACTCCCATTTCACTCACTTGCTCTTTATTTATTCACTAAAAAGAAAACATGTAAACTGGGTAGGTGGTTCATGCCTGTAATCCCAGCACTCTGGGAGGCTGAGACGGGAGGATCACTTGAGCCCAGAAGTTCGAGAGCAGCCTGGTTAATATAGTGAGACTCTATCTCTACCAAAAAAAAAAAAATTTTTTTAATTGGCTGGGAATGGTAGTGTGAACCTGTAGTCCCAGCTACTCAGGAGACTGAGGCAGGATTATTGCTTGAATCCAGAAGGTTAAAGCTGCAGTGACCTGTGACCGTGCCAGTGCACTCCAGCCTGGCTGATAGAGTGAGACCCCATCTCAAAAACAAAAACATGTATTGAGGACCTGTTATGTGCAAGGCACTGTTCTAGTCACTAGGGACACAGCCACAAGCCAGACAACATCCCTGCCCTCCTGGATCTGACATTCAAGTTGGAGAGGTGGGACTAAGGAAGGAGAGGCAGATAACAAAAGTGGACAAAGAAATAAATCATCTAAGATAGCAGTCAATGATGTAAAGAAAACAAAACAGTGTGGCTTGCTAGCAAAGAGCTGGGGAACTGAGTTGCAGCAGGCATTAAGAAAGGCCTTTTTTGCCAGGCACGGTGGCTCACGCCTGTAATCCCAACACTTTGGGAGACCGAGGTGGGCGGATAACGAAGTCAGGAGATCGAGACCATCCTGGCTAACATAGTGAAACCCCATCTCTACTAAAAATACAAAAAATTAGCCGAGCGTGGTGGCGGGCACCTGTTGTCCCAGCTACTTGGGAGGCTGAGGCAGGAGAATGGCATGAACCCAGGAGGCGGAGCTGGCAGTGAGTTGAGATCGTGCCACTGCACTCCAGCCTGGGGGACAGAGCAAGACTCTGTCTCAAAAAACAAAACAAAACAAACAAAAAAAAAAGCCTTTTTGAAAGGGTGATATGCGTGAATTAAGCCAAAATAATAAGATACAATCAGCTTTGAGATTACATGAGTAAGGTTCTAAGGAGAGGGAACGGCTCATGCAAAGGCCCTGTGTTGGTGCCTCCAAAAACTGGTAGAAAGCCCCTGTGAATGACTGTGTGACAGTAGGTGAGTTACTCAGCCCCTGTGCATCATGGGAAAATGGAGATGCCCATATTGACCCCTCGAGGTTGGTATGAGGATTCAATTAGGCAACCGTGTTACAGGGTTAATGCTGTGTCCGGCATGTAGTAGGTGTTCAACAAACAGCAGCTATTAGTTTGAGCATGATAATTATTATTCGAGGAGGAAAGAATAGACCCAGGGAGTGAGAAGGGTGAGGAAAAAGGAGCTAGTGTAGCTTATCCTTCTAGAATCTAAAATTCAGGATATAGTCTGAGCGAGGTCCTGATAATGGGATTCTAAACATGCCTCCAGGACATCCTAGACACCAAATTATAATTAGCATTAACTTCATAGTGACTGCCATTCATTGAATACCTACTACATGGCAAGGCACTACTCCAAGCGCCTCGTGTCCATGGCCCCGTCTGACTCTGGGGCAGGCACTATTATTAACGCCTCCATTTTACAGAGGAGAAAAGGTGTGGTTCAGAGTCCAGGGGAGAAGCCAGGAGGCCAGCAGAAAGCCCCGTCACCTCCTACCAGGTTGACCTTTGGCCATTCCTTAACTTTGACGTGAGTGATAGGAGCGGGCGATTCTGCTTCTCCCTCCATCTCCCCGTGGGGATTGTAGGGTGAGAGAATGAGAGCAAAGCCTCAGAGCCCCCTCCCCAGGGACACTGTCCCAGCCTGGTCCCCACCCACCACCACCACTGGCCCGATACTGGAGAAGGATGCGGCTGGAGGTGACTTCCGAGCCAACTTGGTAAGTCATGTGGGGAAGTGGCCAGGGTAGGGCATGGTCATCGTGGGCGGGGTCCTGCAGGGCGGGGCCAGGGCTGCAGACATGACTGTATAGGTCTATAAAGACCCCACATGTGACGAGGAGACCTTCTCTGCACAGTCCTTGGACAGAATACAAGATGAGGAGTCCTCTGGACATCAGCTCCAGCCACACCCCTGCCTGGAGGAAGCTGCTTTTAACAGGTGCGTTGGAGACAGTGGCTTCACCATGGGCCAGGGACAAGGAGGAGAGAGTCTCCTTACAAGTCCAAGTCGCCCCCACTCAGAGCTTCGACCCTGTCAGTTTGAGGCCCATGCAGCTCAGGCACCCAACTCATGGGAATTCTTGAATGTCACTCTGCCACAAGAGATGACCCTACTGGCTTCTTTTAGGAAGAAGGGAAGTGAGGTACAAAGAGGGGACCAGGTCACCTACCCAAGATGGCAGGGCTGGCAAGGGGCAGGATCAGAATTTGAGACCCCAGCCCAGCCCCCTTGCACCAGAATGCCCTGTCTCACCCCAGCAATCTGCAACCTAGTAATAATAAATATAAATAATAGCAATCATAAAATAATAACATCAGCCATAATAGAAGGTCACTGTAACTGAATAGGTCTATACACCAGCCTGTTTGGGGCTTTTGTTTTTTTGTTTTGTTTTGTTTTGTTTTGAGACAAGGTCTTGCTCTGTTGTCCAGGCCAGAGTGCAGGGACCTGATAATGGCTCATTGCAGCTTCAACCTGCTGGGCTGAAGCCATTCTCCTGCCTCAGCGTCCTGCATAGCTGGGACCACAGGTATACGCCACCAAACCCAGCTAATTTTTTATTTTTAGTAGAGATGAGGTCTTACTATGTTGCCCAGGCTAGTCTCGAACTCCTGGGCTCAAGAGATCCTCCTGCCTCGGCCTCCCCAGGTGCCGGGATTACAGGCGCGAGCCACTGCACCCAGCCTGTCAGCCCGTTCTAAGTGCTTTTCTGTAGTAACATTTAAGTCTTATCACAACTCTTTGAGATCAGGGATGTGTGATCCCTATTTCACAGAAGGGGAAACTGAGGTTCAGAGAGGTCATGTGCCCTCTCCAGGTCGCACACTTGGAAGTGGCAAACTGAAGATTTGAAGCCAGATGGGCTGGCTTCCCAGACCACACTTTCCAGAGACCACACACATCTGCCTCTCAGATAGTGAATGAATTGCTTCCTTATCCAGGTCTTAAAAGTTCAGTTCTGAGCCGGGCGCGGTGGCTCAGGCCTGTAATCCCAGCACTCTGCGAGGCCAAGGTGGGCAGATCATCTGAGGCTGGGAGTTGAAGACCAGCCTGACCAACATGGAGAAACCCCGTCCCTACTAAAATCACAAAATTAGCCGGGCGTGGTGGCGCGTGCCTGTAATCCCAGCTACTTGGTAGGCTGAGGCAAGAGAATTGCTTGAACCCGGGAGGCGGAAGTTGTGGTGAGCTGTGATCGTGCCATTGCACTCCAGCCCGGGCAACAAGAGCGAAACTCCACCTTAAAAAAAAAAAAAAAAAGTTCAGTTCCGTGTAATTTTAAAACCCCAAAGTCCACCTAGTTCAAAGCATTGCTCTGTCCCCAGCTCAGGCCTGTGTCTGGAAGGTGGAAAGGAACGCGGTAGGCCTCTTCCCTATTTCACCAGAGCCGTTGTCTTAGGCGTCTCTCAGGGCAGTAGGCAGAGGGGAGGAAGGAAAGAAAAGGAGGCTGGAAAGTTTCTCTTAGGCGGCTGTAGTTTTATGATGCAAACAAGGCATGCTGTGCGTTGCTGGCTCTTCCTGGGGTGGGGGCGGGGAGGGTGGGGTACTTTGGGAATTGGCTGTGCCACTGGATAAAATAGCAACCAGCTTTTAGAAAGTGGTTTACAACATGTTTGCAAAGTGAGGTGGGGGAGCTTACAAAACATTGTTCAAATAAGAACAAAGCAACTGTGCCGCAAACTTCAACTCTGTAAACACAAAATGTTCTCTCGATAACAGCAGGTGCCTGGAGAGTGTGATGAGGACAAGCGTAGGGGTGGAGGTCAAGGGAGATTTGGCTTTAGATGGGTCTACATTTTTTCCTAAGGAAAAGCTCTTGTATGATTAAAAATTAATTTTAAAAATTATGAAAAACCCTCAAAGAAAATATATTGCCCAAAGTGGTTATCTGAGTATTAAGCTTAAGGATTTGTTTTGCTGCTTTTTACCTTACTTTCCAAATTATTCTATAATGAGGAGCAAAGGTTGTTTTCTGTGATGCCTTGTAAGAATTGCTGAATGTAATTCTACTTTTTGTTTAAAAGAAATAGAAACAGCCGGGTGTGGTGGCTCACGCCTGTAATCCCAGCACTTTGGGAGGCCAAGGCAGGTGGATCACGAGGTCAGGAGATCAAGAACATCCTGGCCGACATGGTGAAATCCTGTCTCTACTAAAATACAAAAAAATTAGCCGGGTGTGGTGGCGCGTGCCTGTAGTCCCAGCTACTCGGGAGGCTGAGGCAAGGGAATCAATCGCTTGAACCCAGGACGGGGAGGTTGCAGTGAGCTGAGATTACGCCACTGCATTCCAGCCTGGCAACACAGCAAGACTCCATCTCAAAAAAGAAAGACAGAAAGACAGAAAGACAGACAGAAAGACAGAAAGACAGAAAGACAGAAAGACAGAAAGAAAGAAAGAAAGAAAGAAAGAAAGAAAGAAAGAAAGAAAGAGAAAGAAAGAAAGAAAGAAACAATAAGAAACATAAAGCTTAAAAAAAAAAATAGTAAGTTTCCAAAACATGGCCGGGTGCAGTGGCTCACGCCTGTAATCCCAGCACTTTGGGAGGCCAAGGCGGGAGGATCACCTGAGGTCGGGAGTTTGAGACCAGCCTAACATGGAGAAACCCTGTCTTTACTAAAAATACAAAATTGGCCGGGCATGGTGGCACATGCCTATAATCCCAGCTACTAGGGAGGCTGAGGCAGGAGAATCACTTGAACCTGGGAGGCAGAGGTTTCGGTAAGCCGAGATTATGCCATTGCACTCCAGCCTGGGCAACAAGAGTGAAACTCCGTCTCAAAAAAAAAAAAAAAAAGGTTCCAAAACATAGTGTTTATCTCTAGGTGTCTAAGTTTTATGGTATAAAAATGGATATATACATATATGAGTATATATGAGTAATACTATATAGAGAGAGGGAGAGAGAAAAAGAGAGAGAGGGAGAAAGGTCTTGCTCTGTCACCCAGGCTGGAGTGCAGTGGCAGGATCATAGCTCACTGAAACCTCTAAGTTCTGGACTTGAGGAATCTTCCCACTTCAGCCTCCTAAGTAGCTGGGACTACAGGCGCGTGCCACCATGCCCAGCTAAGTTTTTATTTTTGTAGAGACGGGGCCTCACTCTGTTGCCCAGGCTAGTCTTGAACTTCTGGCTCAAGTAATCCTCCAGCCTTGGCCCCCCAAAGTGCTAGGATTACAGGTGTGAGCCAACACACCAGCCTACTCTTATATTTAAAAAAAACAACAAAAAAAATCCCATCAGGAGTGAAAGGATTAGGGTGTGGTGCCCAAGAGACGCAGGGTTTTCCTGGGAGATGACGAAAATGTTCTACAATTGATTGTGGTGATGGTTGCACATTTCTGTGAGTATGCTAAAAGCTCTTGAATTGTACACTTTGAATGAGTAAATAATTGGCTAAGAAAGTAGATTTTATGTGTTCTCGCCACAAAAAAAATAAGGACATGAGGTAATGCATAGGTTAATTAGCTCACTTTAGTCATTCCGCAATGTATACATATCTTAAAACATCACACTGTACACCATAAAAATACACAATTTGTATTTGTTAATTTTAAAAAGAAAAAATAGAGGCAAGGTTATAACTTAATCAGTGTCCAGAACAAACATTATGTCACCCTTTAAAAATGTACCATTCACATTGAATTATAACCCACTACTATTTCAAAAGAAGGTGGTGAGAACATGTTGGGTGGGGGTGCTGGGTAGGAGTAAATGGATTGGTATGTGCATTAGCTCATTTTGTGTTGCTATACAGGAATACCTGAGACTGGGTAATTTATTTTTTTTTTTAAAAAGAAGATGTTGATTTAACTCACAGTTTTGCAAACTGTACAAGACAAGAAATGTGGTGCCAGCATCTGCTTCTAGTGAGGTCCCGGGAAGCTTACAATCATGGCAGACAATGAAGGGGGAGCAGGTGTATCACATGGCGAGAAAGGGAGAAAAGGATGCCAGGCCCTTTTAAACAACCCACTATCGAGTGAACTAACCAGGCTAGAACACTCACTACCGTGGAGAGGACACCAAGCCATTCACGAGGGATCTGCCCCCATGACCCAAACACCTCCCGCTAGGCCACAGCACCAACATTGGGGATCACGTTTCAGTATGAAATTTGGAAGGGACAAATATTCAAACTCTATCAGTATATGAATTACATATCAATAAAGCTGTAAATTACACACACACATACGTGCGTGCACACACACACACACATACATATATAGGCTCTCAGTTAAAGCCATGTGTAGAAAAGCAGAGGAAGGAAGGCATGTTCTAGAGACAATGCCAGGTAGAGTATAGTTTTCACAATTTCCAGCAGAGGAGAGAGCAGTTAGGTTGCCCCAGAGAACAGGACCTCCTTACTGGGAATGAGAATGAGGATTTCTCACTGGAATGAGAATGAGAAACAGGTTTGGCCTGGGGAGGCCGATGCATTCAAGCTGAGAGTGCTAGTACCTAAGTTAGATTGACCTCAGCTGATATGATTTGGCTGTGCCTTCACCCAAATCTCATCTTGAATTGTAGCTCCCAAAATTCCTGCGTGTTGTGGGAGGGACCCGGTGGGAGATAATTGAATCATGGGCATGGTTTCCCCCATACTGCTCTTGTGGTAGTGAATAAGTCTCACCAGATCTGATGGTTTTATAAGGGGAAATCCCTTTTGCTTGGTTCTCATTCTCTTGCCTGCCCCCACATAAGACTTGCCTCTTGCCTTCTGCCATGATTGTGAGGCCTCCCTAGCCACGTGGAACTGTGAATCCATTAAACCTCTTTTTCTTTATAAATTACCCAGTCTCGTGTATGTCTTTATCAGCAAGGTGAAAACAGATGAGTACAGCAGCCCTAAAAATTCATGATCTCATTGCATCTCAGGCACTCCTGTGAAATGGTACTCTCACCCTCCCTCCTTGATGAGTGGAGAAACTAAGGCTCAGAGCCCAGAAATAATAAGTGGTAGAGTCAGGGTTATGAACCCAGGTCTAGCAGCCTAAAAATCTACAGGTAGAGCTATGCTTCCACACCAGATGGAGCAAGGGTGGCTAAGATGTGAGGTCTTCTGCTTAGGATGCTTTGGGGACACTGCCGGAATCACCAGGTACCTGCTGCTGTGTCAGAGTTAGAACGCAATTCCAGAATGCAGACTGCATGGCCTGAGATCTTCCTTTCTGGTCATTTGTTCAATAAACACTCCCCAAGTGTTCCCTCTGTGTCCAGCCTGCATGGGATGGTGGAGGGGACACTACTGCGACCAAGACAGCCTCAGCCCTGTCCTCCCAGGGCTCACAGTCCAGGGGGAAAGACAGAGCCATGTCCAGGAAGCAGTGACCCAGAGTGGGTGGGGAAGGACCATGCAGGGGGAAGAGGGAGACCCAGAAGAGAGGGCTGAGATCAGAAGCTGGGGAGGCAGTGACCAGGCAAGACCTTGAAGCTGTCGAAATCAAAACAGAACCTCAGAAAGTAGGGCATTGCTGACACAAACCGCATCTCTGTGTGCTTTGTTCCGTGATAGTGTATGAATGCAGCATTTTATTCCATCAGAATAGAAAAGCAAAACCTTCAGCAGGTATTTATAAATTATATTAAAGTTATAAGACTTTATTCCTGTCATTTTGTGGCAAGACCTTCCATCACCCCCATCAAAGTCATTCGAAGTCCCCGTCCAAACATTGTAGTATGTATTAGCAAGCACGCCTAAGGGTCAGGAAGACCAGAAGAGGGAATGCCTGTGCAGAAACTTTCCTTCCTTCCTTCCTTCTTTCCTTCCCTTCTTTCCTTCCCTTCTTTCCTTCTTTCCTTCCTTCCTTCCCTTCTTTCCTTCTCTTTCCTTCCTTCCCTTCTTTCCTTCTTTCCTTCCTTCCTTTCTTCTTTCCTTCCTTCCTTTCCTTCCCTTCCTTCCCTTCTTTCCTTCTTTCCTTCCTTCCTTTCTTTTCTTCCTTCCTTTCCTTCCCTTCCTTCCCTTCTTTCCTTCTTTCTTTCCTTCATTCCATTCTTTCCTCCCCTCCTTCCTTCCTTTCTTCTTTCCTTCTTCCTTTCCTTCCCTTCTTTCCCTTCCTTCACTTTCTTCCTTCTTTTAAAACTTTTCTTCTTTCTTTCTTCCTTTCTTTCTTTTCTTCCTTCCTTCCTTCCTTCCTTCCTTCCTTCCTTCCTTCCTTCCTTCCTTCCTTCTTTCTTTCTTTCCTTGCTCTGTCACCCAGGCTGGAGGAATCTCAGCTCACTGCAACCTCCACCTCACAGGTTCAAGCAATTCTCCTACCTCAGCCTCCCCAGCAGCTGGAATTACAGGAGCCCACCACCACACCCAGCTAATTTTTGTATTTTGAGTAGAGATGGGGGTTTTGCCATGTTGGCCAGGCTGGTCTCGAACTCCTGACCTCAAATGATCCACCTGCCTCAGCCTCCCAAAGTGCTGAGATTACAGGTGTGAGCCGCTGCACCCAGCCTATCTATGCAAAAAACTTTAATCACAGGAAGTTAAAGAGTCAAGACAAATGATATTCTAGGTGGGGAGAATAGCATTGGCAAAGGCCTGAAGGCCAAAACAACTGCAAGGAGTTCAGTCTGGCTGATGCAGAGAATGAGGGGAGAGTGCTGAGAGAAGTAGGGAGCAGTAGTAGGAGAACCAAGAGAAGGAATCTTCACTGTGTTCTAAGGTTACTAGGGAGCCATGGAAGATTTATGAGCAGGGTGGGTAAAAAAGTCACACCAAGGCCGGGTATGGTGGTTCATGCCCAGCACTTTCAGAGTCTGAGGTGAGAGAATCACTTAAGGCCAGGAGAGAATCACTTAAGGCCGGAGAATCACAAAGGCCAGCCTGGGCAACATAGCAAGACCTCCATCTCTACAAAAAATGTTTAAAAATTAGCTGAGCATGGTGGTGTGCACCTACAGTCCCAGAGACTCGAGATGCTGAGGTGGGAGGATTGCTTGAACCCAGGAGTTCAAGGCTGCAATGAGCTATAATCACAGCACTGCACTCTAGCCTTGGCCACAGAGTGAGACCTTGTTTCAAAAAAAGAGAAAGAAAGAAAGAAAGAAAAAGAAAGAAAGAAAGAAAGAAAGAAAGAAAGAAAGAAAGAAAGAAAGAAAGAAAGAAAGAAAGAAAGAAGGAAGGAAGGAAGGAAGGAAGGAAGGAAGGAAGGAAGGAAGGAAGGAAGGAAGGAAGGAAGAGAAAGAAAGAAAGAAAAAGAAAGAAAGAAAGAAAGAAAGAAAGAAAGAAAGAAAGAAAGAAAGAAAGAAAGAAAGAAAGAAAGAAAGAAAGAGAGAGAGAGGAAGGAAGGGCAGTTACACCAGCTGTTGACCTGGAGATTAACTCAATGGAGATGGGCAATGAGTGACCCCCCACAACTCCCAGCTCTCCACTATGACCTTGAATCTGAGACTCAAATTTGCTGTCCCTTAGTTTCCCTGCCTGTAAAACAGACCAGCACCAACTTCAGAGTTGTTCAGGGGGCTCAATGAGGTATCCTGGTCAGGATACCAAGTTGGTAGGGCTTGGCGTGGTCCCTGGCACTCAGCCAGCATGCAGTGTCAGCTGATCACCTGAAGCTGCTTCTGAGATCTCACACACTCTTCCAGAGCCCAGCATGTTTGTATCTGGTGATGAGCTCCTGGGAGTGGTTATCTCTAGCCACCACATTTCATTCATTTAACCAGGAAGACAGCTGATGTTTTAACATTCATCTTGTAAGTGGATACTTCTGATCCTTAAAGGTAGCCATCTATTATATTGCTTTTTCAAGAGATTTTTAAAATAAGTGATTACCGTACACCCAGGACTTGCTGTTGAGGCAAGAATGATAACAATGAAAATAATGATAATTATAATGTCAAGCATTTAGCCACAGTCACCTTGTTAGTATACTGTTCTCAACACTTCACAAACATTAGAGCAGGGCTTCTCAATATTAACACTCCATTTTCTATCTAGAGTGCTCACTTGCACTTCTGCCATGGAATAACACAGCAAGAAGGCCCTTACCAGATGCCAGTACTATGCACTTGGACTTCCCAGCCTCCAGAACTGTGAGCCAAAATAAATCTTTTTTCTTTGTTAAAAAAGAAAAAAAAAAAGAGCAAAAAATACATATGTTAGCACTTAAGGACAGATGGTGCTTTGTTATTGAGGACTGACCTGCACATGGTAGCATCCTTGGCATCTACCCAAAAGATGCCAGTAGGACACCCTCCCCCAACCCCAGTTGTAACAACCAAAAAGATTTCCAGACATTGCCATTGTCCCCTTGGTGGCAACACTGTCCCCAGTTGAGAATCTTTGTTCCTTAGATAAAAATCCTCACAAAGTCATAAAAAGGAGATATTATTCCCATTTTATAGATAAGGAAACTGAGGCCCAGAGAGGTTGAGTAACTTTCCAAAAGTCACCAGAGTTAGTAAGTTTCAAGACTTGCACCCAGACAGTCCAATTCTGGTAACTGCATTCTGGTGTAAATTTATGTGTACCTACATGCATGTGTGTGAGAGAGGCAAAGAAGAACCTAATTTATATTCTCATTTCTTTAATTCAAGTTTTTTAAATTTAGAGTAGGCTATACAATCTCATGGTTTAATCTCAAAGATATATAGAATACTTTGTCTTTTTATCCTATTCACATTACCCAGTTCCTCATGTCACTCCCCCCACCACACACACAAATTGTCACTGTTTTCTGTTTCTTTATCCATTTACAAACCAATGCAAATACATATATTTTTTCTCCCTCATTTATACCAACAGTAACATATCATCTAGACTATTTGGCAGCTTGAACTCAGATTTTTGTGTGGGTTTTTGTTGTTGTTATTACTGGTTTTCTTTGAGAAAGGATCTCACTCTGTTGCCCAGGATGGAGCACAGCTGCACAATCATAGCTCACTGCAGCCTCCAGTTCCTGGGCTTAAGTGATCCCCCTGGCTCTGCCTCCCAAGTGGCTGGGACTACAAGCATGCACCACCATGCCTGGCTAATATTTTTCAATTGTTTTGTAGAGATAGGATTTTGCTATGTAGCCCAGGCTGTCATTTGTATCTTAACTGCTTTCCTCAGTGATTTTTTCCCACTCAGTTCATAGAGTTCATGAATTCTTCCTCATTCTTTGGCATAGCTATATTATTCCATTGTGTGGAAATAATGGTTCATTATTTATTTAATCAGTCCTCTATTGTTGAAGAGTTGGGTATTTCCAATCTTTTGCATTGTAAATAAGGTGTAGTAAAAAAAACACTATGCACTAGTCATTTTGTTCTGTGAAAGTCTATCTATAGAACACATTCCTTGACATTTAATTATGGGGTCAAAGGCTATAGGAATTTGTAGTTTTGAAAGACTTTGCCAGATTGCCCTCTGTAGTGGTTGTACGAGCAAAGTGTGGGAGTTCCTATTGCCCTCAGCATCACCATAACAACAAGTCATCAAACTTTTGGATCTTTGCTGAAAGGGTTATTTCGGTTTGTTTTAATTTACATTTCTCTTATGATGAGTAGAATTGAGCATTTTTTCTATGTCAAGAGACAGTTAAATTTTCTTTTCTATGAATTGCCTATTCATATGCTATGTGTATTTTTCTGTTGGGTTGCTGATATTTTTCTTATTGATTTCCAGGAGCTTTTTATATATTAGTGAAATGAGCTCTTCATGACATCAGTTAGAGTTTCTCCTGGTTGTCATTGTTCTTTTGACTTTGCAAATGATGGGATTTTTTTTTAACCTTTCAGGTGTTTCTTTTCATTTTATATCTTTTTTTTGGTTTTTTTTGTTTTGTTTTTTTTTTTTTTTTTAGTCTTTTATGGCTAGAGCTTGTATTCCTACCACACCATTCCACTGAGAGAAAGAATAGGTTGGGTAACTGCTGGGATCCAGAACCAAACTCCAAGGGTTTGCCTCCAATTTCTAAGCAATATGGAAATTTAATGAGAGGAAGTGAGAGAAACTAAGGCAAGAGTTGGGCAGTATAGTTTAGTGGCTGAGAATTTTGATTGCCTGCTTGTGGATCACAGTACTGCTGTTTACCACCTATGACATCCTGGAAAAATGTTTTAAATGTTCTGAGCCTCTGTTTCTTCATCTGTAAATTTGGCATAACAGTCCTATCAGGGTTGAGGCAAGAAACAGATGGTCTACTCTAAGGGAGTAGTAAGGAGAGTTTAAGACAGGGACTATTTGCAGCAGAGGTGTAGGTGAGGCATAGGAAGAACAACATGGGATAATACAGCACCCAGGGGCTAACAACAGCAAGGAACTGTCACCTCCCTCAGGCTAGAAGCCATAAGGAGAAAAGCAGATCCCAGAACCAGAAGACAGTAGTAGTATATGGAGAGGGACACTCAACAGGGGCTGTGGGCTGGAACAAAAGGACCCAGCCAACTGTAGGACTAATCCCTTCAAACTTACTTCCCTGCTGCCCTCTCGTCTTCTGCCAATGTGCCCGCTGACAGAAACCAACCAGCAGCAAAAGGTAAGGGGACCCCAACAACACAGCTCAGAGAAGTCAGCCTTTCAGACAGCAGAGTGGAGCAGAGAAGGGTAGAAAACCACTTTTTGCAACATCCAGTATAATATAAGTGTGTGCTTCATGGGATCAAGGAGAGGAATCAATGATTTGATACACATTCAGCACTTCGAACAGAGTCAGGCTTGTGGTGGGTGCTAGTGAATGTTCTCTGTTATTTCTACTCTACTTTTATCATTATTGTCACCGTCATCAGCAACTCTTGATGCTCCACGCTCACTTTCAGTGGCTTGGGAACGGTCACTTGCAGGGACAACATTTTGCCTTTGGTCTCACTTGCTCCCCTCATCTCCTCCTCCTTCCCTGCTCCTCCAAGGCACCCTGCTCACATCCTGCACCTGCTCTGTCTTCTCGGAGCTGCCCTTCTCGGCACAGCTGAACACCTTGACTGAAGGAGCCAGTGTCCACCTTCCTGTCCCCAGAAGTCTTGAAGGTATTCTCACCACGTCTTGGTTCCGAGGGTATGACGCCCAGCCAGCAGCCATGATATTCTCCCCGGAGGGCCTCCCAGGACCTGCTCACACTGGCCGGGAGATGCTGGGAACCCAAGGCAGCCTGGTCCTTAGAAACGTGACGGCTCAGGACTCGGGCAGCTACACCGTTGTGCTGGAAACCAGCAGGGGACGCAGGAGTGCAACAAAGCAGATCCATGTCAAGAGTGAGTGGGGCCCCACAGTAGGAGGGATTGACTTCTCAGAAAGCAGACCCACAGGACCCCAGAAGAGCCCACAGGACACATTCTGTGCTGGTTATCCATTGCTCCCCATTAAACCACCCCAAAACTTAAAACGTCAATCACTTATCCAGCTGGACAGTTCTTGTGGTCAGCTGTTGAGGTGTCTGGGTGTTGGCTGATCGAGAATGACCTCCTTCATGTGCCTGGCCATGGACCAGCTGGTGGCTGGAGTGATGGGGGTGAGAAGGCCGCAGAGCCTCCCAACCTCCAGCAGGCTATCCTGGGTTTGTGCACTGAGCAATGGAAGAGGAATAAGAGGTGAAGTTCCAAAACTCCTTCAGGCCCAGGCTCAAAACTGACCGCCATTGCTTCCGCCACCTTCCACTGGCCAAAGCAAGTCACATGGCCAGCCCAGCTTCAACAGGAGGGAAAGAGGTCCCACCTTTTAAGGAGAGGAGTTGCAATGTGTTGTGGCTATTTTTTGTCATTGTGTTAGGTTGTTCTTGCATTGCTATAAAGACATACCTGAGACTGGGTTATTTATTTAAAAAAAAAAAGAACAAGACGTTTGACTGGCTCATGGTTCCACAGGTGGAAGCGTGGTGCCAGCATCTGCTCAGCTTCTAGGGAGGCCTCAGGGAGCTTTTAATCATAGCGGAAGGCAAAGGAGGAGCAAGTGTCTCCCACGGTGAGAACAGGAGCAAGAGAGAGAGAGAGAGTCAGAGAGGAAGTGCCACATTTTACAACAATCAGATCTCATGAGAACTCACTACCATGAGGACAGCACCAAGCCATGAGGGATCCGCCCTATGGCCCAAACAGCTTTACCCAGGCCCCACCACCAACATTGGGGATCGCATTTCAACATGAGGTTTCGGCAGGGATAAATATCCAAATTATACCAGCCAAGCCTTGCAACAGACAATCATGAGATACACATTCATCGTCACTTGGGAAATGTAGAGAAGGTCTCTGGTAGCAGCCTTCAACCTCATCTATATTTTTATCACCTGGACTCAAACTTTCATATCTGAATTAGGAAAACAAAGTCCTGAGAGTAACCAGACCCATCCTCCTTTCAGAAGATAGTCCAGAGACTCTTAGTCAGCTTGGGCAAAATACTCTAGGCTTAATCAACAGAAACTTATTCCCTCAAGTTCTGAAGGATGGATTGCAAGATGAAGGTGTTGGCAGGTTTCATCTCCTCTGAGGCCTCTCTTTTTTGACTTGCAGAAGGGTGCCTTCTCATCCTGTCCTTGCATGGTCTTTCTTCTGTGTGTGCACATCCCTGGTGTCTCTCTGTGTGTCCAAACTTCCTCTTCCTATAAGGACACTGGTCAGGTTGGATTAGGGCCCACCCCCTAAGAACTTCATTTTAACCTAATCACCTCGTTAAAAAATAAAAAAAATAGTGAAGGGAGCCAGTTCACTGGGTATTCTTGACGTGCCAGACACTGAATGATTTCCCAGCAGCCCAAGAAGCGGCAGCTCTGAGCAGCAACCCATTGCACAGGTGGGGAAACTGAGGCTCAGAGAGGTGACGTCAATGACCTGTGGTCATGTGATGAGCAAAGGACTGAGCAAAGGTCGTATGATGACTCATTGATCCTGGGGCCTCTCTACTTCCGTGCCGCCTCTCCAGCCCGGCAACATCTCCATGGTACAATGTAAAGGTGGGTATCGTGCTTAGAACCCCGCTTCTGCACAGAGGGTTTTTTACTCCCCTCCCAGAGAATTTATGGACCGCTGAGGTTCATCCATCTGTATTTCTGTGATTTGAAGGCTAATTTTTTTTTTTTTGATTGGCTTGCTCTGTCACCGAGGCTGGAGTAGTGAAGTGGTGTGATCTCAGCTCACTACAACCTCTGCCACCCAGGTTCAAGCGAGTCTCCTGCCTCAGCCTCCTGCGTAGCTGGGATTACAGGCACGCGCCAACACGCCCGGCTAATTTTTGTATTTTTAGTAGAGACAGGGTTTCACCATGTTGGCCAGGCTGGTCTCGAATTCCTGACCTCAGGTGATCCACCTGCCTCGGCCTCTCGAAGTGCTGGGATTGCAGGCATGAGCCACCGTGCCTGGTCTGAAGGCTAATTCTTCTAAAGGCCTAGCTCCACACCTTTGCCTATGCCATTTTCAGCCCGAAGCGCCCTTTCTAAAGAGAGAGGTTGCAGGAACTCATGCTCGGTGGTGCAGGCTCTGCAGCCAGAACTCCCTGGATCAAATCCCTCTGCCATCCATTATGCCCCTGAGTCCCTGCAAAAAAGTAACTTTCTGTTTCCCCATCTGTGCAATGAGGTCATAGCAGAACGTACCTCATAGGTTGACTGTGAGGAGTAAGTGAGTTAATCTGTGCTAAATGCCTACAACAATGCCTGACAAACAGCAAGTAAATGTTAGCCCTGGCCAGGTGCTATGGCTCACACCTGTAATCCCAGCAGTTTGGGAGGCTGAAGTGAGAGGATTGCTTGAGCTCAGAAGTTCGAGACCAGCCTGGGCAACATGATGAGACCCCCCCCCCCGCCTCCATCTCAGCAAAGAATTTAAAAATTAGCCAAGCCTGGTGATGTGCGCCCATAGTCCCAGGCACACAGGAGGCTGATATGGAAAGATCCCTTGAGCCCGGGAGGTTGAGGCTGCAGTGAGCTGTAACCTTGCCACTGCACTCCAGCCTGGGGGACACAGCAAGACCCTGTCTCAAAAAGAAAAAAATAATAGCCCTGTTTGTTTCAAAGGACTTGATTTCTTTGAGCCTTCCTTTTCTCATCAAAATGGGAATAAGGCCAGGCACAGTGGCTTACACCTTTAACCCCAGCACTTTGGGAGGACAAGGTGGGTAGATCACTTGAGCCCAGGAGTTCAAGACCAGACTGGGCAACAAAGTGAGACCCCATCTCTACAAAAAATAGCTGGGCGTAGTGGTGCACGTCTATAATCCCAACTACTCTGAAGAAACCTTTGAGCCCAGGAAGTGGAGGTTGCAGTAAGCTATGATTGCACCACTGCACTCCAGCCTGGGTGACAGAACAAGACCCTGTCTCAAAAAAAAGAAAGAAAGAAAGAAAGAAAGAAAAAAGGAATAATCATAATAACATCATAGGATTGTTGTGAGGATTAAATGAATACATCCAGTGGCTTTCGTAAGAAATGCTTTTCACATCATGCCCAGTATATCCCACAACTAACCAAAAGGAAAGTGTAATGACAGTTATTACTATGAGCAATGCTCTCTGATGTTTTCTATAATATTTCTTTCCATGTTTTAAATGTTGATCACAGTCTACTAAATGATTTAGACACCTGGGCATGGGTCTTGCTTGCAGTATAACAAGCCATGGATTAACATGTGTGCTTGGCTCATGGTAAGAGCCCAATCCATGGCCAGGTGTGGTGGCTCATGCCTGTAATCCCAGCACCTTGGGAGGCCGAGGCGGGTGGATCACCTGAGGTCAGAAGTTCAAGACCAGCCTGGCCAACATGGCGAAACCCCATCCCTACTAAAAACACTAAAATTAGCTGGATGTGGTGGCGGATGCCTATAATCCAGCTATAGGGAGGCAGAGGCAGGAGAATTGCTTGAACCCGGGGGGCAGAGGTTGCAGTGAGCCGAGATCATGCCACTTCACTCCAGCCTGGATGAAAAAGCAAAACTCCGTTTCGAGAAAAAAAAAACAAAAAAAACAAAAAAAAAACCAGACCAATCCAGCTGGCTATTACACTGCCTCTTGTTCGTACACCTAGTGGGCTCTTTCTCCTCCTTCAAGGCTTAACTCAGATACTTCCTCCAGGAAGCCTTCCATGAGCTCTCTGGTTGTGCTAAAGTTCTTGTCACTTAGAACATTGCATTGAAATCAGAAATCAGCTCTAAGTGGAAGTTCCCAGTACGGTCTGGGAGTTCAAATCCCAGATGTGTCCCTACTTAACCACGAACCCTGGCCCTAATGACCCCCAAACCTCAGAGCCTTTCACCTGAAAAATGCGGACAAGAAGTGGGGACCTCTTGGGTCACCTCCTCACTGGGCTGTTTCCACTCCTGCAAACTTAAAGTCAAGTTCTCACATGATAGTCAGAGTGAGCCTGTTCAAACCTAAGCCAACTCACGTCCCTCCTCTGTGCAGTCCTCCCATGGGTCCCACCGCACTCAGAGTCAGAAGCAGAGTCCTCACCCTAGCCCAGGAAACCCCAGCATGATCTGCTCCCATTATCTCTCTGACTTCTTCTCCCAGCCCTCTCTCCCTTTCCCTCCTCTCTATGCCCACCTTGGCTCACACCCACCTCAGGGCCTTTTACTTGCTGTTCCCTCTGCCTGGAACATTTTTTTCTTAGGAATCCACATGGCTCCTTCCTCTGCTTCTTCAGGACTCTGCTCAAACATTACCTCCTCAAAGAGGCCCTCCTTGACCCACCTTACCTGAAACGGGCTTACCCAACACTGCAGCCCTGTGCAGTTTTCCTCACAGCACTTACAACCACTATATGTATTTGTCTGTTTGTTGACCCTCTCCTCACTCAATCGTAAGTTTAATGAGGGCAGCGACTGCATCTGTTTAATCAATGCTGAGCCCGCAAGTCCTAGAGTCTTAGAGTCTGAGATTTGGTTCACCCAGATCCAGAGGCAAGGATTCAAGGTCAGATAGTCTGTTTGGGAGATGCAAGAAACTGGAGAGTGAGGAAGTTAGGCAGAGAAGCCAGGAAATAATAAAAGCTGTGTTCCCAAGCTGGTTACTATGGGCAACTGGAGCACAGTCCCATTGGGGAACTCAGGGCCCTGGTGTGGAATGACTCTGCAGAGTCATCCCACATGACAGCGAGGGAGCTGGGGAATTTATACACCAACCTGTCCCGGCATTGTGGAGGGCTGCTCTCTGGTTTGCTCATTCCCCAGCACTTCTAGCCTGCTGCCTCCATGGGCAGAGTAGGCTTTGGCCAGCAGTGAAAGTCCTCAGGCAACGGGATGCAGGTGCTGGCCATTGGAAGTGGGAAGAGCAAGGGGTTGGATTGGGGGCACTGGGCACAGACGAGGCTCTTCAAACACATTCATTGGTGAATTAATGAATGAATGAACACACGAAAGAATGGACATCTCTATGGTGGGCAGAAGAAATGCCCAGCTTTTCTGAGTGGTGTCCACTCTTGTGGCCTTGTTCCCTGTTTGCACAGACAGCCTCCAACTAATGCCACTGAAGACATTCCCAGCCGCTATCCGGGGAGTCATCCAGAGTGAGCTCAACTATTCTGTGATCCTGCAGTGGGTGGTGACAATGGACCCTGAGCCCGTGCTGAGCTGGACCTTCAATGGGGTGCCCTGTGGGATGGGAGAGAAGCTGTTCATCCGACGGTTGTCCTGGGAACAGCTGGGCACCTACATGTGCATAGCCACGAATAGCAAGAAACAGCTGGTCTCCGAGCCTGTGACCATCTCGCTGCCAGGTGAGTCCCCCATCCCATGCCACCCCACCCAAGAGCCTTGCACCCTCTCCAGCCTGTGGCAGCCTCTCTGATTCCATTGAGCCACCTTCTATGACCAGTCCCCGTGACACCCTTTATAGGCAAAATGTCATTCCAATGTTCCATCCATCTGGCGGACTGTGCATTATTAGGCCCTTCTTTCCTTTTTCTTTCTTCTTCTTCTTCTTCTCCTTCTCCTTCTTCTTCTTCTTCCTTTCTTCTTCTTCTTCTTTTCTTCTTCTTCTTTCTTCTTCTTCTTCTTCCTTCTTCTTCTTCCTTCTTCTTTCTTCTTCTTCTTCTTATTCTTTCTTCTTCCTTCTTTCTTCTTTCTTCGTCTTCTTCTTTCTTCTTCTTCCTCCTTCTTCTTTCTTCTCCTTCTTCCTTCTTCTTCCTTCCTTCTTCTTCTTCTCCTCTCTTCTTCTTCTTCCTTTTCTTCTTCCTTCTTCTTCTTCCTTCTTCTTCTTTCTTTTCTTCTTCTTCTTCCTCTTCTTCTTCCTTATCTTCTTCTTCTTCCTCTTCCTCTTTTCTTCTTCTTCTTCTTTCTTTATTCTTTCCTTTTCTTCTTTCTTCTTCTTTTTTCTTTTTTCTCCTCCTCCTTCTCTTCCTTCTCCTCCTCTTCTTCTTCTTCTTCTTTATTCTTTCTTTCTTTTTCTTCTTTCTTCTTCTTCTTCCTTCTTTCTTCTCCTCCTCCTCCTTTTCCTTCTCCTCCTCCTCCTCCTCTTCTTCATCTTCTTCTTCTTCTTTATTCAGTGGGCTGTGATCATACCACTGCACACCAGCCTGAGTGACAGAGGATGACTGTCTCAAAAAAAAAAAAAATTCACCATTGTCGTCATCTAAGGAGTGGTTCAAAGCAATGGCTTTGGAATTTGAATCCCTGGCTGTGTGACTCTGACCCAGTGCCTTGACTTCTCTGTGCCTCAGTTTCCTCATCTATAGCACTGGGAAGATAATAGTGCCTACCCCAGAGTGTGGTTGTGAGTATTCAATGAGATAAGCAGGTGAATAGCTTAAAACAATAATGTCTAGCACTATTGAACACTAATGAGTGCTCAATAACCATGAGCCAATATCACTGTTGCAATTAGCATTGTCATTATTAATTGTAGCTATTACCATATGCAGTCAGTATGTGGAGCCCTGGGTGGCAATCAAAATAACAGCAAGTTGTCAAGATCAGAGAAGTAGTTTGGGACCCGGTCAAAACTCAGTTCAGTCCCTGTTCCCATGCCTTCCTGGCTGGGTAACTTAGGGCAAGCGACTTCACCTCTCTGAGCCCCAGTTTCCTCATGTGTATAATGGGGGTAATCCTATATACCTCTGCAGGGTTGTTATAAGGAATGAAAACAAGGGGTGACTGAGTTTGGCAGAACAACTGTCAGGCAGCAGGTGCCTTGAATAGCAGCTGTTGGCCGGGCGCGGTGGCTCAAGCCTGTAATCCCAGCACTTTGGGAGGCCGAGACGGGCGGATCACGAGGTCAGGAGATCGAGACCATCCTGGCTGACACGGTGAAACCCCGTCTCTACTAAAAATACAAAAACTTAGCCGGGCGAGGTGGCAGGCGCCTGTAGTCCCAGCTACTCGGGAGGCTGAGGCAGGAGAATGGCGTGAACCCGGGAGGCGG
Organism: Macaca mulatta; assembly: GCF_049350105.2. NCBI lineage: Eukaryota > Metazoa > Chordata > Mammalia > Primates > Cercopithecidae > Macaca > Macaca mulatta. Next base: position 57,135,707 of record NC_133424.1, read on the forward strand.
AGCTTGCAGTGAGCTGAGATCCGGCCACTGCACTCCAGCCTGGGTGACAGAGCGAGACTCCGTCTCAAAAAAAAAAAAAAAAAAAAAAAAAAGCAGCTGTTATGGTGAATATTGTTTTTAGTGTGTTATTCATGGAGGGACACATGGTGATATGGTTTGGCTGTGTCCCCACCCAAATCTCATCCTGAATTGTAGCTCTTATAATCCCCATGTGTCATGAGAGGGACCCAGTAGGAGGTAAGTGAATCATGGGGTCGAGTTTTTCCCATGCTGTTCTCATGATAGTCTATAAGTCTCACGAGTTCTGATGGTTTTACAAAGGGCAGTTCCCCTGCACACATTCTCTTGCCTGTTGCCATGTAAGATATGCCTTTGCTCCTCCTTCACCTTCTGCCATGATTGTGAGGCCTCCCCAGCCATGTGGAACTGGGAGTCCATTAAGCCTCCTTTTTAATAAAGTATCCAGTCTTGGGTATTTCTTCATAGCAGTATGAAAATGGACTACCATGGCTTGGAGTGAACTAGAGGTATGCAGAGGAACTGGCCAGGAGAGAAGAGAGGAAGGGTATTTGGGGTAGCAAAGAATGCATGAGTCAAGGTCCAGAGCTGGGACATGGAAATGGAAAGGGTGATGGGAATCTCAGCTTGGCTGGGTCCCAGAGAACCACCTCACCTTCCTGGCCAGGGTCCAGTGGGAGCTTCAGGACTGATGGACTGGGGGAAAAAAATGTAAATCTTATAGCACCTAGTGACCCTGATATTCATTGAGAAGGACAACACTTCCAAGACCTCCTTTGCTCATTCATCAGCTGCCCAGGAAATGTTTATGAGCACTTGCTGTGTGGCCAGCCCATGTTGGGCAGTGCTGGGAATGCTCTGGTGACCAAGACAGCTGCAGCCCTGCCTTCACAAGACTCACAGTCCTGTGTCCACAGACAGTGATCACCAGAGTGGGCAGGGCTGGGATGGGGGAGCCCAGAGAGCTATGGGACTCAGCCTAGGAGTTAAGGAGGGCTCCTGGAAGAAGGGACATTTGAGCTGGTACCACAATACATAAGAATTATGCAAGCTGGCCAGGTACAGTGGTTCATTCCTGTAATCTCAGCACTTTGGGAGGTTGAGGCGAGTGGATCACTTGAGGCTAGGAGTTTGAGACCAGGCTGGCCAACATGGTGAAACCCCGAATCTACTAAAAATACCAAAATTAGCTGGGAATGGTGGCACGTGCCTGTAATCCCAGCTACCAGGGGGGCTGAGACACAAGAATTACTGGAACCCAGGAGGTGGAGGTTGCAGTGAGCTAAGATTGTGCCACTGCACTCCAGCCTGGTGACAGAGGGAGACTCTGTCTCAGAAAAAAAAAGGAATTATGCAAGCCAAGAGAGAGAAATGGCATTCCAGAGAGAGAGAGTGCAGCGTGGACAGGCCTGGAGGCAAGAGAGAAAGAAAGGGATGAGCTTGGAAAAGTGAGTGGAGTCCAGGGTTACATGTCTATAAAGGCAGGGCAATGAGAGAGATGAGGCTGGCCAGGTGGCAGGGCCTCGAAGGCTAAGGTGAGAAACTGACTTCTGCCCCAGGGTGCTGGGGAGACATAGCAGGGTTCTGAGCAGGGGAGGAACAGTGTCAGGTGCGAGCTTTAGAAAGATCCTCCTGGCTTCCATGTGGTAGGAAGGTGGATGGGCGCTGGACTGGGGCAGGAGAGCAGGGAGGAGAGGGGACCGGAGACCTGGAGGATGGAAGAGAAGGATGGATTGAAGAGACACTTGGGAGGGGGAATGGCAGAAGGAGGGGTGCGCAGGGAGGGCGGGCAGATGGCTCCTCCAATCTCACCCCTCCTTGGTCCCCAGAACCCATTGCACAGCCCACAGAAGCAGAGCCCATGGAGCCGGACCCCACTCTGTCCCTGTCAGGAGGCTCTGCCATCGGGCTCCTTGTGGCTGGGATCCTGGGAGCCGGGACACTGATTGCAGGCGTGTGTTTCACCATCATCCAGAGCCTAAGGTACCTCCATCCCTCACCCCCGTCCACTGGGCAACATCCACTCAACCCTCATGAGACACAGAGCTGGCTCAACAAGGAAACAGAGATGAAACCAACACCCCCATCCGGGAGGGTGATAGGGACCCCTGAGGAGCGCATCTGACTCATTGGTTTCCAAAATGGGATCACAGCAACAAAGAGATAGAAGAGGACACTAGAGCTGGGCTGTCTGGCTTCAAGTCCCAGCTCCATAACTTACTAGCAGTGAGGCTGTGGGCAAGCCACTCCCCTTCTCTGTGCCTCAGTTTGCCCATCTACAAAATGGGGATGATAATAACAGCATTTGACCCTCTGGGTTGCTGTGAGTGAATTTTTCTTTTGCTTTTTTTTTTTTTTTTTTTTTTTTTTTTTTTTTTGAGACGGAGTCTCACTCTGTCGCCCAGGCTGGAGTGCAGTGAAGCGATCTCAGATCACTGCAACCTCTGCTTGCCAGGTTCAAGCGATTCTCCTGCCTCAGCCTCCTGAGTAGCTGGAATTACAGGTGTGCACCACCACACCCGGCTGATTTTTGTATTTTTAGTAGAGACGGGGTTTCGCCATGTTGGTCAGGCTAGTCTCAAACTCCTGACCTCATGATCTGCCTGCCTCAGCCTCTCAAAGTTCTGGGATTACAGGCATGAGCCACCACACCTGTCCAGTGAGCAAATATTTCTAAGAAACTTAAAGCAGTGCCTGGAATGTAGTAAGTACTATGTTCGTCCTCTCTACACGTATCTGCAGAGTGACCGCTTTGTGCCAGGCACTGAGGATACCAAGGGAAGAAACAGCAGAAAGTCCCTGCCCTCAAGAAACCTGCATTCTGGTCGGGGATATCATCAAGAAACACAATGAATGAGTGAAATATAGATAGTGTATTGGATGGGCCAGGTGCAGTGGCTCACACCTGTAATCCCAGCACTTTGGGAGGCCAAGGTGGGCGGATCACTTGAGCCCAGGAGTTTGAGACCAGCCTGGGCAACATGACAAGACATCTTGTCATCTCTCTGAAAAATATAAAAATTAGCCAGGCATGGTGGCATGCACTTATAGTCCCAGCTACTCAGGAGGCTATGATGAGAGGATCACCGGAGCCCAAGGAAGTCAAGACTGCAGTGAGCTAGGATCAAGCCACTGCACTCCACACTGGGCACAGAGTGAGACCCTGTCTCAAAAAAGTAATAATAATAATTTTTTTTTAAAAGATAGTATGTTGGATGAGTGCTAAGGAGAGGAGTGAGGCTGGGAAGCAGGACAAAGATTGTAGAGTGGGGTGGCATTTAACGAGTCAGGGAAGGCCTCCCTGGGACGGTAGCATTTGAGCAAAGGAAGGGAGTGGGGAGCCATGTGAGGGTCTGGAAGAATGGCATATCCAGCAGCGGGAACAGCAAGTGCAAAGGCCCTGAGGCAGGATTGCCTGGCATGTTCAGGAAATAGTGAGGAGCCCAGGGTGGCCACAGTAGTGTGAAGAATGGGCAGAGAAGTAGGATGTGGGTCAGAGAGGGAGTGGGGAGGCAGGGGAAGGCAGCTAGACCCTTGTATAAGGCCTTTCTCCCTCTTTTTGTTTTTGTCATCAGTTGTTCATCTGTATGAAATCATAACTGAGCATTTTCAAGTAACTGTGTGGAATGACCATGTATAAAGAATCAGAAATCACATTAATAGGCATATGAAAAGCAGTCAATACCTCAATTATAGCTACAAGCTCCGCTTTCTAAGCTGAAGTATAGGGCATCTGGAAAACTTTACTTTTCTAGCCAAAATAAGAAGCTTTACCATTACTAGACCCATCTGTAAAACAATGAAAACACTTAGCAGGCTGCAGGTTGTTTACTGTAGGAATTGTAAATGCAAACCATTCACAGTCTTGCTCAGCTAAGGGGATAGTGAAAAAACAGTCTTTTAAATCTGTAACTATTAAAGGCCAATTTTAAGTCCTCTAAAGCCTCCAGTTTCTCTTTACTCAGCGGCCATTGTTCTATCCAAATTGGCTTATCTGTTAACCATTTTAAAGGTATAGGTTCTGGAAGCTTAACAATGACCACCATCAAAAATGATATTCTAATCTTTGGTGGGAACTTTGTCTTTCCATTTGAAGTGGTTCTTTCAAAACTTGCAAGTTTTTTTCTAGCCCCATACTAGGGACATCCCCCATTTCATACATCATATGTTGATTTTGAGGGATATGTAATTGTTCTGGAATTAGAACTTGTGCTCCCCATTGTTGTAACAAATCTCTCCCCCATAAATTTATAGGTACAGAAGTTATAATTGGTTGAATAGTCCCAAAGTGTCCATTGGGCCCTTCACAATGCAAAATATAGCTACTTTGATATACTTCAGGGGCTTTACCAACTCCAACTATGTTAAATTGAGCAGGTTGAATTGGCCATGCAGACAGCCAGTGCTGTAGAGAAATGACTGAAATGTCTGCTCCTGTATCTGCCAAACCTTACAATTTCTTGCCCTGAATAGTTATTTCACAGGTAGGACGTTTATCAGTAATTTGATTTACCCAATAAGCTGCTTTGCCTTATTTGTGCTTCCAAATCCTCCTGTTGGTTTCATTTCACTTTTCCCCATTCCCACATATGGCACAATCAGGAGCTGTGCTATGCGCTCTCCCGGCTCCGCTTTCCAGGGAACAGAAGTAGATATAACAATTTGAATTTCCCCATGGTAATCTAAATCAATGACTCCTGTATGTATTTGTATCCCTTTTAAACTTAAAATAGACCTTCCTAAAAGTAATCCTATCATCCCTGCTGGCAAGGGTCCACAGACTCCTGTTGGGACCTTTTGTGGGGGTTCCCCAGACAGAAGGCTCACAGCTTTTGTGCAGCATAAATCTACTGCGGCACTACCTGCTGTGGCAGGGGACAGACATTGTACAGGGGTGAGGGAATGGCCTGAGCTGGAAATGCCCCAGTTTGGAACGGGGCCCAGGACGGGCCCCTCATGGTGTTTCCTGAAATCGGGTTCCCATCTTTATCAAACTTAGTGTGACATTGATTAGCCCAGTGCTTTTCTTTTTTACATTTTGGACATATTTCCGGATCAGCAGTTTTCTTTTTTCCCCTATCTAGTGGCCTGACTTGCTGATTATTTCTACATTTTTTTTAGCATTAATAGCTTGTTTAAATTATTTGAGTAATTTAATTACTCAAAAAGGAAAAGGCTCAAATGTAGCTATAATATTTCCCTGTTGGTCTGGGGGATGTATTCTAACAGGGAACTGCCAAGCCTCTAAATCCCCTTCTCTTCTAGCTTGCTGGATTCCTGCCTAAATAGAACTGACAGCAGTTGCTTGAGACGCTGCTCGAACAGTCACTGGGGCAACTACTTTTTGCCAAGTGTCCTCCGGAAAAGAAAGATCCGGAGGGTCAGGCCACTGTTTAGGGGCAGTTTTGGGGCCAGTTTACGGCCAGATTTTGGGGGGCCTTTTACCAACAGAATCGCTTGAACCTGGGAGGCAGAGGTTGCAGTGAGCCGAAATAGTGCCACTGCACTCCAGCCTGGGCAACAGAGTCCGCTCCTGTATCTACCAAACCTTTCCATTTCTTTCCCTGAATAGTTATTTCACAAGTAAGACGTTTATCAGTAATTTGCTTTATGCAATAAGCTGCTTTGCCTTGTTTATTTGTGCTTCCAAATCCTCTAAAAAAAAAAAAGAAAAAAGGAAAAAAAAAACCCAGGAATATGATTATACTTCCCTCCAAAGACAGGAGTGAAGATTAAGTAAAATGGTGGGAGTCATGAGCTATTAACAGTGCCTGGAATGTGATGAGCCTTCAATAAACCTCAATGATGATGATTGTATTAGTTTGCTCCAGCTGCTGTAACAAAACGCCACAGACTGGGGGGCTTAAACAACAAAAATTTATTTTCTCACAGTTCTGGAGGCCGGAAGTCCAAGATCAAGGTGGCAGCCAATTTTATGTCCCATAGCGACCCTCTCCATGGCTTGTAGAAGGCCACCTTCTCACTGTGTCCTCACGTGACCTTTTCTCTATGCTCATCCCTGGTGTCTCTTCCTCTTCCTATAGGGACACCAGTCTTATTGGATCAGGATCCCACTCTTATGATCTCATTTAACCTTATTGTGTCTGAAGAATCTATCTCCAAATATAGTTATATTGGAGTGTTAGGAGTACATATTAATTTGGGGAGCAAATAATAATTCAGTTGATGATTCTCATTCTCTCTCTCTTTGTCTCTCTCTCTCTCTCTCCACTGCAGGACTGACAGGCAGAGAATAGGAATATGCAGCTGAAATGTGGGCAACTCTCCTGTCAGCTTAAGAGGTAATACCAGAAAGGGTGTGAAGGAAATCCTAGGTTTGGGAATAGAATGAGGTTCCTGGGCAGAGTCCATTTGTGACTTCCTCCCTCCTGGTTCCCTGATCATTTGTCTGTGAGATGTTCCCCTCCTGTGGAGAGCTCCAGGAGCTGCTTTTCTCTCCTTTTGCCAACTGCCAGCACCCCATCTGCCCAGCTCATCAAATTCCTGGAAGCGACCTAAACAAGCACTCTATATTTCACAAACCTCTTGGGCTCCATGCAAAAGAAACTCACTGAAGTAGCTCAGGAAAAACTAAAATGAACAGTTTCATCTAAGGACCTATGAAATTTTTCAGCAATCCATAGGTGTGACAGTCAGCGTTTGCTTTGTAACAAACTACCTCCCCAAAATTCAGTGGCTTGAAACAACAGTCATTTATTTAGCTTGCAATTTCATGGGTCATCCATTTGGGCTGGGCTCAGCTGGATAGTTCTTCTGGTCTCTGTAGGGCTCGCTCCTTCATCTGGGGTCAGTTGGCAGATTGCCCAGGGGCTGTGTGGACTAAGATAGCCTCATAGCTGGGACAACTGGCCTCTCCTTCATGTTGTCTCTCATCCTCCAGCAGGGTGACCCAAGCTTGTTCACATGGCAGAGAAAGGATTCCAAGAGTAAGAGTAGAAACTGCAATGCCCCTTAAGTCTCAAGCTCAAAGTGGACATGCCATCACTTCTGCCACAGGAAGGACTTCATTGGCCAAAGTCACATGACTGGCCAAATTCAAGGGATGGGGAAGTTGACTCCACCTCTTACTAGGAAGGGAAAAATCTGTGGCCATTTTTGCAATCTACCAAGAAATGTGGAAGTACACACAGCTCTCTCTGCCAGCCTCCCCGACCCACACACTTCACCGCCACCCCAAGTCCTTACAATTTCTTTCCTCCTGCACGTGGAATTCACAGTTCTCTGTCTCTCTCTGCAGATGGGCACTTTGTACTTCTCTATCCACGTGGGAAAAGACCCCATCCCACAGCTTCCAAGTCTACAACATCCAACATCCCTGTTCAAGGGAACAACCCAACTTAACCAGACTCCCTTTGCCCTGTTTCTGAAACACTTCAAGAAAGCATCTGATGGGTTGACTCGGTGCCATCCTTGGTCCCATCACTGTGACACGTTGTGCAAGCAAAGCATCAGAGGCTCATCCCTGTCTGTGGGAGCTCAGTGCTCAGCAAACAGGGGGGAGGTTTCACCTTGGAAATTGGCCAGACCCCAAAATATGTCTTTTACACATGTTGCTTTTTTTTCTCTCTTTTTCAAATAGAACCAAAAACTAAATAAAAACACCACCACTTCTCAGTGGTTTCTCATGAAGCCTCTCTTCCTGAGAGTGGGAGAGGCATGTTTGCAAATAAGATCAACCTTTGAGCTTTGCGCTGTTCGAGTTTAATACCTCTCCATATGAGGATCCTGACAGATGGCAGGCACAGGGCACATAAATGTGGCTGAAACTCCTCTGGGGGATATATCTCACATTTGAGGAACATTCGGTACTTCTGTGACCAATGCAGAACCACCTAACGTGGCATCTGCTTAGCAATAATAGTGGCAGAACTCAGTCCAAGTCTTGTCTGTTGAGGGTTCTCCATGTGCCAGCCACTGACTATTTACGTTACATGATTGTGTCATAGCAGGCCAGGCACAGTGGCTCACACCTGTAATTCTAGCACTTTGGGGGGCCGAGGCGGGTGGATCACCTGAGGTCAGGGGTTCAAGACCAGCCTGGCCAACATGGTGAAGGCTTGTCTGCTAAAAATACAAAAAACTTAGCCAGACGTGGTGGTGCGTGCCTGTAATCTCAGCTAGTTGGGAGACTGAGGCATGAGAATCGCTTGAACGCAGGAGGAAGAGGTTGCAGTGAACCAAGATTGTGCCACTGCGCTTCAACCTGGGCACCAGAGCGACACTTGGCCAAAAAAAGTTTAAAAATTGTTTAAACAGCAGCCAGGTGTCCATAGTGATATTTGTCAGGCATTGCACCAAAGAGCTTTAATGCATTATTCTCAGACAGTCCTCCCACCTCAGCCTGCCAAAGTGCTGAGATTTCAGGTCTGAGCCACTATGTCATGCTATGCCATTTTTTGGATGAAGAATCATAAGCCCCAGGAGATACCAATAATAACTGCTGCCATTTGTTAGCAGCTAAATAAATAACTTTTTAAACCATGTAATTTATTTCCTTTTTTTTTTTTTTTTTTTGAGACAGGGTCTCACTCTCTCGCCCAGACTGGAGTGCAGTGGCACAACCTTGGCTCACCGCAACCTCCACCTCAAGTGATTCGGCCTCCCAAGTAGCTGGGATTCCAGGTGCGCACCACTACCATCCAGCTAATTTTTGTGTTTTTAGTACAGACGGGGTTTCGCCATGTTGGCCAGGCTGGTCTTGAACTCCTGACCTCAAATGTGTGGGGGAAAGGAAGAGATCAGACTGTTACTGTGTCTATGCAGGAAAAGGAAGACATAAGAAACTCCATTTTGATCTGTATGAAGAAAAATTCTTCTGCCTTGAGATGCTGTTAATCCGTAACCCAGGCCCAACCCTGTGCTCGCAGAAACATGTGCTGTATTGACTCAAGGTTTAATGGATTTAGGACTGTGCAGGATGTGCTTTGGTAAAAATGTGTTTGCAGGTGGTATGCTTGGTAAAAGTCGCCACCATTCTCCAGTCTCAAGTACCCAGACACAATGCACTGTGGAAGGCTGCAGGGACCTCTGCCCAAGAAAGCCTGGGTATTGTCCAAGGTTTTCCCCCACGGAGACAGCCTGAGATATGGCCTCGTGGGAAGAGAAAGACCTGACCGCGCCCGACACCCGTAAAGGGTTTGTGCTGAGGAGGATTAATGAAAGAGGAAGGCCTCTTTTTCAGTTGAGATTAGAGGAAGGCATCTGTCTCCTGCTCCTCCCTGGGAATGGAATATCTCGATGTAAAACCCGATAGTACATTCTATTTACTGAGATAGGAGAAAACCACTTTATGACTGGAGGTGAGACATGCTGGCAGCAATACTGCTCTTTACTGCACTGAGATGTTTGTGTAAAGTCACACATAAATCTGGCCTACGTGCACATCCAGGCACAGCACCTTTCCTTAAACTTATTTATGACACAGAGTCCTTTGCTCACATGCTTTCCTGCTGACCCCCTCCCCACCATTACCCTATAGTCTTGCCACATGCCCCTCACTAAGATAGTAGGGAAAGTGATCAATAAATACTGAGGGAACTCAGAGACCAGTGCCGGTGCAGGTCCTCACTTGCTGAGCACCGGTCCCCTGGGCCCACTTTTCTTCCTCTATACTTTGTCTCTGTGCCTTATTTCTTTTCTCAGTCTCTCATCTTCACCTTGGAAGAAATACCCACAGGGGTGAAGGGGCAGGCCCCCTTCAAAATGATCCACCCACCTCAGCCTCCCAAAGTGCTGGGATTACAGGCATGAGCCACCACGCCCAGCCACATATAACTTGTTTCTAAATAACTTATTTAACTAACACCACATGTTTTCACGAGCCCGTATTTTGTGGATGAGAAAAAAGAGGCAAGAGAAGCGATACCGGTTGCTTAGGATTCCCAGCTACCAATTGGTGAAAGCAGAATTTGAACCAAGGGAGTCTCTGGAGCCCTCATTCCCCATCTCCTCTTCTTGCTCTCCATGTCTTTCTCTCCTTCTCTCCCTGCTCCCAGGCCTCCTACATCACACCCTTCTGGACAAAGCTTCACATCTGACATTTTCTTTTTTGGGGTGGACAGTCTCACCCTGTCACCCAGGCTGGAGTGCAGTGGTGCAATCATGGCTCACTGCAGCCTCAAACTCCGGGGCTTGAGCGATCCTCCAGCCTCAGCCTCCCAAGTAGCTGTAGCTGGGACTATGGGCATGTGCCACCACGCCTGGCTAATATTTTTAATTTTTTGTAGAGATACAGGGGGTGGGGGCATATCTGAAATTCTTAAACCTTCCCCAACTGCCGTGAGTATTCCTGGGTAGAAGCCACTCCACGCCCTTACTTTGCTGGCATGGTTGCTGGACGGCAATTTGGCAATATCCTCTAGACCACAAATGTGCATGCCCTGTGGCCCAGGAAATCAGCTTCTGGGAATAAATATGACAGATACTGTCACATACATGGGAAATGCCATGGACATGATGACCCAGGGAAGCACAGTTTGCAAGTACAAAAGGGCTGGAAACACCCAAAAAAGCCCATCCCCTGAAGACAGTTTCAAAAATGATGGTGCATTCATGTAATGGAATACTACACATCTGTGAATGAATGAATGAATGAATGAGGTAGCTCAATATATCTGCCTATGGGAAAATAACAAGATATGTTGCTAAGTGAAAAACAGAAAGAGAACAATGCCACCATTTTATTTTTTAATGGGAGAGGGAAGAATAAGGAAATGGATTCATATTTGCTTAATTACACAAGTTTCTTGATGATCCTTTTGGATCCAGAAGTTTGAAAACCACAGCATCAAGAGGATGCCCATTGGGTGTTGTGGCCCACGCCTGTAATCCCAGCACTTCAGGAGGCTGAGGAGGGTGGATCACCTAAGCTCAGGAGTTCGAGAACAGCCTGGCCAACATGGTGAAACTCCGTCTCTACTAAAAAACACAAAAAAATTAGCTGGGTATGGTCGTGCAGGTCTGTAATCCCAGCTACTTGGGAGGCTGAGGCGCAAGAATCACTTGACCTGGATGCGGAGGCTGCTGTGAGCTGAGATCACGCCACTGTACTCCAGCCTGGGAGACAGAGCGAGACTCTGTCTCAAAACAAACAAACTAACAAACACACAAAAAATAGGATGCCCATTGGAGATCTCCATTCACTATTTTTTCAGATGATATTTCAGCACTTGAGTGAAGAAAATGTCTGGTCCAAACACTCAAGGAATTTAGACTCTTGACAGAGAAACACAGAAGCAAGCAGATATGCCCCGAACCAAACTTGCTTTTTCTTCAAAGCCTGCTTCTTCAGAGCAGCCTCTGACCCTCCAGGGCCCTGAGAGGAGGCCCTGGAGATAGGAACTGGGGAGCCCAGAGAGGTAGGGGAACCCCAGATGGTGATGGCATCGTCCAGAGAAGTAACATAACAATGGCCACAGATTCCCAATTTGGAAATAACTCAGCAGAACAAGAGTGACAGAAAATTCAGAGATTTCCAAGAGACCAGCCTCCATGTTTCCATTTAGAAATTCACCTACATACATCCAGGGTGAGAGACCCCAAGCATCAGATGTGTCATACACAAGAATCAGATCTAAGTTAGAGAGGGCACCCGGGGAAAGAAAGCTTCAAGCCAGCCAAAAGCCAAAGGAGAGATTTTACAAAAAAGATACAGGAATGTGGGACCGGGCACAGTGGCTCATGCCTGTAATTCCAGCACTTTGGGAGGCCAAGGTGGGAGGACCGCTTGAGGCCAGGAATTCAAGATGAGCCTGAGCAACATAGCAAGACCCTGTCTCTACAACAAATTTAAAAACTAGCTGGGCGTGATCGCATATGCCCATGGTCCCAACTACCCAGGAGGCTGAGGGAATTGAGCCCAGGAGGTGGAGGCTGCAATGAGCAATGATGGCGCCACTGCACTCCAGCCTCAGTGAAATAGTGAGACCCTGTCTAAAAAAAAACAAAAATAAAAAGGATATAAGGATGTCAGAGAACAGGGACAAGAGCTGTTAGTCAGCCTCATGGAGACCCTGGCCAGGACAGACACCTCTGGGGACCAGGAAGTCTCTTGGGTTCTCTCTCTTAGGGTTTGACTTTCTGAGTCTCTCTGTCACCTCTCATTTCAATCTCATCTCGCTCTGTCTATGCTGTGTCTCTATCTCTTTCAATCTCTCTCTATCTCTGTCTGCCAGCCCTTATCTCTGAGTGTGTCTCTCTGTTTCTATTTCTCTCTCTCTCTCCCCCTCCCTTCCTCCCACCCTCCTCGCCTCTCCCTACTGCAGGTTGGTCTATAACCCTTATCTCCCCCAGACCTGCTGGAGTTCTGGTATTAATCTGTTTATGGTCTGTTTCCCTCCACCAGAACATGGTCTTCATTAAAGGCAGAGATTTTTGTCTGTCATATTTTCTGCTGTATCCCCAGCGCCTGGGATACTGACTGGCTCAATAAATACACGTTGAGTGAAGAATGAATGAATTACCATTCTCATGAACATTATTATTTGATGGCAACTGTAAAGCAACAATAACAATAATTGTCACTGCCACTGCTGCTATTGTTGGTATATCTGCTTTTTATTTATTACACACTATATCCCTGAAATTGAGCTAAGCAGTTCCTTGTTTAAGCTTTACAGACCACGTTGTATGCCCTTTTTGCTTTCTTTTTTTTTTTTTTGACAGAGTCTCGCTCTGTCACCCAGGCTGGAGTGCAGAGGCCTGATCTTGGCTCACTGCAACCTCCACCTCCCAGGTTCAAGTGATTTTCCTGTCTCAGACTCCTTAGTGGCTGGGATTATAGGCATGTGCCACCATGCCAGCTAATTTTTGTATTTTTAGTAAAGATGGGTTTGTGTCATGTTGGCCAGGCTGGCCTTGAACTCCTGACCTCAGCTGATCCTCCTGCCTCGGCCTCCCAAAGTGCTGGGATTAAAGGGGTCAGCCACTGCGCCTGCGCCCCAGCCCCCAACCTTTTTTTTTTTTTTTTTTGAGACAGGTCTGGCTCTGTCACCCAAGCTGTAGTGCGGTGGCGCGAGGGTGGCTCACCGCAGCATCTAACTCCTGGGCTCACACAGTCCTTCCGCCTCAGCCTCCCAAATTGCTGAGCCACCGCGCCCTACTATGCCCATTTTTCAGATAAAGAATCTGAGGGCCCTCGAGGAGAAACCACTTCCTCAACATGAGCCCAGGTCTTGTCTGACCCCAAAGCCCATGGGTTTAGGCTGAGTGGAAGGACAGCCTGGCGGGCTCAGGATCTGTCCCATCACGAGTTGAAACCTCAGCTCTGCCACTCGGCAACCGCGAGTCGTTAGTAAGCTGCTGAATCTCTCCGCGTGCCTCCGTTTCCTCACCTGGGATGTGGGCGTCCTCACACGGGAAGCCGCCTCTTCTAGAGCGCGCTGAGGGAGCGAGCGCGCGTCTGTAGCGGGACTGAGCGCCCGGAGAGACCTGCGCAGGCGCAGGCGCGCCGGGACGTGGGGGGGGGGCGCAGCCTGGGTGACGCCCCCGCGCCTGAGGGGACTCGCCGCCAACTTCCCTCGGCTCCCTGGTCTGGAATTTGAAGAAGTGGGTATTCCCCTTCCCACTCCAGGCACTGACGGAGCGGCCCCCCGGGGATTCCAGGACCTGAGCTCCGGGGGCTGGACTCGCAGCGGCCGCGGCAGAGCGAGCGGCGCCGGGAAGCGAGAAGGAGGTGTCCGCCCGAGGCCCAGCTGTCCGGAGCAACTGGCATGGCCCGAACCATGGCCGCCGCATGGCCTCCGCTGCTGCTGGCGCTACTGGTGCTGTCCTGGCCACCCCCAGGAACCGGTGAGTGACCTCCGCGCAGTCCGGCGGCCCCTCTCTCGCTTCCAGCTCCGGATCCAAGTCGGGTATTTGGCCCCTTGGGTCCCCGAAGATGACGGCGCCGCCCGGCGCCACCCACCCCCCATCTCTGCCCCGGGGTTTGAAGGAACACGGGGCGAGGGCAGGACCCTCCTCGTAGCCATCCGGAGAGCGGTCGGAGTTGGGTTTAGGACTTCCTCGAAATTGGCAGCAACACAGGGTGGGCACAAGACCCTCCTCTGGGCCCCTCGGAAAGGGGATGGAGTTGGGTGCGGACATTTCCCAAAAAGGCAAGAGAATCTCAGAAAATCAGCAGATGGTGACTCATGCGGGATTACCTTACCCAGGTTCCTGCTCAGCACACCCAGGCCATAACCCAGCAGCCTGCTGGCGGGCTGGGTCTGGACGGAGAGGATGGTTGAAGTTGGGGAGGCGGACAGTGGGTGACACTTGACACCGTTACCCCTCTGACCCCCAATGTCTGACTCCAAGGGACTGGCCATTCATTCATTTTTTTTTTTTTTTTTTTTAATTTTGAGACAGTCTCACTCCATCATCCAGGCTGGAGTGCAATGTCCTGATCTTGTCTCACTGCTGCCTCCTCCTCCCGGGTTCAAGCGATTCTCCTGCTTCAGCCTCCCGAGGAGCTCGGATTACAGACATGTGCCACCATGCCTGGCTAATATTTTTGTATTTTTAGCAGAGACAGGATTTCACCATGTTGGCCAGGCTGGTCTCCTGATAAATATATATATTATGTATTATATAAATAATAATATATTATATCATAGTGTACAATATATCTCTTAGTAAATATTAAATATATTTATAACATACATGTTATCTATATAAGAAAATATATTTTATTGTACATTTAATGAGTAAATAATATATATTTTATGTATTTATATATTTTGTGTGTGTGTATATATATATTTATTGTATATCTGTGTGTATGAGAGAGAGAGACAAGGTCTTGCTCTGTTGCCCAGGCTGGAGTGCAGTGGCACCATCCTGGCTCACTGCAACCTGGACTTCCCAGGCTCAAGTGATCCTCTCACTGTGGCTTCTGGAGTAGCTGGGATTATAGGTGCTCACCACCACACCTGGCTAATTTTTTTGTATTTTTGTTAGAGATAGGGTTTCTCTATGCTGCCCAGGCTGATTGCAGCCAAACACAGTGGCTCATGCCTGTAATCCCAACACTTTGGGAGGCTGAGGTGGGAGGATCACTTGAGTTTAGGAATTCAAAACCAGCCTGGGCAACATGGCAAGACCCCATCACTACAAAAATAATTAGCTAAATAAAAATTTAAAAATAAAAAAGAAACCTCCACTGAGGCCCATGCGAAGCTTGCTACTATGGCTTCCTGTGGGGTCCAGGTGAGCGCTGCTGGCTCGGCTAACGAAACTCCCAAAATACCGGACAACGTGGGAGATTGGCTTTGGGGCGTATACCGCTTTGCCACTGATAGGAATGACTTCTGGAGGAACTTGATACTAAATTTGGGACTCTTTGCAGCCGGAGTTTGGCTGGCCAGGAACTGGAGTGACATCGACCCCATGGCACCTCAGCCGGGGGTATAGCCAAGTAGACAAATGGAATCCTGTGCTGAACCCGAATCTTCCAAAAAACAGCCTACAATCTGTGACCACCAGAAGATGTGCCCTGATAGCGGCTGAAGTTTGATTCAGATGGGCACTTTTCTTCCCTCTCCCTGCCTAGTTTCCTTTTGTTCCTTGAGTCCACGCAGAATTCCATTCTCTGGTCAGCAGACAGGCTTAAGCTAAAGTATTGCCTTTGTTCTATAAAGTTCTGTACATAGTTCCCAAGCTTCTGCAGGGGGTGATCTTTGCTCTTGTCCTGAGAAATAACAGTGCTGTTTTAACAAACATTTGAAATAAATACCGCACACACAAAAAAAATAAAAATTAAAAAAATTAAAAAATAAAAAAGAATGCATAAGACTATGTTTATTAGTGTCAATAAGCACTGACACATGTTGAGGACCTACTATGTGCTAGGGCCCTTAGCAGAAAGATTTTTATATAGGACCTGGGGGATTAGAGGTCAGTCTCTGACCACCCGAGTTCAAATCCCACCTCTGCCACTAAACCTCTGTATGACTTGGAGGACGCTATACTCTGTGTCAGTTTCCCTGTCTGTAAAATGATGTTAACAGTAGTGCTGGCCTCAGGGGGCTATTTGAGGATTAAATGCCAAGATATATGTGAAGCACCCAGAATAGGCCCTGAATGTGTCAGCGCCCTGTGAGTGTGCACTGTTCTAAGTCTCATTGTACAAACTAGGAAAAAGAATCAGACAGGTTAAGTAACCGGCCTGAAGCCTCACTATAATTGCCTTCCTCTTGTGCCACGATCCCCCACATTCTTCCAACCAGGATCCACCCAGAGTAATAATACAGCCTTTCATGGATTTGAAGATCCAGGATTTCTCCCCATTTTCTACATTGGGGGTATTCTAACCCCTAATGGCAATTGTGCTGTAAATAACGACAGTCATGGTATGTGAAAGCTACGACACCGGTGTGATGAAAAAGTTCTGGACCAGGTGCGGTGGCTCACACCTGTAATCCCAGCACTTTGGGAGGCCGAGGCAGGAGGATCACTTGAGGTCAGGAGTTCAAGACCAGCCTGGCCAACATGGTGAAACCCCATCTCTACTAAAAAAAAATTAAAAAATTAGCCGGGTGTGGTGGTGGGAGTCTGTCATCCAGCTACTCAGAAAGCTGAGGCAGGAAACCGCTTGAGCCCCGGAGGCAGAGCTTGCAATGAGCAGAGATCATGCCACTGCACTCCACCTGGGCGACAGAGCGAGACTCCGTCTCAAAAAAAAGAAAAGAAAAAGTTCTGGAGCTGTATAATGGTGACGGTTGCACAACACTGTGAAATGTGCGTAGTGCCACTGAACTGTATGCTTTAAATGGCTTAAATGGTAAATTTAGTTTTTTAACCACAATATTTACCACAATTTTTTAAATCAGTGATGTTGAGAT
Organism: Macaca mulatta; assembly: GCF_049350105.2. Taxonomy (NCBI): domain Eukaryota; kingdom Metazoa; phylum Chordata; class Mammalia; order Primates; family Cercopithecidae; genus Macaca; species Macaca mulatta. The sequence continues at coordinate 57,152,566 of NC_133424.1, forward strand.
TAAGGGAAATACGGTAATAATAGAAGAAATATAGTAATAAATAGCCAAAGTGAAGGAACACGGCCAAGTTGCAGACCATCCCGGACGCCCTTACCTCCTCGCCTGCCTTGACCCCAACTAGTGCCCCAGTCCCCCCTCCCCCCACACCCCACCGTCCACCAGGTCTCCAGGGCCCCAGCGTGCAATTGCACGCCCAGGTGCCCGGGCTCCCGGAGCCCCTCACTATCTAGCCCAGGAACGCCCCGGGTCTGACACCTTCTCTTCGGTTCTCCGCAGGGGACATCGTCGTGCAGGCGCCCACCCAGGTGCCCGGCTTCTTGGGCGACTCCGTGACGCTGCCCTGCTACCTACAGGTGCCCGGCATGGAGGAGACTCACGTGTCACAGCTGACTTGGTCGCGGCATGGTGAATCCGGCAGCATGGCCGTCTTCCACCAAACGCAGGGCCCCAACTATTCGGAGCCCAAACGGCTGGAATTCGTGGCTGCCAGACTGGGCACAGAGCTCCGGGATGCCTCGCTGAGGATGTTCGGGTTGCGTGTCGAGGATGAAGGCAACTACACCTGCCTGTTCGTCGCGTTCCCACAGGGCAGCAGGAGCGTGGATATCTGGCTCCGAGTGCTTGGTGAGCCGGGGCTTTGGGGAGTCTGAATGAAAGGTGGAGACTTGGTGGGAGGATCAGGGAAGTCAGCAAAGAGTGGGGAGGCCTGGGAGGGAGGGGGATTCCCTCCACAGCAGATTCCCTGGGGACAAAAGGAGGGGCAGCGCAATGATGGGGGTGGAGTGGGGGGAGGCACATGGGGGGAGAGGCTGCAGGGCAGGAAGGGAGCAGAGATCTCCTGGAGTAAGGACCCCCCAAGCCTCGGGTTAGAAGGCCCTTAGGGAGAGGGAGGTGTGTATTGGAAAGGGAGCTGGGAGGGGACCCAAAAGGAAGGGAGGAGGCCTGGGTGGCCTCTTCTGGGCCCCTCCTTTCCTCATCTGTAAAAGGGTTGGTGACAATAGTATCACCCTTGGAAAGCTGTCCTGAGTGTCCCGGTGCAGCCTTAGAGCTTCACCGCTGGCCCATGTGAGCCCCTTAGAGCTGTCAGTTACTGTTACTTTATTTGGTGAAAAAGGAGAAAGTTGAAACAGACAGACAGGAAAGCAAGGATCCTGATACCCAAAAGAGGAGGGGATCTGCTTTCATTTTCATGAGCTCTATGAGGCCCTCCTCTTGGAACTTGAGCAAGAAATCTCTGTGCCTCAGTTTCCTCATCTGTGGGATGGGGATCACCATGAGGATTCAAGAAAACTGACCCTGTTTTTTTTGAGCCAGAGTTTAGCTCTGTCGCCCAGGCTGGAGTGCAGTGGTGTGGTCACAGCAGGTCCTCACTGCAGCCTGGAACTCCTGCGCACAAGGGATGTTCCTACCCTCCTGTAGCTGGAATTACAGGAATGTGCCACCACGCCCAACTTGTTTTTGTTTTGTTTAGTTTGGTTTGGTTTGGTTTTTTTAAGCTTATGTGCCAAGAACTATTCCAGGCCTGTGCATGAGAAACTCATGAAATGTCAAGGGCTTGGAACTGTGCCTGGCACACAACACCCGACCACAGGCAGCTCTTGTCGCTCCAGCAAGCCTGGGATTCCAGGTGTCATGGTTTAGGATGAGGGTAAAACAGAAACAGCAAGTCAAGTTAAGGAGAAATCTTCGGTAAATAATACAGGTAATGATGGGGAAGCAAGTTCCAGGTTTGGGAATCACCAGGATGATGATTAAGAGATGGTCAAGGTGGTTTTGGAGTCAGACAGACCTTATGTGAAAGCCTAGCTCTGCTGCTTACAGCTGTGTCACCGTGGGCAAGTCACTTCCCTTCTCAACTTCAGGGCTCAGGCTTCCTCTCCTCCACTGAGCCCCAGACTAGCATAATCCCCTTTGGGTTTCCCCTTCCCAGCCCTGCCCTCTCCGAGTCATCACTGCCTAGGAAAGAGTCTGTCTGCCCCCTTGGACTGTACCCATGAGGGCAGAACCAGGGCTATTTTGGTCACTGCTGGGCCCCAGCACTTTCCAGCAAACAGTATTTATGGAGCACTTATTATGTGCCATTCTGACAGCTTCACCTGCATATTCTTATTGCCTATGGTGCCATCACTACCCCTGTCAACAGACAAGGAAACTGAGGCACAGACTTGCCCAAGACCACCCAGCTGCTCAGGGACACAGCAGGGGTTTAAACCATGCCATCCTGTATCCTTTTTTTTTCTTTTTCTTTTTCTTTTTTTGAGACAGATTCTCGCTCTGTTGCCCAGGCTGGAGAGCAGTGACAATCTCAGCTCACCGCAACCTCCACCTCTCAAGTTCAAGCAGTTCTCTGGCCTCAGCCTCCCAAGTAACTGGGATTACTGGTGTGTGCCACCACACCTTGGCTCATTTTTAGTAGAGACAGTTTCCCCTGGTCAGGCTGGTGTCGAACTCCTGACCTCAAGCGATCCACCAACCTCAGCCTCCCAAAGTTCTGGGATTATAGGCATGAGCCACCCCACCCAGCCACCATGCCATCCTGTACCCTTAATGAATGCCTCCTTCTACCACGGAGGGGTTCATTGAATGACCTGTTGCTTTTGTTCCTCTTCCCAGCCAAGCCCCAGAACACAGCTGAGGTTCAGAAGGTCCAGCTCACTGGAAAACCGGTGCCCGTGGCCCGCTGCGTCTCCACAGGGGGTCGCCCGCCGGCCCACATCACCTGGCACTCAGACCTGGGCGGGATGCCCAATACCAGCCAGGCGCCAGGGTTCCTGTCTGGCACAGTCACTGTCACCAGCCTCTGGATTTTGGTGCCCTCAAGCCAGGTGGACGGCAAGAGTGTGACCTGCAAGGTGGAGCACGAGAGCTTTGAGAAGCCTCAGCTGCTGACTGTGAACCTCACCGTCTACTGTAAGTGTGCCCGAGTCAGTGACGGCAAGATCCCCTGCCAGGCTGCCCCTACCACTGTCTACACTTACTCCCCAAGGCACTGTAGGCATTGCTTCCTTCATCTGCAATGGCTCCTCTGACTCCTGTCTACACGACCCACCCCCATTATCTGCACCAGCTCGCCTGGGCCATAAACAGCACTGTCCCTATTGCCTACACCAGTTTACTCGGGCCATAGTCAATGCTGGTACCCAGATTGTCTGCCCTGGCTCTTCTAGCCACTGTCTGCACGGATACCCCACACTCTGTTGACTCCCTTGAGCACAGTCTACACTGCCCCCAAACTGCCTGCACCTGCTTCCCCAGGCAACTATCCACAATGACTTTCCCCACATTGCTACACTGGTTCTCCTGGCCACAATCAGCACTGCCGCCCTTCTTGTCTACACCCACTCCCTTGTCCATTTTTCTTTCTTTCTTTTTTTTTTTTTTGAAATAAAGTCTCACTCTGTCACCCAGGCTGGAGTACAGTGGCACAGTCTCGGCTCACTGTAACCTCTGCCTCCCAAGTTCAGGTGGTTCTCCCCTCAGCCTCCCAAATAGCTGGGATTACAGGTGCATGCCACCACACCTGGCTAATTTTTGTATTTTTAGTAGACAGGGTTTCACCATGTTGGCCAGGCTGTTCTCAAACTCCTGACCTCAGGTGATCTGCCTGCCTTGGCCTCCCAAAGTGTGCTGGAATTACAGGCATGAGCCACCATGCCCGGCCTTTTTTTTTTTTTCCTTTGGACAGGGTCTCACTCTGTCACCCAGGCTGGAGTGTAGGGGCATGAGCATGGCTCCTACAGCCTCAACCTTCCAGGCTCAAGTGATCCTCCCCCCTCAGCCTCCCAAGTAACTGGGACTACAGGTACAGCCACCATGCCCAGCTAATTTTACAATTTTTTGTAGAGAGAGTTTTGCTATGTTGCCCAGGCTGGTCTTAAACTCCTAGGCTCAAGTGATCCTCCCGCCTCAGTCTCCCGAAGTGCTGAGATTACAGGCGTGAGCCACTGCACCTGGCCTCTTGTCCATTTTCTACACTGCCTTACCATTGTCTACATTGGCTCTTCTGGGCCACAGACAGCACTATCCCCATTGTCTACACCAGCTATTTCGGCCATCAGCTGTGGGGTGTTTTCACTGTCTCACATGGTGTCTACACTGGCTCCTGTGACCACTGTCTACATAAATACCCCACTTTTTCTACACTGGTTCTCCTAGGCACTCTCTAAAGTGCCCCTCGACACTGTCTACACTGACTCCCTGGAGAACTGTCTGCATTTACCTCCCACATTGTATCGACCAGTTCCCCTGAGCCACGATCGACCATCTCTGCCGGGTGCTGGCTGCATTGATCTTCCCACGTTGTTTGTGCTGGCTCCCCTCAGCAGTGTCTGCAGAGTCCCCCAGTGTAGTCTCCATGCTCCTCTGCCCAGTGTTGTCTACACTGGCTCACTTACAGGCTATGGAGTCTCACCCCACATCACCACACTGGCCTCCTTGTGTTCTGTCTGCACGGCCCCTGACAGCATCTGTCCTGGTTCTCCTGCACGGCGTTACCTCCAGCAGCTCCCTCACGGCGTCATCGACATTGACACCCACACGTTTATCTCCACCGACAGCCCCAGGGACTCTCTAACCAGTGCTGTCTAACAGAAATAGCACGCAAGCGCATATAGGATTTTTAATTCTCCAGCAGCCACCTCATTAAAAAGTTAAAAGAAAGAGACCAGGCACGGTGGCTCACGCCAGCACTTCGAGAGGCTGAGGCAGGTGGCTCACCTGAGGTCAGGCATTCAAGACCAGCCTGACCTCAAGTGAGCCACCTGCCTCAGCTAATTTTTCTATTTGTAGCAGAGACGGGGTTTCACCATGTTGGCCAGGCTGGTCTCAAAAAATGCAAAAATTAGCCAGGCATGGTGACAGGTGCCTATAATCCCAGCTACTTGGGAGGCTGAGGCAGGAGAATTGCTAGAACCTGGGAGGCCGAGGTTGCAGTGAGCAAGATCACGCCATTGCACTCCAGCCTGGGTAACAGAGCAAGACTCTGTCTCAAAATCAAAAAAAGAAAAGAAAGAGATGAAATGTATTTGTTTATTTATTTATCTATTTATTTATTTGAGGCGGGGTCTTACTGTGTCACCCAGACTGGAGTGCGGTGGCACAGCTCACTGCAGCCTCAATCTCTTGGTCTTAATTGATCCTCCCACCTCAGCCTCAGTCTCCTGAGTAGCTGGGACTACAGGCATGTGACACCATGCCCAGCTAATTTTCGTGTGTGTGTGTGTGTGTGTGTGTGTGTGTGTGTGTGTGTGTGTGTGACGGAGTCTTGCTCTGTCACCTAGGCTAGAGTGCAGTGGCGCGATCTCGGCTCACTGCAGCCTCCGCCTCTCGGGTTCAAGCGATTCTCCTGCCTCGGCCTCCTGAGTAGCTGAGATTACAAGCCCTGGCTACAGTGCCCAGCTAATTTTTGTATTTGTAGCAGAGACGGGGTTTCACCACGTTGGCCAGGCTGGTCTTAAACTCCTGACCTCATGATCCACCCACCTTGGCCTCCCAAAATGCTGGGATTACAGACATGAGTCACCACACCCAGCCTATTTTTATTTTTTATAGAGACAGGATCTCTCTATGTTGCCCAGGTTGGTCTCAAACTCCTAGGCTCAAGCGATCCTCCTGCCTCAACCTCCCAAGGTACTGGGATTATAGGCATGAGCCTGGCCAAAGTTAATTTTAATAATTGCCCAATATACCCAAAATATTATTTCAACTTGTAATTTTTTTTTTAATTATTCTTGAGATCTTTCCCATTGATTTTGCCCTAGTAAAGCCTTTGAAATCTGGTGTGTATTTCAGCCTGGCTATATTTCGCGTGCTCAATGGTCACATGTGGCCATTAGGTGCCACATTGGACAGCGCAGATCTAGACTAAGCTCCCACATTGTCTACACTGGCTCATCCAAATACTGTCTACACACACACACACACAGGGCCTGTCTTAATTTCACCAGCTCCTGGGGTGTGGGTGATCTCACCCCCACCACTACATTTTCAACACTGGCCTGACAATGTAGCATCTACTGTAATATTCCAATATCCTGTCTACACTGAGCCCATCAGTAATATCCACACAAGCTCTTCTAGGCATCATTCATACTGTTCCTCCCATCATTGTCTATACTGCCTACTCCCCCGCCAGGCAAGTGGTACACAGATTTCCTCAGGTACTGTCTATCCTGGAGTCCCTCAACACTGTCACTGGGTCTAAACGAGGAGGAGATCTACACTGACTCCTACCCCTCGCCCCCCAAAAAACCCTGTCTCATTGGCCTGCCCCCTGAGGACATTGAAATCACATCGGGGATGGCTGAGCAGCAGCCTAGAGCAGGGTTATCCAGGACTCTTTCCCGCAGGACTTGTCGGAGCCTTGAATACACTGCCGTGTGTTATGAGTGGTCATTGCCTATGAGTGAGAAAAGGAGGAGGCCTTTTCCCACAGGACACCCAAGACATGCCTGGTCCGGGCCACCCAGGAAAGCTAGTGGAGAAAAGCAGGTCCTCAGAAGCCCTCTCCATGTGCCCACTGACCACAGACTCCCAGGCTTCTGCTCTCTGCGGCACCCCATCTCCCTAGACGACTCCTAGGCCTCTGCAGCTCCCGCTGTTTTCCAAATATCCCCAGGCCTTTTCCTGCAGTGATGTGAATCCCACGTAGCCCTCGGCTCCCCAAAGTCTCCCTGTCTCTGAACCTCTGTGTCCATTTCCTGCAGACCCCCCAGAGGTATCCATCTCTGGCTATGATAACAACTGGTACCTCAGCCAGAATGAGGCCACCCTGACCTGCGACGCTCGCAGCAACCCAGAGCCCACAGGCTACAACTGGAGCACGTGAGTCCTGGGTTTCAGGGGGGAGGGCCTGGGGGTGTGGATTTGTGGGTCTGAGGGAGGAGACGCTGGGGGCCTGGACTCCTGGGACTGAGGGAGGAGGGGCTGGACCTGGACCCCTGGGTCTGAGGGAGGAGAGGCTGGGGGCCTGGAATCCTGGTCTAAGAGAGCAGGGGGATTCAGAAAAGAAAAAAAGAGGAGGTTGACTTCGGGGTCCCCCAATGGGGGGGCATCTCTGTTTTGACATCTCTGTTTTCCAGTTGAGGTGTTTAGCAGGTGGTTTAATCCTGGCTGGTGGATGCACCTGCTCTTGGGGTGTGCCTGCTCTGTGCCCGGTACTTCCCCCGAATCCCACGTGACCCCATGCTGTGCAGAGTCAGCAGCTGTTGTCATGCCCAGGTTAAAGACCAGCCACGAGAGGGCAGAAGCGGCCCTTGAATCAGCCCTGGCTCCAAAGCTGGTCCTCCGCCTCTTGGCCAAGCTTGTCTAACCTGCAGGCCGCATAATTTGTAAACTTTCTTAAATCATTATGAGATTTTTTTTTTGCAATTTTTTTTTAGCTCATCAGCTATCATTAGTGTTAGTGTATTTTATGTATGGCCCAAGAGAGTTCTTCTTCTTCCAGTGTGGCCCAGGGAAGCCAAAAGATTGGACACCCCCACGCTAGACTGTAACCACCTCACCGTCACCTTGTGTAACCTACTTGGTTATCTCTGGATGGAGCAAGTACTATCCCCATTGTCTAGATGAGAAAGTTGAGGCTCACAGCAATAAGATTTCTCCAGATTCATACTGAAACTGGGGTCAAGAGCAGGATGAGAAAAAGGCAAAGGGATAATACAAAATTTTATAATACATAATTTTACTGAACCGCCTTTTTTTCTTTTTTTTAAGAAGGGGCTCTGTCGCCCAGGCTGGAGTGCAGCGGTGTGATCATAGCTCACTGCAGCCTGGACCTCCCTGGGCTCAGGTGATCCTCCCGCCTCAGCCTCCTGAGTAGCTGGGACTACAGGCACACACCACCATACTCAGCTAATTTCATTGTATTTTTTTTGCAGAGACAGGGTTTCACCACATTACCCAGGCTGGTCTCCAACCCCTGGGCTCAAGCAATCAACCCACCTCAGCCTCCCAAAGTGCTGGGATTGCAGGTGTAAGCCACCTCGCCCAGCCTTACATCTTTTTCCTTATTACAAAAGTAACTTGTGTCCACTGTAGAAATATCAACTAAATTAGTTATGAGAAAAAAGAATAAAGAAGCACCTATAGTCAAGTGTACCCAGCCACCTCCAGAAATACCCAGTGACCACTTATTATACATCCTTCTGTCTTTTTTCTCTGTTTCTAAACAAAGACTGGAATTATGCTATACATATAATTTTGAAACTTTTCCTGTATCTTGTGAATATCTTCCCATGTCAAAGCACAGAGATCCACACTCCATTTTCCCCCACGTTGTATTAGGAAGACTGTCAAACATACAGAAAAATCGTAGGAATTTTCCAGTGAACACTTAAGATTCCACCACGTGAATTCCCCCACTAACATTTTACTGTGCTTGCTTTATCATGTTTCTGTGATTCCTTCGGTCCCTCCATTCATCCATCAATCATATTATGCACTTCAGAGCACCCCCAGATCCCCTGTTTTTTGTTTGTTTGTTTGTTTGTTTGTTTGTTTTTTGAGACAGGGCCTTACTCTGTTGCTCAGGCTGCAATGCAGTGGCACAATCACAGCTCACTGCAGCCTTGAACTCCTGGGCTCAAGTGATCCTCCAGCTTCAGCCTCCCAGATAGCTGGGACTACAGGCACACACCACCACGCCTGGCTAACCTGGCCCCTTTTTCAATGTTGCTGGGATTCCATCACTTTAATAAAAAAAAAAAATTTTAAGAATAGAGACAGGATCTCACTATGTTGCCCAGGCTGGTCTTGAACTCCTGTACTCAAGCAGTCCTCTCGCCTGGGCCTCCCAAAGGGCAGGGAAGGGATTCCAACATATGTGGATGACATCAGTTATTTAACCAGTCCCCAGTAGAGGACACAGATGTCATTTTCCATTTTCAACTCTGCATATGCCATGGTGGTGACCATCCCCAGTGGTCACTTGTCAGCAGTTGTCAGTGGAAGGAATTGCTGGTCAAAGGTTTTCGATTGGTATGACGGTGCCTTTACTGTCCTGCCTCAAAGTGCCACAATTCAGGCTCTTGATCCGGATGGCTGCGTTTGCATCCCAGCTCTGCAGAGTGCCCAAAGCCCGATGCTTCCATCTCCTCCACCTCTGTTCATTAAACCAGTATTTCTTGACTGCTTACTGTAGTAAGTAAGCCAGGTGCAACTAACCAACATATGCGAGTCAATAAAACAGACCAAATTTCCTCCCCATATGGAGCTTCCATTATAATGGTGAAAGAAACAAGAAGCAAGCTAAAGTCATAAAGTGTGTAGTGTGTATGCAATGGTGATAAATACCATGGAGAAGATAAAGCAGAGAAGGGAATGGGACTGGGTGTCGTGGCTCATGCCTGTAATCCCAGCACCTTGGGAGGCAGAGATGGGAGGATCACTTGAGGCTAGGAGTTCGAGACCAGTCTGGCCAACATGGCACAACCCTATCTCTACCAAAAAAGATACAAAAATTGGCCGGGTGTGGTGGCACACACCTGTAGTCCCAGCTACTCAGGAGGCTGAGGTGGGGAGATTCTGTACACCCAGGAGGTGGAGGTTGCAGTGAGCCAAAATGGCGCCACTGCACTCCAACCTGGGTGACAGAGTGAGACCCTGTCTCAAAAAAATAATAATTAAATAAAAGAGAGAAGGGAATGGGAAGGGTGATCGTCACAGTTGAAATAGGGTGGTAGGCCGGGTGCGGTGGCTCAAGCCTGTAATCCCAGCACTTTGGGAGGCCGAGACGGGCAGATCACGAGGTCAGGAGATCAAGACCAGCCTGGCTAACACGGTGAAACCCCGTCTCTACCAAAAAAGACAAAAAACTAGCCGGGCGTGGTGGTGGGCGCCTGTAGTCCCAGCTACCAGGGAGGCTGAGGCAGGAGAATGGCGGGAATCCGGGAGGCGGAGCTTGCAGTGAGCTGAGATCCGGCCACTGCACTCCAGCCTTGGCGACAGAGCGAGACTCCGTCTCAAAAAAAAAAAAAAGAAAAAAGAAATAGGGTGGCCAAGTGAGGTGTTACTAAGGTGACATCCCAGCAGAGGCCTGAAGGAGATGAGGGTGAGCTCTGTGGGTACCTGGGGGGAAAGCATTCGGGCAGAAGGAACAGCATGGGCAAACCCATTTCTATCCATCAGTCCCTGCATAAGCAAACACACCGGACACCTAACTGGAGAGTTTGAGGACCAACAAGGAGGCCACTGTGGATGCAGAGGCTGAAGCAAAGGGGAGAGTAATGGAAAACGTGGGCAGAGGTAGCAGGGACCAGATCACGTGGGGCCTGTGACAGGAGAAGACTTCGGTTTAACTCTGAGCCAGGCTAAGCCACCAGAGGGTACTGAGCTGAGGGATGGGAACTGACTTAGGGTTCACAGGCGACCTCTGGTGGCCATGTGGGGAAAAGATGAGGGGGCCAGGGCAGAAACAGAGCCCAGTGTGGAGGCGGCTGCTGGGGGCCCGGATGCACCGCGCCAGAGCAGGGAGGTGGCCCTGGAAGCCCTGAGGAGCGGTGGGATTCTGGGTAGATCTTAAGGCGGGGCCGACAGGATTGGCTAATGGGTTGGGTGTGGGCATGAGAGGAAGGGAAGAGTTGGGGGGCCTCCAGAGTTGCTCTCCGCTTATGCCATAGAGGGTGTGAGGGTTCCTGGCACGCAGTGAGTGCTCAATCACTGTCACTCCGGACCTGCAGCAGAGGCCACCTCCTCACCTTTCTGTCACTCCCAGGACCATGGGTCCCCTGCCACCCTTCGCTGTGGCCCAGGGCGCCCAGCTCCTGATCCGTCCTGTGGACAAACCAATCAACACAACTTTCATCTGCAACGTCACCAATGCCCTAGGAGCTCGCCAGGCAGAACTGACCGTCCAGGTCAAAGGTGAGGAACTCCCTGGGTCGGGAGAACAGGGACCAAAGGAAGAGGTCGAGGCAGGGTTCCCTCTCCAGTGCTCTCTGGCTCCCATCCTTCTCCTAAGCCTTCTCACAAAAGGACCAGTGGGGCCAGTTGTACTCCCCTGTTAACTCCATACCTATTCCACTGGTACCGTTGTTCAGCTGCCTGAATACACTCCCTCCACACACACAGGTTGGGATAGATGTGGAATCCCTCTCTCTCAGGGACTCAGGCCTTTCCAAATGTATTAGGCAGACCTCTATCAATTGCAATTGACAGAAACACAAAGTAGTCTAAACAAAAAAACAAACAAAACAAGACTGTATTGAAAATTCATCTTCAGTTTATGGTTAGATCCAGGGGCTCCAACCATGTAACCCAGAAACTTTTATTTTGTACATCTCTTGTCTCTTTTTGTTATACTGGCTTTATTCCCAGGCAGGCTTTGAAGCAAGATGGCCCTCAGCAGCGACAGGCTTACATCCTACCACAATAGCAACAGCAGGAGAAAAAAACACACCACTTTCAATAACTGTAGCCAAAGTCCCAGGGCTGGCTCTCATTGGCCCAGCTTAGGCCACAGCCCACCTATGAACCAATCATAGCAGCCAGGGAGAATGGAATATTCTGATTGGCCAGGCCTGTGTCAAAGTACCATTCTAGGAACTAGAGGGTGGGATCCAGTCCACCTAAATTAACTAGACTGAGGCAGGTGGAGTGGCGGCTCCCCAAGGAAATTTGAGATGCCATTTCAAGAATGAGGGATAAACCCCAAGAGTTTTCTTACCTAAATACCTGTTTCCTTGTCTTTCAGAGGGACCTCCCAGTGAGCACTCAGGCATGTCCAGTAACATCATCATCTTCCTGATTCTGGGAATCGTGATTCTTCTGACCCTCGTGGGGATCGGGCTTTATTTCTATCGGTCCAGATGTTCCCGAGAGTTTCTTTGGTGCCATCATCTGTCTCCCTCGAGTGAGCATCACCAGAGCTGCCATAATTGAGCACCTACTATGTGCTGGGCTCTGTGCTGAGTCCTTCCCATGTGCTTCTCACTGAATCATCACCCCACTGCCATGAGGTTTCCCCCATTTGACCAATGATGGTGCAGAGCCAGGGAGTCTCGTTCACTGGTTCATTTACAAATCTTATTTACAGAGTGGGAGAAGAGCATATAGGGCCTTAAGGCTGTGGTAGGGACTTTGAAATTTAATTCAGGTGATGTGGGAGTCCCTGCCAGATGGATAGAGGGTGAAATAATGCCTAACCCCTCAGCCTTACTCCATCTGCCTTGTTCAGGAGTGACTCCTAGGAGAAGTTGGCAGGAACTGGCACCTCTGATCCTCAGCTCTAAAAGGGTCTGATGCTGTCACACCTCAAGAGATTTGCACAGGCCGTTCCCCTGCCTGGAGCACCCTCCTTCTGGAGAAGTGCGCCAGCTAATTCTGTAATCAAAGGAGCAATACTTTGCTGAGCACCGTCTACGTGCCACTTTGTGTGTGTAACCCCCTCGATTTCAATTTCTAATTTTTTTTGTTATTTATATATTTATTTATTTTTGAGATAGGCTCTCTGTCTGTCGCCCAGGCTGGAGTGCAGTGGCGCGATCTTGGCTCACTGTAGCCTCCACCTCCCAGGTTCAAGCGATTCTCATGCCTCAGCCTCCCGAGTAGCTGGGATTACAGGCACGCACCACCGTGCCCAGCTAATTTTTGTATTTTTAGGAGAGACAGGGTTTTGCCATGTTGGCCAGGCTGGTCTTGAACTCCTGGCCTCATGTGATCCACCCACCTCAGCCTCTAAAGTGCTGGGATTACAGGCGTGAGCCACCACACCTGGCCTGTATAATCTCATCAGGGAGCACCCAGCAAAGTGGTTCTCCCATGAGCCCCGTTTTACAGAGGAGGAAATATTTGTTTGACAGATGAAGTTACCTGCTAATGGTCAAACAGCTGGAAAGTGGTTGATGGAGAGAAGAAGCCAGATCTTTGACTACCAAGCTTTTCCCTCAACCACTAAACAAAGCTGCTGCCTCACATCCCGGACAGATGCTGCCTCTTCCAGGAAGCCCTCCCTGACCCCCAAGCCAGGGCCAAGGATCCACTAGGCTCTCACACCCCAGATTGTGATTGCTATTATTACTATTATTGTTACTATTATTATCTCTTTTTTTTTTTTTTTTTTTTTGAGACAGAGTCTCACTCTGTCCCCCGGGCTAGAGTGCAGTGGCACAATCTCGGCTCACTGCAAGCTCCACCTCCTGGGTTCACGCCACTCTCCTGCCTCAGCCTCCTGAGTAGCTGGGACTACAGGCGCCCGCCACCGTGCCCGGCTAATTTTTTGTATTTTTAGTAGAGACAGGGTTTCACTGTGGTCTCGATCTCCTGACCTTGTGATCCGCCTGCCTCGGCCTCCCAAAGTGCTGGGATTACAGGCGTGAGCCACTGCGCCCACCCTATTATTGTTATTATTAACATAAACTGCACAAGAGCAGGTTTTTGGTTTTTGGTTTTTGGTTTTTTTTTCTTTTTGAGACAAGATCTCACTCTGTTGCCCGGACTGGAGTAGTGCAGTTGTGTGATCTTGGCTCACTGCAGCCTCAACCTCCCAGGCTCAGGTGATTCTCCCACCTCAGCCTCTCGAGTAGCTGGGATTATAGGCATGCGCTCCCATGCCTGGCTAATTTTTTATATTTTTAGTAGAGATGGAGTTTCGCTGTGTTGCCCAAGCTGGTCTCAAACTCCTAGACTCCAGCAGTCTGCCTACCTCAGCCTCCCAGAGTGCTGGAATTACAGGCGTGAGCCACCATGCCTGGCCAAGAACAGGCATTTTTACCTCTTTTGTTCACAGCTATGTCCCCAGCACTTAGAATGTACCTGGCACAAAATAGACATTTACTATTTGCTGAATAATAACTACTATTTGCTAAATACACCCCTGTTGAATAGTCCAGGAAACTGAAACACAGAGAGGTTAAGTCACTTGTCCAAGTTCACACAGCTCCTAAAGGACAGAGATGGAATTTGAACCCATCCATCTGGTTCTAGAGCCAGGCTCGATATTTATGGATATTTAATAACCAAGTGAATAACTGAATGACCAGATCCTTACAGAGCACCCCCGCCATCCCTGTCTCACACACGTGTATACCATTAAGGGAAATGGCGCCCGCGTGTAATAGCAGAGGCAGAACTTGACATTTTCAGGGCCCTGACACCCAGGCATGTCTTCTTCCCATGCTTTCCAGCATTATGCCTTCCTGACGACTTCCCCTCCTATTTCCCCAGGTAAGGAGCATGCCAGCGCCTCGGCTAATGGGGTAAGTGCAGTGTTGGAGCTAAGGAGGGTGTGGGGTCTGCACAGACTACAGACCAGACGTCTCCAGATGCCCGCAAGAGCCTGGGTCTTTTCTCCTGGTGCCCCAAGCAGCATTTCCCAACCCTTCCTGCTGGGCAGAATCCGCTGTAGAGTTTGCTAAGACGCAGCCCCAGACAGTCTGGTCTGTGATAGGGCCAGGGAATCTGCATTTTAATATCCACCGTCCCCCGACCCCGCCTCAATTCCACCCGTGGCCACACCTTGAGAAGCACCGCCCTGGCTTCCAGGGAGAGGGGAGGGGATGGGCCTGCCGTTCTTTGCACATTGGGCTTTGGTGGGAAGGTGTTTGATTTTGTTCAAAAGAGCCCTGAGGCTAAAGTGTGAAAACCCTCTTCTAGTATATCTCCTATTCAGATGTGAGCAGAGAGGCCAGCTTTTCCCAGGATCCACAGACAGAGGGCACAAGGTGACACCGTCGGGACTGAGCAGGGAGAGAGACTGGAGCTGGCAAGGACATGGGCCTCCGGAGTTGGACCCCGCCCCAATGGATGAAGACCCCCTCCAAAGAGACCAGCCTCCCTCCCTGTGCCAGACCTCAAAACGAGGGAGGCAGGTGCAAGTTCAGAGGTCTCCAAGACCACCCTCCGTTCATTTGCTAGAAGGACTCACTAGACTCAGGAAAGCTGTTAGGCTCACAGTTACAGCTTGTTACAGTAAAAACTCTCCCAGTGGAGCCATAGAGGCAGCACCTGATTCTCACAGCAACACATGTGATGACGTGCAAGTACTGCCAACCAGAGCAGCTCACTCGAGGTCTTCGTGTCCAGAGTTTTGTTTGTCTTGAGACAGGGTCTGGCTCTGTTGGCCCACTGGAGTGCATTGGTGAAATCACAGCTCATTGCAGCCTTGACTTCTCAACTCCAAGTCATCCTCCCACCTCAGCCTCCTGAGTAGCTACGACTACAGGTATGTGCCACCATGTCTGGCTAATCTTTTTATTTTTTGTAGAGATGAGGTCTCCCTGTGTTGCCCAGGCTGGTCTTGAACTCTTGGCTTCAAGTGATACTTCTGCCTTGGCCTCCCAAAATGCCGAATTAAGCAGCTCACCACCCACATGACTGACCTCATACATCAAGCCAATACCGTGTGGCCCAAGACCCCCACCATAAATCACATCATTTATGATGTGGCCCAGAGTGGCCCAAGACTCTCAGATCAGCTACCAGCAGGATATTCCAAGGGCTTGGAGATGAATGCCCAGGAGCTGAGGATAAAGGGCCAGATCTTTGTTTGGGCAAGGTTAAGCCTCTACTGCATAGCAGACCACACAGAAGGGTGTGGACCACCAGAGAATTTTGGTAAAAATTTGGCCTCTGGCCTTGAGCTTCCAATTCTCTGTATCCGTCAGACTTCTGTGGTTACAAGAAATAGCCGCTGACCCTGGTCACCAGAGGCTGCAACTCAGGCCGCAAGCAGCTGCCTGGGGCGTGTCCAAGGAGCAGAGACAACTACTGGACATGAACTTGAAGAAGGTAGTCAGCTGCAGCCACTTTTGGCCAGCATCTGCAGCCAGCAAGCTGGGACTGGCAGGAAATAACCCACAAAAGAAGCAAATGCTATTTCCAGCTCCAGGGGGAGGGGATGCAGGGGGAGGCGGCACTGCAGTTGCTCAGGACACGCTCCTATAGGACCAAGATGGATGCGACCCAAGACCCAGGAGGCCGAGCTGCTCAGATGCAACTGATAAGTTTACTTTAAAAAGGTCTATGATCTTGAGGGCAGACACCAGAATTCCTCTTATAAAGAAAACTGTTTGGGAAAATACCTTGAGGGAGAAAAGACCTTGGGCCAAGATGCTAAATGAGAATACAAAGCCTGAGCTGCTCTGCAAGAGAAAATAAGCGGGACGGAGGATCTGCTGTGGACAGAGATGGAAGAGTGGGGAACAGAGAAGTGTGGGGAAGAGATACGAACCAGCAGGATGGCAGTGGCAAAGGGTTCAAGGGGTGATGAGGCCAGTGGGACCCCACAGAGTTGGGGAGACAAAGGAACATTGGTTGCTTTGGTGGCACATAAGCTCCTTGTCTTTCTCCAGCGCCCAAAATCTCATTAAAACTTATTTATTGTACCTCCAGTGGCTGTGTGCAATGGGGTCTCTTGTGGAAATGAAGGAGGAGACGGGTTTCATGTGTACCATCACCACATGGGATGGAACCGGAGGCATGGAAGCAAGATGCTAAATGAAGAAGGCTGTGAGGGCTAGGATTCCCAGGCACCTTAGGAACAGCTTGTCTTTTTTTGTTTTTTTTTTCCTCTCAAAAAAAATTTTTTAAGAGACAGTGTCTACTGTCACCCAGGCTGGAGTGCAGTGGCATGATCATAGCTCATTGTAGCCTCTAACTCCAGACCTCAAGCAATCCTCCCACCTCAGCCTCCCAAGTAGCTGGGACCACAGGTGCCCCTCACCATGCCAAGCTAACTTTTAAAAATTAGATAGTACAGAAACTTCCCAAAACTGGAAGTTATAAAAAGACATGAGGGATCCGTTCTAATTTGTGTTTAGAGTGTAATGGTCCAGCTCCATTCTTTTACACGTGGATATCCAGTTTTACACAACACTATGAATGTAATGAATGCCACTGAGTCATACACTCAAAAATAGCTAAAATGGCAAATTTTCTGTTATCTCTTTTTAACCACAATTTTAGAAAATTAATTGCAAAACCATTGAATAGTACATTTTATTTATTTATTATTTGTTTATTTATTTTAGAAACAGAGTCTCACTTTGTTGCCCAGACTGGAGTGCAGTGGCGTGATCATGGCTCATTTCAGCCTAGACCTGCTGGGCTCACACGATCCTTCCATCTCAGCCTCCAGAATAGCTGGGACTATAGGTGGGCACCACCCCACCTGGCTAAATTTTTAAAAAATTTTTGTAGAGATGGGCATCTCACTATGTTGCCTAGGCTGGTCTGGAACTCCTGGGCTCAAGTGCTTCTCCTGCCTCGGCCTCCCAAAGTGCTGGGATTACAGATGTGAGCCACCGTGCCCGCCCTGGACCTTACTTTTGTTGCTCAGTTTCTGGTAATTCAGAGTTGTTGTTCTTACAACCTTAGTTGTTCTACAGCCACCTCATATTCCATGGGAGGGATTTACAGGGCTCTTTTAACGAGGCCCCTAAAGACAGGTGTTTGTATCATTTCCAGCCTTTTACTATTACAATGTTGTAGTGAATAACTTTAGACACTGTCATTTATTTTATTTATTTATTTATTTATTTATTTCAGAGACAGGAATCTTGCCATCTTGCCCAGGCTGGTCTCAAACTCCTGGGCTCAAACAGTCCTCCCGCCTCGGCCTCCTAAAATACTGGGATTTATAGGCATAAGCCCCCATGCCTGGCCAATGCACACTGTCATTTAGCTTATGTCAACACCTGAGTGTAGGACACACTCCTGGAGGTGGAATTGCTGGGCCAAAGAGTTTGTTTCTTGTCATTGTGATAGATATTGACAAATGAACCCTCCCAGAAGTTGTGCTGAGTTCTGTTCCCACCAGCAACATAGGTGATGACCTCTTTCTGGAGGAAGGGGGCATCCTTGGGATCCACAGAGCCAGGAATGGAGAGTAGGCCCAGAATTTTGGTATAGATGTTCTATAAACTTATAGTAAGGTTAAGAAAACCGCAACTATCCATATCAGAGTCTTGGTGGGGGGCGGGGTATAACGGAGATCATAAAGGGGCTAAAACACTGGACACCCTCCCTCCGCATTGCTCCTGCATGGGAGTCGGGAATCTTTTCAGGTCCATATGATCTCACCTTGAGGAGCTGTGAGTTCCCAGAAGCCTCTGGGTTACTGATTGCTTGTGGTGAAAATGCCTATGCTACTGAAATCTAACTTTTAAAAAAAAATTATGGGCTGGGCGCAGTGGCTCACGACTGTAATGGGAGGCTACAGCGGGTGTATCACTTGAGGTAAGGAGTTCAAGACTAGCCCATAGTGAAACCCTGTCTCTACAAAAAAAATTAGCCAGACGTGTCATGCATGCTTGTAATCTCAGCTACTCGAGGCTGAGGTGGGAGAATCCCTTGAACCCGGGAGGTGGAGGGTGCAGGAAGCCATGATCGAGTCACTGCACTCCAACCTGGGTGACAAGAGTGAGACTCCGTCTCCAAAAAAAAAAAAAAAAGAACTGGATTGTCTGGCTCAACTCCGGGCACAGCATGCAGGGCCCAGTTCTGCTGTTCTGCTGTTTGTTCTGCTTTCCTCCACATATTGGCATCACCCTCTGGTGCCAAGATGGCTGCTGCATTCCAGGCATCACATCCAGACTCAGACCCAGAGAAGCTGCCCATCCCTACCTGGGTGAGCCTTTGTAGGAACGAGAAACCTCACCCAGCAGCAGAAACCTCACCCAGCAGCGTCTCTTCTGGTCTCATTCACCAGCGCTGCCTGCCGCTTAACCAATCCCTGGCCAAAAGAATAGGACCGCCTGGATGGCTGGACCAATCGCGACCTGCCCTCTGGGCCTGGGGAGAGGCCCGGATGAAGGCTGCAGGACAGGATGGAAGTCTAGACCTCTGTTACCAGCAGTGACTACTTCTGTCTGGGTTGTTGTAACATGTTTGAATTGTATTCTCTTTTAAGTACTGACTAAAAGTTCTGCATTAAACCTTGACTCTTCTTTTAATAATACAAAAGGAATCGAAGTCCTCGTTTGAAAGGGTGAAGAGAGAGAGAGAGGGGGAGGGAGGGAGGGAGGGAGGGAAGTAGACAGAGGGGGAGTAGAATCCAGCCACTGGAAAATCCAGAGTAGCTGGCTTTGCTTAATCCATGCCTGGAAATAACTGCTGGGTTTGCAACAACCTCTCCCCAGGAGACAGACCAAGGAAACTACAAAACTGCAGGAAGGATTGAATGGCCGGGCACGGTGGCTCACGCCTGTTACCCCAACACTTTGGGAGGCCGAGGTGGGTGGATCACCTGAGGTCAGGAATTCCAGACCAGCCTGGCCAGCATGGTGAAACCTCGTCTCTACTAGAAATACAAAAATAAGCCGGTCGTGGTGGCACGCGCCTATAGTCCCAGCTATTAGGGAGGCTGAGGCAGGAGAATTGCTTGAACCCGGGAGGCGGAGGTTGCAGTGAGCTGAGATCGTGCCACTGCACTACAGCCTGGGGGAGAGAGTGAGAATTTGTCTCAAAAAAAAAAAAAAAAAAGGATTGAAGGTGGATTCTGAGGGTACTCTGACCCCATGAACCCAGCATGAAATCTTCCTGGCATTAAGGAACATTGAGGCTGTGGAGGATTGGAAATCCCTCCAGGGAAAACACACTTCTCTTGAGCAGGGTCACAAGGGGTGGGGGCAATGTGGGAGAT
Source organism: Macaca mulatta (assembly GCF_049350105.2). Classification (NCBI taxonomy): domain Eukaryota; kingdom Metazoa; phylum Chordata; class Mammalia; order Primates; family Cercopithecidae; genus Macaca; species Macaca mulatta. The sequence goes on from NC_133424.1 coordinate 57,172,142, forward strand.
GGGGCAAGTCCAAAGACAAGGTCAACAGCAATAATAATAATAACAATGACAGGCATTTGTTGCTTGTTTGCCGGGCCTCTTGCATCCAGTTCTCCCAACATCCCTGTGAGGTGGTGATGCTTATCTCCATTCTCCAGCGGAGGAAGCTGAGGCCCAGAGAGGTGAAGTCATTTGCCACAAAATCCCCCAGCCAAATGCAGGTAGAACCAGGTTTTCAGCCAGACTCACCAGCTCATGGCAGAGCTGCCCTGGAGTCTGCAGCCATTCAGTCTATAGCCGGGCCGCTCCATCCTTCAAGGCAGTTTAACGTCAAGATTCCTGATCTGCCTCAACCTGAGGCCTCTAGAAGATACATCACCCCTGACAAGCTGAAGACGTGTGTCCGGAACACTCAGACACACACAAAGTGCTATGGGTACGCCACACCCCGACCTAGCTGTCTCTTCCTGATGGACCTCACCGGGTAGAAGTGCCTGGCACCGCCTGCCTCGGCTCCCAAGGTCAGCTCTCGCTCCCGAACAGAACTTTCTGAGATGATGATGAAAACGTTCTCCATCTGTGCAGTTCAGTGGAGTAGCCACTGATCACATGAGGCTAGTGAGCACTTGAAAGTGGCTAGTTTGAGGAACTGCATTTTTTAATGCAGTTAATTTTAATTACTTTGAATATATATACACATGTATATACATTTATGTATACATATTTATACACATATATACACTTTTACATATATGTGTATATATTTTTTTTTTTTCAATTTTTTTTTTTTTTTTTTTTTTGGGAGATGGAGTCTTGCTCTGTTGCCCAGGCTGGAGTACAGTGGCACAATTTCAGCTCACTATAACCTCCACCTGTCAGGTTCAAGCGATTCTCCTGCCTCAGCCTCCCAAGTAGCTGGGATTACAGGTGTGCACCACCACAGCCAGCTAATGTTTGTATTTTTAGTGGAGACAGCGTTTCATCCTGTTGCCCAGACTGGTCTTGAACTCCTGACCTCAAGTGATCTGCCTGCCTCTGCCTCCCAAAGTGCTAGGATTACAGGCATGAGCCACCACACCTGGCCTATTCAGTATTTTTTTTTGAGACAGGGTCTCACTCTGTCACCCAGGCTGAAGTGCAGTGTCATGATCAAAGTTCACTGCAGCCTCGACCTCCCAGGCTCAGCAATCCTCCTGCCTCAGCCTTCTGAGTAACTGGAACTACAGTTGAAAGCCACCAAGCCTACCTAATTTTTTAAATTTCTTTGTCTGTAAAGATGGGGTCCTACTATGTTGCCCAGCCTGGTCTCAAATTCCTGGGCTCAAGCAATCTTCCCACCTCAGCCTCTCAGAGGGGTAGGATTACAAGTGTGAGTCACCTGTGCCTGGCCTAAATTTATATTTAAATATGACTAATAACTATGATATTAAACAGCATAACACTAGACCCTCCATCACCCAAGCTCTGTTGATCCAACCAACAGAGCATAGTTGATCTCTCCCACCTCCCAGCCTTACACACACATGCCCCACGCCCTCCTTCCTGCCTCCACTCACCCAAGATATTGCAACCTCCTCAATATGCCTTGATGACTATCTCAGCCTCCACATCCTTGCATTGCTGTTTATGCTGCCTGGTGCATCTCACGCTGTCTCACCCCATCATCTGCCTCATTTCTACTCTCACTCCAGGTCTCAGCTCAGATGCCCCCTCCCGCAGGAAGCCCTCCCTAGCCCTCAGGTTGAATGAGGTGTGTCTCCTTGGGTTCTCCCAGACTTCTGGGCTCCTCCATCTCAGCCCTGATCACCCTGGATCATAATTGTGTGAGAGGGGTCTGCCCACCACACCCTACAGGACTGTGTGCCCTACTGTGGACAGAGGGCAGAGCAGAGATGGTCTCAATCATCACTGTGTCACCAACATCACCCAGCACCCACGACTGGGCACTGGGAGTGTATGCTGGAATGAATGGAGAATGCTTTTTATAAACTAGGCTAAGCCAGGTGTGGTGGGTCACATCTGTAATCCCAGTACTTTGGGAAGCCAAGGTAGGAGGTTCACTTGAGCCCAGGAGTTCAACACCAGCCTGGGGCAACATAGTGAGATCCCATCTCTACAAAACATTAAAAAATTAGCCAGGGATGTTAGTGTACAACTGTGGTCCCAGCTACTCAGGAGGCTGAGATGGAAGGATTGCTTGAGCCCAGGAGTTGGAGGCTACAGTGAGCAATGATCATGCCACTATACTCCAGCCTGGGCAACAGAGTGAGACCCTGTCTTCAAAAAACAAAAAACAAACAAGAATAACACACTTGGAATAAACATGATCCAGAAAAGTACAAAACATACACTCTGGGGCTGGGTGCAGTGGCTCATGCCTATACTCCTAGCACTTTGGGAGGCTGAGGCAGGAGGATCATCTGAGATCAGGAGTCTGAGACCAGCCTGGCCAACATGGCGAAACCCCATCTCTATTAAAAATACAAAAATTAGCCGGGCATAGTAACACATGCCTGTAATCCCAGCTACTCAGAAAGCTGAGGCAGAAGAATCGCTTGAACCTGGGAAGATTGCAGTAAACCGAGACTGTGCCACTGTACTCCAGCCTGGGTGACACAGCGTCTCAAAAAAAAAAACCACACACACTCTTAAAAACTACAAAATAATGTTCGTGAATGGAAAGACAGAGCAAGACCCTGACTCAAGAAAAAAAAAAAAACAGGCCGAGCACGGTGGCTCACGCGTGTAATCCCAGCACTTTGGAAGGCCGAGGTGGGCAGATCACCTGAGGTCAGGAGTTCAAGACCAACATGGAGAAACCCCGTCTCTACTAAAAATACAAAATTAGCTGGGCGTGGTGGCGCATGCCTGTAATCCCAGGTACTCGGGAGGCTGAGTGGGAGGATCACTTGAATCCTGGTGGCAGAGGTTGCGGTGAACCGAGATTACGCCATTGCACTCCAGTCTGGGCAACAAGACGAAACTCCATCTCAAAAAAAATAAATTAATTAAAATAAAAAACCACTAGGCTAACAGCTTTTTTTTTTTTTTTTTTTTTTGAGACAATGTCTCGCTCTGTCACCCAGGCTAGTGTGCAGTGGCGCGATCTCGGCTCCCTGCAACCCCTTGCCTCCCAGGTTCAAGTGATTCTCCTGCCTCAGCCTACACAGTTGCTGGGATTACAAGCACCCACCACCATGCCTGACTAATTTTTGTATTTTTAGTAGAGACAGGGTTTCACCATGTTGGCCAGGCTGGTCTCAAACTCCTCACTTCATGATCTACCCACCTTGGCCTCCCAAAGTGCTGGGATTACAGACGTGAGCTACCGCACCCGGCCTGTCTCAGAGCCTTCAAGTGAGTCAGTCACAGGTGAAATCCCACCTCTGTCTATTGGCAGACTTGTTTCTTTTCCTGGGCCTCTGTTTCCACATCTGTGCAATGGGAACAGTTATTTATGGTGGCTGCTGAATGAGGTAGTGTGTGTTTGAGCAAACCTAGGGGAATTGCTCAAACAGCAGCTGCTATGACTATTGCTATAGTGACTGCTGTTGTAGTCACGCTGAGTGAGAAAAAGAGGTTGAAGAGGGTCAGGGGAGGAGTCCTGGGAAGTTCCCCAGTCACCCTGAAAAACTGGTTCAACCTCTGTCTGTGCTTCCATCCCAGGGAGTATAGGTGGAGCCTCCAGAGCCCATGGACAGGGCATGCTGGGGCTGGGCCAGCCTCAGCGGTGTCTCTAAGGCACCCCTGGGATCCCCACTGAGCTGGCCTACTTCAGACAGCCAGGGCCCACCCCTCTGGCCCCCTTAGTGTCCAGCTCGTGGCCCCTTGGCATTTCCACAAGACGCCAAGATGGAGATTCCCATGGGGACCCAGGGCTGCTTCTCAAAGAGCCTCCTGCTCTCAGGTAAGGAGGAAATAGACCCTAAAGGCCGAGGGGAAAAATGAGGACTCAGCCCAGAGATTGAAGTTTCCTCTTAGAAGTAGGGAAAGATTACCTGAGAGGATGAAATGAGAGTATGATGGGGGAGGGGCAACAGAATCACAGCCTCATTGCCATTTTATCTATGGAATTTTCTATAATGTTAGGACCATGAAGTCAGGAATTTATGTATGTTTGGTTCCCTGCTATATCTCCAGTGTCTAGAAATTGAAGGAAGTTTAGATGTATTATATATAGTTGGTATTATGGTTTATATATTACATATGCCTATAAGTATTAGTTGAATAAATGAATGAATGAATTCAGAGAGTCCATGTGTTTAGAAGCAGGCCACACAGCATCTCAAGGTAGAAAAACCTCTGGATCAATAGGATGGCAAATCTGTGGTATCTATGCCTATGTTCCCACGCCTGCACCCAGGGCAGACATCACTAATCAATCCCAGCATTGTTTCCAATGAGCAGCACTCAGAGTCCTTGCTCCCAGCTGAAGATCTCTATCTAGAGAGGAGCATGCCATGGTCCCTGGCAACACCCCTGATCTCAGCCCTTCCCTATAACTTCCCACAGCCTCAATCCTGGTTCTCTGGATGCTCCAAGGCTCCCAGGCAGCCCTCCACATCCAGAAGATTCCAGAACAGCCTCAAAAGAATCAGGACCTTCTCCTGTCAGTCCAGGGTGTCCCAGACACCTTCCAGGACTTCAACTGGTACCTGGGGGAGGAGATGTATGGAGGCACGAGGCTATTTACCTACATCCCTGGGATACAACGGCCCCAGAGGGATGGCAGTGCCATGGGACAGCGAGACATCGTGGGCTTTCCCAATGGTTCTATGCTGCTGCGCCGCGCCCAGCCTACAGACAGTGGCACCTACCAAGTAGCCGTTACCATCAACTCTGAATGGACTATGAAGGCCAAGACTGAGGTCCAGGTAGCTGGTAAGTGTTAGGGTCTGGGGATAAGGTGAGGAAGCTAATGAGCCCTGAGCAGCTACCATGCACCAGGTGCTGTGCAAACACCATTTCATTTGGTCCTCTCATTCATTCACTTGACACATATTGAGCGTCTACTGTGTACCAGTCCCCAGAGATAGTCTTTAACCCTCACATGCATTAACTAATAAAATATCTATGAAATGCCTGCCTTGTGCCTGACACTGGAGAATGTACCATCTCGTTTACCTTTCACATGCACTGACATTAACCACATTTTAATTGAGCACTTACTGTATGCCTGGTTGTGAGGAATGCATCCCTCAATCTTTATGTTCATAAGGCGAGTATTTACTGATGAATCCACTCGGGGCAAAGTGTGAGGAACAGGATGGTGGACAATAATGACAGCTGGCATTTCTTGGGTACTTGTGAAGAGCCAGGCACCATCTTAAACCTTTTCCCTAAAGCATAGTTTCTCAGCTTCAGCACTACTGATGTTTTGTATTGGCCAGTTCTTCCCACTAGAGGGTTTGTGCGTTGCAGAGATTTCAGCAGCACCCCTGGCCTCTACTCACTGGGTACCAGTAGCACCTTCCTAGTCATGACAATCAAAAATGTCTTCAGATATTACCAAATGTCTCCAGCCTGGGATAAGAATCACCCCTGGTTGAGAACCACTACCCTATATTTACTCATTTTTACCTTAAAACAACTCCATGAGGTGGGTGCCATTATTGTCTCCATTTTACAGATTGAAAAATAGAGGCACGCAGTGGTTATGACTTGCTGAGTAAAGAACATGAACCAGAATGATGTGACATGGGAAGGGGGGTCATCAGGGAGACCTCACTCAAGAAGTGACCTTAGAGGAGAGACAAGAAGAAGGTGATTGAGGGATGGAGGTGCTGTGGCCCCTTGGCATTTCCACAGGATGCAGATCACCCCAGAATTCATATGCTGAAATCCTAAACTCCAAGATGATGGTATTAAAAGGTGGGACTTGGGTCCCACCCAAGCACAGTGGCTCATACCTGCAATCCCAGCATTTTGAGAGCCTGAAGTGGGTGGATCACCTGAGGTCAAGAGTTCGAGATCAGCCTGGCCAACATGGTGAAACCCTGGCTCTACTAAAAAATACAAAGATTAGCTGGGCATGGTGGCAAGTGCCTCTAATGCCAGCCACATGGGAGGCTGAGGCAGGAGAATCACTTGAACCCGGGAGGCAGAGGTTGCAGTGAACCAAGATCATGCCACTGAACTCCAGCCTGGGCAACAGAGCAAGACTCCATCTCAAAAAATAAAAAAGTGGGGCTTGTGGGAGGTGATTAGATCATGAGGGTAGAGCACTTGTAAATAGATTGCATGCCTTTAAAAAAAAAAATTGTGGAGACAGGGTCTTACTGGTATTGCTCAGGCTGGTCTCAAACTCCTGGCCTCAAGCAATCCTTCCACCTTGGCCTCCCAGTCCTGGGATTACAAGAGTAAGCCATCATGCCCAGTCTCGGCTCACTGTAACCTCCACCTCCCAGGCTCAAGTGATCCTCCCACCTCAGCTTCCCATGTAGCTGGGACTGTAGGCGTGTGCCATCACATCCGGCTAATTTTTTTTTATTTATTGGTAGTGACTGGGTTTTGCCATGTTGCCCAGGCTGGTCTCCAACTCCTGAGCTCAGGTGATCCACCCACCTCAGCCTCCTAAAATGCTGGGATTACAGGCGTGAGCCACCACTCCTGGTCCCTAGTTAAATTTTAAAATGGGTTTTGGACAGTGGATAGAAAAAATTTTAGAGAAACGGATGAAATAGGCAAAAGTTAATTCAACACATGCATTCATTTGATTACACAAATCTGCATAAAATGACCCTCTAGTCCGGTTGGAGACAACAGTCCTTACTTCACTCATGGAGCCTGAGGTGGCTTCTCCCCACGTTTCCAGGGCTCCCAGGTCACAGGTGCCCCTTTTGGAAGCTGCACAGCGTGGTCATTAGGGAGTTCAGGTGGCCTGGGTATGATCCCAGCACTGCACTTATAGTGAGCCATCAGGCAAGGCAATTTACTGTTCCATGCCTCAGTTTCCTTATCTGTAAAATGGCATAGAGTTTCTTTGTTGGATCATTGAGAGAACAGTGTGTGTGTGTGTGTGTGTGTGTGTGTGTGTGTGTGTGTGTGTATTTCAAACTTCATAACAACCCTAAGAGCTAGGCATTCGTATTATTCTCATTTCACAGACGAACCAAGTCACAGAGAGATGGAATAATTTGCCCAAGGTCACACAGCCAGTAGGCAGCATTAGGATCTCGTAATCTATGAGCTTAGCTGCCAAGAAGGGTTGGGATAGAACAGATGTCCAGTTTGAGAGTAAAGCGGGGAGGTCAGAGGGTAAGAGCCAGGTAGGCATGGTCTTAATTCTGGCAAGTCCAATTTAAGAATCCTCCGAGTCCCCTACATCTCCTGCAAAACACAGCCCAGAACCTCATCCTTCTGCTAAAAGGATTCAGGTATCATCAACTGAGGTGAGAAAAAGCAAAGCAGATTGGCTCTGGGCTCGATGACTCACATCTGTAATTCCAACACTTTGGGAGGCCAAGGCGGGAGAACTGCTTGAGTACAGGAATTTGAGACCAGCCTGAGTAATTTAGTGACACCTCTTCTTTACAAAAAATTTTAAAATTAGCCAGGAGTAGTGGTGTGTGCCTGTAGCCCAGCTACTTGGGAGACTGAGGTGGGAGGATGGCTTAAAGCCCAGGAATTCGAGGCTGCAGTGAACCACGATCATGACATTGCACTCCAGTCTGGGCAACAGAGTGAGATGCTGTTTCAAAAAAGAAAAAAAAAATCAATTTGATGGGGTAGAGTTGGGGAGCTTGTCAGCAAACAGATTTTGGATGTGCTGAGGATCATATGAAACCCTAGGGAACTGGTGACATTGAGATAGGGGAGAGCTGAGGAGTTCCATCTGGGACATGTTGAAAATTTTTTTAATAGAGATAGGGTCTCACTATGTTGCCCAGGCTGGTCTCGAACTCCTGGGCTCAAGTGATCCTCCCACCTCAGCCTCCCAAATTGCTGAGATTACAAGCGTGAGCAACGCGCCCGGCCCACTGGGACATGTTGGATTTTATGTGCCACCCAGATGGTTGGATACTCAAATCTGAAAAGCAGGAGAAAGCTCTGGGCTAGAAATAGGAAACTGCACCTCAGTTCTCCAGGCAGTCACTGATACAGTCGGTGGGGGATTGGGGGAGCCCTCAGGAGACGTCGCACAGTCCCCCCTCTCTCTCTTTCTTTCTCTCATCCCTCAGAAAAGAATAAGGAACTACCCAGTACACACCTGCCCACCAACGCTGGGATCCTGGCAGCCACCATCATTGGATCTCTTGCTGCTGGGGCCCTTCTCATCAGCTGCATTGCCTATCTCCTGGTGACAAGGAACTGGAAGGGCCAGAGCCACAGGTACAGGGTCCCCAGGCGTCCCTCTCCTGTCTCCTCCCACTGTCTTCTCAAGCCCCGTGGATTCTTCCACAAGTCACATCATCCGGCTCATACACAATCTCATCAAATCTTGGAACTCCTGGGGTGAAAAGGATCTTTCTATCCTGTGTAAAACAGAATTCTGCATTGCAAGGGACAGGAAACCTATTCTTAAACTGACTTACCAAAAACAAGGAATTTTAGACAGGGTCTCGCTCTGTCACCCAGGCTGGAGTGCAGTGGTGCAATCACGACTCACTGCAGCCTCGACCTCCCTGGGCTCAGGTGATTCTTTCACCTCAGCCTCCCAGGTAGCTGAGACTACAGGTGTGCATCACCAGGCCTGGCTAATTTTTTTTTTTTTTTTTTGTAGAGATGAGGTTTTGCCCAGGCTGGTCTTGAACTCCTGGGCTCAAGTGATCTTCCAGCCTTGGCCTCCCAAAGTGCTGAGAATACAGGCATGCGCCACTGTTCCCTGCCCAAAAACAAGGAATTGTTTAATACTACATAACTTATTAACTTCAGGTAGGGCTGCATCCAGGGGCTCAGTGTTCTCAAGTGACTCCTTTATATACTCCTCAACTCTGTATTTTTCTTCGGTGGCTTCATTCTTAGGCAGGCTCTCCCCTGTTGCGACAAGATCACTCCCAAGGGGCAGGCTTATACTCCACCGGTTCAGCCATTCCTAGCAAGGAGACAACCTTGTTCCTGGTAGTTCCAGCAAAAGCCCCAAGTCTACCTCTCATTGGCTTAACTCAGATCACTTGACTTTTCATGACCCAATCACTGTGGCCAGGGGTTGGTGGCCAGGGAAAGCCCTGATTGGCCAAACTTGGGCTATTTGTGCAGCCCCAGAGCCTGGGATAGATCCAACTCCGTTTAATCAAATGAATTGAGAGTGTAGACCAGCCCTCCAAAGGAAAACTGGATGCTATTGTCAAAGAAGGGGAGTGGCCAGCGGCAGGCAAAGCTATCAGATGCCACCTACCTCTTTGTGGGGAGAGAGAGTTGGGGTCCTGTTTCCCCCAGGGAGAGTCTATTCGTGAAAAATTCCTTTCTTATGACATCAGCGTCTTCAGAACTTTGTCTCTTGAAATTGATTCTGAACTGATTGTAGATAAGATGTCTAATTTTTCTGCCACTCACCAGTTCCCAGAATTTGAAAGCAGCAATTTTGTCTCCTTTCCTAACTCTTCCTTATGTGCCATGGATTTCTTCTTCTTCTTCTTCTTCTTCTTCTTCTTCTTCTTCTTCTTCTTTCTTCTTTCTTCTTTCTTCTTTCTTCTTTCTTCCTCTTCTTCCTCTTCCTTCTTCCTCTTCCTCTTCCTCTTCTTCCTTCTTCCTTCTTCCTTCTTCCTTCTTCTTTTTTTTTGAGACAGTCTTGCCGCAGTGCAGTGGAGCAATCTTGGCTCACTGCAATCTCTGCCTCCGGGGCTCAAGCAATTTCGTGCCTCAGCCTCCCAAGTAGCTGGGACTACAGGCATGCACCACAACACCCGGCTAATTTTTTTGTATTTTAGTAGAGATGGGGTTTCACCATGTTGCCCTGAGTGGTCTCAAACTCCTAATCTCAGGCAATCCGCCGGCCTCGGCCTCCCAAAGTACTGGAATTACAGGCGTGAGCCACTGCGCCTGGTCTATTTCTTTTTTCTTTTTTAGAGAGACAAGGTCTTGCTCTATCACCCAGGCTGGAGTGCAGTGGCGTGATCATAGTTTACTACAGCCTCAGACTCCTGGGCTCAAGTGATTCTCCCACCTCAGCCTCCTGGGTAACTGGGACCACAGGCCTGTGCTACCACACCTGGCTAATTATCTGTATTATTATTTTTTGTAGAGATGGGGTCTTGCTATGTTGCCCAAGCTGACCTCAAACTCCTGGCCTTAAGTGATCCTTCCACCTCAGCCTCCCAAAATGCTCGAATTACAGGCATGCACCACCATGCCTAGCTTATTTTTTACTTTTTGTAAAAATAAGATCTCCCTGTGTTGCCCTGGCTGGTCTTGAATTGCTGGGCTCAAGCCATCCTCCCATCTTAGCTCCCGAAGTAGCTGGGACTACAGGAATGCACTATTTCCAAGCTTGCTTGCTTCTTGTTTTGCTCTTGTCGCCCAGGCTGGAATCCAGTGGCGCGATCTCAGCTCACTGCAACCTCCCCTTCACGGGTTCAAGCGATTATGCTGCCTCAGCTTCCTGAGTAGCTGGAATTACAGGCACCCACCACATCGCCTGGCTAATTTTTGTATTTTTAGTAGAGACAGGGTTTCACCATGTTGGCCAGGATGGTCTCAAATCCTGACCTCAGGTGATCTGCCCGCCTTGGCCTCCCAAAGTGCTGGGATTACAGGAGTGAGCCCCTGCACCCAGTCAATTATTATTTTTTGTACTCAAAACTGCACGCACACCTTCCACCCCCTCCCCCCTCTCCATTTTCCTTCATAGGGAAGGAATGTTGCTCTCTGATATTCTACTGTCAATGCTTTACTCCAATTTTCTTCCCCTCTCTTTCCCCGCTAGACTGCCTGCTCCAGGGAGCCAGGGATCTCTGTCCATCTTGTGCTCTGCTGTGTCCCCAGTGCCTTCAGTGACGCCCAGCACATGGTTGGTGCTTGTAAATACTTATTTGGTGAATTAACAAACTCGCTATAGTGGTGTCAAGAGTACTTTTGTTTCAGACTCAAAGTCTCACTCTATTGCCCAGGTTGGGGTGCAGTGGTGCAATCATAGCTCACTGTAGCCTCGACCTCCCTGGTTCAAACTATCCTCCCACCCCGAGTCTCCCAAGTAGCTGGGACCCCAGGTGCGCACCACCACGCCTGGTTAATTTTTGTAGAGACGGAATCTCACTTTGTGGGTCAGGCAGGTCTCAAACTCCTGGCCTCAAAAAATTCTCCTGCCTTGGTCTCCCAGTGTGCTGGGAGTATAGTCATGAGCCACTTCACTTGGTTCCAGTGTACTTTTTAAATTAAGGGTATTCAGGACGGGTGAGTGACTCACACCTGTAATCCCAGTATTTTGGGAGGCCAAGGCGGGTGAATCACTTGAGGTCAGGAGTTCGAGACCAACCTGACGAACATGGTGAAAACCTGTCTCTACTAACAATACAAAATTATCCAAGCATGGGCCGGGTGTGGTGCCTCACGTCTGTAATCCCAGCACTTTGGGAGGCCAAGGCGAGCTGATCACGAGGTCAGCAGATCGAGACCATCCTGGCTAACACGGTGAAACCCCATCTCTACTAAAAATACAAAAAATTAGCCGGGCATGGTGGCGGGTGCCTGTAGTCCCAGCTACTAGGGAGGCTGAGGCAGGAGAATGTCGTGAACCTGGGAGGCAGAGCTTGCAGTGAGCTGAGATTGCACCACTACACTCCAGCCTGGGCAACAGAGCGAGACTCCGTCTCAAAAACAAAAAAAAAATTAGCCGAGCATGGTGGCACACACCTGTAATCCCAGCTACTTGGAAGGCAGAGGCAAGAGAATCCCTTGAACCTAGGAGGCGGAGGTTGCAGTGAGCTGACATCACGCCATTGCACTCCAGCCTGGGCGACAGAGCGAGACTCTGTCTCAAAAAAAAAAAATAAATAAAAATAAAAAATAAATAAGGATATTCAAATGAATCAATATAAAGAGAAACATTAAGGAAATCTAAGACAGATGGATGGAGCAGGACCATGTGGGTGATCTCTGTAAATGGTGATGTCTGTGATGTCTGGAGAACGTTGCTCATTGGCATGAGGTGGTGGCTAGGGAAACTGAGGGACTGCGGATGGGGATTATGGAATAAGAGTCTGGGATAGTTCAGGCCTCATCCTAGCTCACTCTGAAGGAGAGACCATGTGGCTTTCAGGGGCCTGGTGGGATTTCCAGCCTCTCTAAGTCTCTCTCCATCCACCCGAGTGTCTCTCTATCCTAATATCAATTCCCTCCATGTGTCCCCAGGATGGCGACCACAGAGAAACCAGAATTGGGCCCTGCTCATGATGCTGGTAAGGCAAGAGCCCCAGATCTCACTACCTAGCCCTCCTCTCAGCTCCTCCCTTCTCTCCCATAGCCACAAGCCCCCTTATTCTCCCTCACTCAGGGGTCTCCCAATGCACCTGCCCGAGACCTCCTTGGGGCCCCCTGAACTCCACCCACATAATCTGAGCACATCGGCACCACCCCAAACCTGCTTTCTCTCTTCTTCTCAATGGCTGGCACCCCCATCCCATCATGTGAGTGGATCCTATCCACCCCCACAGGCCACTAACAGCCTCCTAGACCCCCCCACACCCAGCTCCTCACTGGTCTCCCAGCCTCCAGACACCTCCAACCCATCCCGAGACAAGATCTTTCTAAAATTCTGATCCTGTTACTCCTCTGCTCAAAGGCCCTCCATGGCTCCCCTGTGCCCTTGGGACAAAGTTTAGTCTCCTTAACATGGTTCTCAAGGCCCTTCATAAGACAGATCAAACATCGTTTCTGAAACACAGCTGGCTCTCACCAGACCTCTGCATTCACCCTCTCCTGCCTTAGCTTCACTCTTACTTCTCTCTACTATCTCAGATGCCCCCTCCAGGAAGCCCTCACTGAGTGCTAGGCTGCTTAGGCACCCCCTCTTGGGTTCCCACCCACCCCTAGTCCCCCCACTCCAGCCCTAAACACTCCAGGTTGTCACTCTGGAGATTGGTCTGTGTCCCCCACAGGACTGTGAGTCCCGGAAGGGCAGGCCCGGGATTGACATGGTCGCCACTGTGTCCCCAGCACTGGGTTTGGCTAGAAGAAGAATTTTCACAAATGTCCGTTGAATAAATAAATAAATGAATGTCAACAGGCAGCCAGAGTGGCCTGTGGGACCCATCTGTCAGCTGGTACCTCCCCTGTCCCCTGTTTCAGGTGACAACAACATCTATGAAGTGATGCCCTCTCCGGTCCTCCTGGTGTCCCCCATCAGTGACATGAAGTCCATAAACCCAGCCCAGGTGAGTCCCATCCCCAGCCTCTCCCCTGAAGCCAATGCTAACAGGCACCTCCCCTCTGAGCTGGCTGTGGTCCTCTGGGCCACCTTGACACCAAGTCTGGGAATCTCAACTCTCTATATATTGTTCCCTGTTTGTAAAAATCCTAAGGAAAAGAGACTGGAAGGAAACAGCACAACAGAAGCAGCATTTGTCTCTGGGGTGTGAAGGGTGCTGGGTGGGTTTTATCTTCTTTTCTTTTATACTTGTCTGTGTTTTCTGCACTGAGCAGCTATTCCCTTTATAATGGGGAGGTTTTATATATATAACAAAAAGTGTATAAAAATGAGTTACTTAGGCTGTGCGCGGTGGCTCATGCCTATAATTCTAGCACTTTGGGAGGCTGAGGTGGGTGGATCACCTGAGGTCAGGAGTTTGAGACCAGCCTGGCCAACATGGCAAAACCCCATCTCTACTAAAAATGCAAAATTAGCCAGGTGTGATGGTGCATGCCTGTAATCGCAGCTACTTGGGAGGCTGAGGAAGGAGAATCGCTTGAACCCAGGAGGTGGAGGTTGCAGTGAGCTGAGGTCATGCCACTGCACTCCAGCCTACGTGACAGGAGCGAGACTCCGTCCCAAAAAAAAAAAAAAAAAAAAGAGGTTATTTAGATTAAATAAAAAGAAAAACTTAGCTGGGCATGATGACTCACGCCTATAAATCCCAACACTTTGGGAGACCAAGGTGGGAGAATCACTTGAGGCCGGGAATTTGAGACCAGCCTGGGGAACATAGCGAGACAAATCTACAAAATTTTATATCTACAAATATCTACAAAATTTTAGCTAGCCATGGTGGTGTGCACCTATAGTCCCAGCTACCAGGGAGGCTGAGGAGGGAGGATCCCTTGAACCCAGGAGTTTGAGGCTGCAGTGAGCCATGATTGCACCACTGCACTCTGGCCTGGGTGACAGAGCAAGATCCTGTCTTTTTCTAAAAAAGCGAAAAATAAGAGAAACTTAAAACACTAAGGCTAAGAGCTTAGAACCAGAGGTGTTGACAGGGGTAGACTGAGAGTTAACGGAGTGGTTGACAGGATACCACACAAAGCTGGGGCCCAGTACCCATTTGTCAGAAGAGAACGCTGAGGTGCAAGGGAGCTAATCCCCTCTGCCCAGGGGCCTCGCAGTCTGGGAGGGATGATGGGGACTTGGAATCTGAGAGTGTCCCAGAACCAAAGGTCAAAGATTAGAGGGTGGGGGTGCCGAGCGCCCACTCACCTGTGTCCTTGCCTTGCAGCCCCTGCCCACGCTCCCACCCCTACAGGCGGGGCCAGAGAACCACCAGTACGAGGTATGGAGCTGGGAGCTGGGAGGGGTGGTGGGGATCCCATGGATCCAGGAGCCCCGAAGCCTGGGTGGGGAGGGGTCAAGACAACCAAAACTGGGGGCTCTCCTCCCCTTGTCCCCACAAGCCTCATGGTCTCAGCTCTCGGAGAAGCCCAAACCGCCTCCCTGAGAGACCCTGGCAAGTCCCTTTTCCTCCCAAGGCTGTGATTTCCTTCTTTGCAAAAGGGATCCAAAACTTTGAATTTGCACGGGAGGAACAAGGCCCAGAGAGGGACAGGGGATTGCCCGGGGCCACACAGCCAGTCGGGTCCCCAGTGAAACCCCACCACAGGGCTCAGTCCCTCTCCATCCCCTCCTGTCTGCTGTCTGTCCCTGTGGCTCTGTCTCTCTCTGAGTGGCCTACATATGTCTGTGTGTCTGTCTTCCCCTTTCTTAGACTCTCTCTCTCTCTCAATTTCTCTGGCTGTGTCCTTTTTAATCTCTCTTTCTCTGTTTCCAGTTTGTTCATGCTGCCTTGTCTAAGATGCATCTCTTTACACATCTTTGTTTCTCTGCATCTCTCTCTCCATTCTCTCCATTCTCTGTCTCCCCTGCCTCTTTGTCTCTGTCACTGTGTCCACCTCATTTCCTGGTTCTTCCAGGACCTCTTTTCTCTGCGTCTCACTCTCTTTCCACCTTGCTCTTCCATTCTTTCTCTCTCTATATTTCTCCCCATCTCACTCTGTCTTTCATCCTCTGTCCCTCTCTGTCTCCCCAAGACTCTCACCCTCCACCCAGTCATAATTCTGTTCTCTCTCCCCCCCAAGCAGGACCTGCTAAACCCCGACCCTGCCCCCTACTGCCAGCTGGTGCCAACCTCCTGATGAGTCCTGGCCCAGGCCAGCCGGGGAGAAGACAAGGCCCTAGCCCTCCCTTGGGAGCCTCACACCTGAGACCAGCAGCACAAGGCCATGGGGAGCTGTGGGGCCGATGAGGTGGACTCGGCCAAGGACTCAGCAGCACATGGGGCAGGTGTCCTGGCAGGGGGACAGGAGACTGTAACAGGCCTGGGTCCCTGTACAGCCCCTGAATGCATGCCCACCTTCGGTCTGTTCCTTCCAGCAAGCTGGCCTGGGCCATGTGCCTGTGAAAATCAGGCTCTGGCCCCTTTCCCTGCCAAAGTCCCCCAAGATCTGGATATCTGGGGACAAGGGGGTGGCCTCAGGCCTGCCTCCCAGGCAGTTGGCTGGGCTCCCAACTGTCTGTCCTCAATGCCCTACCCCAACTCCACCAGTGACCCTGAGTCTTTTCCCCTGGGGACAAGGCAGACACCTCGCCATGCAGGCCTCAGGTGGCAGAGAGGCCCAGCCTTACAGGCCTGTGGCCCCACACGCCAGTCCCAGCAAGGTGACCATGGCTGCCGGACCCCTTCCCTGTTCAGGCAGGCCCAGCCGCTCTCAGAAACCGCTGCCAGCTGCTGGCCTTGGCCCCCACCCTGAATCTCACCGAGTCCCTCTGGGCAGCAGCTCCCTTCTCCACCCCACCCCAGCCCCGGTCCCAAATGTGGCCTCACCTTGTCCTCCCCTCCCCCAATCTACGCATTCATTCAGCAATAAATGAGCCTTTGCTGTATGCCAGACCCAGTTCTAGACTCTTGCAGCCTTGATAGAAAGTAAAACAAAACTCCTGCTTTCCCAGAGGGTCGCTCTGGCAGGGGAGAGACTCAGGAAATAAAATAATGAACATGCACTGTCTGTCAGATGGGGATAAGTGTATTGGAGAAATGGAGGGGAGTCGAGAGTATTGGGGGACTGAGATTTTTAATTAGAGAGGGCAGAGAGGTCCTCGCTGAGAAGGTGACAAATGAGCAAAGACTTGAAGGAGGGGAAGAAGGGAGCCTTGTGGGGCTCTGGAGGAAGAGCATTCCAGGCAGAGAGAATAGCAAGTGCAAAGGCCCCGGGGCAGAAGCATGCCTGGCACATTTAAGGAGCAGCAAGGCGGCTGGACATGGTGGCTCACGCCTGTAATCCCAGCACTTTGGGAAGCCAAGGCAGGCAGGTCACTTGAGGTCAAGGGTTCAAGACCAGCCTGGCCAACATGGTGAAATCCCATCTCTATTAAAAATACAAAAATTAGCCGGGCATGGTGGTGGGCGCCTGTAAATAAAGAGAGACTCAGGAAATAAAATAATGAACATGTGCTGTCTATCAGATGGGGATAAGTGTATTGGGGAAATGGAGCAACTGGGGAGGCTGAGGCAGGAAAATTGCTTAAACTGGAAGGCGGATTTTGCAGTGGGCCAAGATCACACCATTATACTCCAATCTGGGTGACAGAGCAAGACTCCGCCTCAAAAAAAAAGAGCAGCAAGGAGGCCAGTGTGGTGGAGAGAGTGGGGAAGCAGGAAAGGGTGGGTGGGTGTTGATGTCAGGAGATGGACGGAGGGGCACGTGGCACAGGGCCAGGAAAGGCACTGCCAAGACTGTGGCTCTGGGAGGCAGGGTGCTGTGAAAGGCTGAATAACGGGCCCCCAGTGACGTCTACATCCTAACCCCTATGAATGTTACGTTATATGACAAAAGAATACAGCTGTGATTAAGTTCAGCATCCTGCTTTTGGGAGATTATCCTGGATTGCCCTGGCAGGCTCTTCATGTAATCACACAGGTCCTTATAATCAAGAAGGACACAGGAAGCGTGAGTCAGAGGGGCTATGACAACAAAGGAAGCAAAACCCTTTGAAAATGGGAAAAGGAGCCGAAAGTCAAGGCAGCACTTCAGAGTCAGAACAATTCAGTGTGAGAAAGATTCCGTGGGCCATTGTGAGTGTTGAAGACAGAAGGGGGCCATGAGCTAAGGAATGCAAGAAACTTCTAGAAGCTGGAAGAGGGCCAAGCTCGGTGGCTCACGCCTGCAGTCCCAGCACTTTGGGAGGCCAAGGTGGGAGGATCACTTGAGGCCAGGAGTTGGAGACCAGCCTGGGCAACATAACAAGACCCCGTCTCTAAAAAAAAAAAAAAAAAATCAGAGCCAAGGGTGGTGGCTCACGCCTGTAATCACAGCACTTTGGGAGGCCGAGACAGGGGGATCACTTGAGGTCAGGAGTTCAAGAACCAGCCTGGCCAACAAGGGGAAACCCCATCTCTACCAAACATACAAAAATTAGCCAGGCATGGTGGCAGGCGCCTGTAATCCCAGCTACTGGGGAGGCTGAGGCAGGAGAATCGCTTGAACCCAGGAGGCGGAGGTTGCGGTGAGCCAAGGTCACGCCATTGCACTCCAGCCTGGGTGACAGAGCGAGACTCTGTCTCAAAAAAAAAAAAAAAAAAAAAATCAGAATTGGGGAAAGGCAAGAAAATGGATTCTCTTCTTAGAACCTCCAGAAAGCAACAGTCCCGCTGAAACCTTGGCTTTAGTACAGCAAGGCCCCTTTTGGATTCTTGATCTCCAGAACTGTAAGATAAAAAAACTTGTGTTGTTCTAAGCCACTGAACTTGTGGCAATGTTTTACAGGAAACGGGAAACTAATACAGAGGATGAGGAAGAAATCACAGAAGGGGAAGTTGCGTCTCATGCTGACTCAGTATGCAAATACTCCCTGGAAGACTTCTCCTTCCCCAGACCACTCTAGACACCCAATGCCTGGGCCTTTGACCGCCTTGCTAAGATGGTCAACCAGGTCAGCCAGGTAGCCAGGGCCCAGGGCTAGAAGTGTGAGGGATTCCACCTTTTCTCTCTCTTCTTTTTTTTCTTTTTTGAGACAGAGTCTTGCTCTTTCGCCGAGGCTGGAGTGCAGTGGCGCGATCTCAGTTCACTGCAACCTGCGCCTCCCAGGCTCAAGCAATTCTCTTGCCTCAGCCTACCACGTAGCTGAACTGCAGGTGCACACCACCTCACCCAGCTACTTTGTGTGTGTGTGTGTGTGTTTTCAGTAGAGACGAATTTCACCATGCTGGCCAGGCTGGTCTCGAACTCCTGGCTCTGCAGGCAGGAGGACTGAAATCCATGGTGGCAAATGCCTGTAATCCTAGCACTTTGGGAGACCAAGGCAGGCAGATTACTTGAGGTCAAGAGTTCAAGGCCAGCCTAGCCAACATGCTGAAACACTGTCTCTACTAAAAATACAAAAATTAGCCAGGCATGGTGGTAGGTTGAGACAGGAGAATCACTTGAATCCGGGAGGCAGAGATTGCATTGAGCCGAGGTCATGCCACTGCACTCCAGCCTGGGCAACAGAGCAACACTCTAAAACAAAACATTGACAGAATTCGGTTCTGGTTTGGATACAGGGGATTGGAGAGAAGAGTGTGCCAGTCATTGGTTTGTTCATCATTTCAATGAACATTTATTGAGCATCTGCTGTGGACAGCCCTATTCTAGGCTCTGGGGAGACAGCCATGAACCAGACAGTGATGCCTGCTTTTGGAGAGCTGACCTGCTAGTGGGAGAAAGGCCACAGACAAAGCGCATGGAACACAATGTCAGGGGTGATGAAGCTATGAAGGAATGGAGCAGATGCTGGAACTGGCATGCTGAAGAGGTGCTGGAGAGGGTCATCTCCTGGGGGATGCTTCGAGCAATGGGAGGGTGTGGAGCAGGAGTGTTGCACACACTGTGACTGGGCCAGGTTTGCAAGAGAAATCAAAACATGGCCACACAAACACTTCTGTGTAAATGTTCACAGCAGCATTATTCACAATGGCCAGAAAGTAGAAATAACCCAAATGTCCATGAGCAGATGAATGGGTTTTTTGTTTGTTTTGTTTATGTTTTTGTTTTTGTTTTGAGACAGTCTCACTCTGCTGCCCAGACTGGAGTGCAAAGGTGCAATCTTGGCTCACTGCAACCTCCACCTCCTGGGTTCAAGCCATTCTCCTGCCTCAGCCTCCCGAGTAGCTGGGACTTCAGGCATGCACCACCATGCCCGGCTAATTTTTGTATTTTTAGTGTAGACGCGGCTTCACCATGTTGGCCAGGCTGGTCTCAAACTCCTGACCTCAAGTGATCCACCCGCCTCGGCCTCCCAAAGTGCTGATTATAGGCATGAGCCACTGCACTCAGCTGGATATGTATTTTTTAAAATAGAGATGGGGCACACCAACATGGCACAAGTATACATATGTAACAAACCTGCACGTTATGCACATGTACCCTAGAACTTAAAGTATAATAATAATAAATAAATTAAAAATAAATAAAATTAAAAAAAAATAAAATAGAGATGGGGTCTCACTATATTGCCCAGGCTGGTCTTAACTTTCTGGGTCAAGCAATCCTCCTGCCTCAGCTTCCCAAAGTGCTGGGATTATAAGCATGAGCCATCACTTCAAGTCAGGATAAATGAATAAACATATATGGTACAGTCAGCCTGGCACAGTGGCTCATGCCTATAATGCCAGCACTTTGGGAGGCCGAGGTGGACCGGATCACCTGAGGTCAGGAGTTTGAGACCAGCCTGGCCAACATGGAGAAACCCTGTCTCTACAAAAATGTAAAAATTAGCCGGGTGTGGTGGCAGATGCCTGTAATCTCAGCTACTCGGGAGGGTGAGGCAGGAGAATTGCTTGAACCTGGGAGGTGGAGGTTGCAGTGAGCCAAGATCGTGCCACTGCACTCCAGCCTGGGCGAAAAGAGTGAGACTCTGTGAGACTCTGTCAAAAAATATATATATATGGTACAGTCATGCACCACGTAACATTTCCATCAACCACTGACCACATGTATGACAGTGGTCCCATAAGATTATAATACCGTTTTTTGTTTGTTTGTTGTTTTGTTTTGTTTGTTTGTTTTAGAGAAGGTCTCACTCTGTTGCCCAGGCTGGGGTGCACTGGCACAATCTCAGCTCGCTGCACCCTCCACCTCCTGCGTTCAAGTGATTCTCCTGCCTCAACTTCCTGAATAGCTGGGATTACAGGTGTGCACCACCATGTCCAGCTAATTTTTGTATTTTTAGTAAAGTCAGGATTTCATCATGTTGGCCAGGTTGGTCTTGAACTCCTGACCTCAAGTGATCCACGTGCCTTGGCCTCCCAAAGTGCTGGGATTACAGGCAGGAGCCAGGACACCTGACTGTCATACCGTATTTTTACTGTATCTTTTCTATGTTTAGATACAGGAATATTTATCATTGTGCTACAATTGCCTACAGTTTTCAGCCACAGACTGTGCAAGTTTGTAACCTAGGAGCAATAGCCTGTACCCTATACCCTAGGTGTGTAGTAGGCTTTACCATCTAGGTTTGTGTAAACACATTCTATAATGTTCACACAACAATGAAATCGCCTAAGGACTTGTTTCTCAGAACATATCCTCATCATGAAGCGATGCATGGCTGTATTATCCGGGGAACATTATTCAGCCATGACAATAAATGAAGCCCTGATACATACTGCAGCAAAGAAGACCCAGAAAACGCTGTGCTAAGTGCAAGAAGCCAGATGCAAAGGACTCCATATGGTAGGATCCCATTTCTATGAAATGCCCAGGTAATTCATCAAGACAAAAAGTAGATGTAGTAGTTGTTAGGGTTGAGAAGAAGGGCGGAATGAGGAAGTGACTGCTCGTGGATACAAGCTTTCTCTTAGGGGTGATAGGATGTTCTCAATTTTTTTTGTTGTTTGTTTTATTTTGTTTTGTTTTTTGAGATGGAGTCTTGCTCGTTCACCCAGGCTGGCATGATCTCAGCTCACTGCAACCTCCGCCTCCCGGGTTTAAGCGATTCTCCTGCCTCAGCCTCCCGAGTAGCTGGGATTACAGGTGTATGCCACCATACCTGGCTAATTTTTGTATTTTTAGTAGAGACAGGGTTTGTTGGCCAGGCTGATCTCGAACTCCTGAACTCAGGCAATCCGCCCACCTCAGTCTCCCAAAATGCTGGGATTACAGGCATGAGCCACTGCATCCAGCCATGTTCTCCAATTGGTTGTAACTATGGCTGCACAACTCTGTGAATATACTAAAAGCTGTTGAAGTATACCCTTTATTTTGGTTTTGTTTTCGTTTTAAGAGACAGGGTCTTGCTCTTTCACCCAGGCTGGAGTGCAGTGGTTGCGATGTGGGCTCATTGCAGCCTCAACCTCCTGGGCTTAAGCAGTCCTCCTTCCTCAGACTCCTGAGTAGCTAGGATTACAGGCATGCGCCACCATGCCCAGCTAATTTTTGTATTTTTAGTAGAGATGGAATTTCGCCACATTGCCCAGGCTGGTCTCGAACTCCTGACCTCAAGTGATCTGCTTGCCTTGGCCTCCCAAAGTGCTGGGATTACAGGTGTGAGCCATGGTACTCAGCCAACATTGTATGCTTTACATGGATGAATTGTGTGGTATATGAATTACACCTCAAAACTGTTTAAAAAAGAAGAAAGGATGGAGACTTTCTGAACCTAATCTGGTTCAGAGGCTGCCAGATTCGCAAAAAATTTTAAAAAGAAAGAAAGAGCCGGGCGCGGTGGCTCAAGCCTGTAATCCCAGCACTTTGGGAGGCCGAGACGGGTGGATCACAAGGTCAGGAGATCGAGACCATCCTGGCTAACCCGGTGAAACCCTGTCTCTACTAAAAAATACAAAAAACTAGCCGGGCGAGGTGGCGGGCGCCTGTAGTCCCAGCTACTCGGGAGGCTGAGCCAGGAGAATGGCGTGAACCCGGGAGGCGGAGCTTGCAGTGAGCTGAGATCCGGCCACTGCACTCCAGCCTGGGTGACAGAGTGAGACCCTGTCTCAAAAAAAAAAAAACGGGTGGGGGAGGGAGGAGGAGTGGGGGGAGGGAAGAGGTGGAGAAAGAAAAGAAAGAGAAAGAAAAAAGAAAGGGAAAGAAAGTGAGGAGGGAAAGAGGGAGGGAGAGTGGAGAGAGAAAGCAGGCGGGTTTGAGAATTCAGTCCTGAGTCTGCAGGAGGGGACAGCTGGAGACCGGGGTCGGGGTGTGGGAGTGGGGACAGTGAATATGAGTGCTCCTTGTAGCACCTGACTCATTGTCGCTCCAGAAATGTCACCTTCTTTCACTGTTTGGGGTTTGTGCTTATTGGGTCGTCACTATTGCCTGACTTGCTGCAAGACAGGGTCAGCCCGGAGCCAGCAGGGGGCAGCAGAGGACCACACAGACCCAAGCACAAGCCCAGCAGCTACCCGGAGCCCCTCAATGCACCCACCCTGTCTCTGCTCTTTTTTACCCCGCTGGGAACCCAGAGAGTCTATCCAGCTGCCCAAGGCCAAACCTGGACACCTCCCTCCCCACTCTCACTGCAGGCACCAAGCCCTGCCCTCCAGGCCTCTTGAACTTGGCCTTCCCCTGTCCCTGCAGCCCAGCCCTGGGCCAGGCAGCTTCTCTCCTCTCCCTGCCCCAGCCTCCCACCCGGACTCCTCCCCACTCCCTTTCTCCTACCACAAAGCAGCCCAAAGGATCTTTCTAAAGCCCAAACTCAACCTAGCCCACTCCTGCTCAAAACCATCCGTGGCTCCCCAGTGCCCTCAGAGTC
Organism: Macaca mulatta; assembly: GCF_049350105.2. Classification (NCBI taxonomy): domain Eukaryota; kingdom Metazoa; phylum Chordata; class Mammalia; order Primates; family Cercopithecidae; genus Macaca; species Macaca mulatta. Next base: position 57,195,207 of record NC_133424.1, read on the forward strand.
CAAGCTCCTCACCACAGCCTCTAACACCTGCAAAGTCCAGGGGATGCTCAGTCTCACCTCTCAGCACCCACCACCCTCTCACCCTTGCCCCTCGTCTACAGTCCACCGGATTTAACTTCTTTCTGTTTCCCCACACACTGTGTTCCATCTCACTTCTAGGCCCTTGCACACCCCCAGGCACACAGTTCCACTCTTCCTGCCCACCCCATTCACCCTCCAAGTCTCAACTCAGCTCCTCCTCCAGGAAGCCCTCCTTGACTCCCAAGCTGGGTCAGATCCCTCCTGTGAGCTCACCCACCCCAGCCCTGCCCACTCTGGGCCATCACTGCCTGGGGATGGGTCTGTCCCACTGGACTATGAGCCCTATAAGCACAAGTGCTGTCTCCATCACTGAAGGGCTCCAGCACTGACCAGCACAAGGCAGAGGCCCAAGGAGTGTGGATGCTCGTTAAACACATCCTTCCCTTTCCCAACCTAGCAGTCCCCATTCATTCATTGACAAACATTTATTGAGCAATTACTATCTCCAAACTCTGTTACATGAACTTGACTGGCATGAGAGAGGTGAAGATGAACCAACCCAGCTCCTACCCTTAGGAAGCTTGAGGTCTAGTAGGGGAGATGACCTGGAACTAATGTAATAATAATAATTAATAATAAACATTATTGAGCATTTACTATACGCCATGCACTGTGCTAAGGGCTTTACATTTATTCACTGATAACCTCACAACTGTTCTGGAAGGAAGTTTTTCCATTAAAAGTAATGGCAAGCCAAGTGCAGTGGTTCACGCCTGTAATCCCAGCACTTTGGGAGGCCGAGGTGGGCAGATCACCTGAGGTCGGGAGTTCGAGACCAGCCTGACCAACATAGAGAAAACCCGCCTCTACTAAAAATTAGCTGAGCATGGTGGTGCATGCCTGTAATCCCAGCTACTTGGGAGACCGAGGCAAGAAAATCGCTTGAACCCAGGAGGCAGAGGTTGCGGTGAGCTGAGATCACGCCGTTACACTCCAGCCTGGGCAACAAGAGTGAAAATCCATCTCAAAAAAAAAAAAAAAGGAATGGCAAATTGGCCGGGCGCAATGGCTCATGCCTGTAATCTCGGCACTTTAGGAGGCTGAGGCGGGCAAATCACAAGGTCAGAAGTTCAAGACCAGCCTGGTCAACATGGTAAAACCCGGTCTCTACTAAAAATACAAAAATTAGCTGGGCGTGGTGGCAGGTGCCTGTAATCCCAACTACTTGGGAGGCTGAGGCAGAAGAATCGCTTGAACCCGGGAGGTGGAGGTTGCAGTCAGCCAAGATGGTGCTACTGCACTCCAGCCCAGGCGACAGTGCGAGACTCTGTCTCAAAAAATAAAATAAAATAAAATAAAATAACTCACACCTGTAATCCCAGCACTTTGGGAAGCTGAGGCAGGTGGATCATGAGATCAGGAAATTGAGACCATCCTGGCTAACACAGTGAAACTCCATCTCTACTAAAAATATAAAACATTAGTCGGGTGTGGTAGCATGTGCCTGTAGTCTCAGCTACTCGGGAGGCTGAGGCAGGAGAATCGCTTGAACCCAGGAGGTGGAGGTTGCAGTGAGCTGAGATGGTGCCACTGCATTCCAACCTGGGTGACAGGGCAAGACTCTGTCTCAAAAAAAAAAAAAAAAAAAAAGTAATGGCAAAACTGCAATTACTTTTGCACCAACCTAGTACTATGATTATTCCCATTTTACAGATGAGGAAATTGAGGTTAAGTAAGTGAAGCTGGCCAGGCACAGCGGCTCATGCCTTTAATCCCCTGACTTTAAAAGGCAAAGGCAGAAGGACCTCTTGAGCTCAGGAGTCCAAGATGAACCTGGGTAACATAGTAAGACCCAGTCTGTACACATAAAAAAATTATTTATTTACTTTTATTTATTTATTTATTTTGAGATGGAGCCTCTCTCCATCACCCTGGCTAGAGTGCAGTGGCATGATCTCGGCTCACTGCAACCTCTGCCTCCTGGGTTCAAACAATTTCCGGCTTATTTTTGTATTTTTAGTAGAGATGGGGGTTTTACCATGTTGGCCCCGCTGGTCTTGAACTCCTGACCTCAAATGATCCACTCACCTCAGTCTCTCAAAGTGCTGGGATTACAGGCGTGAATCACCACACTGGGCCAAAAAATTTTAAAAATTAGCCAGATGTGGTGGTGTGTGCCTGTGGTCCCAGCTAGTTGGGGGACTGAAGTGGAAGGACTACTTAACTCCAAGAGGTCAAGGCTGAGGTGAGCCGTGATTGTGCCACCACACTCCAGCCTGGGCGACAGAGCGAGACCCTGTCTCAAAAAAAAAAAAAAAAAAAAGGTGAGGTCACACAGGGTATCAGTGGACAAGCTGAGAACGAAACCAAAGTCTTTCTAACGCCGAAACTTTGTCTTCTGCTCATTCCAACCTGAAAGGAAGGTGAACCAAGATGAAACCAGTGCCCATTCAAGCGGGGTCTGTGTGTCCAAGGAGAGCTGTCTGCCCTCTACAAAGGGCACAGAGGAGAGAATGATGCTTAACCCAAAGGAGGTCTCGCTGATGGTGGAATTTCAGGCACTGTAAGTACGTTTGGCCTAATGAGGTTGAGACCAATGTCCTTGACTGGAACTAAGATGCTCCTCCATGCCCATCCTCGGCTCCCAGGCCCTCCACCCAAGTTCTGCCCACCAGGGGACACTGCTTCCCTCTGCCACCTCTTCTTCCCACGAGCCCTGGTACACCCTACACTCTCAGGGCTGTGGCTCCTTGCTTTACAAATGAGTAAGTTGGTGGCAGGGAAGGAAGTGGGCTGGGCCATGACCAAGAGTCATTATGATTCACGGGGAAAACCCTGCCCTCCCGATTCAACTCTGTGTGCAAAAAGGCTTTGTGCGGGTTCCCAGGGTCACACAGTCAATATATGTAGATAGACCACTAGAGGTATACACAGCCCCCTCACCACCGTCCACCAACTCCCCCACCCCCAGGTCTGCCTACAGCCCTGGATGGGGATCCTGTACCTGGGGGAGGTGTGGACAGGTATGGGTTGAGGTTTTGTTTATATGTTGAACACACTGGGGTTCCAGGTAAGTTTCTGTCAGCAAAAAGCACTTCACTGCTGAGGCAGAAATTTCAAAATATTGAACCACTTTTGGATCCTGGCAGAAGGGAATTTTCCCAGGGTGATAAAAGTGTTCTAAAATTAGATTTGAGTGATGGCTGCCCAAAAGGAATTATGATATTATTAAAGAAATCATGGCTTTTCTGAACAACTGAAAACTCGAACACTGAGTATTTGAAGATATTAAGGAATTGTTGATTTTTACGTTCACTGTTTTGGTGAAATGATGGCATTGTGAGAGTGTTTATAAAATGAGTCCTGGCCGGGCGCGGTGGCTCAAGCCTGTAATCCCAGCACTTTGGGAGGCCGAGATGGGCGGATCACGAGGTCGGGAGATCGAGACCATCCTGGCTAACACGGTGAAACCCCGTCTCTACTAAAAATACAAAAAACTAGCCGGGCGAGGTGGTGGGCGCCTGTAGTCCCAGCTACTCAGGAGGCTGAGGCAGGAGAATGGCGTGAACCCGGGAGGCGGAGCTTGCAGTGAGCTGAGATCCGGCCACTGCACTCCAGCCTGGGCGACAGAGCGAGACTCCATCTCAAAAAAAATAAAATAAAATAAAATAAAATAAAATGAGTCCTTATCTTTTAAAGATACAGGCGGAAATAGCTATAAAATGATCTGATGGCTGGGATTTGCTTTCAAATAATACAGGAGAGGGCCGTGGGTGAGGAGAGGGAACCAGATTGCTCATGAGCTGAGTGACGGGTATGTGGTTGCTAGGGGAGACACTTCTCTCTGCTTTCAATGGGTGTGTAAAATTTCCCATAATAAAAAAGTGGTTTTTAAATTGTTTTAACCATTGGCCTGGTGCAGTGGCTCAGGCCTGTAATCCCAGCTAGCACTTTGGAAGGCAGAGGTGGGCAGATCGCTTGAGGTCAGGAGTTCGAGACCAGCCTGGGCATCCTGGTGAAACCCCATCTCTATTGAAAAAATATAAAAATTACCTGAGTATGGTAGCATGCACCTGTAATCCCAGCTACTTGAGAAGCTGAGGCAGGAGAATCGCTTGAACGCAGGAGGCAGAGGTTGCAGTGATCTGAGGTTGTGCCACTGCACTCCAGCCTGGGAGACAGAGTGAAACTCCATCTCAAAAAAAAAAAAGAAAAAATTGTTTAACCATTCTAATGGAACGAGAAAAGAATTCTAAAAAATTCTTTTTTTTTTTTTTTTTTTGAGACAGAGTCTCACTCTGTCCCCCAGGCTGGAGCGCAGTAGCGCGATCACAACTTACTGCAGCTTCCGTCTCCTGGGTTCAAGTGATCCTCCTGCCTCAGCCTCCAGAGTAGCTGAAATTACAGGCATGTGCCACCACACCTGGCTAATTTGTTTTTTTTTTTTTTTTTTTTTTGAGACAAAGTTTCGCTCTTGTTGTCCAGGCTGGAGTGCAATGGTGTGATCTCGGCTCACTGCAACCTCCGCCTCCTGGCGGAGTTCAGGAGGTTCAAGCAACTGTCCTGCCTCAGCCTCCCTAGTCGCTGGGATTACAGGCGCACGCCACTACGCCCCGCTAATTTTGTATTTTTAGTAGAGACGGGATTTCTCCATGTTGGTCAGGCTGGTCTCGAACTCCTGATCTCAGGTGATCCTCCCGCCTTGGCCTCCCAAAGTGCTGGGATTATAGGTGTGAGCCACTGTGCCCGGCCTTTCTTTTTATTTTATTTTTGGTAGAGATGGTACTCACTGTGTTGCCCCAGCTGGTCTGAAACTCCTGAGCTCAAGCAATCCTCACACCTCAGCCTCCCAAAATGCTGGGGTTATAGGAGTGAGGCACCATGCCTGACCCAGGCCTAACCATCATTCCCAATCAAGTCCAACCCCTTCCCACTTTCCTGAAGGGAAAAATGAGGTGGAGAGAGAGGAAGGAACCCCTAACCAGGTCCCTTTAGGGTCCTCACAGAACCCTGGCACTCTCTGCTGGCCTCTATCCCCCTAACTCTGACCTTCACTCCCTCCCCTCCAGCACCTTCCAGAAAAGCTCTAGGTGGCTGGTCCCCCTCTGACCACCTTCTCCCACTTTCCCCTGCCCCTCACTCAGCTCCGGCCACACCAGGCTCCCTGGCGTCCTTATGCTCATCACAGCCTCTCCTGCCCCAGGGCCTTGAATTCACTTGTGCCTTCTACCGAAAACACCGTCCTCCCACACACCCACAGGCTCCTCCTCTGTCACCTCCTTCAGGCCAGAAAGCGCCACCACCACCTCCCAAACTAAAACAGCAACCCCCGCTCCTCTCTACCCACTTGCCCTATTTTATTTGATTTTATTTATTTTGAGACACGATCTCGCTCTGTTGCCCAGGCTGGAGTGCAGTGGTGCAATCTCAGTTCACCACAATCTCTGCCTCTTGGGCTCAAGCGATTCTCCCACCTCAGACTCCCAAGTAGCTGGAATTGCTGGTGCACACCACCACGCCTGGCTAATTATTATGTTTTTTTGTAGAGATAGGATATCACCATGGTGCCCAGGTTGGTCTCAAACTCCTGGCCTCAAGCGATCCACCCACCTTGGCCTCCCAAAGTGCTGGGATTACAGGCATGAGCCACTGCACCTGACCTATTTTACTTTTTATAGCTTTTATCTCTGCCTGGCATTAAATGCCATATCAGGGTTTTTTTTTTTAATTATTATTGCCCATCTCCCTCCAATAGGATTTAGTCCAACAAAGGAAAGGATATGCCTTTGCAAACAGCCTGGTACATAGTCCATGCTTGATAAATATTTGTTAAATGATTGAATGGCTTGGAAAAACCCAAATGAATGAGGTGAGGAGGGTGGGGACAGGTATCCAGGCACAGGGAACAGCCTATGGAAAGGTCCGGGGCTTCTCCAATCCACCTGCCTCCTCTCCTGCATGGAAGCCTGCATGGAAGCCTGGGTGCTCTTTTTTTTTTTTTTTTTTTTTTTTTTTTGAGACGAAGTCTCACTCTGTCACCCAGGCTGGAGCGCAGTGGTGCGATCTCGGCTCACAGCAACCTCTGACTCCCGGGCTTAAGTGATTCTCCTGCCTCAGCCTCCTGAGTGTCTGGGATTACAGGTGCCAGCCACCATGCCTGACTAATTTTTTTTTTTTTTTTTTTTTGTAGAGATGGGGCTTCTCCATGTTGGTCAGGCTGCTCTCGAACTCCTGACCTCAGGTGATCCACCCGCCTCAGCCTCTCAAAGTGCTGGGATTACAGGTGTGAGCCACCGCACCTGGCCGCCTGGGTGCTCTTTCTAGGATCAGGAATTAAGGGGACATTTGGTCCTTTCTCCCCAAGAACAACCTCTCCAGGCCCAGACAGAGTCAATTTCAGGCCTTGCTAGGCTGGCACAGGAAGCCACACCCTGAGGTCAGATCCCTGAGCAAATATTATGGCCCCCGCTGCCCCGCCCAAGATAAGGGGAGGCTGAAAGGGGTTCGGAAACCTGCTTCAGCCTAAGAGATTAGCTCCAGCCAAATCCTCCGACTCGAGGCCTCCCCATCCCTGCCTAGGGAGGATGGGACACGGATTGTGCCATGGAGGCCCAAGTCCACCGTTTTCATCTAATACATATTGATGATGTCAGTGGTGGGCAGGGTCTTGAAGAGGAGATAAAGGAGTTCCCAGCCTCCCTCCCACTCCCGAGGGAACTAAGTGACTGGTGAGATAGGAGGGCTGGCGGGCAAGGGGCAACCCTGACCAAACAAGGTCATAGACCGTGTCCCCAGATGGCTGTGCAGAGAAGTTAAGACTCACCTGCTCCAACCTCATGAGGCAATGGCCTGGGGCCTCAGTTTACTTGTCTGCAAAATGGGTTTTCTTGGGGGTGGGCAGCGGGGAGCTGGATGAGATAACAGGAAAAGCTGAAGCTGTCAAAAAGAATAATGGACCAGGCACAGTGGCTCACACCTGTAATCCCAGCACTTTGAGAGGCCAAGGCAGGTGGATTACTTGAGGGCAGGAGTTTGAGACCAGCCTGGCCAACATGGAGAGCCCCATCTCTACTAAAATTACTAAAATTAGCCTGGCATTGTGGCACATGTTTGTAATCCCAGCTACTCAGGAGGCTGAGGTGGGAGAATCGCTTGAACCCAGGAGGTGGAGGTTGCAGTGAGCCGAGATCGCGCCACTGCACTCCAGCCTGGATGACAGATCAAGACTCCATTCCGAAAAAAAAAGAAGAATGATATCAGCAGAATACATCTACAAGCTGACCACTTCTCCCATCCCTGGTTCAGCCACCACTGCCTCCTGCCTGGTCCAGCACTGCCCAACAGGAACAAGACTGGAGCCACGAACACAGTTCGACCTTTCCCAGCCTCATCTCATGATGAAAGGCAAAACGAATGTATTTAACACAACATATGCAAAATGTCATTTCAGCACAGAATCAATGTAAAAAAACTGATTATCTGTTTTACGTTACTGTGGGTGTGTGCTTTTTTTTCCTTAATGAGGCAAGGTCTTGCTCTGTCACCCAGGCTGGAGTGCAGTGGGGAGATCACAGTTCACTGCAGCCTCAATCTCCTGGGCTCAAGCAATCCTCCTACCTCAGCCTGCCAAATAGCTGGGACTACAGGCGTGCAACACCACTCCTGGCTAATTTTTAAATGTTTTGTAGATAGGTGTTGCTACGTTGCCCAGGCTGGTCTTGAACTCCTGGGCTCAAGTCATCCTCCCGCCTCCGCCTCTCAAAGTGCTGGGATTACAGGTGTGAGCCACTGCGCCCGGCCCCTCTTATTGAACCTCTACTCCAATGTCACTCTGACAATGTCACCTTGCTGCCTTGCATAAACCAGTGCCCCGACCACCTCCATCCTTTCCCCTGCTTTATTTGTCTCCATAGTATTGTCCCCACCTGTTCTAATACTGCTCATGTTTGTATTCGTCTATTAACTGTCTCCCCAATCAACAGGTCAGCGCTATGTCTATTTTATTCATGGTTGTAACCCCACAGCGCCTAGTGCAGTGCCCGGCACATAGTAGGTGCTCCATAAACGTTTGCCAAATGGTGGAGGAACAACGGCCGCAGTGCCCCCAGTACGTGATCTGAGGCAGGCCCAGCACCGAGCGCCCCATGTGCCTATTTGAATCCTCAGAAGAGTCCCAGGGAAGTCAGTGTCATGACCGCCCCCCACCCACTGCACAAGCAGGCAAAAGCCCCTGCCCATGAGAACCCTGTCTGCTTTCTGCCCAGCTGGGCGGCGCACAGCAGGTGCTAAAGAGCCTGCAGCTGTTGCTTGAACCAAGGATCTGGGCTCACAGCCGGAAGCACCAGAGGAGGGGTGGGGGGTGGAGGATGGGGGCGGACTGGGAAGGGTGGGTGTGACGCTGCAGTGCCTCTAGAGCCCAGCCTGGTCACACTCTGCAGGCAGACAGCAGATCACAAGGAACCTGAGCCTCTCTGAAGACTTCTCTCTCTGTGTCATCCACACCTGGTGTCCAGTTCCACAAACATGCTCAGAGCCCCTGCGCTTGCCAGGTGATTTGCTGGGCAGTGCTGAGGACATGGTGGTGACAGCTCAGCCCTGCCCAGCTGAGGCTCCTAGGCCAGTGGGGGGAAAAGACCCAGCCTCAGACAGCGAGAACCCAAGGCAGTCAGGGCTGGGACAGGGAATTCCAGGCCTTGGAGTCCAGGAGGGCTTCCTGGAGGAGGGGGTTTGGGGAAGGCAGTGGAATACAGCAGAGGGAAGCAGGGATATTCTGGGTAGAGTGCAAGTGAGACAGAAGAACTGAAGCAGAGGGTTCCCAGAAGCAAGAGGTGTTCCATGTAGCTGGTCAGGTGGGCAGGAGTCAGGCCGGGCAGGACCTCCTGGGCCACAGCGAGGAACCTGGGCTTCCTCCCAAGGGCACTGGGGAGCCACAGCAGGTTCTGAGCAGGGAGGGGCAGAGGCAGGTTTTTGTTTTAGAAAGAGCCTCTGTCTGCCATGTGGAGGGGCAATGGGAGACGGGGAGACCAGGGCCAGAGACTAGGGAGGAGGCTGGTGGGGAGACAGGAGGACCCACGCAAGGTGGGCTGGTGGGGTGGTCACCTAGACCAGGGCGGGGGCTTCAGGGACGGAGAGAAGATATACTTAGAGTCAGCTGCCAGAAGGGGTGGCATGTTCGGGGAGTAGGGGGAGGCATCAGGGAGGAGGCCCCAGGTCTCTTTTCCCAGTGATGAGGTGGGTAGTGGCGCCTTCCCTGACAAGGAAACCAGGAGAAGAAACACTTCTGGGGGAAGACTCCCAGGTCAATTTGGGACAAGGTGAGTGAGAGGTGCCCAGGGACATCGGGGAGGCATCCTGACTGATACTGGGATGAGGTCCCAGGGCTCTGGGCCAGGATGGAGAAGGGTGAGGTGAGGTCACAGGTGGGGAGGGGGGAGCAGGAGGTGCCAGGACGCTCTCTGTGCCTCTCACCTGCACTCACCCATGACTCCTCGGGGCCTCCTCCCGCTTGTCAGTACCCTACCCCGTGAGGGCAGCCCAGGACACAGTGCTGGAGGCAAACCAGGGCAGGTGAGCACAGATGTGGCCCCCTGCCCAGAAGCAGACTGTGGAGGCCTCAGAGGAACCAGGACTCAGAAGCCATCAGGATGTGGGTGATAAGAACACAGCCATCAGCAGCTCCAGCACCACAACCCCTCGGCTCCTGCCCAGCATCATCTCAGAGACACCTTCCCTGGTACCCTCCCTCCACCCCAATTTAAAGTAGCAAACCAGGCCAGGGGCAGTGGCTCACGCCTGTAATCCCAGCACTCTGGGAGGCCAAGGTGGGAAGATCACTTGAGGCCAAGAGTTTGAGACCAGCCAGGGCAACATAGCGAGACCCCATCTCTACAAAAAATAAAATGGTAAATCCCCTTTCTGACTTTATTTTTCAATCTGACGTGGAAGACATTTACCTTTCCTTTATTTACTCCCCAAATGTCGGCCCCCCAAGGACACGGATTTCATCTGTCTTGTGCACGGCTACATCCTCAGCACTTAGAACAGCACCTGGCAAACAATAGGTGCTCATTCAATGTTTGTCCAATAAATGAATGAGTGATTTACTGAGCATTTACTCTGTGCCAGTCGTGGCAAGTACCATACTTTACACGTGTATCTACTTAATCCTTACAACAGCCCTGTGATATGAGTACTATTGTTTTCCCCATTTTACAAATAAGGAAACTGAGGCCTGGCAGATTCCATAAATTGCCCAGGGTCTTGGAGGTAGGAAACAGTGGAACTATGTCCAGAGCCCATACTTTTTTTTGATGGAGTTTCACTCTTTTGCCCAGAGTTCAAGCGATTCTCCTGCCTCAGCCTCCCAAGTAGCTGGGATTACAGGTGCTCACCACCACACCCAGCTAATTTTTATATTTTTAGTAGAGACAGGGTTTCACCATGTTGGCCAGGCTGGTCTCGAACTCATGCCCAGCCAGAGCCTATACTTTTAATAACAGTTACACCAATGAGATCCACGTCCACCAGGTCCTGGCTTAAATCCCTGACTTGTAGCATCTCACTAACTGCTGTCAACAACCCTGAAGTAACGTCCATATCATCTCTATTTTTTTGTTTGCTTTTGAAATGGAATCTTGCTCTGTCGACCAGCCTGGAGGGAAGTGGTACGATCTTGGCTCACGGCAATCTCTGCCTTCTGGATTCAAGTGATTCTCCTACCTTAGCCTCCCTAGTAGCTGGGATTACAGGCATGTGCCACCAAGACCAGTTAACTTTTATTTTTTTGTTTTTGTTTTTATTTTTTGAGATGGAGTCTCACTCTGTTGCCTAGGCTGGAGTGCAGTGGCGAGATCTCAGCTCACTGCAACCTCTGCCTCCCAGGTTCAAGAGATTCTCCTGTCTCAGCCTCCCGAGTAGCTGGGACTACAGGCGCATACCACCACGCCCAGCTAATTTTTTATATTTTTAGTAGAGACAAGGTTTCACCATATTGGCCAGGCTGATCTCGAACTTCCGACCTCGTGATCCTCCTGCCTCTGCCACCCAAAGTGCTGGGATTATAGGCATGGGCCACCACACCCTGCTAACTTTTGTATTTTTAATAGATACGGGGTTTCGCCATGTTGGTCAGGCTGGTTGCGAACTCCTCACCTCAGGTGATCTGCCCGTCTCAGCCTCGCAAAGTACTGGGACTACAGGCACCTGCCACCACACCTGGCTATTTTTATTATTATTATTTTTAGTAGAGACAGGGTTTCGCCATGTTGGCCAGGCTGGTCTCGAACTCCTGACCTCAAATGATCCGCCCGCCTCAGCCTCCCAAAGTACTGGGATGACAGGCGTGAGCCACCACACCCGGCCATCATCTCTATTTTTCAGAATAATAAATGGAGTCTCAACAAGAGACTGTCCCCAGCCCCACTTTGGGTAAGTGCAGGGCCGGTGTCAAAACTCAGCTCTCCGTGGCCCCAAAGCCTCCGAATATGCCCATTTGACAGAGAGGGGAAAACAAGGCCTCCGAAGAGGGAGAAAGAGAATGTGAATTTCTGAGCACTTTGCAGGAAGCCAAGGAGAGCCCCAAAGAAAACATGTAGCCATACAGCCTCCTGCCCTTCTATCTGGGTTTGCACACAGAACAGGGCTCAAATCCCCTCTCCCCGCGGGAACCTGGACAAGTGGGAGTCCCCACCTGGCACATCTCAGTCTGCAAAGGGGGAGTCCGAAAAGTGCCCACTTTACAGGGTTGTTTCGCCATCCACTGATATAACACCTACAGGTCCCCTGCACCAAGTGGGGCTGGGAAAGGTGCAGTGACTTTTTACTGATTTTATTCCTTGGTGACTCCCAAGCTCTCTGAGGAGGCCATGGGCCTGGGTGGTCGGTAAGCACTACCCGAAAATCTTCCCCTACTTTTCCTCTCTTCTCGGCGACCTGGTTCCTCTCCCAGTACCAAATCCGGGCCCTCGGCACAAAGAGGGTTAGGCGGCTGCCCCAGGAGGCCTGCCCAGGTCACGGCCTCTGGCCGGTGCCCGCCACACCCACCCTGGTACCCAAACTGGGCCCCAGATCCTTGGTGACTCGATCCCTCCAAATTCAGGTGATCTCCCCTGGCTCCAAATCACCAAACCCTCCCAGGTCCTGCGGCAGACGGAGCCGAGCCCCAACCAGGAAGGGAGTCCGAGCTCTGGGACTTCAACGCCACCATCTCCAAGACTCGGTTTGGGGTGAAAGATGGCGCTGACTGGGTACAGCTGGCTGCTCCTCAGTGGTGAGCGAGAATGGCACCCCCCAGCACCTCAGTCCCTTGAGGACCCCAGGGAGGGGAGGGGACACCCCGTCTGAAAGAGGGAAGGTGTGAGCAAAAGTCCAGCGTGATAGGGAGGGAGGGCAGCCCTGCTTCACACCAGCACAGTTCACCCCTCCAAGAGGCACCTGCACTGGGCAGGCTGGGGACAGCCACCCGGAGAGGTTTTCAGGATGGGCTTTGGAGATTTCTAAGCCCAGGGCATGAGCCAGGACAAGGGAGCCGCTGTTGCTCCTTCATTCCTGCGGGTTTCTGTTTTATCAGCTATGGAAGCCTTGACGAGGCTAAACTCTTCCCAGAAGCTGTTTCTCCTGGAAGAGGCAGCTTGGGGCAGTGGCCTTTCCCTTCTCAGCCTCTGTGTGCCTGTGAAATAGGCCTCACTGACAGAGTCATGTAAAGACCATTATAAGCAGCACAATATCTGCTGTGTGCCCGGAGCTGTTCTGAGAGCTTCTCATGTGTTTAAAAGCACCTATGAGGGGCCGGGCGCGGTGGCTCACGCCAGTAATCTCAGCACTTTGGGAGGCCGAGGCGGGTGGATCACCTGAGGTCAGGAGTTCAAGACCAGCCTGGGTAACATAGTAAAACCCCATCTCTCCTAAAATACAAAAAATTAGCCAGGTGTGGTGGCGCATGCCTGTAGTCCCAGCTGCTCGGGAAGCTGAGGCAGGAGAATCACTTGAACCCAGGAGGTGGAGATTGCAGTCAGCCAAGGTTGCACCACCGCACTCCAGCCTGGGCAACAGAACAAGACTCTATTTCTAAAAAATACCCCAAACCATCTATGAGGGAGGCCCACACACGAACCCCCACTTCATAGGGAGAAAACGAGGCTCAGAAAGGTGAAATCATTGGCTGCTGTCACACAGCCAAAAAGTGGCAGGACTGAGGGCTAGCCCCTCACTCCTAGCCACACTCTAACAGCCTGGAAAGTACCAGAAAGCTGGCCAGGCATGTAAGTCCTTTTTACGTGAGCACTGTCACAGCCGCCCGTTCCAGGCAACCACACGTCATTCAAACCCAAGCAGCCCCAACCATCTCATCAGTCTTGGGGCTGATCTGCTTGGTTGAGAAGGAAAGGGATGGAGAGTGTTCATCTTACCCCTGCTTTCCACTGTAGGCGAGCTTGGAGAGGCAGAGGAAGAGCCCCCGACTGGGAGTCAGGACCCAGGGGGCAGGCCCTGACGTCCTACATGGGGCCATACAATTAGCTGGGCTGGATATGCAGCCGAATCTCATGAGACTTGGTTTGGTGACTGTCACGATGGGAAAACCCTTTGGGTCCTGCTTAAAGCCACAGGTCCTGTGGGCTGAGCACTTGCTTTGCACTTGCTGTATGCAAGATGTGATGCTAGATCCTTGGCACAGTCCGTCAAACCCAATCCTCACAACACATCCCTCCCTCCCTGGGACTGAGTCCCTCCCTGGGACTGAGTCCCTCCCTGGGACTGAGCTCCTGCATCTGACTAACATGTATTGGGCATTTACTGTATACCAGGCATTCTAAATGTGTTATGTGTACAGGATCCTTACAACCTTAAAGGCAGGTAGACCTGTCATCCCCACGTGACAGTTGGAAGAACAGAAACACAGAGAGAGTGTACTCAAAGCCACTCTATAGATAAACTCCCAGAAAGATTAGGTGGCTGAGATGTTGAGAGTCAGAGAGTCGCAGGTTCAAATCCTGGTTTTGCCTGTCCTCGTTTATACAGAAGGACATTGGGCTGGGGACGTGCCCCGAGCCTGAGTCTCTTCTTCTGTCAAATGGGGCAATTGATCAAACCTGCCTCATCCAACCCCTCTGACTCCTCTTCCTCAGCCACATTCCTGAATGTGGGGGCTGAGATCTCTATCACCCTGGAGCCTGCCCAGCCCACCGAAGGGGACAACATCACGCTGGTCGTCCACGGGCTTTCGGGGGAACTGCTCGCCTACAACTGGTACGCGGGGCCCACGCTCAGCGTATCGTACCTGGTGGCCAGCTACATTGTGAGCACAGGCGATGAGACTCCTGGCCCGGCCCACACGGGGCGGGAGGCTGTGCGCCCCGATGGCAGCCTGGACATCCAGGGCGTCCTGCCCCGGCACTCAGGCACCTACATCCTGCAGACGTACAACAGGCAGTTTCAGACTGAGGTGGGCTACGGACACATGCAGGTCTATGGTGAGACACCCCCCAACATCCGCCTCTGCCCCAGCCGGGCCTTCCAACCTCCTTCTCAATCCTTCTTTAAAAAAAAAAAAAAAAATCCAACAATGTTTAAACCATCAGGGAAAAAATTTCTAAAATAACCTCAAAATGCTCATCTCCTTCAGGATGGCCTCCAGGATTAGACCTGCCTCCTAAACCCATTCTTTGTCCCTCCGGCTGAGGGTGTAGGGGCACAGCCACAATCCGGCCATGCCCCTTGTCTGGGGAAGGGAAGGCCCTCGGAGCAGGCGGTGCCTGGCCCCCTCCCCCTCTGTCTCTTGCCTCCACAGAGATCCTGGCCCAGCCCACAGTCTTGGCCAACAGCACGGCACTGGTGGAGCGTCGAGACACCCTACGCCTTATGTGCGGCAGCCCCAGCACCACAGCTGAGGTCCGCTGGTTCTTCAACGGTGGGGCCCTGCCCGTCGCTCTCCGCCTGGGCCTGTCCCCTGACGGCCGGGTGCTGGCCAGGCATGGCATCCGCCGGGAGGAGGCCGGTGCCTATCAATGTGAGGTGTGGAACCCGGTCAGTGTCAGCCGCAGTGAGCCCATCAACCTGACCGTGTACTGTGAGTCCTCCTGGCCCTACCAGAGATACCCAGTGTCCAAACCTCATGGATGGGGAAACCAAGGCCAGGAGAGGGGGCCCAAGGGCACACAGCGAGTCAGCAGGCAAGCTGGGGTTGGGGAACAGGGGCCTCTCTTAAAGTGCACTTGCCCTGGCCAGGCACAGTGGCTCATGCCTGTAATCCCAGCACTCTGGGAGGCCTAGGTAGGAGGATCACTTGAACCCAGAAGTTTGAGACCACCCTGGGCAATATAGCAAGACCCCGTCTCTACCAAAAACATAAAAATTAGCCAGGCATGGTGGCACATGCCTGTAGTCCTAGCCACTCAGGAGGCTTGAGCCCCAGAGGCCAAAGTTGCAGGTGCAGTGAGCTATGATTACACCACTGCACTCCAGCCTGGGCGACAGAGCAAGATGCTGTCTCAAAAAAAAAAAAAAGAAAGAAAGAAAGAAAAAAACATACACTTGCCCCATATCCTAAAGGACTTCTACAGACCACCTTTACTATTGAATAATCCTTCAGTTAGGAGCAATATCTGCAGAGAAAGCAAACAGGGCCAGTTGCTTTGAAAAGGGAGCGGGGGAGGAAATAGTGTAGTCGGAGGGGACACAAAATTTAACAACATAACCAAAGCACACAGTCATTCCCAGGGGCAGCAGATGTGCAGTGTGGAATCCTGGGAAAATAAATCACCGAGGTACATGAGGACCCGTGATGTAGAAAAACTTAGTGCCTAGAATCCTAGAATCCTACAACCAGAGAATTCTGGACTTCAGAAGCACTGAATTCCAGACTCTGAGAATCTTAGAACCTCTAGATGCAGAGTTTCTTAGAATCTTAGAATCTAATCCTGAAATCTTAGAGTCTAGAATCTTGGAAACAGATTTCTAGAACCTTAGAACCTTACAACCTAGAAGCACCAATTCTTAAAGCCCTAGAATTCTACACTCTTAGAATGGCTTTGTCAGAAAAAAACAAAAAATCATTTAGGCTTTTTTTATTTGTCAATGGAGCCATAGATTTCAAAAATACCTTGAAATGTTATCTGGCCCAACACATTCTTTTTACAGAACAGAAAGCTGAGATCCTCTGAGAGGGAGTGATTCTCAAGATCCCAGAACAAGTTAGAGTTAAGGCCAGAGCTTTTTTTTCCCCTCCACGAGGCCAAGATATTCCCAGGGACCTAGCCTGGTGGAGAGAAAACCAGGGGTTCCCACCTCCACTCCTCCTTCCCTATACTGCCCCATCTCTCCCTCCTGCCCTCACAGTTGGCCCAGAACGTGTGGCCATCCTCCAGGATTCCACCACCCGCACAGGCTGCACCATCAAAGTTGACTTCAACACGTCCCTCACCCTGTGGTGCGTGTCCAGGTCCTGCCCAGAGCCCGAGTATGTGTGGGCCTTCAATGGGCAGGCCCTAAAGAACGGTCAAGACCACATCAACATCAGCAGCATGACAGCTGCCCAGGAGGGGACGTACACATGTATTGCGAAGAACACCAAGACCCTGCTATCTGGATCTGCCTCAGTCGTGGTCAAGCTCTCTGGTGAGTCACCCCCAGCCTGACCAGCCCCCAATCCCCATGGAGGCCTCATCAGGCTGTGAGGGTTAAGCCACCATTTGCCCAAAAGAGAATCGGAACATGGTAGATTCACAGTTCATTGATGAGCTGTGACAAAGTGGCATATCAAGTGGATCCCTTTGCATCTGGGTCTAAAGGGAGACAGCCCATGTCCTGTTCACCTGGAGAACAAATGGCAAACCATTGTGGGTTGACAGAGTGGAAAATCACTCAGATGTCACTTTAGGTGGGTGCCACTGTTCTAAATTCAGTCACCAGCTGCTTAGGGGCTTGACCTACCCCCCCCACCACACAGACAGCTGAAATTCTGTGCAGCCAACTAGACTACCCAGTTATCTGACCCAGATGACAGGCATACACACACACAATTGGAGAATCACAGCCAATTGCTGGCAAATGGAGAAACAGCTGGGGAGGCATTGTCATCTTGCTTCTGTCCTAAAATGACCTGAGGGCTGGGGCAGTGCAGGTGGTTGTCATTTCAGAGCCATTGCGATCCTCAGGCAACATTTTCTCATCTTCCGGGGATGGCGGCTTTGAATATTAAGGCCTCATTAATTCCACCTCGGTTCCTTCCCAAGTGGCCATCATCCCTGGGGGACAGTGGGAAATGGTCCTTCCCTCCCTCCCACTAACAGGCTGGGTCTCATCCAAGGGGTGGATTTTCACCCAAAGCTGAAATGGCATCCCCAGAGGTAAGTGTGCCTCCCGCTCCACTCACCTGGGGCTTTGGCAGCTGGTCTTGACGGGAGACAGGGGGATGGACCAGATGACCTCAGGCACTACCCCAAGCCCTGCCTGTGCAGGCCAAGATGGGGGGTGTCCAAGGTATGCAGGTATGTTTAGGGAGTGGATACACTGCTCCCAAGGGCTTCTAGTACTGTCAGCAACTCTGTGGCAGGTGCTGGGAGAGAGACAGAAGAAAAGGAGACTAATCCGATGGAGGAGACATGGCCTCTGTCCTTGGAGAGACGGTCCTGGGACAGGGAAACATGGCTCCCTTATTCAAGGAATTGCTGCTCAAAGAGAACAGGCAATGCCTCATCCTCCATGAGCTTCCAACCAGTAATGAGGGAGATATGACAACTCACCCTCAGTGGGCTCCTAGTCAGATGGAGGAGACACAGTCTGCACTTGGGGAGAATTTTCCTTCTGATGGGGAGACGTGGTCTCCAGGAGACATGGCCCTGTTTTTTTAGCGTTCCTAGTCTGATGGGGTATCCACCTTTGGGGTACTCCTAATCTGATGGAGGAGTACAGGTCCCCACTTTCTAGGAATTTCCAGTCTGATAGAATAGACATTTCCCTCTAATTTCTAAGGTCCCCAACTTGATTGGAAAAACCCAGCAACAATTTAGAATTTCTCAATCTGATGGAGGAAACAGGGCTGCCACCTTGTAGGAATTTTCAATCTGATGGAGGAGACATGGCCTCCCACCCTCTAGAATCTTTCAATCTGATGGAGGAGCTATGGTTTACACATTCTGGGGTCTCTCGGTCTGACAGACGCAAGTCCCAACCATCTTATGGGGAAGACATGGTCCCCATTTTCTGGGATTTCCACTCTGATAGGGGAGACATGGCCCCTATATTTCAGGAATTTCCATTCTGATGGAGGAGACATGACCTAACCTTCCAGGGTCTTCCAGTTTGATGGGAGAGACATCTCTCAAAGGCTGGGAATTTGTAGTCTGATAGGGGAGACACAGTCCCCTAGCAGACACTATTGGGACCCAGAATCCACCTCCACCACGACACAAGTCACCTCCTTCCTCAGTCTCCTTCCCAGCACCCTACAAGAGGAGTGCCAGCCAGCTGGGGGGAGGCCAGCAGGGAATGGGAGGGGGACACGATGCCAGATGCAGGCCAAGCTGACCCAGCCCCTTCGCTCTCTCCCCAGCTGCAGCAGTTGCCATGATGATCGTGCCCGTGCCCACCAAGCCAATGGAGGGCCAGGACGTGACGCTGACCGTGCAGGGCTACCCCAAGGACCTGCTGGTCTACGCCTGGTACCGCGGGCCTGCCTCCGAGCCCAACCGGCTGCTCAGCCAGCTGCCGTCAGGAACCTGGATTGCAGGCCCCGCACACACAGGCCGGGAGGTGGGCTTCCCCAACTGCTCACTGTTGGTGCAAAAGCTGAACCTCACAGACACTGGCCGCTACACACTCAAGACCGTCACACTGCAGGGCAAGACCGAGACACTGGAAGTGGAGCTGCAGGTGGCCCGTGAGTGTGTGGGAAAGGGCAAGGCATGCCCCTTTTTAGACAAGGGCTCCCAAAAGGAGCCTTTGCTTCCTCCATCAGGCTGGGGGACATAGACCAAAGATGGATATCCCTCCCCCATCAGACTGAAGGAAGAGGCCTTGTCTCCTCCGTCTAACTTGGGAGTCCCCAAATACGGCTCTGCCTCTTCTATCAAACTAATGACCTACACTGTGGGTAGACTGGACTCCTCCATCAGACTGAGGGTTGATAAAGGGGACCCCCATGCCTTCTCTCTCAAATAAGAGGTACAGCAGACTGAAGGTTTTAAAAGAGTCTGACGGTGGAGCATCCTTTTTCCCACAGACAGGTGGACCCTAAAATATAGGGTCCATATGGGGGAAATGGGTTAATGATGGGAGTTTACCTCTCCTATCAGACTGCAGGCATAGAGTAAGGATGAATCAGACTGGGAGATCCTATGCAATGGGGATCATGTCTCCTCCTTTCTATTATCGTGAGGGCAAAGTTTCTATCATCAGATGGTGGAGTTTCTCTTTCAAACTGAAATAAGGATGATCGACTCCATTAGGATGGAGGCTTCTATGTGTGGAAGTTGCGTCTCCTCCATCAGAATGGAAGTTCCCAGATGCTGGGCACCATGTTTCCCCATTGAACTGGGAGCTCTTAGAAGTCAGGAACAATGTCTCCTCCACTGGACTGGGAATTCCCAAATGTTGAAGACCATGTCACCTCCCTCAGACTGGGAGCTCTCAGATGTTGGGAACCGTATCTCCCCATCAACTGGGAGCTTCTAAAGTCAGAAACTATGTCTCCTCCATCAGACTGGGAGCTCCCGGAGTGACGGTCCATGTCTCCTCCATCAGACTGGGAGCTCCCGGAGTGACGGTCCATGTCTCCTCCATCAGACTGGGAGCTCCCGGAGTGACGGTCCATGTCTCCTCCATCAAACCGGAAGCTCCCAGAGGCAGGGACCATGTCTCCTTCATCAGACTGGGAGCTCCTGGAGTCAGGGACCATGTCTCCTCCATCAGACTGGGAGCTCCCAGAGTCAGGGACCATGTCTCCTCCATCAGACTGGGAGCTCCTGGAGTCAGGGACCATGTCTCCTCCATCAGACTGGGAGCTCCCAGAGTCAGGGACCATGTCTCCTCCATCAGACTGGGAGCTCCTGGAGTCAGGGACCATGTCTCCTTCATCAGACTGGGAGCTCCCGGAGTCAGGGACTATGTTTCCCTCATCAGACTGGGAGCTCCCAGAGTCAGGGACCATGTCTCCTCCATCAGACTGGGAGCTCCTGGAGTCAGGGACTATGTTTCCCTCATCAGACTGGGAGCTCCCAGAGTCAGGGACCATGTCTCCTCCATCAGACTGGGAGCTCTCAGAGTCAGGGACCATGTCTTCTTAATCAGACTGGGAGCTTTCAGAGTCAGGGACCATATCTCCTCCATCAGACTGGGAGCTCCCAGAGGCACAATCCATGTCTCCTCCATCAGACTGGGAGCTCCCAGAGGCAAGAACTATGTCTCCTCCATCAGACTGGGAGCTCCCAGAGTCAGGGACCATGTCTCCTCCATCAGACTGGGAGCTCCCAGAGTCAGGGTCCATGTCTCCTCCATCTGACTGAGCATCCCCAGAGGTCTATGAGTCCATGTCCCTACAGTAGGGCCAGGTTTCCCCCATTAGCTCTCAGACACTGGGGATGAGATCATTCCCCAAGTCTGGAATCTTGCCTCCCCCAGCAGCCAGAGCACTCTCAGAAGCCATGTCCCTGAGTTCGGGATGGTGCCTCCCCTATCACTGGAAATTTCCAGGATCAAGGACTCAACCACTGCCAGTCACCCACTTTCATCCATTCACTGATCAAACCCTGGTTTTCTGGGTCAGTGTTAAGGGAGAATGCTGTTCAGTGGCAGCAGGCCACCCCAACAAAGCATCGGGATTCCTTTTCACCCATTCTCTCTTCTCACAGTCAACCTCCCTCCCTCGCACAAGGACCAACGCTACCTTCCTGAACCTGAACCTGGCACAGGCTGAGCGTGGGGTGGATTGGGTCACTGGGTGGCCCGGGGTGGGCAGGGGAGCAGAAGGGGTGGGGGCACTGGGGACCTGGTCCTCCATCTCTCTGACAGCCTCCTTCGTCCCCTCGCCCCATCTGCCCCCACAGCCCTGGGGTAGCAGCGTGACCCTGGAGACATCCAGAGAGAAGAGCTCTTCGCACCATCCTCTGGTCCTCGCCCTCTGAGTGGGAACCGCTCCCCCCACAGCAAGGATGCCAGGCTGTGGTCCTGCTGTTCTCCTGCCTCCACCCTAGAGCTAGAGCCACAGGGCCCCACTCCCTCGCTGAGCTGTTGGGGAGCCACCGAGGCCATAAAAGTCCTGGTTAAAAGCACATGTGTGTCAGCCTCTCCTTCCACCACCGCTAGCCCCGCCATTTCCTGGTGGCCACACTCATTTCCTTTCCCGCCCAAGACTTTTCTAGTCTGGGTGTGTACATGCAGGAGGATGGGCCCAGATCACCGTGCTCCACACCCCACTGCTGGATGCCAGGGCCTTGTGCCCCTCCCGCAGTGCCCCAGTGTGAGACTCCTGCTCCCCAGCTGGCCAAGGACTGCCCCTCTTGAGGCACCAGCATTCTGTGGGACGTGGCTCTCCCCTACACTGCACCTCACTTTGTCACCTGGGCCCCAAAACAGGGCTGCTTGTGCTTAGGAAATGACCATATTTCGCAAGAAGACTTCCATCACCTTCTGGTAGTCCTCACCCATTTAATCAAAGACACAACTTTGTCCTGGGATTCCCCGCACGTCTCTCAAACATTACCTACACAACCCTGAAAATAGCTCCATCCTTCTCTAGCCACAGAAAAGACCCTGTGGGTGGATGAATGCAAGCGGGGAAGAGGTAGAGGCCAGGAGTGGAGAGCTGGGAAGTGGGGGCCAGAATGAGTGTGTTTTCTAACTCTTCTCATTAATGGGAGCCACAGGCCCCACCCAGCCGCAATGCCCCACTGGAAAGAGGCTCTTGGCATTGGTCAGAGTGGTGATGGCCGAGTCCAGGCTTAGAATAGAAAGACAGGTTTGGGCAGGGACGAGAAAGGCCCTTTTGGGGATGATTGTGTTGAGTTGGGGTGATGGGTGGTGAAAGACCTCCAGAATGTGGGTTACAAAATCTGGATCATAATCCTGAATTTGCCACGGATTCACTGGAGCCTCAGTTTGCCCATCAGTAAAAAGGTGTGGACTTGAGGTAGACCAGACTTTTCCAAACCATTTTTAAAAGACTCAGAGCCCTTTCTTCAAATGCAAGTTTACACAGCAGGTCAATTTATTATTAATATTTAAAATAGCAATGCAACAAATATAGCCGCAGCACAGTGGCCCATGCCTGTAATCCTAACACTTTAGGAGACTAAGGTGAGAGAATCGCTTGAGCCCGGAAAGTTGAGACCAGCCTGGGCAATATGGCAAAATCCCGTCTCTATTTTTAAAAATAAATAAATAAATGAAACCACCTATAGATACCAATTCAATAGCTACACTCGTCTCCTCCAAAGTTTCTACAGAGTTGAAAAAGAATTCCTTAAATTTAAATAACATTGGGATTAGCCAGACATGGTGGTGCATGCCTATAGATCACTGGAGCACAGGAATTCGAGTCTGCAGTGAGCCATGACCGCACCACTGCACTGCAGCCTGAGCAACAGAGTGAGACTACATCTCATAAAAAATGTTACATTTTACGAATAAAAGGTAACCCTTGGGGCCAGGCACAGTGGCTCAACCCTGTAATCCCAGCACTTTGGGAGGCCGAGGCGGGTAGATCACGAGGTCAGGAGTACAAGACCAGCCTGACCAACATGGTAAAACCCCGTTTCTACTAAAAAGACAAAAATAATCCAGGCATGGTGGTGTGCGCCTGTAATCCCAGCTACTCAGGAAGCTGAGGCAGAATTGCTTGAATCTGGGAGGCGGAGGTTGTAGTGAGCTGAGATCACACCACTGCACTCCAGCCTGGGCGACAGAACAAAACTCTATCTCAAAAAAAAAAAAAAAAAAAAAAAAGTGACACTTGGACTACAGAAGCAACTAAAATACAAAATATCAACCGGAATCAAATGACAGTAAAAGCATCATATACATCAAACCTGTGGGATATGGCCACAGCCATCCTTGAAGAGAAAAATGATAGCTTATCAGCACTGAGAGTACTAAAGGAAAAAGACCTGAAAATGAACAAAACAAGCTTTCTACTCAAGACACTAGAAAAAGTCCACAAAATGAGCCAAAGAAAAAAGCTAAGGAATGAAGAAAGGTAAAAGCAGAAATAGATGAAATACAAAACAAAACATGACCAATAAAACCTAAAGCTGATTCTTTGAAAATGTAAATGAAATAGACAGACCTTTTGCAGGTGTGATCAAGAAAAAAAAAAAGAGAAGTATAAATAAGAAACACAAATAATAAAGAGCTAAGGAGATTAATATGTAAGATAAAAGGCCCTGGGGTGGGTGCTGTGCTCACACCTGTAATCCCAGCACTTTGGGAGGCTGAGCCAGGAGGATCACTTGAGCCCAGGAGTTCCAGACCAGCCTGAGCAATGTAGCAAGACCTCATGTCTACAAAAATTTTTCAAAAATTATCCAGGAATAGTGGTGCATGCCTGTAGTCCCAGATACATGGGAGGCTAAGACAGGAGGATTGCTTGAACCCAGGAGGCCAAGGCTGCAGTGAGCTATACTCACCCTACAGCACTCCATCCTGGGCAACAGAGCAAGACTTTGTCTCTAAAATGAGAGAGAGAGAGAGAGAGAGAGAGAGAGAGAGAAAAGAGAAACTGATCTGGTTGAAGCAAAGGTTGCTCAATAAATATACATTGACTGAAGAGGGATCTGTTGGTTGCTGCCCACCTGCTTCCATGACACAGACACTGCCTCCCTCTCTAGAAGCTGAAAACGTCAGGTACTCACTTTCCCAAACTGCCTTGCAGCTACAAGCAGCCATGTGACCAATTCAAGCCAATGAGGAAGCAGAGAGTCTAAAGTTCCACCCACTGACTCCACCTCACCTGAGGGGACCCTGAGGGAGCTCTATGGAGTTTTAAAGCTATTATCTAAATTAGTGGTCTCCATTGTGGGGCTTCTAGCTGGGACATGAGGATGGACTTGAGCCCATGCTGCTAACCCCAACACTATCTAGCCCAGAAAGAAGAAGTAGCATCCATATTCCCACCCTCACCCCACCCCTATCCACCCAAGTTCACATAAAAACTTGACATAGATGGGGCTAGAGTCTAGATATAACAGAAATTCTTGGCCAGGCACGGTGGCTCACGCCTGTAATCCCAGCACTTTGGGAGACCGAGGCATGCGGATCACGAAGTCAGGAGATCGAGACCATCCTGGCTAACACGATGAAACCCCGTCTCTACTGAAAATACAAAAAATTAGCTGGGCGTGGTGGCAGGCACCTATAGTCCCAGCTACTCGGGAGGCTGAGGCAGAAGAATGGCGTGAACCCAGGAGGCAGAACTTGCAGTGAGACAAGATCACACCACTGCACTCCAGCCTGGGCGACACAGAAAGACTCCGTCTCAAAAAAAAAAAAAAAAAAATTATCTTCAGTGGCTAGGCTGGGCGCTGTGGCTCATACCTATAATCCCAGCACTTTGGGAGGTTGAAGTGGGCTGATCATCTGAGGTCAGGAGTTCGAGACCGGCCTGGCCAGTATGGTGAAGCCCCATCTCTACTAAAAATACAAAGAAATTAGCCAGGCGTGGTGTGATCAAGAAAAACAAAAACAAAAACAAAAAACAGAAGTATAAATAAGGAACACAAATAATAAAGAGCCAAGGAGATTAATATATAAGATAAAAGGGTGGCCTGTAATCCCAGCTACTTGGGAGGCTGAGGCAGGAGAATTGCTTGAACCCAGGGGGCAGTGAGCCGAGATCACACCATTGCACTCCAGCCTGGTAACAAGAGTGAAACTCCATCTCAAAAAGAAAAGAAAAAAGAAAAGAAAAGAAAGGAAAAGAAATTATCTTCAGTGGCTAGTAAGAGATATTGGAACTAACATAAACAAATAGATGAAATAGATATACAGGGATTCATTTATATGGCTAGAAGATTATTTTTCTCACACGTAAAAAATCTCCAGAAGCAGATTGTTCAGAGCTGGAATGGAGGCCCTGTAGTGTCATCAGGGACACAGCTCTATTTTTCTGTTCCATTTTCCTTACCTTGGGGCTTCCCTCCTCTCCATCACCTCATGGCCCAAGATGGCTGCTGGAGTCACAGCTGCCTCATCCATATTCCAGGCAAGAAGCAGAAAGAAGTGGACAAAGGGAAACAACAACAAAAAAATTCCTCCTAGCCAATTTATGAACTGTGCTCCTTTTAAGGGAACTTTACCTAAGGCCCATCCAACAACCCCTGCTTAGATCTGTTTGGCCAGCTCATAGTACCATGGCCACCCTAGCTGCAAGGGAGGCAAGGAATTTCAGTCATTGCCTTGGGTATGTTGCTGCCCCAATTAACATCAAGGTTCTTGTATTAAGAAAGACTGAAAGAATGTCCCAGGTGGGCAGCTGGCAGGCTTGGCCACTCCAAGCCTTGGAACTTCTACCTTCCCAGCTAGGCAAAATGGCCTTCCTCACCTGAGCCCAAGGAGTAAGAGTCACAGCCCCAGTAGCGGGGGTTTGGGAAAGATGGGAGCTGCTGCTCTGAGCTGTAATTGTGTGCAGTTGATGCAGAATGAGGCCAGCAGGAGGGGTAGGGGGAGGGAAAGAGAAGCAGCTCAGGTTTCTAGGTCAAGTCAGATCCCATAGCCTCAGGGTGTGGTGGAGGCTCAGATGTCCCCAAGACTAGGTCCTCCGTCCCTCTGGGCATCTCTGTGCTCTTTTACTGAATTATCCCAAGTAGTACAATCCCCTTCATTAAGAGTCTAGGAAAGAATAATAACAATAACCACAAAATAATAATCACTCCTATATCTCGAGCATCAGTGTATTAGTCCATTCTCACATTGCTATAAAGACATACCTGAGACTGGGTAATTTATAAAGAAAATAGGTTTAATCAACTCATGATTCTGTGGGTTATACAGGCTTCTGCTTCTGGGGAGACCTCAGGAAACTTACAATCATGGCAGAAGGTGAAAGGGAAGCAAGCACATCTTCACATGGCCAGCAGGAGAAGAAGGTGGGGTGCTACACACTTTTAAACAAGCAGCACGAGGGGAATGGTGCTAAAACATTAGAAACTATCCCCATGGTCCAATCACTTCCCATGAGGTCCCTCCTCCTACACTGAGGATCATAACTGGACCTGAGATTTGGGTGGGAACGAAGAGCTAAACCGTATCAACTGGTTTTGTCCTTTTTCATGCAAGATCTCAATTCCTACAGCAGCTCTTAAGAGAAGTTACTATCATTCCCCCAACTTACAGGTGAGGAAACTAAGGCACAGAGACTTGAAAACTTTGCTCCAAGTCTCACAGTTCCCATGGGTCCTAGGTGGTGGTGCTGGTGGGGGAGTCCTCTCCATTGTTCAGCAGAGCAGGGGGTTTCAGGGCACAGCTCTGAGGTCAGACAGAACTCTTTTTAGCTGTGGGATCTTGGGTACATTGCTTGCTTTTCCTCCTTGTAAAATGGAGATGATAATACTGCCCCTGCCTCCTAGGATTGTTGAAAAGATTACATTAGTTAATACAAGTAAAGAGCCTGGAACATGGATGCTCAATAAGTGCCTATGACCCGGACTAAGTTGTTAGCTTTTTTTTTTTTTTTTTTTTTTTTTTTTTGAGACGGAATCTCGCTCTGTCGCCCAGGCTGGAGTGCAGTGGCCGGATCTCAGCTCACTGCAAGCTCCGCCTCCCGGATTCACACCATTCTCCTGCCTCAGCCTCCCAAGTAGCTGGGCCTACAGGCGCCCGCCACCTCGCCCAGCTAGTTTTTTGTATTTTTTAGTAGAGATGGGGTTTCATTGTGTTAGCCAGGATGGTCTCGATCTCCTGACCTCGTGATCCACCCGTCTCGGCCTCCCAAAGTGCTGGGATTACAGGCTTGAGCCACCGCGCCCGGCCAGGTGTTAGCTTTTAACAACAGGCAGATGGAAAAAGCAAAGATAACATTTTTCTTTTACTTTTTCTTTTTTTTTTTTTTTTTAGATGGAGTTTCACTCTTGTTGCCCAGGCTGGAGTACAGTGCACGATCTCGGCTCACTGCAACCTCTGTCTCCTGGGTTCAAGCAATTCTCCTGCCTCAGCCTCCCCAGTAGCTGGGACTACAGACATGTACCACCACACCCAGCTAATTTTTTTTTTTTTTTGGACATTTTTAGTAGAGACGGGGTTTCTCCATTTTGGTCAGGCTGATCTAGAACTCCTGACCTCAGGTGATCCTCCTGCCTCGGCCTCCCAAAGTGCTGGGATTACAGGCGTGAGCCACGGCACCCAGCCTCTTTTTTTTCTTTTTTTCTTTTTTTTTTTTTTTTTTCAGACAGGGTCTCAGTATTATCCAGACTGGAGTACAGTGATGTGATCATGGCTCACTGCAGCCTCTCAAGCAGCTGGGACTACAGGCATGAGCCACCATGCCTGGCAATTTTTATATTTTTTGTGGAGTCAGGGTCTTGCTATATTGTCCAGTCTGGTCTCAAACTCCTGGGCTCAAGCAATCCTTTCACCTCAGCCTCCTAAAGTGCTGGGATTACAGGTGTGAGCCACCACACCCTGCCTCAAAGATAACATTTGTCCTGGCAAACTTAATCCTACTAAGCAGGTTTGCCTCGATTTATGTAATATATGATGTTCTTTACATTGTAATCACTGAGATTTGCTTACAAAAAGTAATAATAGGCTGGAAGCGGTGCCTCATGCCTGTAATCCCAGCTACTTGGGAGGCTGAGGCATGAAAATCACTTGAACTCAGGAGACAGAATTTGCTGTGAGCGGAGATCGCACTGCTGCACTCCAGCCTGGACAACAAAGTGAGACTCCATCTCAAAAAAAAAAAAAAAAAGTAGTAGGTGGATCACGAGGTCAAGAGATTGAGACAATCCTGGCCAACATGGTGAAACCCCATCTCTACTAAAAAATACAAAAATTAGTTGGCTGTGGTGGCGCACACCTGTAGTCCCAGCTACTTGGGAGGCTGAGGCAGGAGAGTTCACTCGAACCCAGGAGGCAGAAGTTGCAGTGAGCCAAGATTGCGCCACTGCACTCCAGCCAACCTGGAGATAGAGTGAGACTCTGTCTCAAAAAAAAAAAAAAAAGTAATAAAAGTAATAATAATAAATGCATATGAAGTTTTAGAAACACAATGCTCATCATCCCAGGTTCCAGGGTTAGGTGCTGTCAGCACAAATTCTCTGACTTGCTCCTCAAAGCTTCCCTTTGAAATGGAACTATCAATACATTTCCCAAATCTCCTAGATGTTTATTAACATAAACGTCCTTGCGAGGAACACTGGCTAACGCCTATTATCCCAGCACTTTGGGAAGCTGAGGCAGAAGGATCACTTGAGGCCAGCAGTTCAAGAACAGCCTGGGAAACATTGCAAGATCCTGTCTCTACAAAAACAAAAAACAAACAACAGAATGAGCCGGGCATGGCAGCACTTGTCTGTCGTCCCAGCTACCTGGGAGGCTGAGATGGGAGCATTGCTTTCACCTAGGATTTTGAGGCTGTAGTGAGCTGCGATGGTGCCATTGCACTCCAGCCTATTAGACAGAACAAGACCCTGTCTCAAAAAATAAAATACAATAAAATAAAATAAAATAAAAAATTATATATCCATGGGCCCAGAAAACCTGTCTCTCCAGGGCGAGGACTTAAAAGCGGAATTTGTTTTGTTTTATTTTGTTTTGTTTTGAGACGGAGTCTTGCTCTGTCGCCCAGGCTGGAGTGCAGTGGCGCAGTCTCAGCTCACTTCAACTTCTGCCATCCGGGTTCAAGCTATTCTTGTGCCTCAGCCTCCCGAGTAGCTGAGATTACAGGCGCTGGCCACCACGCCCAGAAAGCAGAATTTTTAACAAAGAGTCTAGGGAATTTTTGTCAGCTGGAAAGTTGGGGGACTCAGATGCAGAGACTGTTTGACCAAAAAAAAAAAAAAAAAGGAAAGTGAGACACCACAAAGAAGAGGAGGTGACTTGCCCATAGTTACTCAACCAGAAAGGAGCGGGGGCCAGGATTTGGCCCAGAGAGGAGCAGGAACTAGTCCAGGGTCACACAGCAGGTTTCAGACAAGGGCTGAGACTGGCGCCCTTCGCTGTCCTGAGCAGGTCCACAGTGGCTCCTCGCCTCCCCCATAAAGCCACGAAGCTCTATGGCACCAGGAGCCCTCAGATGCCACCAGCCATGGGCGGGGAGGCAGATCACACCCCTCTCAGCCCCAATCCCTTCCTCCTTACCCAAGCTGCCTTTTCTCAAATAACCGCACTGGGGAGGGCAGGGAGTCGGGGTGACCTTGAGGCCAGAATACACAATGGCCCAGTCCCTCTCTGGAGCCCTGCCAGGGAGAGGAAGGAAGCCTGCCCTGTTTTTTTCCACGGACTGGAATGTTGATTCAGGATGGAGAGCAGGGAGGAGGGAAGGGGGAGGAGGGAGAGAGAGCAAAAAAAGAGGAAAGAGAAGGGAGTAGGAAGAGGGTGGAGGAGGGAAAAAAGGGGAACGGGAAAAAGGGAGAAGAAGGAGGTGGAGGAGGTGGAGGAGGAGGAGGGATGGGGGAAGAAGAGGAGAAGAAAGAGGAAGGAGACAGACGAGGAGGACAGAGGAGGGGGTGCCAAGGCAGGCCAGACTTTGGGAACCAAGGAGTGAACCCCATCAGCTTCAGCCCATCCTGACACACAGTGTGGAGAATGCCGAGTCCAGAGAGGGCACCCCAAATCTGCAAGGTTGCACAGGACCAGTGCAGCCAAAGGGCCTCACCTGTGCGGCTGTCTCCTGCCCATGGAGGCAGGAGCTCCCTGAGTCCCCACGCGACCTTCAGACGCAGGCGTCATGTTGCACATTTCTCAGAAGAGAAGACTGAGGCCCCGAGAGGTAGAGTCACATTTCCTGAAGCATCTCCCCTTTGGATCAGACTCCAGGGCCCTGACAACGGTCTGCAGGCCTACCCTCCCCTCATTCCCTTCATCCCCTCCTCTCCTTCACTCACTACAGCCACCCTGGCCTCCTGGCTATTGTTTGAACAAATCAAGCAACTCCTTCCTCAGGGCCTTTGCACTGGCTGTTCCCGCTGCCAGGAATGTCCTTCCCTCAGACACCTGCATCACCCCAGTCAGGTCTCTGCTCAAATGTCACCTCCTCAGAGGGGTCCCCTGTATACCCAAAGTTGTCTGGCTTTATTCTTCACAGCGTTTATCGCTTACACAACTAACCCAACTTTACATTTTATATTTCTTCTTTTTTTTCTTTTTTGAGACAGAGTCTTGCTCTGTTGCCCAGGCTGGAGTACCACGGCACAATCACAGCTCACTGCAGCCTCGAACTCCTGGGCTCAAGTAATCCTCCTGCCTCAGTCTCCTAAGTAGCTGGGACTACAAGTGCTCACCACCATGACCATGATCTGCTAATTATGTGTGTGTGTGTGTGTGTGTGTGTATATATATGCGTGTGTGTATGTATGCGTGTGTGTGTGCGTGTGTGTGTGTGTGTGTGTGTGTATATATATATATATATATATTTTTTTTTTTTCTTCCTGAGATGGAGTCTCACACTCTCGTCCAGGCTACTAGAGTGCAGTGGTGCAATCTTGGCTCACTGCAACCTCCACCTCCCAGGTCCAAGTGATTCTCCAGCCTCAGCCTCCTGAGTAACCAGGATTACAGGTGCCTGTCACCACGCCCAACTAATGTTTGTATTTGTGTAGAGACGGGTCTCACCATGTTGGCCAAGCCAGTCTTGAACTCTATCTAGAATATACAATATATCAAACATTTCAACAGAAAAAAAAAATCTGACTTTTTTTTGGGTGGGTTGGGGAGAGATGGAATCTCAATCCGTCACCCAGGCTAGAATGCAGTGGCATGATCTCAGCTCGCTCCAACCTCTGCCTTCCAGGTTCAAGTGATTCTTCTGCCTCAGCCTCCTGAGAAGTTGGAACTATAGGCTTGCACTGCCTTGCCCAGCTAATTTTTGTATTTTTAGTGGAGTCGGGGTTTCACCGTGTTGGCCAGGCTGGTTTCGAATTCCTGACCTCAAGTGATCAGCCCGCATCGGTCTCCCAAAGTGCTGGGATTATAGGATTGAGCCTTGGCCGGGCGCGGTGGCTCACGCCTGTAATCCCAGCACTTTGGAAGGCCGAGGCGGGCGGATCACAAGGTCAGGAGATCGAGACCATGGTGAAACCCCGTCTCTACTAAAAATAGAAAAAAATTAGCCGGGCGCAGTGGCGGGCGCCTGTAGTCCCAGCTACTCGGGAGGCTGAGGCCGGAGAATGGCGTGAACCCGGGAGGCGGAGCTTGCAGTGAGCCGAGATTGCGCCACTGCACTCCAGCCTGGGTGACAGAGCGAGACTCCGTCTCAAAAAAAAAAAAAAAAAAAAAAGGATTGAGCCATCACGACTGGCCATTTTTTTGTCTTTTTGATGACAACATCTTGCTCTGTCATCCAGGCTGGAGTACAGTGGCACAACTACAGCTCACTGCAGCCTCCAATTCCCGGGTTCAAGCAATCCTCCCACATCAGCCTCCCAAGTGAGTAGCTGGGACCACCCTGTGCACCATCACACCTGGCTATTTTTAACTTTTTGTGCAGACAAGGTCTCACTGTGTTGCTCAGGCTGGTCTCGAACTCCCGGCTTCAAGCCGCTGTCCTACCTCTGCCTCCTAAAGTGCTAGGATTATAGGTGTAAGCCGCCATGGCTGGTCAACAATATAATTTTTTAAATGGGCAAATTATCTTAACAGACATTTCTCAAAAGAAGACATACAATGGCCAACAAATATATGAAAACATACTTAACATCGTGAACTCATCAGTGAAACGCAAATCAAAACCCCAATGAGGTATTATTTCACCTGAGTTAGGATGGCTGTCATCAAAAAGACAAAAAATGGCCTGTTGTGATGGCTCACGCCTGTAATCCCGGCGCTTCAGGAGGCCGCTGTGGGCGGATCACTTGAGGTCAGGAATTCGAAACCAGCCTGGCCAATATGGTGAAACCTCGACTCTATTTTTGTAAAAATACAAAAATTAGCCAGGTGTAGTGTTGCAAACCTGTAATCCCAGCTACTTGGGAGCCTGAGGCAGGAGAACCACTTGAACCCAGGAGGCAGAGGATGCAGTGAGCTGAGATGGCGCCATTGCACTCCAGCCTGGGCAACAGAGAGAGGTTGGTTCCCTCTCAAAAAAAAAAAAAAAAAAGGAACAAGGATTCAACAGCTTTGAGGGCCATGGTGAGGATTTTGGCCATCATCCCGAGTGAGGTAGGAGCCACAGAGGCTGGATGGGTTCGGATTCAGATTCTTCGGATTCAGGTTCTTTTTTTTTTTTTTTTTTTTTTAAGATGGAGCCTTGCTCTGTCACCCAGGCTGCAGTGCAGTGGCTCACTACAACGCCCTGCCTCCGGGGTTTAAGTGATTCTCCTGCCTCAGCCTCCCCAGTAGCTGGGATTATAGGCATGTGCCAACACACCCAGCTAATTTTGTTGTTGTTTTGTTTTGTTTTTTGAGACAGAGTTTCGCTCTTGTCTCCCAGACTGGAGTGCAATGGCACCATCTTAGCTTGCTGCAACCTCTGCCTCCTGGGTTCAAGTGATTCTCCTGCCTCAGGCTCCTGAGTAGCTGGGATTATAGGTGCACACTACCACGCCAAGCTAATTTTTGTATTTTTAGTAGAGACGGGGTTTTGCCATGTTGGCCAGGCTGGTCTAGAACTCCTGACCTCAGGTGATCCACCCGCCTCGGCCTCCCAAAGTGCTAGGATTACAGGTGTGAGCCATCATACCTAGCCCTGATTCAGATTCTAACAGGATCCCTCTGGCCATCAGGTAGAAAGAGACTGTTGGGGGCAGAATTGTGCTGCAAGGGATGAAAAGAGTTAGGGGTCTCCAAGCTTTGAGCCTGAGCCACTGCAAAGATGAAGCTGCCATTTCTGAGGCCAGAGCCTGCAGGCAGGGCTGGGTTGGAGGTCGGAATGAAGATATGCCTTGTTTAAGGCCAATGAGCAGGGAGCCTCACCCGAGGCACACAGGCTCCAGGCGGGAAGTTGGCGACGAGTTGTGGACTGTGGTTTTCACCCGCCTCGTGGGGCCCCCTCATCCTCTCCCCGAACTTCCCCTCACGACCTGGTGGAGCCAGCTTTGTTTGTTTCCCTCCCATCATCCGTTTCATGATGGGGAAGGCTGGTTTTCCCCTAACCCAGCAGACACCTCTTCCCTCAGCCTGTCCCTGACCCTCCCACCTCGGGAAGCCCCAGGCGGGCCTCCCAGAATGTCCCGGCAGGATGGGGCTACTGCTACCATTCATCCAGCCAGATGAACCCCAAAAGGGGAAGTGGGTCACCCACAGTCACCCGGCCCATGGTCAGCTGGGGACTTCAGGATCTCATCTCTTCACTGCCCCACCGCAGCGCTGGGAGGCTTTCCATGCACGCTTCTCATCCTCCCCACATTTCACACGAGAAAGCAGGGGCTCCAAGAGAAGCCCACACTCACCTAAGGATCTCCAAAGATGGGGGTGTCTGGATTTGAACTTAGGTCCTGGCAGATGTTGTAAGCTCAGAGGAGAAGGCAGAGAGGGTGAACAGAACCCAGCCCTGCCCTCCCAGATCCAGTGGGAAGGCAGACTTGTCCCCAGGTAATAATGACTCAGTAGAATTCACAGCCTGGGATGGAGGAGCCCAGGAGGCTGCAGGAGCTCAGAGCAGGTGCCTGACCCAGACTGGGGTCAAGGAGGGCTTCCTGGAGGAAGGGACAGCTCATCTGATACCTAGAGGATGAATGGGGGTTACTAGGTATAAATAGTGCAGGGAGAGGGAAGAGTATGTACAAAAGCCCAGGGTTGAGAGGGAACCTAGGGGCTTCCAGCAAGGCACAGTGGCTCACACCTGTAATCCCAGCACTCTGGAAGGCTGAGGTGGGTGAATCATCTGAGGTCAAGAGTTCAAGACCAGCCTGGCCAACATGGTGAAACCCTGTCTCTACTAAAATACAAAAATTAGCCAGGCGTGGTGGCCTGCACCCACAATCCCAGCTACTCGGGAGGCTGAGGCACGAGAATTGCCTGAACTTGGGAGGTGGAGGTTGCAGTGAGCCGAGATCACACCACTGCACTCCAGCCTGGGCAACGAAGTGAGATTCCATCTTTCTCTCAAAAAAAAAAAAAAAGTGGGAACCCAGGGGCTTCTAAATCCAACCATGTCCTGGCCCTGATTAAAATCTCCTACGACTGCCCTGGCAAACTCTTTAGTTTGGCATTCATTCATTCATTCAATAAACATTCCCTGGAGTGCATTGTCAGTGTCAGGCCCCAGGGGAACACAGCAGTGACCACGACAGCCCCACCAGACCGTGACCCTGACCAGGGAGCTCACGAGTGCAGAGACATCTACTCCAAGACCTGAAGGAGGAGTAGGAGAGATGCTGGGGAAGAGGCAGGGAAGGGTGCTCCTGGCAGAGGGAACAGCCTGTGCGAAGGCCTGAAGGTAAGTTTTGCATATGACACCTTTGAGAAACTACTCATTGTTCAACTGAAGCAGAGGCTTGTTCAGAAGAAGTCAGCCTTGTGGCCGGGTGTAGACTTCCTCCCAGGGCACCGGGGAGCCACCGTGGAGTTGTGAGCAAGGGAGAGACAGGGGTAGGCTTGTACTTCCCAGAGACTCCCCCAGCTGCCATGTGCAGGGTGAATGGAGTGACGCATAGAACCCAGTTTCAGGGGGTAGTTTGGGACTTGGACCCAGGTCCCAGGGAGAGAGTCCAAGGAGCCCTTCTCTGGTCTTCCAAGGCGCCGCTCTCCCCAAGTTCCAGATGGAAGGCGTGCCCATGGCAACCGCTAGGTGGTGCCCGTACACCACCAGCCAGGTCTTTGTTTGCCAAAAGTAGATCAGGCCCAGAGCTGGACAGAACTGCCCCGGGATCAGGAGAGCAAATCCTCTCTGTCTTTAGGTCCTGGCTCCCTGGCCAGGCATCCTGGGCCCATTTGACTCCCGGGCTCAGGAAGGAGCTGGCTGAGCTGCAGCGAGTATGTTCTTTGTCTCTTTCCTTACCTTGGAATCTCAGACTGAAGCCACGTCTCTTTCCTCACTTTGGAATCTCAGACTGGAGCACCCTGGCTCCCACTTCAGACAGGGGGATTCTTACCTCCCTCATCAGACTAGCAGACTCCTTGTCTCCCTACCAGTTTGAGGAGTTCCCCATTTCTATCATTCATTTGGAAGCTCATCAGCTCTCCCAGAAGGCATGGGAGCCCTTCAACACCCCCATCAGACTAGGACTACCCATCTCCCCCATCAGATTAGAAATGCATTGTCTCACACATCATAATGTTGCTCCTTACCTTCCCTGACAGACTGGAAATACAGACTGGACACTCGTTCTTGCTGCAGGGGGCTGGAGCTTCTTATCTGCTTCACTGGATTTGGACAATCCTGTCTCCCTCATGGGATTTGGTGAGAGCTCCTTAGTTTACTTATTTTTCTCACTGTGCTGGGCCACCTTGTCCCCCACCATCAGATTGGGGAACACCTTGTCTCCCAGTCAGACCAGAGGGTTGGACTCCTCCGCCCTTGCAAAGGTTCCTGAGTCCTTCTTACATCCATAGAAGGAACCATGCCTATTTTTCCAAGAGGGAAACTGAGGCACAGAGAAGCAAATACCACTTCTCTGTCGAGCTGCAGATGCCTCCCCCTCCTCCTCCGCCGGCTGCTCTGCCCCCACCCTCTCCCGCCCCCGCCCCTGCCCTGGGTAACTCCCCTGGCACCGGGAGTAGGGGAATTTTGCCCTGCTGGCCTCTGCACCAACCACCTCCCCTTATCGGCAGCGTCGCCAGCCACCGGTGGCAGCCCAGGGTTAAAGTCCGGAGACAGCTCGGGCGCAAAGCGGATAGGGAGGGAGGAGTGGCGCCCAACCCAGAACGGGGACTCCCCGGAGGTCGAGCTCTCACGCTGCTGGGAGCAGAGGGGATGGGCAGGACC
Organism: Macaca mulatta; assembly: GCF_049350105.2. Taxonomy (NCBI): domain Eukaryota; kingdom Metazoa; phylum Chordata; class Mammalia; order Primates; family Cercopithecidae; genus Macaca; species Macaca mulatta. The sequence goes on from NC_133424.1 coordinate 57,231,235, forward strand.
GTGTCCCGTGGTAAGGTGTGGGTTCAATTCTTCTTTTCTAGTGTGGTCTTGAACCTGGAACTTCACCCCCACTGGGAGCCTCAGCTTCTCCAGCTTTAAGGAGTCAGGTGTGTGAAAACGCCCCAGCTCTGGAGTCAGACTCCAGGCGTTTGAATGCTGGCTCCTATAACCTGCTGTGTGAGATCTGGGGCCATCGAGCGCGTCTCTCTCAGCCTCAGTTTCCCCAGTTGTGCAATGAGGATCCCTACTGGGTGGTGGTGAAGGCTCCATGAGTTCACGCACAAGAAAACCTTGGGACAGTGGCTGATAGTGGCGTCAGCAAGCCAGCATGCACCCCACCCTTTCCTTCCAAGAAAATTGCCTCCTAAATCTATGGTTGGTAACCTTCACCCCTCCCTCTTTGACCCACCTCCTAACCCAGGCCACCTGGTGTCTTGCTACACAGCTGGTCTCCCTGCCCGCACCACAGTCAGAGGCGTCTTTGGAAACCCAATCCTGACCCCTGCTCAGAATCTGCCATGGCTCTCCAGTGCCCCCAGGAGAAAACCAAGTGCTGTACCACAGCCACAGCCTGACCACTCGCTGCCTGTATTTTCTTTCTCTTTCTTGCTTTCTCTTTTTTTTTTTTTTAAAGACAGGGTCTTGCTCTGGCCCCAGGCTGGAGTGCAGTGGCGCCGTCATAGCTCACTGCAGCCTCAACCTCCTGGGCTCAAGTGATCCTCCCACCTCAGCCTCCTGAGTAGCTGAGACTACAGGCACATGCCACCACACCTGGGTAAATTTTTTAATTTTTTTTTTTTTAGAGATAGGGTCTCACTCATTGCCCAGGCTGGTCTTAAACTCCTGGGCTCAAGCCATCCTCTCACCTCAGCTTCCCAAAATGCTGGGACTACAGGTATGCACCACTGCGCCCAGCCTCCTTTCTGGTTTCCTAATAAAGCCTTTTGTTCACCTCCTTCAAACACTTCCCCGCACTCTTCAGGTCTCAGCTCAAACAGGGCAGGCCCGGTCCCCTTGGTCCTCTCTGTCCTCCCTCTCCTGGTTCCCTGTACCTCTCCAAAAGCCCCCATCACCGAAAGAAGTAAAGATGTGGGGCCGGGCGTGGTGGCCCACACCTGTAATTCCCAGCACTCTGGGAGGCTGAGGTAAGTGGATCACCTGAGGTCACAAGAATTGATTGAACCCCAGAGGCAGACGTTGCAGTGAGCTGAGATTGCGCCACTGGACTCCAGCCTGGGCGACGGACAGACTCCATCTCAAAAAAAAAAAAAAAAATTGGCCGGGCATGGTGGCTTATGCCTGTAATCCCAGCACTCTGGGAGGCCAAGGCAGGCAGATCACTTGAGCCCAGGAGTTCGAGACCAGCCTGGGCAACATGGTGAAAATCCCATCTCTGCAAAAAATACAAAAATTAGCTGGGCATGGTGGTGTCTCTACTAAAGAATACAAAAATTAGCTGGGTGTGGTGGAATGCACCTGTAATCCCAGCTACTCAGGAGGCTAAGGCATGAGAATCACTTGAATCCGGGAGGTGGAGACTGCAGTGAGTCAAGATCACGCGACTGCACTCCAGCCTGTGTGACAATGCAAGATTCTCTCTTAAAAAAAAAAAAGTCCCCACTCTGGTCCAGCCACCATCACGGACGGCCTGGACCATGCAGTCACCTCCTCACGGGTCTCCCTGCCTGGGTCCTTGCCGCGTGCCCGAAGGGACCTGTCTTTCCCCTACATGCAGCCACAGGGATCCTGTTAACACCTAAGTCATCAGGAGGCTGAGGTGGGAGGATTGCTTGAGTCCAGGAGGTCGAGGCTGCAGTGAGCCAAGATGGCACCACTGTACTCCAGGCTGGGCAACAGAGTAAGACCCTGTCTCTAAACAATAATAATAACAACAAATTAAATTAAATTGAAACCTGGCCTGGGCGTGGTGGCTCATGCCTGTAATTCCAGCACTTTGGGAGGCCGAGGCAGGTAGATCACCTGAGGTCAGGAGTTGGCCAACATGGTACGTGGCCAACATGGCGAAACCCTGTCTCTACTTTAAAAATATAAAAGTTAGCTGGGCGTGGTGGCGCATGCCTGTAATTCCAGCTACTCAGGAGGCTGAGGCAGGAGAATCGCTTGAACCTGGGAGGCGGAGGTTGCAGTGAGCCGAGATAGCGTCACTGCACTCCAGTCTGGGCAACAGAGTGAGATTCCATCTTAAAAAAAAAAAAAAAAAAAAAGTCAGATTATCCCTCCCCTGCCCAGAACCCTCCATGGCTCCCATCTCCCTCTGAGTAAAAGCCTACGTCCCTACAGTGGCTCATAAGATCCTGATCCATCTCCTTGCCACCATCTCCCCCGCCATCCTCCCTTCCACTCTCCCCCAGCTCATTCTGCTCCAGCTACACTGGCCTCAAAGAGCCGTTCCGACCCACCTCTGGGCCTTGGCACTTGCTGTTCCCTCTGCCTAGAACACGCTTCCCCCAGATGTCCACATGGTTCATTCCCTCCCCTCCCTCAAGTCTTAGCCCCAAACGTCATTCCTTGGAGGGCCTCCCTTGGCCGCTGGATTTAAATAACAGCTTCGACTTCCTACCCTCCATCTCCCTCATTCCCTCACCAGCTTTATTTTTCTCCATAGCAGATACCTGCCATTGGCTGTATTTTCCTTGTCTTGTTGACTGTCTCCTGGATGGATGGAAGAGTCTGTGACTCCCCAAGGGCAGGAATCTTATTTGGTCAACACCGGGGCATGGCCTGAAAAACCTGTTAGCAGAGTGAATGAATCGGATGTGTTTGTTTTGAAAAGGTAAGGCGTTCACAAGTTCCAAAATTCAAAAAGGACCAAATGGCAGTGAGCAGTCGCTTCCCTACTACGACTCTGCCCGTCCCCTCCCCAGTCCCGTTCTCACCTCCCAATTTCTGTTCTTTTTCTTTTTCTTTTCTTTTTTTTTTTTTTTTTTTTTTTTTTTTGAGACAGGGTCTCACTCTGTCACCCAGGCTGGAGTGCAGTGGTGCCAGCATAGCTCACTGCAGCCTCAACCTTCTGGACTCAAATGACCCTCCCACCTCAGCGGCCCTAGTAGCTGGGACCACAAGCACGCACCACCATGCCCAACTAATTTTTATATTTTTGGTAGAGACGGGGTTTCACCATGTTGCCCTGGCTGATCTCGAACTCCTGGGCTCAAGGGATCCATCCATCTTGCCCTTGCAAAGTGCTGGGATTACAGGTGGAAGCCACTTCTCCTGTAATCCATGTGTCCTTCCCTCTTTATGCAAATTGTGCACGGTCTTGCTGTGGCCTGCATCTTCCCCTAGCAATACAGCAATACATCTGGAAGATCACACCGCATCAGCACCAGAAAAGCTTCCTCCTTCTTTTTTTTTTAATAGTTGCACGCACAGTGTCGACTGGTGGACAGAAGACAGCTCTTGCCGCAATTGTTATTCTATTTCAGGACGGGTGTGGCTTGATGCCGAGGAGCTCAGCATCATCTCTCAGACCCGGACTCACGTCGTAGCTCTACAGCCAGAACTTCCACAGGCTGCTGGTGGCATGCAAGCCCCGAGCAGCCACTTTGGAAAATGGTTTGCCAACTTCCCGCAAGATTAAATATACACTTCCCATAGGACCCAACAATTTTATTCCTTGGTATTGACCCGAGATAAATGAAAACTTATTTTCACACACAAAAAAACTGTATGCACACACTCACAGCAGCTCTGTTCATAATTGCCAACAACTGTAAACAACCCAAATGTCCTTCAGCTTGTACGTGCGTAAGTGAGCTGTGGTCCATCCACAGAGTGGAATATCACTCGGCAATGAAGAGGAACTGCTATCGATACACACAACATGGATGAACCTCAACTGTGTTATGCTGAGTGAAAGAAGCTAGGCTCAAAAATTACAGTATTAAGCCGGGTGCGGTGGCTCACGCCTGTAATCCCAGCACTTTGGAAGCCCGAGGTGGGAGAATTGCTTGAGCCCAGGAGTTTGAGACCAGCCTAGGCAACATGGTGAGACCCCATCTTTATAAAAATAATGATGATGATGATGATGACGATGATTATAATGATAATAACTACATTACTCCATTTACAAGACATTCTGGAAAAGGCAAAATTATAGGTACAGAAAACAGACCTGTGGTTGCCAGGGGTGGGGTGGGGGATGGGCATGACCCCAAAAGGGCAGATGAGGGGTTTTAGGAGTGGTTGGACATATCCATATTTTGATTCTGCTGGTGACTACACAACCACATGAGCCTGTCAAAGCTTAAAGAACTGCATGCCCCACAGGCACTTCGGGAGGCCAAAGCAAGAGGCCAGGAGTTGAAGACCAGCCTGGGCAACATAGTGAGACCCCATCTCCACCAAAAATACAAAAATTAGCTGTGCATGGTGGCGTGCACTTGTAGTTCCAGCTAATGAGGAAACTGAGGCAGGAGAATCGCTAGAGCCTGAGAGGTTGAGGCTGCAGTGAGTGGTGATAGCACTACCGCACTCCAGCCTGGGTGACAGAGTGAGACCCTTCTTCAAAAAAAAAAGAAAAAAAATGCACACTGAAAAGAGAGAATTTTACTGTAGGTAAATTTGTTAATAATTTTTTATTTTTATTTTTATTTATTTTTTTTTTTTGGAGACGGAGTCTCGCTCTGTCGCCCAGGCTGGAGTGCAGTGGCCGGATCTCAGCTCACTGCAAGCTCCGCCTCCCGGGTCTACGCCATTCTCCTGCCTCAGCCTCCCGAGTAGCTGGGACTACAGGCGCCCGCCACCTCGCCCGGCTAGTTTTTTGTATTTTTTAGTAGAGACGGGGTTTCACTGTGTTAGCCAGGATGGTCTCGATCTCCTGACCTCATGATCCGCCCGTCTCGGCCTCCCAAAGTGCTGGGATTACAGGCTTGAGCCACCGCACCCGGCCAATGATTTTTTATTTTTAAAGGACTACGTATTCTGTAATCCCATTTACATGTCATCCTGGAAAAGCAAAGTTATAGGGATAAAAAGCAGCCAGGTGTGGCGGCTCATGCCTGTAATCCCAGTACTTTGGGAGGCTAAGGCAGGTGGATCACTTGAGGTCAGGAGTTCGAGACTAGCCTGGTCAACATGGTGAAACCCCATCTCTACTAAAAATACAAAAATTAGCCAGGCGTGGTGGCTGGCACCTGTAATACCAACTACTCAGGAGGCCGAGGCAGGAGAATCTCTGGAACCCAGGAGGTGGAGGTTGCAGTAAGCCGAGATCGTGCCATTGCACTCCAGCCTGGGTGACAGAGCAAGACTCCATCTCAAAAAAAAAAAAAAAAAAAAAAAAAGGCAGATGTAGCTGGGCATGGTGGCTCATGTCTATAATCCCAGAACTTTGGGAGGCTCAGGCAGGTAGATCACTTAAGGTCAGGAATTCGAGATCAGCCTGGCCAACATGGTGAAACCCCATCTCTACTAAAAATACAAAAATTAACCAGACATGGTGGCGTCTGCCTGTAATCCCAGCTACTGGGGAGGCTGAGGCAGGAAAATCACTTGAACCTGGGAGGCAGAGGCTGCAGCAAGCCAAGATTGCGCCCCTGCACTCTAGCCTGGGTGACACAGCAAAACTCTGTCTCAAAAAAAAAAAAAAAAAGAAAAAGAAAAAAGAAAAGAAAAGAGGCCGGGCACAGTGACTCATGCCTGTAATCCCAGCACTTTGGGAGGCCGAGGCGGGCAGATCACGAGGTCAAGAGATTGATACCATCCTGGCTAACACGGTGAAACCCCATCTCTACAAAAAATTCAAAAATTAGCCAGGCGTGGTGGCAGGCACCTGTAGTCCCAGCTACTTGGGAGGCTGAGGCAGGAGAATTGCTTGAACCCAGGAGGCAGAGGTTGCAGTGAGCAGAGATCACCCCACTGCCCTCCAGCCTGGCAATAGAGGGAGACTCCATCTCAAAAAAAAAGGGGGCGAAAGAAAAGAAAAGAAAAGAAAAGAAAAGAAAAGAAAAAGTAGATTGGTGGCTGCCAGGGTCTGAGGACAACGGGAGATGACTGCAGGGACGGCACAGGGGACCTTTTCTGGGTGCTAGAAATGTTCTACATCTTGATCAGCATATGATTAAATGATTGTACATGTTTCTCAGAACTCATCTAACATACTTCTTCTTTAATTTAATTTTAATTAATTAAATTGATTTATTTTTGAGAGAGTCTCGCTCTGTCACCCAGGCTGGAGTGCAGTGGCAAGATCACAGCTCACTACGATCTTCACCTCCTGGGTTCAAGTGATTCTTGTGCCTCAGCCTCCCAAGTAGCTGGGATTATAGGCATGCGCCACTACGCCCAGCTAATTTTTTTATTTTTTGTAGAGATGGGGTCTCGCCATGTTGCCCAGGCTGGTCTCAAACTCCTGGGCTCAAGTGATCTGCCTGCCTTGGCCTCCAAAGTGCTGGGATTACAGGCATGAGCCACCATGCCCGGCCAAACACACGCAGTTGAAACAGGTGTATTTTATTGTATGTTAATTATACCTCAATACAGTTGATTTTCAAAATCTAAATTACTGGCCTGGTGCGGTGGCTCAGGACCGTAATCCCAGCACTTTGGGAGGCTGAGGCAGGAGGATCGCTGGAGCCCAGGAGTTCAAGACCAGTCTGGGCTGCCTGGCAACACCCTGTCTCTACAAAAAAAAAAGCAAAAACTAGCAGGGCATGGTGGCACATGCCTGTAGTCCCAGCTACTCAGGAGGCTGAGGTGGAAGGATCACCTGATCCCCAGGAGGTGTAGGCTGCAGTGAGTCCTGATTGCACCACTGCACTCCAGCCTGGGTGACAGAGTGAGACCCAGTCTCAAAAAACAAACAAACGCCGGGCGCGGTGGCTCACGCCTGTAATCCCAGCACTTTGGGAGGCCGAGGTGCGTGGATCACGAGGTCAGGAGATTGAGACCATCCTGGTTAACATGGTGAAACCCCGTCTCTACTAAAAATATAAAAAATTAGCCGGGCATAGTAGCAGGCGCTTGTAGTCCCAGCTACTCAGGAGGCTGAGGCAGGAGAATGGCCTGAACCCAGGAGGCAGAGCTTGCAGTGAGCCGAGATCGTGCCACTGCACTCCAGCCTGGGGGACAGAGCCAGACTCTGTCTCAAAAAACACACACACACACTTAGCTCCTCTTCCCCTTATTGGCTGTGTGACCTTGGACAAAGCTCCTAACTTCTCTGTGCCTGGGTAAAGGATGAGGGAGTTGGGGAGGAGGGAATGATCACTGAGGGCAGGTGCTGAGGTCTCAGGTCTCACTGTGGATTCACAATGCAAGAAACGTTTGCATTTGAAACACAGGGGCTTTATGAGCTTTTAGAGTGGAACTAGAGACAAAGACCTGAGCAGCTGACAATGGCTTCTGTGTCTCAGGAGGGCGGGCGGTGGGCTGAGCACTGTCAGGACCTCACCTGCATCCCTTTGAACCATCGGGCACTCCTTTGCTGACCTGGAAAAGTGAGTAGAGCCATCCTGGGGTCCCAGAGGAATGGCATTGAGGGCACACAATTAACAGTAGCCTTGTGAACAGTCAGACGGGCTTCACAGCCCGTACCTAGAGGCCTCTGCTGTTTGGGGCAGTGCTGGATACACACAGCAGTGACAGCCCCAGGCCTGCCCTCACAGGTTCACACATGGGGAAGACTGGTCCATCCCTCCGCAGACAGTCGCATCCCAGAATGTTGGGGCTGGCAGGGTCAGGGGGCTCCTGACTCAGACTGGAAAGAAAAATCAGGGAGGGCTTCCTGGAGGAAAGGCTGTCAGAGCTGGAGCCTGATGTGTTTACTGAGCACTTACCATGTGACCTGGTTTGGATCTCCAAGAAAGAGGCATAGTTTTGAGGTTGAAGTGAAAGGGGTATGTATGCAAGGAGGATGGCGGGGGAGAGGCCTTGGCTAAGAGGCAGAAAGGGCTGTGGGTGGGACAGAGCCGGAGGGATAAGGCTGAAGGGACACGGTACCTGGCGTGGGTCCTCTGCAGCAGGATCTTGGACTTTCTCCCAATGATGGGGCTCAGGAAGAAGCAGCTTCCTCAAGTTTCATCCTGTGCAAAGGGAGGACCAGGCAGGAGGAGGTGGGGAGGCCAAGGAAAGGCCATGGAAATGAGAAGGGGCTATAAGAGACACCTGGGGGAGGGGACACAGGGAGGGTGAGAAGACCTGGGCCCCCACTCCTTTCTCTTCTCTGTTCTCACTCTGAGCCAGACGGCATTGGCCGGACAGCTTCCTCGTTTCTAAAAGTTTAAGATAGAGGGCTGGCGAGGTGGTGCATGCCTGTAGTCCCGGTGCTTTGGGAGGCCCAGGCAGGTGGATCACTTGAGCCTCCTGTTTGGAGCTGTAGTGAGCTATGATCACATCACTGCACTCCAGCCTGGGTGACAGAGCAAGACCCCATATCTAAAAATAATAATAATAATGAATAATAAATAAAAATTTAAGATAGTGAATCTGGCCATGCACAGTGGCTCATGCCTGTAATCCCAGCACTTTGGGAGGCTGAGGTGGGCAGATCACCTGAGGTCAGGAGTTCGAGAACAGCCTGGCCAACATGGCAAAACCCCGTCTCTACTAAAAAACACAAAAAAATTAGCTGGGCGTGCTAGCACGCACCTGTAGTCCCAGCTACTCAGGAGGCTGAGGCATGAGAAGCACTTGAACCTGGGGGACAGAGGTTGGCATGAGCCAAGACCGTACCACTGCACTCCAGCCTGGGTGACAGAGTGAGACTCCATCTCAATAAAAATAAATACATAAATAAATAAATAAATAAATAGTGAATCTTAAGTTTGCCAAGGATGCATTTTTACCTTTCTTTAGTTCTTAAGACTCTGATCATTCTTTTTTTTTTTTTTTTTTTTTTTAAGTTCCAGGGTATATGTGCAGGATGTGCGGGTTTGTTACACAGGTAAAGGTGTGCCACGGTGGTCTGCTGCACCTATCAACCCATCACCTAGGTATGAAGCCCGGCATGCATTAGCTATTCTTCCTGATATTCTCCCTCCCCACTCTCCGTCCCAACAGGCCTCAGTGTGTGTTGTTCTCCTCCCTGTGTCCATGTGTTCTCACCATTCAGCTCCCACTTATAAGTGAGAACATGTGGTGTTTGGTTTTCTATTCCTGAATTAGTTTGCTGAGGATAAATGGCTTCCAGCTCCATCTGTATCCCTGCAAAGCACATGATCTCATTCCTTTTTATGGCTGCATAGTATTCCATGGTGTATACGTACCACACTTTTCTTTTTTTTTTGAGACGGAGTCTCGCTGTGTCTCCCAGGCTGGAGTGCAGTGGCGTGATCTCGGCTCACTGCAAGCTCCACCTCCCGGGTTCATGCCATTCTCCCGCCTCAGCCTCCCGAGTAGCTGAGACTACAGGCGCCTGCCACCACGCCCGGCTAGTTTTTTGTATTTTTAGTAGAGACGGGGTTTCACCGTGTTAGCCAGGATAGTCTCGATCTCCTGACCTCGTGATCCACCCGCCTCGGCCTCCCAAAGTGCTGGGATTACAGGCTTGAGCCACCGCGCCCGGCCCACATTTTTCTTTATCCAATACTCTGATCATTCTTAATTTTTATTTTATTTACTTATTTATTTATTTTGAGACAGAATTTCGCTCTTGTTGCCCACGCTGGAGTGCAATGGTGCAATCTCAGCCCACTGCAACCTCCTCCTCCTGGGTTCAAGTGATTCTCCTGCCTCAGCCTCCCGAGTAGCTGGGATCACAGGCATGCACCACCACACCCGGCTAATGTTGTATTTTTAGTAGAGATGGAGTTTCTCCACGTTGGTCAGGCTGGTCTCGAACTCCTGACCTCAGGTGATCTGCCTGCCTCAGCCTCCCAGAGTGCTGGGATTATAGGTGTGAGCCACTGCGCCTGGCCTAATTTCTTAAATCCTACCCATTTTTGCTCCTAAAGTTCTGTAACTGCAGGTTTATTTGATCCTTTGATACTAAGATTCATTCATTCAGCAAATACTTACTGAGCCTCTATTCTGCCCTAGGTCCCAAGGATTCAAGGGAGAACAAAATGTATAAAATTCTTGCCATGACAGAAATCACATTTACTGAGCACTCACTATGGGCCAAGTTTCATGCCAGGTGTACACATATAACATTACCTACATGATGAGTTAGAGACTTCTATTATCCCCATTATCCAAATGGGGAAACTGAGGCATAGGGTTCTGGAATCCCTTGTTCCTAAAAGTCTAGGATTCTAGAATTCTTCCTCTTCCTCTTCCTCTTCTTCTTCTTCTTTTTGAGACAGGGGCTCACTATGTTGCCCAGGCTAGAGTGCAGTGGCATGATCGTAGCTCACTACAGCCTCAATCTCCCAAGCTCAAGAGATTCTCCCAAGCTCAAGAGATTCTCCCCCCTCAGCCTCCTAAGTAGCTGGAACCACAGGTAGGGTCTCACTTTGTTGCCCAGGCTGGTCCCAAACTCCTGGGCTCAAGTGATCCTCCTGTTTCAGCCTCCCAAAGTGCTGGGATTACAGGCATGAGTCACTGTGCCCAGCCTGGAATTCTTTGCCCCTAAGATTGTAGGGGTCTAGAATTCTTTGTCCTTAAGATTCACTTATGCTTGAATTCAAGTGAACAATAGATATAGGAAAAAGTGCTGAATCTCATTATTGATCCAGGAAATGCAAATTAGAACCACCCTGAGATTCCAATCCACACATACACATACCAGGATGACTGATATTTTTAAATCTGGTAGATCCAGTACTGGAAAAGATGTGGGGCAAGGATAACTCACAACAGACATTGAAGATAGGAGTGAGAATTGGCATGAGCATGTGGGAAAAGCGTCTGGCCATGTCTTCTACATGGGGAAACCCTGTAGCCTAACAATTCTAGTCCTGGAGAATGCAGAAAAACACACGCTCACGAGCATGAGCAGTATTGGCCAAAACAGTCAGAAAATGGAAACCAACCTTCTGCCCATCAACAAATTCATAAATTGTGCTATATAGGTGGGCACAGTGGCTCAAGCCTGTAATCCCAAAACTTTGGGAGGCTGAGGCAGGTGGATCACTTGAGGCCAGGAGTTCAGGACCAGCCTGGCCAACATGGAGAAGCCCCTGCCTCTACTAAAAATACAAAATTAGCCTGGCGTGGTGGCGCATGCCTATAGTCCCAGCTACTCAGGAGGCTGAGGCAAGAGAATCGCTTGAACCCAGGAGGCAGAGGTTGCGGTGAGCTGAGATCGTGTCATTGCACTCCAGCCTGGGCAGCAAGAGTAAAACTGTGTCTCAAAAAAAAAATAAAATAAAATAAAATAAAGGTTCCCTTTATTGGCCTGACATGGTGGCTCACACCTGTAATCCCAGCACTGTGGGAAGCCAAGGCAGGAGGATCGCTTGAGGCCAGGAATTAGAGACCAGACTGGGCAACTAGCGAGAATCCATCTCTATAAAAAGTTTCGTTAAAAATTAGCCAAGCAGCCAGGTACGTTGGCTCCTGCCTGTAATCCCAGCACTTTGGGAGGCTGAGGCAGGTGGATCACCTGAAGTCAGGAGTTCAAGACCAGCCTGGCCAACATGGTGAAACTTCGTCTCAACTAAAAATACCAAAAAAAAAAAAAAATTAACTGGGCATAATGGCGGGTACCTGTAATCCCAGCTACTTCAGGAGGCTGAGGCAGGAGAGTCGCTTGAACCCGGGAGGTGGAGGTTGCAGTGAGCCGAGATAGCGCCATTGCACTCTAGTCTGGGCGACAATAGGAAAACTCTGTCTCAAAAAAATAAAAATAAAAAAATAATTAGCCAAGCATGGTGGCATGCACCTGGGGTCCCAGCTACTCAGGAAGCTGAGGCGGGAAGATTGGCTGAGGCCAGGAGTTCGAGTCTCCAGTGAGTTATATCACACCCACTGTACTCTAGCCTGGATGACAAAGTGAGACCCCATCTAAAAAAAAGATTTCCTTTATTAAAAATTCAAAACCATAGTGGTCGTAGGTAGCAAAAATATAAAGAAAAGCAAGGAAATTATACCATAAAAGTCAGAATACAGGTTACCTTTCCAGGAGGGAGGGAGCTGTGAGGCATGAAGAGGCATGAAGGAACTTCTGAGGAACTAGTGACACTATTTCTGGTTTTTGTTTTTTTGTTTTTTTTGTTTTTTTTTGTTTTTTTTTTTTTTTTTGAGACAGAGTCCTACTCTGTCACCCAGGCTCGAGTGCATTGGTGCAATCTCGGCTCACTGCAACCTCCGCCTCCTCAGTTCAAGCGATTCTCCCACCTCAGCCTCCGGAGTGCCTGGAACCACAAGGCGAGCACCACCACACCCCGCTAATTTTTGTATTTTTAGTAAAGATGGGGTTTTGCCGTGTTGCGCAGGCTCCTCTCAAACTCCTAACCTCAGGTGATCCACCCACCTCGGCCTCCCAAAGTGCTAGGATTAGAGGCATGAGCCACCGTGCCTGGCCCAGCAACACTATTTCTTAACCTAACTGTTTCCTTTACAAAAGTCTCTGAAACAGAACAGTGTATTTTAATTGTACGCAATTCTCCCCATGTTATATTTCATAATTTTCAGGGATTTTTTTTTTTAATCACACGATTCCAAATCTCTGTTCCTCAAATGACGTGGCTTTCCAGGGGTCAGTGGGCAAAAGTTCTGAGCCCTGGCACGGAGACCCAAGGGTACACCGGGAACCCACGGGAGAATTTGGGATCCAAAACACCAAATACAATCTGATTTTCCCAGAAGTGAGCAAATGTGCTGTGACTCTGTGTGACCACAGTGGGCTGAAGTGGCAAGTTCAGGGGTAGGTGATGTTCAAAGTAAAGGCCACAAGCCAGCGCCTCCCCGCCCCCACCCCACCTCCTGCCGAGCATGACGTCAGTAAGAGTGGTCATCTATTTCTCTTCCCACCAGCCACCACAGAGCCTGGCTGTCCCTGGGAGGAGGTGCAACCTCAACAATCCTGGGCCAGTCCCGATCTTTTTGGATGTGGAAATTGAGCCTGCCCAGGATCGCTTGGCTGACAGGCTGCCGTGTCGGCATTTGCTCCTGGCTTGTGACCATCTGACTCCGCAGGGATGAGGCAGTAGAGACAGCCCCGCCCCATCCTCAGTATCCTGGAAATGTGTTGGAGGGTAGGGTGCCCCAGACCAGGACACTGGGATGACGGTTGGGAACAAGGGAGGTGAGCGTGCCATGTCCCCGGCTCAAATGAGGAAGGGCCCAGTGTCACTCGGCTTTCCCAGGAGCCTGAGGGACTTTTGCATCTGTATTTTTAAACCCTGGTGGCCACAGGGCAGGTTGTGGCCTTGAGTAGGGGAGGCACCGACTTCCAGGGAAAAGGCTGGAGTTTCAGGAAAGGGACTGTCCCTTCCTCCTGGATGGGCACCATGCTCCACCCTGCCGGGGTGGGCTTAAGAAGAGGGGCTGCTAATTCAGTGGGAGGGCTTGCCCCTACTCAGGGAGTGGCTAGGCTGATAGGGGAGGCATGATTTCCCCCAACTCAAGTCAAGAAGGAACCACAAATCTGATGGAGGAGGCACATACCAACTCCCTCCTGGGGAAATTTATATTTCCTAGTCTAGTTTGAGGGACAAAACTTAATTTTACTCGGACAGTACTCCTAGTCCCAGGAAGGATTCAAGCTTTACAGCATAGTGAGCTCTAGTCTGATGGAGGAGGCAGGACCCAAACCCACCCTCAGGGAGGTTTCCTATGAGGGTGGAGGCATGTCCATTATCTTCAGGAAACTCTAGTCTAGTCTGACATTCATCCAAATGTCCTCGGGGGAGGAGGGGCAAAATTGCTCCCCTCAATTGAGAATCTAGGCAGAGGAGGGAGGCATGCTGCCCCACCTTATTTTATTATATTTTTCCTTTTAGATCTAGTCCTGAACCCAGATGCCCCATGCATCTTCAGGGAACTGATGGGAGAGGCAAAATCCACTTTTAGAGCTATCTAATCTGTGAAGAAGTCACACTTTCATTCTCGGGGAGATTCTGATCTGATGGAGGAGGAAGAATGCAATCCAAACCCTCAAGGAACTCTTACACTGATGGGAAACAGGTCCCCACCTTGGGGGCCTCCAAGTCTGGTGGCAGAGGTCTTCCTCCCATCCTTGGGAAGCTCTAGTCCAATGGGGGAGGCACTCCCCCACCATGTCAGCGCCTTCTTTCCCTTACCTTCTCCCTGCCCTCTGGCTGCCTGAATGAGCACGGCAGGGGGCTTCCCCTCCCCATCTCCCTGGTGAATCCTAGAATCAGGGAACTTCTGCAGGAGGACACCATGGTTCCCCAGCCCTGGGACTTCCCTTTATCCGTCAGCCCAAGCCCAGGGCCTCACTGGGGGGCCAGACATGCCTGCCCTGCAGATCACGGCTCACCTATCACCCAGCCCCCAGGACACCCTGGTTATTGCATGTCCACAGCATCCCAGGCCCCGCTGGGGCTTTCCATGCCTGACCTCGCCAGTACCCTACCCTGAGAAGGAGGAGTCTGTCCTCACTTTACAAACAAAGCTTAGAGGGCATGGCACTTGCCAGAGGCCACACAGCCAGAAACTGGCAGAGTGGGGAACAGACCCAAGTGGGTCTGACTCCAGAGCCCCGGCTCTTTAGGAACAAGGATGAGGATGATGTATGTATACAGTCCTCACTTTCTGCCAGGCAACCCTGCCAAGGGCTGTATTGCTGACTCACTAGATCTTCTCAGCCATGGTGTTGTTATTCTTATTGTCATTATTCTGTGACTCAGACAGGGAAACTGAGGCCCAAAGAGATTAGATGAGTATGTAGCAGAGCCAGTACTCACAGTCAGGTTGCCTGACTCCAGTGCCATTGTCACAGCTCAGCTCCCCCAGAAGACAGACGTTTATAGGGAATTGGGCATGCAAAAGATTTATGGACCAGCCTGGGCAACATAGCAAGATCCCATTTCTGCAGAAATTTTAGAAATTAGCCAGGAGTGGCTGGGCACGGTGGCTCACACCTGTAATCCCAGCACTTTGGGAGGCCAAGGTGGGCAGATCACTTGAGGTCAGGAGTTTGAGACCAGCCTGACCAACATGGAGAAACCTCGTCTCTACTAAAAATACAAAATTAGCCAGGCGTGGTAGCCTATGCCTGTAATCCCAGCTACTCGGGAGGCTGAGGCAGGAGAATCACTTAACCCAGGAGGCAGAGGTTGCAGTGAGCTGAGATCCTGCCATTGCTAGCTTGGGCAATAAGAGAGAAACCCCATCTCAAAAAAAAAAGAAAAAGAAATTAGCCAGGCTAATTTCTACTACACACTTGTAGTCCCAGCTACTCAGGAGACTGAGGTGGGAGCACTGCACTTGTGGTCCTAGCTATTCGGGAGACTGAGGTAGGAGAATCGCTTGAGCCAGGAGGTTAAGGCTGCAATGAGCTATGATTGCACCTCAGCCTGGGCAGTAGAGTGAGATCCTGTCTCTTACATACATATATGTCTCTTAAATACATATATACACACACACATATATATATTAAATATATATATATGCAGGGCACAGCACCTCAGAAAGGAAAGGGGGAAGCAAGAGGAGTGAGCAAGGGGGACGACCAAGTTGTAATGCTCCCCCACAGAAAGGCTTTTTCATTAGAGAAGTCCCACACTGGTCAGAAATGGCTAGCACCTCTGAACCCCACCTGTCATTGGCTGGAGACTGCCCAGGAGACCATGCCCTGGCTGGTAAGCTGAGGCAGAACTCAAAGAAGCCAATTGCCAACGTCAGAGGCTGTCGGCTATCTCTGCATGCCTGGCAGCAAGATCAAAAGTCCATTTGATTTTTTTAATTTCTGAGACAGGGTCTCACTCTGTTACCCGGGGTGGAGTGCAGTGGCATGATCATAGCTCACTGCAGCCTCAGCCCCACCAGGCTCAGGCGATCCTCCCACCTCAGCCTCCCAAGTAGCTAGGACCACAGGCACACCACCACCATGCCGGGTTAATTTTTGTATTTTTTGTAGAGGCCAGGAATGGTGGCTCATGCCTGTAATCCCAGCACTTTGGGGGACCGAGGCAGGAGGATCACTTAGGTCAGGAGTTTGAAACCAGCCTGGCCAACATGGCGAAACCCCATCTCTACCAAAAATACAAAAATTATCCAGGATTGGTGGCACCTGCCTGTAGTCCCAGCTACTTGGGAGGCTGAGGCAGGAGAAATCACTTGAACCCAGGAGTCAGAGGTTGCCACGTCTGCCACTGTACTCCAGCCTGGATGACAAAGTGAAACTTTGTCTCAAAAACAAAAAAAATTTTTTTGCTGGGCATGGTCGTGTGTGCCTGTAGTCCCAGCTGCTTGGAAGGCTGAGCCAGGAGAAACTCTTGAGCCTGGGAGGCGGAGGTTGCAGTGAGCCGAGATCGCACCACTGCACTCCAGCCTGGGCAACAGAGCAAGACTCTGTCTCAAAAAAAAAAAAAAGTATTTTTTTTTTAGAGATGGGGTCTTGCTCTGTTGCCCAGGCTGGTCTCGAACTCCTGGGCCCTGGAGATTCTCCCATCCTGGCCTCCCAAAAAACTAGGATTAGAGGGATGCGCCGCCACACCCAGCCAACAGGTTTTTTCTTGAAGGGGGATGTGAGCTGCCTGTCTCTGTGGCTGCCACTCCCATCCTATATGAATAATAGCAATCATTTTAAAATAATATCTTCCATTTACTGAGACTTTCCTCTGTGCCAAGACTGTGCTGACGTGTGTGAATTCATTTGACTCTCACAACACTGCTGGAAGGCATGCACTGTTTTTACCCTCATTTTATAGATGAGGAAACTGGGGCTCCGAGAGGGTAAATAAATCACTTGCCCAGGATCACACAGCTGGTAAGTGACAGAACTGGGATTCGAACCCAAACAATTAGACAGGGCCCCATTCACAGATAAGGACACTAGCCCACTAATACCCGATTGTCTACTGTCACCTCGCTGGGACCACTGGGACCTTCCTTCCTACACCCCACCTTCCCAGACCCCCATCCACCCACCCAGGGCAGATACTGATCTCCACACTCCCCTCACCGAATCACCCCGCTGTGATCAAGGCAGCTGGCAGGGGCGGCGGAGGGGTGGGCGAGAGCGCCTAGTCTCCCTGGCCTGCCAAGAGAGGATGTCGCAATCCTCTGACTCAGCGTCGTGCGTGCAGACCCAGCAAGAGGCAGAAAGGGGAAGATTAAGTCTTGGCTTAGGCCCCAGATGGGCTGATTCTGCTCAATGCCAGGAGCTCCCACAGCTGCCAAGGCTCCAGGGCGGGGAGGAACCAGGAGGTGCCGGCCATGCTCCAGGAAGCTGGCCCGCATTCACCCATGGGGGTGGGGCAGAGCAGCCTCAGGGAGCGGTGTAGACTTCCAGCCCAGGGCCCAGACTGGAGGCAGCCTGACCTTGGGCTTGTCCCTCCCCATCCGGGCCTAGAGTCTCTGTATCCCTCTGTCTGCAGAACTCACTTGCTCTCCCTGAACCTCCCTAGAGACTCTAGTGGTTGTTCCTCCTCAAGGGACCCCTAAGTCTATCTCTAGTTTTTTTTTTCTTTTTTGTTTGAGGTAGGGTCTTGCTCTGTTGCCCAGGCTGGAGTGCAGTGGCACGATCTCAGCTCACTGCAACCTCCACCTCCCGGGTTCAAGCGATTCTCCTGCCTCAGCCTCCCGTGTAGCTGGGATTACACGCGCCCGCCACCACACCCGGCTAAGTTTTGTATTTTTAGTAGAGACAGGGTTTCGCCATGTTGGCCAGGCTGGTCTTGAACTCCTGATCTCAGGTGGATCCTCCGGTCTCGGCCTCTCAGAGTGCTGGGATTACAGGCATGAGTCACCATGCCTGGCCCCTTAAGTCTAACTCTATTCCCTCCTGCTGCAATGCCATCCTCTCTCCACCCACGGACCCTCCCCATACCAGGAGGCAGCAGAGAAGAGCTCCCAGGTGTGGATCTCCATGGGTGTCCTCGGGCACGTGACTTTCCCTCTCCATGCCTCAGTTTCCCCATCCAAACCATTTCTTCCCAGGGAGAAGGGGTCTAGAATCAAACTGGAAGGGTGCACCTGCAGTCTCCGAGACTCATGACCACTTCTCCCAGGTCAGAAGCGTGCTGGGGTCACAGGGACCTGGCTTGAAATCTCAGCTCTCCCCAGTTCCTCACCATGTGACCCGGGCCGTGAGTTCACTTCTCTGTGCCTGTTTCCTCCTCTATAAAATGGGGTTTTTAGCTGAATTTTCTTACAAGGTGTTGAGAGGATTAAGTGGGCCAATTCTTAGTTGCAGCTCAGGCCAGAGTGAATGTTTCTGTCTTGTGTCCTCTGTGTGTAGAAAAGGGTGAGAAGGAGGCCCTGGTCTGCTGGATAGGGTAAGGGTTAAGGCCAGCAGTGTGGAGACAGAAATAAACATTACATTCATTCATTTATTCCACACACTTTTCTTTTTTTTTTTTTTTTTTTTTTGAGACGGAGTCTCACGCTGTTGCCCAGGCTGGAGTGCAGTGGCGCGATCTCGGCTCACTGCAAGCTCCGCCTCCTTCCGCCTCCTCGGTTCACGCCGTTCTCCTGCCTCAGCCTCCTGAGTAGCTAGGACTACAGGCGCCCGCCATCGCGCCTGGCTAATTTTTTGTATTTTTAGTAGAGACGGGGTTTCACTGTGGTCTCGATCTCCTGACCTTGTGATCCGCCCGCCTCGGCCTCCCAAAGTGCTGGGATTACAGGCTTGAGCCACCGCGCCCGGCCTCACACACTTTTCTTATTTAATCTGCTCAATAAGCCTGTGAAACAGGATCTGGTATCATCTTGTTATTATTACTATTACCATTATTTTGAGACAGAGTCTCACTCTGTCGACCAGGCTGGAGTTCAGTGGCATGATCATAGCTCACTGCGGCCTTACACCTCAAGCGATCCTTCCGTCTCACCCTCCCAAGTAGCTAGGACTGCAGGTGCCCCTTGAGCCCAGCTAATTTTTAAAAAATTTTTGTAAGTCTGGCGTGGTGGCTCACGCCTGTAATCCCAGCACTTTGGGAGACCGAGGTGGGTGGATCATAAAGTCAGGAGTTCGAGCCCAGCCCAGCCAATATGGTAAAACCTCATCTCTACTAAAAATACAAAAATTAGCTGGGCGTGGTGGCATGAGCCTGTAGTCCCAGCTACTCAGGAGGCTAAGGCAGAAGAATCGCTTGAACCCGAGAGGTGGAGGTTGCAGTGAGCCAAGATTGCACCATTGCACTCCAGCCTGGTCAACAAGAGCAAAACTCCATCTCAAAAAAAAAAAAAAAAAATTGTAGAGACAGGGTGTCACCTTGTTGCCCAGACTGATCTTGAACTCCTGGTTTCAAGGGATTCTTCCTTCTACCTTGGCCTCCCAAAGTACTAGGACTACAGGAGCATACCCCATGCCCAGCCCCATTCCCCATTATTAAAGTCACAAGGGGCTGGGCACGGTGGCTCACACCTGTAATCCCAGCTACTCAGGAAGCTGAGGCAGAATTGCTTGAACCAGGGAGGCAGAGATCGCAGTGAGCCAAGATCATGCCACTGCACTCCAGCCTGGGTGACAGAGCGAGACTCTATCTCAAAAAATAAAAATTAAAAAATAATAAAGTCACAAGGAAGGCACACAGAGGGAAAGCCACCTGCCTAAGGTCACACAACTGGCACATGAAAGAGCCAGGGCTCAAAACTATGTCTCTAAGCCCAGCATGTTGAATCCTATTTTCCCCAATGAAGCAGGTCCTGCTATTGAAAACATAGGGCCAGGCACGGTGGCTCAAGCCTGTAATCCCAGCACTTTGGGAGGGCGAGACGGGCGGATCACAAGGTCAGGAGATCGAGACCATCCTGGCGAACACAGTGAAACCCTGTCTCTACTAAAAAATACAAAAAACTAGCTGGGCGAGGTGGCGGTCGCCTGTAGTCCCAGCTACTCCGGAGGCTGAGGCAGGAGAATGGCGTGAACCCAGGAGGCGGAGCTTGCAGTGAGCCGAGATCCGGCCACTGCACTCCAGCCTGGGCAACAGAGCGAGACTCCATCTCAAAAAAAAAAAAAGAAAACATAGGATATTTGATGAGGGCAATAATAATATATAATGTTATATTATTATTATTATTGTTATTATTATAAAACTAATAGCTAAATTGCATTGAGAGCTTTCTATACATCAGGCTCCATAGGACAGAGTCATATTTTCTTGATGTGATCCACTCTGCAGATGAGGAAGCTGAGGCTCCACGAGGTTAAGTAACCACCCGGAAGTCACAAAGCTAAGGATCAGGAGACAGGACTTGCACCCAGGCCTCAATTCAAAACAAAGGAGGCCAGATGTGGTGGTCACGCCTGTAATCCCAGCACTTTGGGAGACAGAGGCGGGAGGATCGCTTGAGCCCAGGAGTTCGAGACCAGCCTGGGCAACACAGTGAGACCCCTGACTCTACAATTTTTTTTTTTTTTTAATTAGCCAGTCATTGTGGTACATGCCTGTAGTCCCAGCTACTTGGGAGGTTGAGGCAGGAGGATCACTTGAGTTCAGGAGTTCAAGACTACAGTGAGCTATGATCCCACCACTGCACTTCAGCCTGGGAGACAGAGCCAGATCTTGTCTCAAAAAAAAAGCAGGACAAGACCCAATAATTGAGCCAGATGGGAACTTAGACCCTGACCAGCCCTACTCTCTCCTCTTAGAAAGAGAAATTGAGGCCCCTAAGAGCAAGAAAGATGCCTCAAACCTACAGACTTCCAGATGGAATTTCGTTTCCCTCTCAGGACTTTGAGCAGGTAAATTCCTGGCCTTTCCTCTCCCAGGATGGGCTGGGGGAAAAGAAGCAGCAGCTGGGCAGGAGATCTGAACAGGTACAAAGGGCGGCCTGCATGAGGGGAAAGTGGTTAGACACCAAGCAGAACTTCCGGGCCTCCTCTGGGAAGTTTCTGAGACTCATCCAGGGGCTGCCCCTGCGGGTGGGGGCCCTCCAGAGGCCAAGGCCCAGAGAAAGGAGACCCTAGTCCTTTCCGTCTGGGGTGCAAGGAGCGGGGGGAACAGTGGGGGCGGCCATCCTGGTTCCGCATCCTCCGTTCCCGACATTGGAGGGAGGCTGCTATGGGAGCTGGGACTTTCCTGAGAGCAGAAGATTCTGGGAAATTAGAGACAGCTGCAGGGCGGGGCTGCCTCCCAGCCTCCCTTCCCTTCCCTCCCCTTGGTCCCCGCTGGCTCCGGAGGCACGCCTCTCTACCCCTCCACCCCATGAGCTCCTCCTCCCCTAGTCCATGCCTTCCACCCTCAGATCTTTTCCCCCAACCTCTTTCTCCTCCCTCAGATCTGGCCTCTACCCTCAGACTCTCTCCAAATCTTCTTCCCTCAGACTCCTCTTTCCCCTCCAACTCTCTCCTCCTCCCTTAGAGCTGCGTCTCCTCGCTTAGAGCTTCTCAGACTCCTCAGACTGTGCGCTCTCCCTCAGATACTCTCCCCTTCCCTCACCACCTCCCCCAGACCCTTACCTCCTCCTTCAGACCCTCACCTCCTCTCTCAAACCCTCGCCCCTTTCCTCAGATGCTTATCTCCTCCTTCAGACCCTCAACTTCTCCCTCAGACCCCCGCCTCCTCCTTCAGACCCTCACCTCCTCTCTCAAACCCTCGCCTCCTTCCTCAGACTCTTACCTCCTCCTTCAGATCCTCTCCCCCTCCTCCCACTAACCCATCTATTTCTCTCTCAGACCTGTCTTCCTTCTTCAGATCCTCCTCCTTCAGACCCTATTATCCCTCATCCAACCTCAGAGAACTTTCAGTACCCTCTCTCCCAGCAGCACCCTCTCTCCCAGCAGCACCCTCTCTCCCAGCAGCACCCTCTCTCCCAGCGGGAAGCTCTCTCCCAGCCCTTCGAAGCCCCCGCAGGACCCATCACATCTTCTCCCCTCTCCAGTCCTGCTAGGATGGAACCACTGCACCACCGGCCCCGGGATGCCAGGAGTGGGACAGGCTTGGGTGTCCTTCCGACCCTACCTCTGAGGGTCCCCACCCTAAGCCTCACCCCTCCAAACTTCAGCTTTCCTTTCTGTGCTGTGGGGTAGTGCTCCACGCCCCTCTCCTGTGTCTGAGGGTCCCCAGGGGTGGGGTTGGGTGGGCAGGGAACACAAAACTCAGCCTATCCAACCCAATTCCTCCTCTCCCTTTGCTGTGGCCCTCGCAACACCAGCAGGCAGGGGTTGCCATTGGTCCCATTTTCCAGAAGAACAAACTGAGTCTCAGGATGGAATGGCTTGTCCAAGGTCCCACCCGGAGCAACGGGTAGAGGCAGAATTTGAACACAGGTCTGTGCCCGGGATGTTTTACGATGAAGGGGGTAGGCAGAAAAGATCAGGGAGGGAAGGGATGAGGCCTCTCCCCACAGCCACTTCTCACATCCTGGGTTAACGATCCACTCGGGTGGGGCCTGAGTCCGGCCAAAGTCCCTTCCCTGGGCCCCAACACCCACTTTCAAGGTCCCAGGGGACAGAGACAGCAACAGAGATGGGGAGACAGAGACAGAGGGCGGGGCGGGAGACAACCAGAGGGAGGTCAGGCAAGTTGCGAAGACAGAAGGAGACCGGGGGAGAGAACCAGAGAGACGCCGCAAGCCCCCTGGGCAGGTCTGGGGTGCAGCCACCATGCCCCGCCCTCTGTGTGCCCAAAGCCTCCCTCTCCGCCTCCTGTGACTCAGTGACCCGGACTCAACCCCAGCGGCTGCCCCGCCCCCAGGGAAATCCGGGAAAGCCCCGGACCTTCGGGGCCCCACCCCGGGGCGGGGAGAGGCAGAGAAGGGGAGGAGACCGGGAAGAGTCCCGCCTCCCCCCTCCTTCCCTCCCATCTCCTGCCTGAGTCATGCCCCCAACCCGCCTGGCTTGTTCCCCACCCATCAACCCCTCTTCGCGGTGGGAGGGGAAGTAAGGGGGAAGCCAAAGTGCTCCCCTCTCCTGCAGCACCGGCCTCGGTCGCGCTGACTCTGGCCTGGCGTCTGTGTCTCTTGCTATCTCTCTTTCTCTCAAGATCTCTGCGCCTGTCTCCATGTCTCTTTCTCTCTGTGCACCTAGGATTTTCCGAGCACCCACCCCGGTGCCCTGGGGGCCCTGGCTGGGTGCAGGGCCCCCAACGCGGACAGAGACACAATCAGTAGAGCGCTCCCCACCCTCACCCCACCCCCAGCCCCTTTAGACCCACAGCCGAAGAGGCACGTGGAGTGGCAGAAATGGAAGAGAGGAGGGAGAGGAATCGTTCCTGGCCGCCTGCCGAGTGCCAGTCCTTGCCCCGGGTGCGTCTCTTCACTCCCACTAAGGAGGAAACGGCTCAGAGAGGGGAAGTGTTTGACCAAGGTCACCCAGCGAGGAAGTGGGAACCGAGATTCGAACCTGCGTCCCAGAGATGCCAAGGCCTCCTGAGAGGCAGAGAAGCAGACAGCAACTGACAGAGAGATGGTGACAGACACAAAGAGACAAAAGAGAGAGACAGAGACCGAACAGAGCATACAGAGACAAACGCGGGGGTGCGAAGAGAAACACCTACTCAGACAGGAGAACCAGAGAGACAGTTACAGACTCAGCGATAGAGAGGCTGAGAGATAGAGCCAGAAAGATAAAAACAGAGGCAGAGAGACTGAGAGCGGCCCTTGGCAGCAGGGGTAGGGACACCCCCCCACCCTCCGACCCCGCCTCCTCTCTCCCCACCCCTCCTTTCCTCCCACTCCCCCGCCAAGGCCTGGCTGCCCGGGGCGCCGCGGGCCGGGAGGGGGCAAGCGGGGCGCGGCGCGGGCGGGGCGCACAGCAGGCTGCACCGCAGAGCGGCGGGAGCAGCGGCGGGTCCAGGAAACCCCTGGGGCGTACGGGTGGCCCCGGGGGGGGCCGGGGGCGGGGAGGCGGGCGGCCGGCACCGCCCCGGCCGACAAAAGTCCCTTCAGTTCAGCCGGCTGCAGGGGAAGTCCCGGCGCCCGGCGAAACCACCCTCCCGTGCAGCCGAGCCCAGCAGCTCTCCGGCCGCCGTCCCCGGCGGCCCCATGCCCCGATGCCCCGCGGGGGCCATGGACGAGGGGCCCGTGGACCTGCGCACCCGACCCAAGGCCGCCGGACTCCCGGGCGCCGCACTGCCGCTCCGCAAGCGCCCGCTGCGCGCGCCCTCCCCGGAGCCCGCCGCTCCCCGCGGCGCTGCGGGCCTTGTTGTCCCCCTGGACCCCCTGCGCGGCGGCTGCGACCTGCCGGCGGTCCCCGGGCCCCCCCACGGCCTGGCCAGGCCGGAGGCGCTGTACTACCCGGGTGAGTGGCCCCCCGAGGGTCTGGGCCTGGTAGGAGCCACACAGAGCATAGGGTCACCAGAGCCAGGAGACACAGCTGGAGGCACAAACCCGTCTATCTCCAGGAACCTGGGGGACAAGAGTATGTAACCCCAGGTTCCAGGGATACAGATAGGAGATCATCAGGGAGCCAGTAAGCTGTGCCTTGGGACACAGGCATCTGGGGGTTTGGGGACCCTGGGGGGCAGAGCCCAGGGGCTGAGTGACATGGGGGGGCCAGGGACAATGCCCACTGGTACAAATATGGGGGTGTCAGGGAATCAGGACACAGAGCCTGGTGTCCTGGGGACAAAAAAGTACAAGCTTTTAAACCAGATGTGTAGGGTTATGAGGAAGCTGAGCTGGGCTGGAGAAACTGGGGTTCCTTGTATCCTGCTATTAGAATCAAAGGAAGTCAGGGTAACAGAGACTGGGGTTCTAAGGAGACAGATACTGAGGATCTCAGGATGTCACAATCTCAGGAACCCAAGATATCTGGAGACATGGGCATTATGAAAACAGAGATGGGGTTCTGAGCACCCCAATACCTGGGATCACAAGGATCCAAGGGAATGAACCAGAGCTCCAGGGACCCAGATACCAGGGGGTCTTGAGGACCCAGGGGAACAGAGACCCGGGGTTCTGGGTACTCAGTTATGTGGGACCACGAGCGATCAGGGTCCTATTTGAGGTCAAGATCAGGTGGGCCGGAGGGGATCGGGGGACTGAGGAACCTAAGATTGGGTAATTCTGAGACTCTGGGTAATTTAGAGGCAGGATGAAAGATTCAGGGGTCTCCAGACAGAAAGCCTCAGGGCCCCAAGGCCTGGTATTGGAGATACGGGGACCTGGAAACTTGAGAGTTCAAGAACAGAGGACCCACAAGGATCAGCAGAGGACAAAGACCGCACACTTTTCCCTCCAACCCATCTCCATCCCTGATCTCAAGAAGGGGTGTCCCCTAGCACAGCTGTAGCCGTGTCACCATCCCCAATTGACCCCCAAAGCTGCAGAGAGCCCTTCTCCAGAGCCCCAAGACTTTAGGTAGTTTCTGCACCTTCCACCCCATCAGTGTGACAGCTGGAGAGCCTCAAGCTATATGCGTCAGGAGTTCTGCCACGGCCTCCCAGCTTTCCCATTCCAAGAGTAAGAACACAGGCCTCAGTTTTCCCCGTCTGTGTGATGGGTTGGTATAGATTTGCCTGCTGCTGTGGTCCCCCGCCTTTTGTTTTTGTTTTGCTTTGTTTTGTTTTTTTGAGACAGAGTTTTGCTCTGTCACCCAGGCTGAAGTGCATTGGCGTGATCTCAGCTCATTGCAACCTCCGCCTCCCAAGTTCAAGCAATTCTTGTGCCTCGGCCTCCCGAGTAGCTGGGATTACAGGCATGCACCACCACACCTGGCTAATTTTTGTATTTTTAGTGGAGACAGGGTTTCACCATGTTGCACAGACTAGTATTGAACTCCTGAGCTCAGGTGATCCACCCGCCTCGGCCTCCCAAAGTATTGGTGTTAGAGGCACGAGCCACTGCCCCCGGCCTGCCATGGCCCCTTTTTTAACAGTTTGATCTAAAATTACCCACATGTGGTGGCGAGCATCTGAAATTCCAGCTACCTGGGAGGCTGAGGCAGGAGAATCGCTTGAACCTGGGAGGCGGAGGTTGCAGTGAGGCAAGATCGTGCCACTGCACTACAGTCTGGGCAACAGAGCAAGACTCCATCTCAAAAACAGTTTGAACAGGCTTCTGGTGACACCTCCTCTCTCCCTCCATTCTCTCCAAACCCACTCTACATTTATCCCACACCCTGCACCCAGCTCTTCATCAGCCACACAATCACTCCGCAGACAGTCCCTCGGGTTCCCTGCTAGGTGATGATGGGTGCGCCCTCTGTTCTTAAGGGACCCTTTGTCTGATTGGAGATTGGGGTCAGAAGATAAGTGACAATAAGGGTGACCAGCCCTGGAGGGAGAGGAAGCTGCCGGAGCCCAGAGGAGGGATGTGGAAGGGGGTTTGTTTTAGGCCCTGAGGACCCAGTATAGGATGCAAAAGGGACCTGGGAGAAAAGGTAGGTGACACTGCAGGAGCAAAGATCTAGAAGTAGGGAGCGATCTAGAAGTGGGGAGCAGGTTGAGGGTCTGTGAGTGTGGCCTCACCCATGTCCCTCCTCTGTCCTCCATTGCCTAGGAGCCTTACTGCCTTTGTACCCCACTCGGACCATGGGCTCCCCGTTTCCTCTGGTGAACCTGCCTACACCCCTGTACCCCATGATGTGCCCCATGGAACACCCCCTTTCTGCTGACATCGCCATGGCCACCCGAGCAGATGAGGACGGAGACACGTGAGTGATAGTCCCCTATTAAGGGGAGGGGTGGTTGGGAAGACCAGCTGTCCATAACACAGGGCCACTCAGCTCCCGTGGACCTGAGTCAGAACTCGGTCTCCACCACAGGCTGTGTGACCTTGAATAAGGCCCTTCCCCTCTCTGAGCCTCAGTTTCCTCCTCTGAATAATGGGCACCCGGAAAGCATTTACTTCCTAGGACACTATTTTTGTTTGGTTTTTGTTTTTGATTTTTGAGACAGGGTCTCACTCTGTCGCCCAGGCTGGAGTGCAGTGGCACGATCTCGGCATACTGCAACCTTCACCTCCCAGGTTCAAGCAAGTCTCGTGCCTCAACCTCCCCAGTAGCTGAGACTACAGGTGCCCACTGCCACGCCCAGCTAAGTTTTGTATTTTTTGATAGAGACAGGGTTTCACCATGTTGGCCAGACTGGTCTCCAACTCCTGACCTCCAGTGATCCACTCACCTTGGCCTCCCAAAGTGCTGGGATTACAGGCATGAGCCCCAAGCCCACCCCTAGAACACCATTTTTGGAACAGTGGTCTTCAGATTTTTTATCACAACTTAAGAAAGACAGTTCATTGATTAACTTACTATATGAATTATACATGTAAAACTCCTATCACTGGACCTGGCATAAATGTTGAGTGTTTGTTAATATTACTATTACTTTATCTCAAACCCAGCACACACACACACACACACACACACACATACACACACACAAACCTGAAATTAAAATTGCACAAAATGAAACAATACTCACCCTTAGTATGTGGGTTCTACTTTGACATTTTCTTTTTTTCTTTTTTTTTTTCTTTTTTTTCTATTTTTTTTTTTCTGAGACAGGGTCTCGATCTGTCACCCAGGCTGGAGTGCAGTGGTGCAATCATAGCTCACTGTAGCCTTGATCTCTTGGGCTCAGGTGATCCTCCCGCCTCAGCCTCCTGAGTAACTGGGACCACAGGCACTCCTCCCACACCTGTCTAATATATATATATTTTTTTTGTAGTGACATGGTGGTCTTGCTATGTTGTCCAGACTGGTCTCAAACTCCTGGGCTCAAGTCATGTTCCCACCTCAGCCTCCCAAAGTGCTGAGATTACAGGTGCGAGCCACCGAGCCCAGCTTTACAGCTTTACTTTGCCATTTTCTATTCTAGTCGACTTCATTGTTTTGTGGTCACAGCCCACTACATTAATTTGAAGATCCCCTAAACTGATTTCATAACCCCCACGGTTTATCACCTGCAGTTTGAAGAACATGTTTGTGAGGCTGCTGAGAAGTGTTGCACGGGAGGGTTTAGTCTGTGCCTAGCACATAGTAAGCACTCACTACAATTGATCATCATGATTCTTATTATTCTATCGACCTGGGTTTGAATCTCAGCATGGCCACTTTCTCCTCACTCTATGCCTCAGTTTCCCTCTCTGTAAAAACAGGAACCATCACGTGTGAGGGTCTCTGGGAGGAAGAAATGACATGATTTATACAAAGCGCTTATGTGAGAATTAGTCTGGGGCCTGGAAACCACAGGTAGAGATGAACAGGCCTACTTCTGCAGAGAAGTAGCAGGGGGGCTGCTCCGCCACTGGCCCACTGAGTGATTTCATGTCACTGAGTCTCAGTTTCCCTATTTGGAAACTGGATCTCATAATAGCACCTATCACAATTAGGATTCAGTGAGATCTTGTATACATGTTTTAATACAGTGCACAGAACAGGGCTGGGCAAAGAGTGAGTGCTCAATGCATGGAAATGGGTGGTGTTTGAGCAGAGCTCCCAGGGTGGTTGCAGGCCATCTTGAGAGCCCTAGCAGGAGAAAGTGGCTGAGATTATAAAGAGCTAATAAAACCTAGTTCCCTCCCCTTCTAGGTACCTCTGGGGGGTCATCTATGAAGTGGACTTAATTAGTCTCTGCCCCCAGGGGTGAACTCTCCATGCCGTTGAAAAGCAGTGTGCTTGCTAGAGGCCGCTCGGCCCACCAGTCTCCAGTCCCGGGCCCTCCCCCCACCTTCCCTCCCCGACTCTCCCCCAAGGCAAACACTTCTGCCTCAGCTGCCTGCTGGGGGAAATCCCTTCCCGCAGAACTTGACCGCAACCCAGCTGCTCTGCCTCCCCCACGTCAGCACCCGTCACTCACTCGCAGCCTCCCCCCTCCTGGCGCTTCCTCCAACCTTAACCCCTTCCGCTGGGGCTGAGACTTTACCGGAACGGGCAGCGGCCCGGCCCCAGCCTGCGCCACCGGCTCCACTGCACACCCGCGGGGGCGGGCAGTGGGGGCGAGGAGGGCGGGGGACGCTAAGTCTGGGTCCCCGCAGAAGCCAAAAGGTTGGGAGGCTGGGCTTGCATCTTCTCACAGGCGGGTACGAGCCTTGGGGCATTTGGACCCCCAAGAGGTTAGGGACTGGGCAGCTAGAAACCTGGGGAGGGGGCGGGATGACGGGGGGCGGTGTGGGGGGGATGTTCTGAGTCTCAGAAGGCAGAAGTTGGGAAACTGTATTCCTTAATCTCCGAGGGGATGAGGAGCAGCTTGGCAGCTTGGGGACCTGGCACTCAGAGGGACTTTAGGGGCAGGACCAGATACAGAAATTTGCAGAGTCCCTTGCTCAAAACTTAAGAATTTCACGACAGCGGCGGCAGGACATTCTAAGCGCTGGGCGGGTGAAACTGCTCACGCCGAGGGGCCTGAAAGTCAGTGTCCCCAAAAGGGCAGGGATTGAGGCGCTGTATTTCTGGGTCTCTGAGGGGACAAGGACAGGCAAGGTAGTTTGGGATCCTGGAGCTCCGAAGGACGGGGGACGTCCTTATTCTTAAAGAAGAGTTAGGGCTATTTCTGGCTCCCAGAGAGATGTTGGGAGTGGATGCCGGGATAAGGAGGACTTGCAGCCAGCTGGAGTCTGAACCCTAACGGGTGGAGTTCCAGAGGGTCCCCCAGGCTGGAGGACTCGGGATTATATGCCCCCCCGACAACACACACACCTCAAGGGAGCTAGGTCTTCTTTGGCTGGGCTCCCCTTTCCCCCGCCCCATTCGAGGATGAAAGTTGGGGTGCCGGGGGTGGCCAGGGTAGATCCCCGGCGGGACAGGCTTCCCTCCCCCGGGAGCAGGAAGCGGAGCCCCGCCCAGCAGACCTGTTACTGGAAGTCCGAGGGCTGGGTCGCCCCTCCCGTCCCCACTTCCTCCAGCCCCGCCCCACCCCCTGCGGCCCGCGCGTTTATGGGAACTCAGGCCTGGACGGTTTCTCTGAAATCATTCGCTCCGTCTGCCCTCACTTAACCCTGGCCGCCCCGAGAGGGACCTAGGCCAGGGGTCCTGGGAGATGCAGAGAAGCGAGGAGCCTTACCAGGGACACCGGCCCCTCCCTCAACGTTTTATTTTTAAATTTGGTTTTTCACGAATTAGGAGTCAGGTTCAGCAATTCACCTGCGTGATCGCACCCTGGCATGTGGGCGCTGTACTTCACCTAGCAGAAAACTGAGGCTCCAAAAGGCCGCCATGGCTTTGCCCTAGCACACGGCTAGGCTAGGAGGGGTTGTGGCCCAATTTGCAACTCTGGCCCCAGGATTTCTTCATTTCCATCAGAACCACCTGGGAGGCTGGTTTAAACTGGATTCTACAGACACATTCCACGAGAGAGACGAGTGGTGGTGAGAAAGGAATTACTCAGTAAACAGACTTTAAATAAAGATCCTGCCGCCCACTGTGTACACACAGGCCTCCTTGGGTCCTCCACTCTGTCCCCCATCCCAAGCAAACATGCACAGGTGTGCACACGCACGCGCGCGCGCACACACACACATCAGTCTCCAAATAGCTGTTCCAGGTTGGGGTCTCTGGAAACTGAGCAGGAAGTTCCTTGGAAATGCTCTCCATCAACACCTGTGGGATGAAGGAAGCCCATCTGGGCAGAAGGAGAAGTTGAGCTGCAGTGTCGCCTCTGCGCGGCCTCAGCCATCCCACAGAGAATATTGAAGCTGGAATGGCCTTCAGCATTGGGGTCAGGAGGCTAGGCCTTCTACACTGGCATTAACCAGTGACTGGATGCCATTGAAGGGCAACTGCTCTTGATTCACATGGGGCGTGACCTTGGGCAAGCAGCTCTCTTCAGCTGAGGGTAATTCCCAAATGGTCTGAAAGCTGATGATCTTCCCAGAAGCTGAGGGAGTAAGTCCTTCAGTCTGGAAGGGGGTTCTGGGCTGTATAGCCTCCAGAACAATGGCCCCATCCCAGTTTGTCCTTATCTCCCTTTTAGTCAAAACTTTTGTTCCAGACTGGGCATGGTGGCTCATGCCTGTAATCCCAGCACTTGCGGGAGGCTGAAACAGGAGGATCACTTGAACCCAGCAGTTAGAGACCAGCCTGGCCAACATGGTGAAACCCTGTCTCTACTAAAAATACAAAAATTAGCTGGGCGTGATGGCACACGCCTGTAATCCCAGCTACTCGGGAGGCTGAGGTTGGATGATCGCTTGAACCCGGGAGGCAGAGATTGCAGTGAGCGTGAGACAGCACCACTGCACTCCAGCCTAGGCGACAGAGCAAGACTCCATCTCAAACAAATAAAATAAAACAAAAGGGTCCCTGTGGCTGTTGTGTGGGGGACAGACAGTAGAACATAGGTGGAATCAGGAAAACCATGAGGATGGAACTGTGCTAGACCAGCAGGGAGCCAGTGGTGGCTAAAGCAGGAGGGAAGGAGTGGGTGGTAAATCAGGATGGATGGAAGGAGTGTGTGGGGAGAAGTGTTTGGATACTGGGGACATTTCCAAAGCACTCAACACATTGGAGTTATCATTGCCAACAGCATGAGGGTGAGAGGTGAACAGCTCATAATGCCTGTGATTCTTTCATTCCCCTACCCCCAGGCCTCTCCATATTGCTGTGGTGCAGGGTAACCTGCCAGCTGTGCACCGACTGGTCAACCTCTTCCAGCAGGGGGGCCGGGAGCTCGACATCTACAACAACCTACGGCAGGTGAGGCTGGGTCTGAGGGAGGAGGGCTGGGGCCTGGACTCCTGGGTCTGAGGGAGGAGGGTCTGGGGACCTGGACCCCTGGGTCTGAAGGAGGAGGGGTGGGGGGCCTGGACTCCTGGGTCTGAGGAAGGAGGGGCTGGGGCCTGGACCCCTGGGTCTGAGGGAGGAGGGCTGCAGGCCTGGGCTCCTGAGTCTGAGGAAGGAGGGCTGGGGGCTTGGGCTCCTGGGTCTGAGGGAGGAGGGCTGGGGGCTTGGGCTCCTGGGTCTGAAGGAGGAGGGCTGGGGGCTTGGGCTCCTGGGTCTGAAGGAGGAGGGCTGGGGGCTTGGGCTCCTGGGTCTGAAGGAGGAGGGCTGGGGGCTTGGGCTCCTGGGTCTGAAGGAGGAGGGCTGGGGGCTTGGGCTCCTGGGTCTGAGGGAGGAGGGCTGGGGGCTTGGGCTCCTGGGTCTGAGGGAGGAGG
Source organism: Macaca mulatta (assembly GCF_049350105.2). NCBI lineage: Eukaryota > Metazoa > Chordata > Mammalia > Primates > Cercopithecidae > Macaca > Macaca mulatta. The sequence continues at coordinate 57,263,248 of NC_133424.1, forward strand.
GCTGGGGGCTTGGGCTCCTGGGTCTGAGGGAGGAGGGCTGGGGGCTTGGGCTCCTGGGTCTGAGGGAGGAGGGCTGGGGGCTTGGGCTCCTGGGTCTGAGGGAGGAGGGCTGGGGGCTTGGGCTCCTGGGTCTGAGGGAGGAGGGCTGGGGGCTTGGGCTCCTGGGTCTGAGGGAGGAGGGCTGGGGGCTTGGGCTCCTGGGTCTGAGGGAGGAGGGCTGGGGGTCTGGACTCTAAGTAGCGAGGTGCTCCAGGCTCCCGGTTCCTGGGGAAGAAGGGCTCTGGGTCTTGGACTCCTTGTTCCTGAGAGGGAGGGAGCCTAAAGACCTCCTAGATGAAGACGGAGGGGGCTGGGGACCCAGAATCCCGGTACTAGGGAAAGAGGAGGTTGGAGGCCCAGTCTTCTGGGTCCTGGGGAAGGAGGAGCATGGGTCCCCCACTCTTGAATCTGAGACAGGAGGTGTCTCAGGTTTCTGTTCCTGGGAAAGACTGCAGGATGAGGAGTAAGGGTTCAGAAAACCTGAGGGAGGCAGAACTAGAGAGCAGGGCTGGACACAGGTCCCTCACAGTCACTGTTCCCCAGACACCGCTCCACCTGGCTGTGATCACCACATTACCGTCTGTGGTCCGGCTCCTGGTGACAGCTGGTGCCAGCCCCATGGCGCTGGACCGCCATGGCCAGACGGCCGCCCACCTGGCGTGCGAGCACCGCAGCCCAACCTGCCTGCGAGCCCTGCTGGACAGCGCAGTTCCTGGCACGTTGGACCTGGAGGCCCGCAATTACGACGGTAAGTATCTACCGCGGGGCACGGCTGGGCTATCCAGCGGACCTGGAGTCCATCAGCGTCCGCAAAGCCCCAGGCCTAGGTTTCACCAAGCCTTCCCCTCCCTCAGGGCTCACCGCCCTGCACGTGGCAGTGAACACAGAGTGCCAAGAAACCGTGCAGCTCTTACTGGAGCGCGGTGCCGACATCGACGCCGTGGTGAGCGCGCACTAGGAGCTGGGAGGGAGCCGGGCCTTAGCAGGGGCGGGGTCTTGTCGGGGGCGGGGCCAGTGTGGGGCTGGCGTGGGAGAGCGCCCGCGTGGGGCGGGGCTTGGAGTATCCGACCCATGAGAGAAGCTGGACCCCACGAATGGGATGCGGTCGGGATGCGGGTCGCCAGCTGCTGGAGCAGAGCTTGGAGAAACTCAAAGACCTTCCCTCCCCGCCGCAGGACATTAAGAGCGGCCGCTCCCCGCTCATCCACGCCGTGGAAAACAACAGCCTTAGCATGGTGCAGCTGCTGCTGCAGGTGCGTACAGCGCCCCCTGAGCCTCGCGCCCACCCTGTCCTCTGACCCCAACCCGGCTCTGGCCCCAGCCTCTACCTCTGACCCCGCCTTCCAGTTCTGGCTCTTGCTCCTGCTCCGCGTCCAGCTCTCACTCTTCCTTTAAGGCCTAGTTCTCTCAACCCTCGGACTCCACTCCACGCCCCTGGCTACGAACATGTCCCATTCCTCCCCTGCCCCCTCAACAGCCTAGGCCCCGCCCTGCGTTGGCCTGGCCGACCCCACCTTCCAGCTAGGCCCTGTCCACGCATTGTCCTTCCCCCCTCCAGCCCCCCCAACTCCTTGGGGCGCGGGCCTCAGTGTCCAGCTCCGGTTCATTCAGCGCCGCCAGCGCAGTCCCGCTTGGCCCGCCCTTGGCTGTCGCTCCTACCTTCCTGTGACCCCACCCCATCCGGTGTCGCCCAACGTGCCGGCCACCTACCCGGGCCTCCAGCCTCTGTTCCCTTGCCCCGGGTGACCCGCGCGCCCTCCTGACCCGGCCCTCCCGCCCCGCAGCACGGCGCCAACGTGAACGCACAAATGTACTCCGGCAGCTCCGCGCTGCACTCAGCGTCCGGCCGCGGGCTCCTCCCGCTGGTGCGCACACTGGTCCGCAGCGGCGCTGACAGCAGCCTCAAGAACTGCCACAACGACACGCCGCTGATGGTGGCACGCAGCCGCAGGGTGAGCCGGGGCGGCTGTGGGCATGCCCCTTGCACACGTGTGTCCGCGGGCTGGTGGCAGGAGAGTGTGCCAGAGCGCAGAGGTGTGAGGGTGTCTGTGCCGCTGCGTGGTGGGGGGTGGGTGAGTCTCTGAGAGCGAGGGTGTGAGTTCCAGAAATGAGGAGAGACTGGCACCAAGAAAAGAAGTGCCTTGCCCATCTTTTCCTACTGAGAGATGGAGAGGCCACCATCTGGATCCTGTGAGCTAGGAGGGATAGAAGGAGAGAGGGCTGTGAGGCAGGGGTGGCTCTATGGTGACGCCCATCTTCCTACAGGTCATCGACATCCTGAGGGGGAAGGCCGCCCGGCCTGCTTCCACCTCCCAGCCAGACCCCTCCCCTGACCGGAGCGCCAACACCTCCCCCGAGAGCAGCAGCCGCCTTAGCTCCAATGGTGAGAAACCGCTCCCAACCTCCAGCCCTGGAGCCTCCTCCCTCAGACCCAGGAATCCCAACCCACTGGCCCCTCCTCCCTCAGATCCAGGAGTCCAGGCCCCTAGCCTCCTCTCTCAGACACAGGAATCCCAAACCGTACCCCCTCCTTCCTCAGCCCCAAGATTCCAGGCCCCTAGCCTCCTCCCTCAGACCCAGGAGCCCAGACCCCTGGCCCCTCCTCCTTCAGACCGCAGCCCCTCCTCCACCAGACCCCCCCCCAGCCCCTCCTCCCTCAGACTTCAGCCCCTCCTCCCTCACACCCCCAGTCCCTCTTCTCTCAAACCTCAGCCCCTCCTCCCTCAGACCCAGGAATCCAGATTCCCAGCCCCTCCTCCCTCAGACCCCCAGCCCCTCCTCCCTCAGACCCAGAAGTCCACACCCCTGGCCTCTTCTCCTTCAGACCCCAGTCCCTCCTCCTTCAGACCCCCAGCCCCTCTTCCTTCAGACCCAGGAGTCTAGGTCCCCAATGCCTCTTTCCTCAGACCCAGGACTTTAGACCCTTAGCCCCTTCTCCCTCAGACCTCCTGCACCTCCTTCCTCAGATCCAAGAGTCCAGACCCCCAGCCCCTCCTCCTTCAGACCCCCAGTCCCTCCTCCCTTAGACCCAGATCTCAGGCCCCAGCCCCTGCTCTCTGGGTCTAGCCTCTCACCACCCTCCCCCTCTGTCTCTCTTCCTTCCTCAGGTCTTCTCTCTGCATCACCGTCCTCCTCACCCTCCCAGTCTCCCCCCAAGGACCCCCCTGGATTCCCCATGGCTCCTCCCAATTTCTTCCTTCCTTCCCCATCTCCACCTGCCTTCCTGCCCTTTGCCGGGGTCCTCCGAGGCCCTGGCCGGCCGGTGCCCTCCTCCCCAGCTCCAGGAGGCAGCTGAGGGGGATGGGGGGGCAGATCTTGGACTCATGAGGAGGGGCCCCCTGCCCTGTGGGGTCAACCCTTCTGGAAACTGTGAAGATCTCACTCTGCCCCCCCCCATCTTCGGGACCAGGATTTGCACAGAAGCACATGCACCTACCCATACAGCCCCTCTTCTGAGCACAGTTCCCCCATCTCGCTCCCTGCCCAGAACTCTGACCCCAGTATTCTCAGGCACCAGTCCCTGTCCGGAATGCCACCCACATCTTCCATTTCCGTGTCCCCTCCCAGAGCTGGTGGACCCAGGGAACAGCCACTCCCCTCCACACTCTACCAGACAACTGAGGAGGGGAGAGGTGGGCTGTAACGGACACGGATCACGATGTAAATTATTAAGCATTTTGGTTGGATTTCTTTTGTAATAAACTATTTTTGTACCATATCCCTTGGGTGCATGGGCCTCTTTCATGAGATGGACCTGGCGGAAGTGCACTGAATCCAGTTGACTCCCAGAGTGATGTTGTGAGTCTCAGACAGACAATCTCCTGTGTATCACTCTGGGACTTCTGGTGTGTTTGATTGTGAATGTTGCCATCATTGTCACTGTGCCATTGTTTCTAAGGAGAACATGGTGTGTGGTATCTTTTTTTTATTTCCCCAAGACAGAGTCTTGCTCTGTCACCCAAGCTGGAGTGCAGTGGCACGATCTCGGCTCACTGCAACCTCCGCCTCCCAAGTTCAAGCGATTCTCCTGCCTCAGCCTCCTGAGTAGCTGGGATTACAGGCATGCACCACCACGCCTGGCTAATTTTTGTATTTTTAGTAGAGATGGGGTTTCACCATGTTGGTCAGGCTGGTCTCGAACTCCTGACCTCATGATCCTCCCATGTCAGCCTCCCAAAGTGCTGGGATTACAGGCATGAACCACCGCACCTGGCCAGTGTGTGATATCTTTCCAGGGCACCCTGTTGGATTCCGTAGTGAGCCCGGGCATATGTGTTTCTGTAGTGTGGGGGTCCCAGTGATAACCCACAGCTGACTTCAGCCCCAGTCGTCTCTGGCTGGCCGAGTGTGTGGTGTTTGGGAGTGTTCCTAACATTGAATCTGGGGTGATGCTGTGATTGTTGAGGTGTGACTGCCTCACATGGCGTGAGGCACTTTTACTCAGTGGTTCCAGGGGGCCTCTCTAATGGACCACATCTGTGGTTTTTTTGTTGTTTTTTTGTTTTGAGACGGAGTCTCACTCTGTCGCCCAGGCTAGAGTGCAATGGCACGATCTCGGCTCACTGCAACCTCCACCTCCTGGGTTCAAGAGATTCTCCTGCCCCAGCCCCCTAAGTAACTGGGACTACAGGCGCGCACCAGCACGCCTGGCTAATTTTTGTATTTTTAGTAGAGACGGGGTTTTGCCACATTGGCCAGGCTGGTCTCAAACTCCTGACCTCAGGCGATCCGCCTGCCTTCGCTTCCCAAAGTGCTGGGATTACAGGCGTGAGTCACCATGCCCAGCCACACATCTGTAGTTTGACTCTGGGGTATGTCTCTGTGTGTCAGTTGGGGTTTGTAATGGTTTCCTGTTGCCACTATAACAAATCACAAATTCAGTGACTTGAAATGATGCTAACTTTTTTTTTTTTTTTTTTTTTGAGACAGAGTCTCACTCTGTCGCCCAGGCTGGAGTGCAGTGGCACAATCTCAGCTCACGACAAACTCCACTTCCCTGGTTCAAGCCATTCTCCTACCTCAGTCTCCCAAGTAGATGGGACTACAGGCCTGCACCACCACACCCGGTTAGTTTTTCGTATTTTTAGTAGACACAGGGTTTCGACAGTTTGGCCAGGCTGATCTGGAACTCCTGACCTCAGGTGATCCACCCACCTCAGCCTCCCAAAGTGCTGGGATTACAAAAGGTGTGAGCCACCGTGACAGTCAAACAATGCTAATTTATTCTCTTACAGTTCTGGGCATAAGAAGTCCAAAATCGAGGCCAAGCATGGAGGTTCACACCTGTAATCCCAGCACTTTGGGAGACTAAGGCAGGAGGATCCCTTGAGACCAGGAGTTTGAGACCAGCCTGGGCAATATAGTGAGACCCTGTCTGTACAAAAAAAAAAAATAGCCAGGCAAGGTGGCAGGCACCTGTAGTCCCACCTACTCGGAAGACTGAGGTGGGAGGATTGCTTGAGTCTGTGAGTTCGAGGCTGCAGTGAGCTATGATCGCACCACTGACTCCAGCCTGGGCAACAGTGAGACCCTGTCTCAAAAAATAAATAAATCAAAGAACCATGGTGGCCGGGCGCGGTGGCTCACGCCTGTAATCCCAGCACTTTGGGAGGCCGAGGCGGGTGGATCACGAGGTCAGGAGATCGAAACCATCCTGGCTAACACGGTGAAACCCCGTCTCTACTACAAAATACAAAACATTTGCCGGGCGCGGTGGCGGGCGCCTGTAGTCCCAGCTACTCTGGAGGCTGAGGCAGGAGAATGGCGTGAACCCGGGAGGCGGAGCTTGCAGTGAGCCGAGATCGCGCCACTGCACTCCAGAATGGGTGACAGAGCCAGACTCCGTCTCAAAAAAAAAAAAAAAAAAAAAAAAAGAACCATGGTGTCAGCATCTGCTTCTTGTGGTGAAGGCTTCAGGCTGCTTCTACTCATGGCAGAAGGCCAAGGGAACCACACGTGTGCAGGGATCACGTGGCAGGAGGGGAAGCGAGAGAGAGAGAGAGAGAGAAAAGTGCCAGGCTCCTTTTAACATACATCTCTCATGGGCGTTAACGGGGAGAACTCATTCACCTGCCAGGGAGGGCATTAATCTGTTCATGAGGGATCTGCCCCCGTGACCCAAACACACCTCACATTAGGCCCACCTCCAATCTTGGGAATAAAATTTTTTGTTTTATTTTTTTGAGACGGAGTCTCGCTCTGTCACCCAGGCTGGAGTGCAGAGGCCTAATCTCGGCTCACTGCAGCCTTTGCTTCCAAGGTTCAAGCAATTATCCAGCCTCAGTCTCCCGAGTAGCTGGAATTACAAGCACGCACCATCATGCCCAATTAATTTTTGTATTTTTAGTGGAGATGAGGTTTCACCATGTTGGCCAGGCTGGTCTCGAACTCCCGACCTCAAATGATCCGCCCGCCTCAGCCTCCCAAAGTGCTGGGATTACAGGTGTGAGCCACTGCACCTGGTCCAAATTTCTTCATTTTTTTTTGATACAGAGTCTCACTCTATCACTCAGGCTGGGGTGCAGCGGGAGATCCTAGCTCACTGCAACGTTGACCTGGTCTCCAGTGAGGGGATCAAATTTCAACATGAGGTTTTGAAGGAAAAAATATTCAAACCACAGCACGGAGGTGTTTTTTGTTTGTTTTTTGTGGTTTTTTGTTTGTTTGTTTGTGTGCTTGTTTGTTTAATCTGTGGGGGTTCTCTGGGTCATCAGGTGAATTGCTGATAGTGAACATTTAATCACCATCACTCTGTAATGTAGTTGCATCTATGGGGCCAACTGCCTTAACAACTTCCTGGATGTCATCGCTGGGATCCGTGAATGGCTGTGTGTGTGCACACAAACACTCGTGCACACGCACTTCTGGATGGCCTGTGTGAGCACTGACTGGGTGACTTGTGTGTGCCTGGCCCTCCTGACCGGGATGTCCATGCATCTTTCTGTTTGCAACCGTGTTTCAGTGTTTCTGACCCAGACCCTGGGCTCCGGTATCTCTGAAGCTGCCAGGCTTGAAGGGTACGTGAATGTCCTTTGCTGGCCAGGCACGATGACTCACGCCTGTAATCCCAGCACTTTGGGGAAGGCAAGGTGGGAGGATCACTTGAGGCCAGGAGTTCAAGACCAGCCCAGGCAACATAGCAACACCCTGGCTCAAAGGGAAGGGGAGGGGAGGGGAGGAAAGAGAGAGTGGAAGGAAGGAAGGAGGGAGGGAGGGAGAGAGGGAGGGAAGGAAGGAAGGAAGGAAGGAAGGAAGGAAGGAAGGAAGGAAGGAAGGAAGGAAGGAAGGAAGGAAGGGAGGGAGGGAGGGAGGGAGGGAAGGAAGAAGAGAGAGAGAGACAGACAGAAAGAAAGAAAGATTCTTTCTATGTTTCCTGGTCACCATAGTGAGACGCTGTCTCTACAAAAGATGAAAAAATGTATTGGCTGAGCATGGTGGTGTGTGCCTGCAGTCCCAGCTACTTAGGAGGCTGAGGTTCAAGCATCACTTGAGCCCGGCATGTCAAGGCTGCAGTGAACTATGATCACACCACTGCATTCCAGCCTGATGCCAGAGGGAGATCCTGTCTCTCTTTTTTGTTTTGTTTTGTTTTGTTGTTACCAAGTATCCCTCTGTTGCACAGGCTGGAGGAGTGCAGTGGTGCAATCTCGGCTCACCACAACCTCTGTCTCCCAGGTTCAAGCGATTCTCCTGCCTCAGCCTCCCAAGTAGCTGGAATTACAGGCATGCACCATCACGCCCAGCTAATTTTTTTGTATTTTTAGTAGAGACAGGGTTTCACTATGTTGATCAGACTGGTCTCAAACTCCCGACCCCAGGTGATCCGCCCGCCTCAGCCTCCCAAAGTGCAGTGATTACAGGCATGAGCCACCGCACCCAGCCAATACTTATGTTTAATCCTTAGAGCAACTTGCAGGTTTGCTCCAAGGTTTAAATATGAATATCAGTCAAGCTAATTGTGCTCCCCTCCTCGTATGCAGTGGCCGCAAACAGCAGTGCCCTCCGTAGTATACACAGCCTGCTGCATGTAGGGATGGCCTTAAGGGACCTTGGAGATAGCCCTTTCCAATGTATGTTCATGTTTCCGACTTTGACCTCACCCCAGTCTAGACTCCAGACAGGTATGCAAGGCGCCTTTGGAAAGCCCCAGGGTGTGGTGACCAGGGTTCACATTGGCTAAGGCATCACGTCCATCTGCACCAAGCTGCAGAACATGGAACATGTGATTGAGGCCCTACCCAGGGCCAAGTTCAAGTTCCCTGGCCACCAGAAGACCCGCATCTCAAGGAGGTGGGACTTTACCAAGTTTAGTGCAAATCCATTTGAAGACACGGTGGCTGAAAAGCAGCTCATCCCGGATGGCTGTGGCATCAGGTACACCCCCAATCATGGGCCCCTGGAATAGTGGCGAGCCCTGCTTACTCACACCCACCAATAAATCCTGCTTCCTGTCCAAACCAATAAAAAAAAAAAAATGAACAGGGCACAGTGGCTCACGCCTGTAATCCTAGCACTTTGGGAGCTGGAGGTGGGCAGATTGACCCCAGGAGTTCAAGACTAGTGTGGGCAATATGGTGAAACCCTGTCTCTCCAGAAAAAAAAAAAAAAAAGAAATCAAAGGAAAAACAAAAATTAGCCAGTGTGGTGGTGCACGCCTGTAGTCCCACCCACTCAGGAGGCTGAGGTGGGAGGATCACTTGCGCCCAAGAGGTCAAGGCGGTGAACCAAGACTGAGCCACTGCATTCCAGCCTGGGTGACAGAGAGAGACCTTGTCTCAAAAAAAAAAAGGGGGGGGAGGGAGAATAAATTATGTGCAGTACTTATTACAGGCCATGGCGCTGAGTAAAAGCTTCATAAATGGGAATTGCTGTTGCCATCATCTAAGAATTTTTGATAGTTTTGATGTCAGAGGAAAAAAAGTAGAGATGATGAGACCTATTATTTGTCCTGGTGGAAAAAATGGAACAATGAGGTCATAGCCTAAATGTGTGTTTTAGCTACATTTTTTATTCCACAGTTGTAACCAAATTAAAGAATATAGCTAGGCATGGTGGCACACACCTGTAGTCATAGCTACTTGGGAGGCTGTGGCATGAGGATCACTTGAGCCCAAGGGTTTTAGACCAGCCTGGGCAACATAGTGAGACCCCATTTCTTAAAAGACTGAAGTGGCTCACATCTGTAATTCCAGCACTTTTGGAGGCCAAGGCAGGAGAACTGATTGAGCCCAGGAGTTTGAGATCAGCCTGGGCAACAGAGCAAGATCCTGTCTCTACAAAAAAAAAAAATTTATATTAGGTACCTGTGGTCCTAGCTATTCAAAGGCTGAGGCAGGGCACAGTGGCTCACGCCTGTAATCCCAGCAGTTTGGGAGGCCGAGGAGGGTAGATCACAAGGTCAGGAGATCAAGACCATCCTGGCTAACAGGATAAAACCCCATCTCTACTAAAAATACAAAAGCAAAATTAGCCAGGTGTAGTGGCAGGCGCCTGTAGTCCCAGCTACTCGGGAGGCTGAGGCAGGAGAATGGGGTGAACCCGGGAGGCGGAGCTTGCAGTCAGCCGAGATCACGCCACTGCACTCCAGCCTGGGCGACACAGCGAGACTCCATCTCAAAAAAAAAAGAGGAGTTTAAAGCTGCAATGAGCTATGATTGCACCACTGCACTCCAGCCTAGACAACAGAGACAGACTCTGTCTTTAAAAAACATATAAAATAAAGGGCTTGACTAACATGGCCAAAGCCTGGGTAACATGACAAAACCCTATCTCTACAAAAAAAAAAAAAACACACACACACACACACACAAAATTAACCAGGCATGGGAGCGTGCATCTATAGTCCCAGCTACTCAGGAGGCTGAGGTGGGAGGACCACTTGACACTGAGAGATCAGGGTTACAGTGACCTATGATTGCACCACTATGCTCCAGCCTGGGTGACAGAGTGAGACCCTGTCTTAAAAAATATAATAAATAAAAGAAGAAATATAGTAGCTTTTTAATTTTTATTTTTATTTTATTTTACTTTATTTTATTTTTTTGAGACAGAGTCTTGCTCTGTCACCCAGGCTGGAGTTCAGTGGCACAATCTCAGTTCACTGCAACCTCTGCCTCCCAGGTTCAAGTGATTCTCCTGCCTGAGCCTGCTGAGGAGCTGGGATTACAGGCACCTGCCACCACACCAGGCTAATTTTTTTTTTTAGTAGTGATGGGGTTTCGCCATGTTGGTCAGGCTGTCTTGAACTCCCGACCTCAGGTGATCCAACCACCTTGGCCTCCCAAAGTGCTGGGATTACAGGCATGAGCCACCACATCCAGCCTATAGTAGCTTAAATAAGATGAGTGTCTATTTTTCTCTCATGTAAAGGCCCAGTGAAAACCTACATCTAGAATAGTAGCCAAGGATGTCAGAAATCGAGGCTCCTTCCACCTGGTTGTTCTGCTGCCCTTACCTCACACTTCCATTGTGTGGTCCAAAATGGCTGCTCCAGCTCCTACCATCACATCCACAGTCCAACCATTGGGAAGAAGAAACAAAAATCAATTGTACGCCCCTACCCTTTAAAGTTAAATCCCAGAAGTCATACACATCATACACATCACATCCTATTTGGCCAGAATTCAGTCACATGACCACACCTATCACAACAGAGGCTGGGAAATATGATTTTATCTGGGCGGCATGTACCCAGCCAAAATTCAGGGGTTCTGTTACAAAAGGAAGAGGAGAGAATGGTTATTGAGGGACCACACGTGTATCTGTCACAACCAGGGCTCTGCCACCAAATGACTGAATGACTCAAGGTAAAGTGACTTCACCACACTGAGCCTCAGTTTCCTCGCCTGTAAAATGGGAGTCCCCTCCACCCCTCGGGGTTGATGGGCTATTGGGCATTTAATGAGAGCGTGGGTGTCAGGCACTTGGCACAGGACCTGGCCCATCAGCAGCCTGGAGTGTGTTGGAAGTCCTCTTGTGCTTGTGGGTCTAGGCTGTGGGTGATGTGGCTTTTTGTGTATGAGAAACCGTCCCCGGGCCTGAGAGCTGAACCCAGCACTGAACTTTGTAAGTAACTTCTCTAAAACAAGGGATCTGGCCTGTGTACACATGGAAATCCCCTCTCAGCCTCCTAGACCTTGGGACTGGGCATGTGTCCTTCCACACTCTTCCCCCTTCCGCTGGAGAAAGGCAGACTCCAAAGATGGGGGAAGGGTCCTGCTTGGGGCCTCCAGCCTCCCAGCCTTCACAGAATTAAGCATTCATAGCCTGGCCAACATGGTGAAACCCCGTCTGTACTAAAAATACAAAAATGTGCTGGATATGGTGGCACACATCTGTAGTCCCAGCTACTAGGGAGGCTGAAGTGGGAGGATTGCTTGAACCCAGGAGGCGGAGGTTTCAGTGAGCCAAGATCATGCCACTGCACTTCCGCCTAGGTGACAGAAAAAAAAAAGAAAAATTTAAGCACTCACCCCTCAACTTCCAAGTTCCTCATGGGTGACAGTCCTAGCATTCCGGGGACAGCTCTAACGCCAGAAGTCGTATCTTCAATGTATCTCTCAGGGCCCCCAGGCGCTTGTTCTCACATCGAGTAAACCCAGGAAGGCAGAGGACACCTCTCCTAGATGTGTGCATGAAATCTGCCAAATTCTAAATGCCTGTGACATTCCAAAAAATGACTTTAAGAGCATTGGCCGGGCGCAGTGGCTCACACCTGTAATCCCAACCCATTGGGAGGCTGAGGTGGGAGGACAGATTGAGCCCTGGAGTTCAAGACCATCCTGGACAACATAGGTAGACCCCGGCTCTAACCCCAAACATGGTGGCACGTGCCTGCAGTCCCAGATACTCAGAAGGCTGAGGTGGGAGGATTGCTTGAGCCCAGGAGCTCGAGGCTGCAGTGAGCTGTGACCATGCCACTGCACTCCAGCCTGAGTGACAGCGTGAGAGTTTGCCTCACACACTACACACACACACACACACACACACACACAGAGTCAGGGCATCGTGGCTCACACCTGTAATCCCAGCACTTTGGAAGGCCAAGGTGGGTGGATTGGCCAGGAAACATCACACAAACACAAATCAAGGAGAACTTCTCCAAAAGAACTAGCCTATAATCTTCAAAAATGTCAATTCCATGAAAAACAAAGAAAGGCTAAGGAACTGTGCCAGACTGAAGGAAACTGAAGAGATGAAAACTTTTTGCTATGACAGTTTGGGGATAGCTGGCAATTTGCATACAGGCTGCACTGTTAGATACTAGTGTCACTGAGAAATGGATACTGCTCCTCTGTACTGTGGTGGTGTAAGAGAATGTCCTTACACTTGGAAATACAACTGAAGCATTTAGAGGCAAAGGGACATAATGTCTGAAACTATTCTTGCAACTTCTCTGTAACTTTAAAATGATTTCAAAAGAAAAGCAAATGATTTCAAAGTAAAAGTCATGGTTTAAGAATCTGTGGGTTTGACCGGGCCTGGAGGCTCTCGCCTGTAATCCCAGCACTTCGGGAGGCCAAGGCAGGCAGATCACTTGAGGTCAGGAGTTCGAGACCAGCCTGGCCAACATGGTGAAACCCCGTTTCTACTGAAAATACAAAAAATTAGCCGGGGCCGGGCGCGGTGGCTCACGCCTGTAATCCCAGCACTTTGGGAGGCCGAGGCGGGCGGATCACAAGGTCAGGAGATCGAGACCACGGTGAAACCCCGTCTCTACTAAAAATACAAAAAAAAATTAGCCGGGCGCGGTTGTGGGCGCCTGTATTCCCAGCTACTCGGGAGGCTGAGGCAGGAGAATGGCGTGAACCCGGGAGGCGGAGCTTGCAGTGAGCCGAGATCGCGCCACTGCACTCCAGCCTGGGCGACAGAGCGAGACTCCGTCTCAAAAAAAAAAAAAAAAAAAATTAGCCGGGTGTGGTGAGATGAGCCTGTAATCCCAGCTACTTGGGAGCGTGAGGCACGAGAACCGATTGAACCCGGGAGACGGAGGTTGCAGTGAGCAGAGTTGGCGCCACTGCACTCCAGCCTGGGCGACACAGCGGAATTCCGTCTCGAAAAAAAAAAGGGAGAGAAAGAAAAAAAGAAAGTAAAGTCTATGGTTTAAGGTTCTATGTTTCCGAGGATCTCTAAGTCTGTGCATGCATTTGTGGTCAGAGTCTGGGGAGTTGGGGGCGTGAATGAGCTGCTTCAGAGACTGCTTTGAGGGTGTGACCCGGACCTTAGGGTGTGGTTAAGGTCTAGGGGTGGGGCTAGGGCCTTGGGGGTGTGACCACAGTCCAAGAGGCGAGGCCAGGGCCTCAAAGGTGTGGCCATAGTTTGAGGCGTGGCCGAGAAACTCCGTTCCCAAGGGAGGCGGTAACCCTGTGCTCAGAGCGCCCTCTTGTGGCTATACTCAGGTCTCCACTTTTTATTTAATAGCTTTATTTCGTTTTATTTTTTTCAACTTTCATTTTAGATTCAGGGAGTACATGTGCAGGTTTGTCACCTGGGTATACTGCATGATGCTGAGGTTTGGGGTACGATTGATCCCATCACCCAGGTAGTAAGCATAGTACCCAACAGTTTTTCAGCCCTTTCCCCCTCCCTTCTTCCCTTCCCCCTTTAGAAGTCCCCAGTTTCTATTGTTACAGTCTTTATGTCCCTGAGTACTCAACGTTTAGCTCCCACTTACAAGTGAAAATGAGCAGTATTTGCCTTTCTGATCCAGCCTGTTTTATTGAGATATAATGTGTATACCATACAATTTACCTCTTTAATGTGTACAATTCTGGCCGGGCACCGTGGCTCACGCCTGTAATCCCACCATTTTGGGAGGGCGAGGCAGGAGAATTACTTGAACTCAGGAGTTCAAGACCAGCCTGGGCAACACAGTGAGATCTTGTCTCTAAGAAAATTAAAATGAAATTGTAAAAAGTGTACAATTCAGCGACTTGGCATATTCACAGAATTGTGCAATTATCACCAGATTCTTTTTTCTTTTTTTTGAGATGGAGTCTATGTCACCCAAGTTGGAGTGTGATGGCACTATCTCAGCTCACTGCAACCTCCACTTCCTGGGTTCAAGAGATTCTCCTGCCTCAGCCTCCCGAGTAGCTGAGATTACAGGCGCATCTCACCATGGCTGGCTAATTTTTGTTTTTTAGTAGAGAGGGTGGTTTCACCACGTTGCCCAGGCTAGTCTCAAACTCTTGACCTCAGGTGATCTGCCTGCCTTGGACTCCTAAAGTGCTGGGATTACGGCAGTCATCTGCCCAGGCTGGCCAGTGACTGGCTTCTTTCACTTAGCATTATGTTTTCAAGGTTCATCCACATTGCAGTATGTATCAATACTTCATTCCTATTAGCGGGGGGTGACGTGCACCTGTGGTCCCCGCTACTCGGGAGGCTGAGGCAGGAGGATTGCTTGAGCCCGGAAGATCGAGGCTGCAGTGAGTTGAGATCATGCCACTGCGCTCCACTCTGGGAGACAGCGCAAGACCCTATCTCGAAACAAACAAACAAAAAATCATTCCTTTTAATGGCCGAAGAATTTTCCGTTGTATGAGTAGACTACATTTTGTTTATCCATTCTTCAACTGATGGACTTTGAGGTTGTTTCCACAAGTCTTTGGGTAGATATATGCTTCCAATTCTCTGGGATATATATATACACGTAGGAATGCTCTAGCCCTATGTTTAACATTTTGGGGAAATGCCAAACTATTTTCCAAAGCAGCTGCACTATTTTACATTCCCACCATCAGTGGAGAGGGTTCCAATTTCTCCATATCCTTGCCAACACTTGTGATTGTCTGTCTTGTTTATGACAGTCATCGTAGTGGGTGTGAAGCCGCATTCACTGTGATTTTCATGTTCATTTCCCTAATGCATCATATTGTGGAGCGTCTTTTCATGTCATTCACTTCATTTGTATCCACTTTGAGGCAAATCTGGAAAAAGACTTCATATAGTTACAAAGCAGATACAAAAAACCTGTCAAATCTGGGAAAAGAGTTCATATAGTTGCAGATTTTTTTTTTCTTTTCTTTTTTAGACAAGATACTGGGTCATCCAAGCTGGAGTACAGCAACACAATCATAGCTCACTGAAGCCTCAAACTCCCGGGGTCCAGCAATCCTCCCACCTCAGCCTCCCCAGTAGCTGGGACCACAGGCAGCATCCTACCACGCCCAGTTTTTTGTTGTTGTTTTGTTTTTGTTTTTGTTTTGAGACGGAGTCTCGCCCTGTCGCCCAGCCTGGAGTGCAGTGGCATGATCTTGGCTCACTGCAGCCTCCGACTCCTGGGTTCAAGCGATTCTCCTGCCTCGGCTTCCTGAGTAGCTGCGATTACAGGCACGTGCCACCACACCTGGCTACTTTTTGTATTTTTAGTAGAGACGGGGTTTCACCATGTTGGTCAGGCTGGTCTCAAACCCTGAACTTGTGATCCGCCTGCCATGGCCTCCCAAAGTGCTGGGATTACAGGCGTGAGCCACTGCGCCCAACCTGTTGGTCTCAAACTCCTGGCTTCAACCAATCCTCCCACATCAGCCTCCCAAAGTGACAGGCTTACAGCCGTGAGCAGCGTACCTCTTCCAGCTTGTGGTGTTCACTGGTAATCTTTGGTGTTATTTGACTTATAGATGCATCACTCCAATCTCTCCGCTGCCATCATAATATGTTGTGTGTGTGTATGTACCTGTAACTGTATCCAAATTTCCTTTTCATAAGGACATCAGTCAGATCTAGGACCCACCCTGATCCAATAGAACCTTATCCTAATCTGATTACATTTGCAAAGACCTTATTTCCATATAGGGTCACATTCATAAGTTCCAGTGAACATGAACTTGGTGGGGAAGGAAATGATTCAACCCAGGCCACTCATCATTATGTGTTTATGACATACACTGCTGGTATTTGTGTTCAGTTTATTCACCTTAAATGC
Source organism: Macaca mulatta (assembly GCF_049350105.2). Lineage (NCBI taxonomy): Eukaryota > Metazoa > Chordata > Mammalia > Primates > Cercopithecidae > Macaca > Macaca mulatta. Next base: position 57,279,215 of record NC_133424.1, read on the forward strand.
TGCACAAGAGTTTATTGTGAGAATACACCACAATTTATGTCGGGCTGCTGGTGGTAAACACCCACCTTGTTGCTACTTTCCTCCACTTCCGACAAGAATGCAGTTAACATCCCTGAACATGTCTCTTGGAGTTTCTTAGGGCAGTATTTTTCAAACGGCCAAACAAGATCCATTAGTGGGTTGTGAAATCAATTTAGTGGGTTGTACACAATTTTTCCTTTAATGAAATGGAATTAAATAGAAGCTATTAGAGTGCATGCTCATAGTCCGAGTGAGAGCTCGTCTGTGAAACTTTTGCTTCAGGTGTCTATAGCTGTATTAATGTCCAGCAAAAGTGTTTACAAGCCACAGCTCTGAAGGAGGTAGCCAGACAAATGACCTGTCCATTTGTCCAAAGGTCTCGTGGATGCTGCTAAATTGCTCTCCAATATAGTTTGTCCATCTGCACTCATAGCAGCTCCTTGGCAACACTTGCATAGTCAACACTTTGAACTTTTGTCAGGCTAATGGGTTTTCAACCTGTTTTGTTTTGTTTTGTTTTGTTTTGTTTTGTTTTGTTTTGTTTTTTGAGACAGAGTCTCACTCTGTCGCCCAGGCTGGAGTGCAGTAGCATGATCTCAGCTCCCTGCAACCTCTGCCTCCCAGGTTCAAGCGATTCTCCTGCCTCCGCCTCCCAAGTAACTAGGATTATAGTCATACCAGCATGCCCAGCTAATTTTTGTATTTTTATTTTTATTATTTATTTATTATTTATTTTTTATTTTTATTTTTATTTTTATTTTGAGACGGAGTCTCGCGCTGTCACCCAGGCTGGAGTGCAGTGCCACAGTCTTGGCTCACTGCAACCTCTGCCTCCTGGGTTCAAGTAATTCTCCTGCCTCAGCCTCCTGAGTAGTTGGGACTATAGTCGCGCAACACCACGCCCGGCTAATTTTTGTATTTTGATAGAGAGGGGGTTTTGCCATGTTGGCCAGGCTAGTCTCGAACTCCTGATCTCAAGTGATCCACCTACCTTGGCCTCCGAAAGTGCTGGGATTACAGGCATGAGCGACTGCACCCAGCCTAATTTTTGTATTTTTAGCAGAGATGGAGTTTCACCATGTTGGCCAGGCTGTTCTCAAACTTCTGACCTCAAGTGATCCGCCCGCCTTGGCCTCCTAAAGTGCCGGGATTATAGGTATGAGCCACCGCAACCGGCCCGATCTTTTTTCTTTTTTTTTTTTTGGTCGAATTTAAAGAAAAATTTTAAGATTTTCAATTCCTACAAGATAGTGGTGGGGCTAAGGAGGGGCTCAGGGTGCACTGGGAGGTGTGGCTCTCATCCTAAGCCCCCTGCCCTATGACCTCAAAGGGCTCTTGAGAATTCGGTGTGCAAATGTTTGCAAAGCATTACACACAGGACCTGACAGACAGCAGGTATTCAATAAATGCTAGCTATGGCAGGTGTAGTGGCTCACACCTGTAATCCCAGCATTGTGGGAGGCCCAGGCTGGAGGATCGCCTGAGCTCAGGAGTTCGAGACCAGCCTGTGCAACATAGTGAGACATTGTCTCTACTAAAAATTGAAATTAAAAAAAAAATAGCCAACGTGGCAGTGTATGCCTGTAGTCCTAGTTACTAGGGAGGCTGAGACAGGAGGATCACTTGAACCCCGGAGTCAAGGCTGCAATGAGTGGTGATCAAACCACTGCACTCCAGCCTAGGAGATAGAGCAAAACCCTGTCTCAAAAAAAATAAAATAAAGTAAAAGTTAGTTATTACTATTATTCTCTGATTTGAAGTTCTCTAGATATGTACACATTTGCGATCAGAAGTTGGCCTGTTCTGACCAGGCATGGCGGCTCATGCCTGTAATCCCACCTCTTTGGGAGGCCAAGCAGGCAGGATTGATTGAGCCCAGGAGATCCAGGCTGTAGTGAGCTATGATCAGTCCACTATCACTGCACTCCAGCCTGAGTAACAGAGCAAGACCAAGCAAGACCCTGTATCACAGGAAAAAAAAAAAGAAAGAAAAGAAACAGAACTTGGCTTGGCCTGGGATGGGGCGTGGCCAGAATGCCTTGCTTAGGTGCGAGGCCCACAGCGCCCGCCCTGATGGCTGCCCAGCGAAGGCTGATGTTACAGGTTCTACAGGTTGGGTGAAAGCCACGCCCAGCCACCCCTACACAAACAAGTTGCTCCCCGCCCCCACAGTCTTGAACCCCATCCTCCCGCCTAGCTTCTTCGGGACTCAGGAGTATCTTAACTCTGACCTGATTTCTCCCATGCCACACCATTATTAGGACCCAGAAATCTTGTTGCCAAATTCCTGCCCCCTCAGACACCCACTTGCCAACCCTTGCTTCTAGGGAACCCACGGGCCTCGTGGCTCTGTGCCTCCTTCCTCGGAGACAGAGAGATAGCAATGCCTCCCTGACCGGTTCCCCTTTGACATCTCAGTTATCTGACCTTTAACCCCATGCCACGACCAAAGACCCAGACCTTCGACAAGGTGCTGTGTCCAAGTCCCTCCTCCCGGTAGCTCCCAGCCCTTCCCATCCCCTCTCCAAGAAGAGTCCTGTGGCAGGGCAAAGTGGCTCACACCTGTAATCCCAGCACTTTAGGAGGCTGACGTGGACGGATCGCTTGAGCTCAGAAGTTCAAGACCAGCCTGGGCAACATGGTGAGACCCTGTCTCTACTAAAAATACAAAAAATAAAATAAAATAGGGAGGACTGGGGATGAGTACCTGTGGCCCCAGCTACTCGGGAGGGTGAGGTGGGAGGATCACTTGAGCCCGGAGACAGAGGTTGCAGTGAGCTAAAATCTCACCACTGCACTCCAGCCTGGGCGACAAAGCAAGACTCTGTTTTAAAAATAAAATAAAATAAAATAAAAAGTCCCAGGCCTCCCCTAGCCCCTTGCCCCCCTCTGAAGGAACCCAGACATCCTACCTGCACTTCCCACCCACCCATTGAGAAGCCCCCTCCTATCGCAACCCACCAAAGCCACCCCACCCTGCTCCTTTTTGAGAATCAAACTCAAACCGCATCAGCTAATTTTTTTTTCTTTTTTGTATTTTTAGTAGAGACAGGGTTTCACCATGTTGGCCAGGCTGGTCTGGAACTCCTGACCTCAGGTGATCCGCCTGCCTAATCGCCTGCCTCAGCCTCCCAAAGTGCTGGGATTACAGATGTGAGCCATCGCGGCTGGTCAAATTTTACTTTATTTTTAATAAATTTTTTAGAGATGGAGCCTCATTATGTTGCCCAGGCTGGTCTTGAACTCCCAGGCTCACGTAATCCTCCCACCTCGGCCACCCAAAATGCTGGGATTACAAGCATAAGCCACCGCTCCCGGCCTCCAAATCCCACCTCTTGAAGACGCACGTGCCAGATCCTCCAGCCCCCGCCCGCTTTGGAGACACTGGTACCTGCAGGCCCCTCCCCGGTTCTCTAGGGCCCGCCCTCTCCTTTCACTCTGGGCGAGGCGGCGCCTACCCCGGCCGCACCGGTCCCTCCCGGCATACGCGAGGATCCCATGGCTGTGGCGGTGGCCCCGTGGGGGCGACAGTGGGAAGAGGCCCGCGCCCTGGGCCGGGCAGTGAGGATGCTGCAGCGCCTAGAAGAGCAATGCAGCGACCCTCGGCTGTCCCTCAGTCCCCCTTCGCTGCGGGACCTGCTGCCCCGCACAGCGCAGCTGCTTCGAGAGGTGGCCAGTGCTCAGCGGGCGGCCGGCAGAGGCGGCCCCGGGGGTCCCGGCGGCTCCAGGGACTTTCTCCTCGTCTACCTGGCCAATCTGGAGGCCAAGAGCAGGCAGCTGGGCGCGCTGCTGCCGCCCCGGGGCCGAAGGAGTGCCAACGACGAGCTCTTCCGGGCGGGCTCCAGTCTCAGGTGAGCCTTCGCCCCAGAACAAAGTCCTCAGGGGTGAAGCCCAGGTCTTGCTCCCAGCCCCCTCCTCCCTCAGACCCAGGAATCCAGGCCCCCAGCCCCTCCTTCCTCAGACCTAGTAACTCAGGCCCCATCTTCTCCTCCCTCAGACCCAGGAGCCAGGCCCCCAGCAGCTCCTCCCTCAGACCCAGGAATCCAGGCCCCCAGCCCATCCTCCCTCAGACTCAGGGATCCAGGCCCCCAGCCCCTCCTCCCTCAGACCCAGGGGTCCAGACCCAGCCCCTCCTTCCTACTGGAACCTGGAAAATGGGCCACCCAGTTTTCTCCTTCCTTGGGCGCCCACGCTCTCAGCCCCATTTTGCCTTTTCCTCGGTCACCCAGCAGCCCGATTCTGGTTCCCACTATCCCACTATCTCAGAATTTGGGGACCCTATGGGGCTTCCTACGTTGAGGATAAAATAAAAGTTAGCTATTACTATTATTATCTGATTCAAAGTTCTCTAGATGTGTGCACATTTGTGATCAGAACTTGGCCTGGTCTGGCTAGGTACAGTGGCTCACACCTGTAATCCCAGCTCTTTGGGAGGCCCAGCTGGGAGGATCAGGCCTCAGAATGTGGAGACCCCATGGGCTCCTAGGTTGAGGAGAGGTAGATGGACACACCCAAAGAGACTGATCATTAGGTCCCCGTCACGGTTTCTGCCTGGACTACCCACTTGGTCTTTAGTTCCTGAGGAATTAGTTCCTCCGAGACCTGCCTGGAGGCCACCTCTCTGCTGCACTGCACAGGGGAAGGAACCTCAGAGTGACAGGGCAGACGAGGTTTGGGGCCCAGAGCCCAGAACAAGGTCTAGTTCAGTGACTCATGACACTTCTTTATATCAAATATTTTGTAGTGTCTCTATTTTTTTGGTTTTTGGGACACGAGGTCTTGCTCTGTCACCCAGGCTGGAGTACAGTGGCACCATCATGGCTCACTGCAGCCTCAATCTCGTGGGCTCAAGTGATCCTCCCACCTCAGCCTCCCATGGAGCCGGGACCACAGGTGTGCACCACCATGCCAGGCTAATCTTTTTATTTTTTGGTAGAGAGGAGGTCTTGCTATGTTGTCTAGGCTGGTTTCAAACTCCTGGCCTTATGCGATCTTCCCACCTCAGCCTCCCGCAATGCTGAGATTACAGGCGAGAGCCACCATGTCCAGCCAAGTGCTTCCTTAATTCATCCTGAAATGATATGCAGAGGTTTAACAACATACCCACCTATAGTTTTTTAATCACTATAATGCCCAAATTATAAGAGAGTGATAAAAGGAATTTTTTTCATAAATATTATCTATGTTTTAAATGAAAATGCCGAGGCACAATCATTCTTGGAAGGCAGAGTTGACTAGTCAGACACTCGTACCTGTAGGTAGAACCACCATCATACAGAATCAAATAGTCTTCCCTTAATATATAGGAAAGCTGGATTTCTGCAAAAGTCAGCATAATTTTTTTTTTTTTTAGACATGGTCTCACTCTGTTGCCCAGGCTGGAGTGCAGTGATTTTGACTCACTGCAGCCCCCGCCTCCTGGGTTCAAGTGATTCTCCTGCCTCAGCCTCCCGAGTAGCTAGGATTACAGGCACCCACCACCACGCAGTGATAGTTTTTGTAGTTTTTATTACAGACAGGGTTTCACCATGTTGGCCAGGCTATTCTCAAACTCCTGACCTCAAGTGATCCACCCACCTCAGTCTGCCAAAGTGCTGGGATTACAAGCATGAGCCACTACATCTGGCCAAATCTAATAAAAGGCATATATATAGTTTTTACTTTTTTTTTTTTTTTGAGACAGAGTCTTGCTGTGTCACCCAGGCTGGAGTGCAGTGGCACGATCTCAGCTCACTGCCACCTCCACCTCCTGGGTTCCAGCAATTCTCCTGCCTCAGCCTCTTGAGTGGCTGGGATTACAGATGGATGCCACCATGCCAGGCCAGTTTTTGTATTTTCAGTAGAGACAGGGTTTTACCATGTTGGCCAGGCTAGTCATGAACTCCTGACTTCAAGTGACCCACCCACCTCGGCCTCCCAAAGTGCTGGGATTACAGGCGTGAGCCACCACACCCAGCAGGAATGGACTCTTACCTTACACTGATGAGACAGAGTCCAGAGCCTTGTCCCTGCAGGTGTTCCCCATGACGGGAGGAAGAGGGTGTCAGTGGGAGCCTCGAGGATAGCCAGAGTCCTTGCCCATCCCCACAGGCGACAGCTGGCCAAGCTGGCCATCATCTTCAGCCACATGCACGCAGAGCTGCACGCACTCTTCCCCGGGGGGAAGTACTGTGGACACGTGTACCAGCTCACCAAGGCCCCAGCCCACATCTTCTGGAGGGAGCATTGTGGAGCTCGGTGAGTAAGCCTTTGTCCTCAGGGACCCTCAGCTCCCAGAGCCCCATCCCACCCTGGCCCAGGGACCCAGGAGTCCAGGCCCACAGCTGCTTCCCTCCTGCAGAGCGTCCCATCATAGGCTCCAAGAGGCCTCAGCGGTGTCTCCCCCACCCCTCTCCCACCCAGGTGCGTGCTGCCCTGGGCTGAGTTTGAGTCCCTCCTGGGCACCTGCCACCCTGTGGAACCAGGCTGCACAGCCCTGGCCTTGCGCACCACCATCGACCTCACCTGCAGCGGGCACGTGTCCATCTTCGAGTTCGACGTCTTCACCAGGCTCTTCCAGGTCAGGGAAGGCCAAGGCTGGGAGCCAGACTTGGGTCCAGGAGGAAGAAGAGGGCTGAAACCTGAATTCCTGGGTCTGAGGGAGGAGGGGCTGGGGGCCTGGACTCCAGGGTCTGAGGGAGGAGGGGCTGGGGCCTGGACTCCAGGGTCTGAGGGAGGAGGGGCTGGGGCCTGGACTCCAGGGTCTGTGGGAGGAGGGGGCTGGAGGCCTGGACTCTTGGGTCTGAGGAAGGAGGAAGCTAGGGTCCCAAACTCTTGAGTCCTGGAGAAAAAAGAGCTTGGGGTCTTATAAAAGGGATGTGCCTGAGGCTCACCATGGGTGTGAAGGAGGTGGCTGGATTCTCGGGCCCCTGGGGACTACTTAGGGATGTGACTGCTTTCCTGGTCTCTCTCTGATCCAAACTCTGCCCCACCCCAGCCATGGCCAACACTCCTCAAGAATTGGCAGCTCCTGGCAGTCAACCACCCAGGCTACATGGCCTTCCTCACCTATGATGAGGTCCAAGAGCGTCTGCAGGCCTGCAGGGACAAGCCAGGAAGGTAAAGGGTCCAGGGCTTGGAGGAACAAGGCTGCAGGGCTCAGGGATCTGGGCTCTGGGCTGGTGCATGGTCTAGCCCAGATGTCCTTCCAAGAGTGGGAACAGAGGTACCCGGGACCCCAGAGAGTTGATAACTCAGAGGCAGGACACTGAGTGCCCCTCCCAGCCCGTCTCTTCTCTGGAGACCTCCTGTACTGTCCCATAATCCTGCAGCTAAGGGATAGTGCCCGCAAGGAGCCCAAAGACCCTGCTTCAGGGTAACGTCCATTTCTGGTAGGTCAGAGCCATGTTGCACCATCTGTTCAATATTTGGAGGGTGACTTTCCCACCTATTGGCATAGGAGACTGAAAAACAAGATGTGTGAGTCCTTAAATTATTTCAAGCCAGGAGTTTTGAGCTCTTGGGTACCCCCCCCCCGCCCCCGACAATTCTCAGAGGGCTGAGAATTGAGCTGTCTAGAATACCAAGAGAATAGGGGGTCAGGTTTGTGAGTCTCTGCAGGGCTGAGGTGCAGGAGTAGGAAGGTGAGTGCATTAGCATTCTTCCAGTTACACTTCAAACTGATTTAAGGGAAAAGAAAAAGGAAATAATAAATTCCTATAATTGAAAAGGCCAGGCCTGGCACAGTGGCTCACACCTGTAATCCCAGCACTTTGGGATGCCGAGGCGGGCAAATCACTTGAGGTCAGGAGTTCAAGACCAGCCTGGCCAACATGGTGAAACCCCATCTCAGCCGGGCACGGTGGCTCAAGCCTGTAATCCCAGCACTTTGGGAGGCTGAGACGGGCGGATCACAAGGTCAGGAGATCGAGACCATCCTGGCTAACACGGTGAAACCCCGTCTCTACTAAAAAATACAAAAAACTAGCCAGGCGAGGTGGCGGGCGCCTGTGGTCCCAGCTACTCCGGAGGCTGAGGCAGGAGAATGGCATAAACCCGGGAGGCGGAGCTTGCAGTGAGCTGAGATCCGGCCACTGCACTCCAGCCTGGGCGACAGAGCCAGACTCAGTCTCAAAAAAAAAAAAAAAAAAAAAAGAAAGAAACCCCATCTCTACTAAAAATACAAAAATTAGGCCTGTCACGGTGGCTCACGCCTGTAATCCCAGCACTTTGGGAGGCCGAGGAGGGTGGATCACCTGAGGTCAAGAGTTTGAGACCAGCCTGGCCAACATGGCGAAACCTCGTCTCTACTAAAAATACAAAAAAAATTAGCCAGGCGTGCACCTGTAATCCCAGCTACTCAGGAGGCTGAGGCAGGAGAATTGCTTGAACCCGGGAGGCAGAGGTTACAGTGAGCCAAGATCATGCCGTTGCACTCCAGCCTGGGCAATAAGAGCGAGAGTCTGTCTCAAAAAAAAAAAAAAAAATACTGTCGGGCGTGGTGACTCATGTCTGTAATTCCAGCACTTTGGGAGGCCAAAGCAGGCAGATCACGAGGTCAGGAGATCAAGACCATACCGGCTAACAGGGTGAACCTTGTCTCTACTAAAAAAACAAAACGAATTAGCCAGGCGTGGTGGCGGGTGCCTGTAGTCCCAGCTACTCGGGAGGCTGAGGCAGGAGAATGGCATGAACCCGGAAGGCAGAGCTTGCAGTGAGCCAAGATTGCACCACTGCGCTCCAGCCTGGGTAACAGAACAAGACTCTGTCTCAAAAAAAAAAAAAAAATACAAAAATTAGTGTGGCATGGTGATGTGTGCCTATAGTCCCATTTACTTGGGAGGTTGAGGCACAAGAATCACTTGAACTCGAAAGGCAGAGGTTGCAGTGAGCCAGGATCCTGCCACTGCACTCCAGCCTGGGCAACAGAGCAAGATTCTGTCTCAAAAAAAAAAAAAAAAAAAAAAAGGAAGGAAAGAAAAGAAGGCCAGGGTGTGGGTTTCAGGCATGGCTAGATCCAGGTGCTCAATGGCTACTGTCAGGAATCAGTTCCTGTTCATCCCCTTTCTCTGCTTTCCTCTGTTTGCTTCATTCTCAAACATGGTTTCTCCTCATGGTGGCAAATGACTTCTAGAAGTCCCAGCTGTGTACCCTACCTTCTTAGCAACCTCTGTAAGAAAGGGGGCACCTTGCTCTGACACTTCCAGCAAGTCCCAGAACAGACTCCCATCACTGTAGTCAGGGGTCCTGAAATGCACTGATTGGTCAGCCCAGCCTTGTTTAAACTCCAGTGAAGCAGGGAGAGATCTCCAAATACAAACAGGGCTGTTTTTATCATAAAAGAGCCAAGCAGGCAAAAACAGCAGATATCACCTATAGAGGCAGGCAGGGATCTAGCACATGCCGTTGCCTAAAGAATGGGAAACTGGGGGTGAGGACTTAGACACCTGGATTCCCAACAGGGCGGGGGACTAGGAGTTCGCAAAAGGGACTGCGGTAACCACTCCCTCACCCCATCCTACCTACCTCTCCCTCCAGCTACATCTTCCGGCCCAGCTGTACTCGCCTGGGGCAGTGGGCCATCGGCTACGTGAGCTCAGATGGCAGCATCCTGCAGACCATCCCTGCCAACAAACCCCTGTCCCAGGTGCTCCTGGAGGGACAGAAGGATGGCTTGTGAGTCTCTATTCTGGTAGGAGGAGGGTGTCAGCAAAATCTGATTAGAAAGATCTTGCATGTTGAGCACTGCCAGTAGCCACCACGTTTGAGGTTGCAACCATTCACATAGCGGACATCTCAAATCTTGCAGTACTATAAGATTCCAGCAGGTGGCAGTCAAAGGTCTTGAGGAAGGGGCGCCTCTGAGGTTGGCACAAAGTGGCCATAAATAGGGCCCAGCCACAGCTCTGAGAAGTGTGTGGGGCGTTGGCCACAACCGCAGGGGCTCCATTCCTTGGAACGGAGCTCAAGAGCGTTTGATTCTATTTTCTTTCTCTTTTATTTTAGTTAATTTTTTAAAAATGAGATGGGGTTTCGCCATGTTGCCCAGGCTGGTCTCGAACTCCTGGGCTCAAGCGATCTGCCCGCCTCGGCCTCCCAAAGTGTTGAAATGACAGGTATGAGCCACCGTGCCCAGCCAGCTTTTGCTTCTAGATATCAGATCCTGCTCTAGAATCTAGACTGATGGTGCAGAAACAGAACTGGAGAACTTGCTAGACTGGTGGTTTTCTTTTTTTTTTTTTTTTTGAGATGGAGTCTCGCTCTGTCACCTGGGCTGGAGTGCAATGGCGTGATCTCGGCTCACTGCAACCTCCACCTCCCGGGTTCAAGCAATTCTCCTGCCTCAGCCTCCTGAGTAACTGGAATTACAGGCACGCACCACCACGCCTGGCTAGTTTTTTTGTTTGTTTGTTTTGTTTTGTATTTTCAGTAGAGACAGGGTTCCACCATGTTGGTCAGGCTGGTCTCGAACTCCTGACCTCGTGATCTACCCACCTCGGCCCCCCAAAGTGCTGAGATTACAGGCATGAGCCACCACGCCTGGCCCTAATTTTTGGATATTTAGTGGAGATGGAGTTTCGCCATGTTGGCCAGGCTGGTCTCAAACTCCTGACCTCCAGTGATCCTCCCTCCTCGGACTGCCAAAGTGCTGAGATTACAAGTGTGAGCCACCATGCCCGGCCAAGAAGGCAGGTTTCTTTTCAGAGTTTCACCTTCGGCCAGAAATTTCTTATCAGTCATATCTATATGGCTACTGACATACAAGAGAGGAGATAGGAAGGTAGCTAGCTAGCTAGCTAGATAGATAGATATGCTGTTGATTATTTGCAGTAATTATTAATTTTTTAATATATAATTTTTTCTAACGTTTTTGGTGGGGGCACGGTGGTTCACACCTGTAATCCCAGCACTTTGGGAGGCCAAGGTGGGCGGATCACCTAAGGTGACCAGGTGATCACCTCAGACCAGCCTGGTCAACATGGCAAAACCCCATCTCTACTAAAAATTTTTTTAAAAATTAGCTGGGCGCTGTGGCGGGCACCTGTAATCCTAACTACTCTGGAGGCTGAGATAGAATTGCTTGAACCTGGCAGGTTGGCAGGTGGAGGTTTCAGTGAGCTGAGATCACGCCGCTGCACTCCAGCCTGGGTGACAGAGCGAGACTCCATCTGAAAAAACAAAACAAACAAACAAACAAAACATTTTTATTGTATTTTTGGTAGAGAAGGGGGGGGGAAATCTCACCATGTTGCCTAGGCTGGTCTCGAACTCCTGAACTCAAGCAATCTGCCCACCTCAGCCTCCCACAGTGCTCAGATTACAGGTGTGAGCCACACGCCTGGCCAATTTGCAGTAATTATCTTCTATAAAATCACCACACACCCTGAATTATTGAATAACAACCCGTTGCTCCCAGGGGAAATACAGTCCTGAGTAACTAGGACTACAGGTGCACGCCACCACGCCCGGCTGGGTCCCCACATTTTTGTCAATCAATCACAACATAGTAAACTTTATGTATGTTTTTGTTTAAAGACACTTTATTCAAGGCCCGGCGCGGTGGCTCACGCCTGTAATCCCAACACTTTGGGAGGCCGAGGCGGGCAGATCATGAGGTCAGGAGATCGAGACCATCCTGCCTAACATGGTGAAACCCAGTCTCTACTAAAAATACAAAAAAAAAAAAAAAATTAGCTGGGCGTGGTGGTGGGCACCTGTAGTCCCAGCTACTCAGGAGGCTGAGGCAGAAGAATGGCATGAACCTGGGAGGCAGAGGTTGCAGTGAGCTGAGATCACACCACTGCACTCCAGCCTGGGCAACAGAGTGAGATTCCGTCTCAAAAAAAAAAAAAAAGGACACTTTATTCAGTACCTATCATTGGTTCATTAACATTGAACTTACAACCAACAGCACTATGACTTGTGTCTCAAGGAAGCTTATACAACACACACGTTTTCTCCATAAGACACATCACAACCTTCTTTCACTTAGGAACAAGAGACAACACTTCAGCTACTCTTGGGGACCATTTAAAGCAGAAAAATCAGAGGCCGGGCACGGTGGCTCACGCCTGTAATCCCAGCACTTTGGGAGACAGAGGCAGGCAGATCACTTGAGGTCAGGAGTTCAAGACCAGCCTGGCCAACATGGCGAAACCCCATCTCTACAAAAAAAAAAAAAAAAAAAAAAAAAACTCCGTCTCTAGCCAGGTGTGGTGCTGTGCGCTTACAATCCCAGCTACTCGGGAGGCTGAGACAGCAGAATCGCTTGAACCCGGGAGGCTGAGGCTGCAGAGAGCCGAGATCGTGCCTCTGCATTCCAGCTTGGGTGACAGAGATTCCATCTCAAAAACATAAAAATAAAGTCAATCATAGAAGTCCCTTCTTATTGAGTGTTTTTGCACAGAGGAGAATGCTGCATATATATATATATATATATATATATATATATATATATATATATATATTTAATTTAAAAAATTTATTCACGCTGGGCTCAGTGACTCACGCCTATAATCCTGGCACTTTGGGGAGGCTGAGGCAGGCGGATCACCTGAGGTCAGGAGTTCAAGACCAGCCTGGCCAACATGGTGAAACCCTGTCTCTACTAAAAATACAAAAAGTAGCCAGGCGTGGTGACAGGTGCCTGTAATTCCAGCTACTTGGGAGGCTGAGGCAAGAGAATCGCTTGAACCTGGGAGGTGGAGGTTGCAGTGAGCTGAGATCGAGCCATTGCACTCCAGCCTGGGGGACAAGAGTGAGACTTCATCTCAAAAAAAAAAAAAAAAAAAAAAAAAAAATTTTCTCCAGGCATGGTGGCTCATGCCTGAAATCCTAGAACTTTGGGAGGCTGAGGTAGGAGGATCACTGGAGTCCGAGAGTTTGAGACCAACCTGGACAACATAGTGAGCCCCCTTGTGAATAAAAAGAAAAAAAGAAAAAAAATTAGATAGAGACAAGATATCACTATGGTGTCCAGGCTGGTCTCAAACTGCTGGGCTTAAGTGACCCTCCCTCCTCGGCCTCCTAAAGTGCTGGGGTTACAGGTGTAAACCACTGCACCTGGCCAGTGCTGCATGTTTTGTTTGGTGTTTCTTTTTTTTGTGACAGGTTCTCACTGTCACCCAGGCTGGAGTGCAGTGACATGACCACAGCTCACTGCTGCAGCCTCGACCTCCCAGGCTCAGGTGATCCTCCCACTTCAGCCTCTCCTGAGTAGCTGAGACCACAGGCACATGCCGCCCATGCCCAGCTAATATTTTTAATTTTTTTTTTTTTTTAGACATAGGGTCTTTCTGCGTTGCCTAGGCTGGTCTCGAACCCCCGGGCTCAAGCAATCCTCCTGCCTCAGCCTCTCAAAATGTTGGGATTCAGGCATGAGCCACTGCTCCCAGCCAGGGCTGCATGTTTTATAAGCACTGTCTTTCTTTTTTATTTATTTATTTTTTTTTAAAGTTTTTTTTGAGACAGAGTCTTGCTGTGTTGCCCCAGGCTAGAGTGCAGTGGTGTGGTATTCATTCACTACAATCTCTGCCTCCTGGGTTCATGAAATTCTCCTGCCTCAGCCTCCCGAGTAGCTGTGATTACAGACACGCAACTCCATGCCTGGCTAATTATTATTTTATTTGTTTATTTATTTATTTTGCTATTTTTAGTAGAAACGGGGTTTCACCATGTTGACCAGGCTGGTCTCAAACTCCTGGCCTCAAATGATCCGCCTGCCTCAACCTCCCAAAGTGCTGGGATTACAGGTGTGAGCCACTGCGCCCTACCAGCACTGTCTTATTTAATACGCATCACAAATCTTTGCCTCAGGCATGATCACGTCCATGTTACAGAAGAGGAAACTGAGGCCAGAAAAGTAGAGTGGCCCCAGCCAGGTCATACAGTGTGTTAGTGGGACAGCCACTGTGGGGCCCAGGTCAGGGATCCTGCACTGCTCCACATGACAGGCCAGGCAGGGCCACTAGCCTCAAGGACTCATGACCCGCTGTGGGTCTGAGGGTTCAGTATTTCATGTGGTATACATGTGGGAATAATTGGAGTAGTGTTGAGGCATGCCAGATAGGCTGAGGAAATGATGCAGTGAGAGACCCAGGGAGTCCAGAGCTTGCTTCTCCGGTGTCCTGGAGCCCAGTGCTGAGATCTCGCCTACGACCCTGGTTCTGAGTCTCTCTGGTCCTTGCTGTGTGACCTTGGGTAGGTGCCTTTCCCACCCTGAGCCTTGGGTCACTGTCTGTGAGGGAAGCAGTGGTATAGGTGTTCTCAGAGGATCTTTCCCATCCTGATATTCTCAGATTCTAGGATTTGGTCACTTTCATGATCTGTGACGCTAAAATCTGTTACACTTGGGCATGGAGGAGAAGGATGAGGTTCTAGAAGAGCTAAGCCAGAGATTTTTCTTTTTTCTTTTTTTTTTTTTTTTTTTGAAACAGAGTCTCACTCTGTCGCCCAAGCTGCAGTGCAATGGCACGATCTCGGCTCACTGCAACGTGTGCCTCCTGGGTTCTAGCAATTCTCTTGACTCAGCCTCTGAGTAGCTAGGATTACAGGCATGCACCACCATGCCCGGCTAATTTTTATATTTTCAGTAGAGACGGGGTTCCATCACGTTGGCCAAGCTGGTCTTGAACTCCCGACCTCAGGTGATCCACCCACCTCGGCCTCCCAAAGTGTTGGGATTACAGGCGTGAGCCACCGTGCCCGCCCTAAGCCAGAAATTTTCATCCCGTTTTCTGGTTCTTATTCTATTTCATCCTTGTTTCTGGAGCTTGAGTCACTGAGGTTTCGTGTGCCCTACCTTGGGAGTCTGAGGGGACATAGCCCTGCCCTGGGGTATCTGAGAAGATGCAGTCCCAATTAGAGGAGGGCAGAGGGAAAATAACCCCAGGCCAGCAATGGATTGGGGACAGATCCTCATCTCAGGGAGATATGGGCCCTGTAGGGGATAAAGGTCCTTATTCATCTGGGGGTGGGAGATACTAGATGGCCCCCCCGTCCCCCTCTCTTCCCTTCCCCCAGCTACCTCTACCCAGATGGAAAGAACCACAACCCAGACCTGACTGAGCTCGACCAGGCAGAAGCCCAGCAGCGCATCCACGTATCAGAGGTGAGACCCGTGCCTGCACCCGCAGTCCTGTTCCCTGACCCTGCCACCCCCACGTTGCCTTGGCTCAGAGGCCTGGGGTTGGAGTGTTGGCTTGGTGGCTGTGTGACCTTGGGTAAATCACTTGACCTCTCTGAGGCTCAGTTATTCTTCCAGAGAATACGGCTCCTCCTGCCTCTTTCCCAGGGGTGATCACGGGGATTATATAAGGAACTGATGCTGCTGAGATCATCAGGACAGCTAATGCATTTGGGCATTTGCCAGCGATGGCCCTGTGCCAGCTCCTAATCTTCACAGCCACCCCCCGAGTGAGAGAAAAACAACAATAATAAATACATAATTTATATTTTATTTATTTTTATTTTTAGAGACAGGATCTCTTCTGTCACCCAGGCTGGAGTGCAGTGGTGCGATCATGGCTCACTGCAGCTTCGACCTCCTGGCTCAAGCGATCCTCCCACCTCAGCCTCCCGAGCAACCGGGAGTACAGGTGTGAGCCACTGCACCCAGCTAATTATTTTATTTCTCTGTAGAGATGGGGTTTCGCCATGTTGCCCAAGCTGGTTTTGAACTCCTGGGCTCCAACGATCCTCCCACCTCCACCTCCCAAAGTGCTGGGATTATAGGCATGAGCCACTGTACCTGGCCCTACATTTTTTTACTATAAATATATCCCTTGCAATATTTGGGACATCTTTATACTTCAAACTGTATTCACTGTTTACATGAAATTCAAATTTAGAGGCCAGGTGCCACCGCGCCCGTAATCCCAGCACTTTGGTAGGCTGAGGCGGGCAGATCACCTGAGGTCAGGAGTTCAAGACCAGCCTGGCCAACATAGTGAAACCCATCTCTACCAAAAATACAAAAATTAGCTGGGTGTGGTGGCTCACACCTGTAGTCCCAGCTGAGGCACTTGAGTTGGGAGGCTGAAGCACAAGAATCACTTGAACCCAGGAGGCGGAGGTTGCAGTGAGCCGAGATCACACCACTGCACTCCAGCCTGGGCAACAGAGTGAGGCTTGGTCTCAAGAAAAAAAAAAGAAATTCAAATTTAGGTTAGGTGCGGTGGTTCATGCCTGTAATCCCAGTATTTTGGGAGGCTGAGGCTGGTGGATCACTTGAGCTCAGGAGTTCAAGATGAACCTGGGCAACATGACGAAACCCCATCTCTACAAAAAATGCAAAAACTTAGCCCACCTACTTTGGAGGCTGAGGTGGGAGGATCACTTGAGCCTGGGAGTTGGAGGTTGCAGTAGGCCAAGATCGCGACCCTGCACTTCAACCTGGGTAACAGAGTGGTGCCCCGTCTCGCCAAAAAAAAAAGAAAAGAAAAAAAAGAATGAAATTCAAATTTAGCAGCATCCAGTACTTTTATTTGCTAAATCTGGCACCACTGGGTGTAGACAACTGGGGAGAAGAAATCTCATAACAAAGAGTGAAGATATGGCCGGGCAAGGTGGCTCCCACCTGTAATTCCAACACTTTGGGAGGCCAAGGCAAGCAGATCACTTGAGGTCAGGAGTTCGAGACTAGCCTAGCCAACATGGTGAAACCCCATCTCTACTAAAAATACAAAAATTAGCCACGTATGGTGGCTCATGCCTGTAGTCCCAGCTACTCAGGAGGCTGAGGCACAAGAATCGCTTGAACCTGGAGGCAAAGGTTGCAGTGAGCCAAGATCACGCCACTGCACTCCAACCTGGGCAACAGAGCAAGACTCCATCTCAAAAAATAAAAATAAAAATAAAAATAAATAAATAAATTTTAAAAACACACACAAAAAATGAGTGAAGACATGTAGGAGGCCGTTGGACATGCCAACCTTGGACTTAGGAGAGGGTTCAGGTCTGGCACAGAAGTTTGGTTTATATTTTTTTACATAGAAACAGGGACATGCTATGCTTCCCAGGCTGGTCCAGAACTCCTGGGCTTGGCCGCCAGAAATGCTGAGATTACAGGCATGAGCCACAGCGCCAAGACAGAGGTTTGGGATTTTCTTTATTTCTTTCTTTCTTTTTTTGAGAGAGTTTTGCTCTTGTTGCCCAGGCTGGAGTGCAATGGCGCAATCTCAGCTCACTGCAACTTCCATCTCCCAAGTTCAAGCGATTCTCCTGTCTCAGCCTCCCGAGTAGCTGGGACTACAGGCATGCGCCACATGCCCCGGCTAATTTTTGTATTTTTAGTAGAGACAGGGTTTCAACATAGTTGACGAGATTGGTCTCGAACTCCTGACCTCAGGTGATCCCCCCGCCTCGGCCTCCAAAGTGCTGGGATTACAGGCGTTAGCCACCACAACCAGCTGAGGTTTGGGATTTTCTTCCTGTGGCCCAAGGGGTGTCCTCATGGCTGACGCATGCCCCTCACTGTCTTCTCTATCCTCTCACCTGCCAGGAGCAGCTGCAGCTCTACTGGGCCATGGACTCCACATTTGAGCTCTGCAAGATCTGTGCTGAGAGCAACAAGGATGTGAAGATCGAGCCGTGCGGGCACCTGCTCTGCAGCCGCTGCCTGGCTGCCTGGCAGGTGGGTCTGACCCCTGTGCCGCCTTCCTGGCTGGTCTCCCTCTCTCTACAGGGAAAGCCCCAAGAGGATCTCCTCTATGCCTCATTGATCATATGGGGAAACCGAAGTCCAGAGAGGGCAGAGAGCTGCTGGCGACCACTCAGGAGGCCGGCTGTCTTTCCCCGGGCCTCTGGTTCCACCCCACTCTGCACATGCTGCCTCAGTTTCTCCCTCTCCGGCAATGTTATCGGTGGAAAGCTCTCCTTCCTTCCCTGCCTGGGTGATGCCCCGCTAGTGGCTTCACCTCTCTGAGCCTTAGCCTCGTCCCCTGGAGGACAGGGCTGAGAAAAGTGACTTCCCAAGGGCCACAATGAGGCTGGGCACAGTGGCTCACGTCTGTAATCCCAGCACTTTGGGAGGCTGGGGTGGGTGGATCACTTGAGGTCAGGAGTTTGAGACCAGCCTGGTCAACATGGTGAAACCCCGTGTCTACTAAAAAAAAAAAAAATGCAAAAATTAGATGGGTGTGGTGGTGGGTGCCTATAATCCCAGCTGCTCAGGAGGCTAGACATGAGAATCGCTTGAACCCGGGAGACAGATTTTGCAGGGAGCAGAGATCGCACCACTGCACTCCTGCCTAGGTGACAGAGCTAGACTCCTTTTAAAAAAAAAAAAAAAAAAAGGGCCACAGTGAGGATCTGAGCCTGGAAAGGCCTGGCCCAGAAGCTGCAGCCAAGGCTCCATGGGGATCCCTGGCCTGTGTGCCCCCTCCTGACCTTGACTCTGGTTCCGTTCCTCTCTCACCTTCCCTCCCAGCGTTTCCCTCCACATTCCCCTGCTCTCCACGACTCCTCTTCTCTCCTTCTGTCTCCCTTCCTCTGTCTTCCCCACATCAATCTTTTGGGCAGGGAACTCCTCGCTGGCCCAAGGGACAGGATGGAGAGCAGGGGGGCACTGACCCTTTCCCTCCCGACCTCCCCCAGCACTCAGACAGCCAGACCTGCCCCTTCTGCCGCTGCAAGATCAAGGGCTGGGAGGCCGTGAGTATCTACGAGTTCCATGGTCAGGCTACTGCTGAGGACTCAGAGGACGGCAGTGACCAGGAAGGCAGAGAGTTGGAGCTGGAGCAGGTGAGCGGGGCCAGCCGGGAGCTGGAATCCACATTCTTGAGGCCTGAGGGAGGAGGGACTGGAGCCTGGACTCCTGGGTCTGAGGGAGGAGGGACTGGAGCCTGGACTCCTGGGTTTGAGGGAGGAAGGGCAGGGTCTGGACTCCTGGGTCTGAGGGAGGAAGGGCAGGGTCCGGACTCCTGAGTCTGAGGGAGGAGGGGCTAGGGGCCTGGACTCCTGGGTCTGAGGGTGGAAGTGCAGGGTCTGGACTCCTGGGTCTGAGGGTGGAAGGGCTGGAGCCTGGACTCCTGGGTCTGAGGGAGGAAGGGCGGGGTCTGAACTCCTGGGTCTGAGGAAGGAAGGGCAGGGTCTGGACTCCTGGGTCTGAGGGCGGAAGGGCTGGGTCTGGACTCCTAGGCCTGAGGGAGGAAGGCTGGGTCCTGGACTCCCGGGTCTGAGGGAGGAGGGGCTGGGGGTCTGAGGGAGGAGGGGCTGGGTCCTGGACTCCTGGGTGTGAGGGAGGAGAGACTGGGGGCCTGTACTCCTGGGTCTAAGGGAGGAGGGTTTGGAGCCTGTACTCCTGAGTCTAAGGGAGGAGGGCTGGGGGTCCTGGACTCCTGGGTCTGAGGGAGGAAGGGCTGGGCCTGGACTCCTGGGTCTGAGGGAGGAAGGGCTGGGGTCTGGACTCCTGGGTCTGAGGGAGGAGAGACTGGGGGTCTGGACTCCTGGGTCTGAGGGAGGAGAGACTGGGGGTCTGGACTCCTGGGTCTGAGGGAGGAGAGACTGGGGGACTGGACTCCGGGGTCTGAGGGAGGAGAGACTGGGGGACTGGACTCCTGGGTCTGAGGGAGGAGGGGTTGGAGCCTGTACTCCTGAGTCTAATGGAGGAGGACTGCGGGTCCTGCACTCCTGGGTCTGAGGGAGGAAGAGCTCAGGGACGGCACTCCTGGGTTCTAGAAGAGCAGGGTGCTGATAACAAGATTCTCAGGTCCTAGGGAACTGGTCTTTTGCTTCCCCAAGGGCTGGGGCTGTGGCTTTCCTTGACTGTAACCCTCCTAAGTGTTGGTACATGGTCTTGGTCTCCGTTATATCCTGAGTCTAGAACAGTGCCTGAATGCTGGGGCTCAGGCAGGAGAACATGGAAGTGAGAAGAAAATGGCAGCTCACAAGTCCACTCTCCTTCCTCTGTCCCCTCTAGGCGCCCGTTTTGGCTCCTCAGTTGCCCCCACGGCCAGATCTGCCCCCCAGGAAACCCAGAAATGCCCAGCCAAAGGTGGTGAGTCAGGCACTGGTCTGAGGTTGGGGGCCGGGGTCTCATTCACCTCCGGGGTCCCTGGTTCACCTGCGCACTCAGGGGTGCCAGGGAAGGGACTCATCCTTGGCACCCATTTCCAAGGTACCCATCCCCGCTGTGACCTCATCCCTTGTTTTCTTCCTGGCTCATTCCCCCTCAAGGACTTTCTTTCTTTTTTTTTTTTTTTGAGACAGAATCTTGCTCTGTCGCCCAGGCTGGAGTGCAGTGGTGCAATCTTGGCTCACTGCAACCTCCGCCTCCCGGGTTCAAGCAATTCTTCTGCCTCAGTCTCCTGAGTAGCTGGTATTACAGGCGCCCGCCACCATGCCCCACTAATTTTTGTATTTTTAGTAAAGACAGAATTTCACCATGTTGGTCAGGCTGGTCTCGAACTCCTGACCTCGTGATCTGTCCCCTTCGGCCTCCCAAAGTGCTGGGATTACAGGAGTAAGCCACTGTGCCCGGCCTCAAGGACTTTCCTGCTCTCCTTCCAGCATCCCAGATGTGTCCTACCTCAGGGCCTTTTCACAAGCTGTTCCCTTGGCCTGCACCGCCTTTCCTGAGGCTTGCCTTCCCATCCCTTCTCAGGGAGGCCTTCCCTGACCACTCTGTTCAAGATAGTACCTCTAGCTGGGGTGGTGGCTCATGCCTGCAATCCCAATACTTCTTTTTTTTTTTGAGCAAGAGTCTCGCCCCTGTAGCCCAGGCTGCAGTACAGTGGAATAATCTCAGCTCACTGCAACCTCTGCCTCCCAGGTTCAAGCAATGCTCCTGCCTCAGCCTCTTAAGTAGCTGGGAGTACAGGCACGTGCCACCATGCCCGGATAATTTTTGGATTTTTGGTAGAGACAAGGTTTTGCCATGTTGGCCAGGCTGGTCTTGAACTCCTGCCCTCAGTTGATCCACCCACCTTGGCCTCCCAAAGTGCTGGGATTACAGGCATGAGCCACCATGCCCGGCCTGCAATCCCAACACTTTGGGAGTCCAAGGCAGGAGGATGGTTTGAGCCCAGGCGTTTGAAACCAGCCTGGGCAACACTGTAAGACCCCAACACTACAAAAAAATTTAAAAATTAGCCCAAAGTGGTGGCGCACGCCCGTAGTCCCGGCTGCTCGGGAGGCTGAGGTGGGAGGGTCCCTTGATCCCAGGAGTTGGTAGCTCCAGTGAGGCATGATCACACCACTGCACTCCAGCCTGGGCAACAGAATGAGACCTTGTCTCTAAACCAGTAAAGAAAAAAAAGAGTCTGTAATCCCAGCCCTTAGGGAGGCAGAGGCAGGAGGAAAGCCTGAGCCCAGGATTTCGAGACCTTTCTGGGCAATATAGCGGGACCCCGTTCTCTAAAAAGAAAAAAAAAGGAAAGGGTGAAAATAGCACCGCTGTCCCCCCGGCCCCTGGTCTGCTGTATGTTCAAAGATCTTTCGCCACCCGGTAGAGCTTAGGGTTGGTTTTGTTGGCTTTTAGCACTGTCAGGTTGCAACCTTCCTGCAGGTCAGGCCTTTGTTGTCTTCTCCATCATATCTCCAGAGTCCAGAACAGTGCCTAGCACACACACACACATCATAGGTGCTCAATAAATAGATACCAAATGAATACACTGAAGTGAGTCTTCCCAACAGCACTATGAAGTCAAAAATGTTCCTCTCCCGGCCAGGTGTGGTGGCTCACACCTGTAATCCCAGCACTTTGGGAGGCTGAGGCAGGTGGATCACTGAGTTCAGGAGTTCGAGACCAGCCTGACCAACATGGTGAAACCCCGTCTCTACTAAAAATACAAAAATTAGCTGGGCGTGGTGGTACACGCCTGTAATCCCAGCTACTTGGAAGACTGTGGTAGGAGAATCACTTGAACCCGGGAGCTAGAGGGTGCAGTGAGCCAAGATCGTGCCACTGCACTCCAGCCTGGATGACAGAGTGAGACCCTGTCTCAAAAAAACAAACAAACAAATGTTCTTCTCCCCATTTTCTGGAGGCAAAAAGTTCAGAAAGGTGACAGTACCTGCCCAAAACCACACAGCCTGAAAGAGGAGAAGCCAGTGTTGGAGTCTTTAAGGCCCCCAAACCATCTACTTTTTTATTGTTGTTGTTTTCTTTGTTTGTTTTTCTTTTGAGATGGAGTTTCACTCTTGTTGCCCAGGCTGGAGTGAAATAGTATGATCTCGGCTCACTGCAACCTCTGCCTCTGGGGTTCAAGCGAATTCTCCTGCCTCAGCCTCCTGAGTAGCTGGGATTACAGGCATGTGCCACCACACCTGGCAAATTTTGTATTTTTTAGTAGAGATGGGGTTTCTCCATGTTGGTCAGGCTGGTCTCGAACTCCCAACCTCAGGTGATCCACCAGCCTCGGCTCCCCACAGTGCTGGGATTACAGGCGTGAGCCAACACGCCCGGCCTACTTATTTTTTAATGAGCCCTGTCCTGGCTTTCTTTTCTCCCCATGCCACCACCCCAGGGTTTTTGGGACCCTGGATTGCTGGGAGAAGCAGATCTGTTAGCATCTCTGGCTGAGTACACACAGGCTTCGATCAATACTGAGCTGTCTTCAAACAAACAGCTCAGGAAGTCCGGGAACATTATTCAACCACAGCAAACAAGAGAGCCAGCAGGAAGCGGGGGGTGGCGGTGAAACCAGCCAGGGAAGCTAAAAACAGATCCAACCTGCCGCCAAAAGCAAATGGAAACATTAGGAGGCACTCAGCCGGCTCCCTGAGGACAGTGATGGGGGACACAGCCAGGATGGCAGGCTGACAGGGACCTCGGGCCTGATGATGACACCTTTGCCTCGGCCGTACCCTCCGCCTTGCCCGCCCTTTCCTCCTCTCCCCAAACCCTGCCTGATTAAAATTCCAGTCCACTCCCACCTACTCTTTCATTCTTCAAAACATACCATGGAAGAGACGGCCTTGGGTTTGCTATTTCTCAGCAAGCCAACTGTCGTAACTTTTTTTTTTTTTTTTTTTTTTGAGCTCTGTTGCCCAGGCTGGCGTGCAGTGGCACAATCTTGGCTCATTGCAACCTCCGCCTCCCAGGTTCAAGCGATTCTCCTGGCCCAGCCTCCCGAGTAGCTGGGGTTACAGGTGCACGCCACCATGCCCTGCTAATTGTTGTATTTTTAGTAGAGATGGGGTTTCATCATGTTGGCCAGGCTGGTCTTGAACTCTTTATCTCCGGTTGTCTGCCCGCCTCGGCCTTCTAAAGTGCTGGGATTACAGGCGTGGGCCCCGCCTGTCATAATTTTTGCTATGTGCCTGGCATTGCTTTTTTTTTTTTTTTTTTTTTTTAAGATGGGGCCTTTGTCTAGCCAGGCATGGTGGCAGGCACCTGTAATCCCAGCTAATCAGGAGGCTGAGGCAGGAAAGTCGCTTGAACCCAGGAGGCAGAGGTTGCAGTGAGCGAGATAGTGCCATTGCACTCCAGCCTGGGTGACAGAGTGAGACTCTATCTCAAAATAAAAAAAAAAAAGAAAAGAAAAAAAAAGTGGGGTTTCTGTTACCCAGGCTGGAGTGCAGTGGTGCAATCACAGCTCACTATAGCCTCAATCTCCTGGGCTCAAGTGATCCTCCCTCCTTAGCCCCCAGAGTAGCTGGGACTACAGGTGCATGTCTCCACACCCGGTTCATTTTAAAATTTTTTTGCAGAGGTGAGGGTGGGGCTGCTGTGGACACTGGATGTGATGGGACTTGGGACTGTGTCAGTGGTCAGTATCACTGTGATTGTGATCTGTGTATGGTGCTGTGGCCCCTGGGGTTGCTCTCTGCACACTGCTGTTCTCCATCTGAGAAACCTACCTTTAGGGGACGACACTGCCATTGAGCTGGATCTCATCGCCCCACTGAACACTGGGGACCTCTCTGACCCTCGGTGTTTTCTTGGGGAAAATGGGGAGCAGCCTGACACAAGCCCCACAGGCTGGGTTTTTTTGTTTTGTTTTGTTTTAATTTTTTAATTTAATTAGAGACACAGTCTCACCGTGTTGCCCAAGTTGGTCTCTAACTCCTGGGCTCAAGTGATCCTCCTGTCTCGGCCTCCCAAAATGCTGGGATTACTGGCATTAGCCACTTCGTCTAGCCTCCCCATGAGTTTTGATGAAGCCAGTAAGCTCAGTCACCTGTAACCTGAGTCATATCCTCTCCCTCACCTCTCAGAAATCTCCACTGGCGGCCGGGCATGGTGGCTCACACCTGTAATCTCAGCACTTTGGGAGGCCGAGGTGGGCAAATCGCTTGAGGTCAGGAGTTCAGGACCACCAGCCTGGCCAACATGGTGAAACCCTGTCTCTACTAAAAAATACAAAAATTAGCCAGGCATGGTGGCAGGCACCCGTAATCCCACCTACTCGGGAGGCTGAGGTGGGAGAATTGCTTGAACTCAGGAGGCGGAAGTTGCAGTGAGCCGAGATCGTGCCACTGCACTCAAGCCTGGGTGACAGAGCAAAAACTTCCGTCTCAAAAAAAAAAAAAAAAAAAAAAGGCCGGGCATGGTGGCTGACGCCTGTAATCCCAGCACTTTGGGAGGCCGAGGCGGGCGGATCATGAGGTCAGGAGGTCAGGAGATCGAGACCATCCTGGCTAACAGGATGTAAAAATACATTTTGTGTATGTAAAAATCCAAAAAATTAGCTGGGTGTGGTGAAGGGCGCCTGTAGTCCCAGCTACTCCGGAGGCTGAAGCAGGAGAATGGTGTGAACCTGGGAGGCGGAGCTTGCAGTGAGCTGAGATCCGGCCACTGCCCTCCAGCCTGGGCAACAGATCGAGACTCCATCTAAAAAAAAAAAAAAAAGTAAGAAAGAAAGAAATCCCCCACTGGCTTCTCAGGGTTCCAAGAACTCAAGCCAAAGTCCTTTCCACTGCCCAAAGACCTGGGGCTGGGGATCTAACCCTTCCCCACATCTCTGATCTCACCCACTCCACCTCCTTTCCAGCGACATTGGACCCTTGCTGCTCTTCTAACTTGCCAGCAAGCCCCCACCCACTTGAAGCCTCTGTCTGGATCCTTCCAGCACTCAGGCATCAGCTGGGTCATTCCCATCTCCAAGAGGCCTCCCCGGCATCTTCTCTCTCCCAGGCACTTTGAAGGAGACGGAACATGCTCTGAGACATTTCCTTTTTCAGGAGCTGATCAGTCACTGCAAGCCTCGGGCTCAGTAGAGCATCAGCTCCACCAGGACAGAGATTGTTTTCTGTCTTGTTCACGGCTGTCTTCTCAGAGCGAAAAACAAGGCCTTGGCCTGGCGCAGTGGGTCATGCCTGTAATCCCAGCACTTTGGGAGGCTGAGGCAGGAGGATGGTTTGAGCCCAGGAGGTCAAGGCTGCAGTGAGCTATGGTCATATCACTGCACTCCAGACTAGGCAACAGAGTGAGACCCTGTATTGCTTTGTTTTGCTTTGAGACAGAGTTTCACTCTTGTTGCCCAGGCTGGAGTGCAGTGGTGCAATCTTGACTTATGGCAATCCCCACCTCCTGGGTTCAAACGATTCTCCTGCCTCAGCCTCCCAAGTAGCTGGAATTACAGGAATATGTCACCACGATTGGCTAATTTTGTATTTTTCATAGAGACAGGGTTTCACCATGTTGGCCAGCCTGGTCTCAAACTCCTGACCTCACATGATCCACCCACCTCAACCTCCCAAAGTGCTGGGATTACAAGTGTGAGCCACCACGCCTGGCCTCTGTTGTTTTGTTTTTTTCTTTTTCTTTTTTTTTTAAAGAAAAGGAAAGAGAGAGAGAGAGAGAAAGAAAAGAGAAAGAAAAGAAAGAGAAAGAAAGAAAGAGAAAAGAAAGAAAGAGAAAGAAAGAAAGAAAGAAAAGAAAGGGAAAGAAAGGGAGAGAGAGAAAGAAAGGGAGAGAGAGAGGGAGGGAGAGAAGGAGAAAGGAAAGAAATGGAGGGAAGGCAGGAAGGAAGGAATGAAGGAGAGAGAAAGAAAGAAAAGAAAAAAGAAAAGAAAGAAAGGGACTGACCCACTGGAGAGGCTCGGGAACTGTCTGTGGGGCGCATGAGTGAGCAGAAGGGATGGACACATGGATGGACAGGCGGACAGACAAACTAAAACTTCTTCCTACACGAGTTAGAGGTGAGAGGGAAAAGGCAGCGTGGACTAGGGACAAGGCCAAAGGTCCTGTCAGACGGTGGCCGCCACCCTGTGTCACCACTGTGTCCAGGGCCTGTGGAAGGACGTCCACCCAAGCTGCAGCCTAGCAGAGGCATTTCTTAATCTCCCCTCCCAGGCACTTCTGGCCCTCCCCAGACTTCAGGCCCCTCTTCTCTTGCCAAGAATTAAGGCTGTGGCTTCAACCGGGCAGGAAGCCACCTCCAGCCCCCAGGCCAGGGAGGGGGCCATGGAGTAAGTGGAAGGGACTGGAGGGTGGTCTGGGACTCCCAGGTCTAAGACAAAGGGGACAGGGAAGAGGAGCAGAGGGAAAGGTTGAATGCCGGGAATCAACCACCCTCTCAAAATCTCTCCATTGCAGAGACTCCTAAAGGGGAGCTCCCCTCCAGCTGCCCTGGGACCCCAGGACCCTGCCCCGGCCTGAAGGCCAGGTGAGTCCACTCCCTAACCCTCCCTGGCCCACTCCACCCTTCTCCACCTGGAGGTGACCTCATCTAACCCACCCCTCTCTCCACCTGCAGGGCACCGAGATGTGCTGCTAAAGGGCACCCCAAGGGCTGGAAGGGGGTTGTGAAATCGAAATAAACTGCCAAGCCTTGTCTGTCCTCCAGGGTGCAAAGGAAGAGTGCAGTGACCAGCAGGGGGCAGCAGGGGGCAGCGGGCCCAGGGAAAGAGCAGTCCCCAGGCCTGGTCCCCACCTGACCAACAGGAGTTCAGGCCCCAGCCCCTCCTCCCTCAGACCCAGGAATCCAGGCCCCAGCCCCTCCTCCCTCAGACCCAGGAGTCCAGACCCCTTGTCCCTCCTCCTCCAGACCCAGGAGTCCCGACCCTAGTACCTCCTCCCTCAGACCTAGGAGTTCAGACCCCCAGTCCCTCCTTCCTTGCACTCAGGAGTCCAGACCCTAGACCCTCCTCCCTTGGACCCAAGAATTCAGACCCCCAACCCCTCCTCCCTCAGACCCAGGAATCCAGGCCCCAGCCCCTCCTCCCTCAGACCCAGGAGTCCAGACGCCCCCCCGCAGTCCCTCCTCCCTCAGACCCAGGAGTTCAGACCCCCAGTCCCTCCTTCCTTGCACTCAGGAGTCCACACCTTAGACCCTCCTCCCTCGGACCCAAGAGTTCAGACCCCAGCCCCTCCTCCCTCAGACCCAGGAGCCCAGACCCCAGCCCCTCCTCCCTCAGACCCAGGAGTCCAGGCCCCCAGCCCCTCCTCCCTCAGACTCAGGAGTCCAGGCCCCCAGCCCCCTCCACCCTCAGATCTTCAAATGGAATCTGGGACCAGGCACGGTGGTACACGTTTGTAATTCCAAGGCTTTGGGAGGCCAAGCGGGAAAGATTGAGCCTAGGGAGCTGAGGTTGCAGGGAGCTGTGATTCTGCCACAGCAATCCAGCCTGGGTGACAGACTGAGACCCTGTCTTTCAAAAAAAACAATGAAACCAAAAGAAACTGGGCCCCCAGCCCTCTCTGTGATACCCAGGAGTCCTGCTCTCAGGATTTAGAAGTCCAGAATCTCAGAGAACCAGGCATCCAGCCCTCTCCTTCATCATGGCAAAAAAAATCCCTGCACCCAGACCCAGACATCCAGATTAAGTCCCTGGTCAAAAGACCACACATTTCCCCGATGGTTATCCACCTTGCCTTGCCACAGTCTGTTCTCCTCCCTCTCTCTGTCCTTCATTGCTCTCTGACATCTTTCTCCCAGAGTAACTGCTAACTTCCAGTCTAAATCTTGCTGAGGAAGAAGAAATACCACCTCATGATTCATCTTGGATTGACCCAAGCCTCCCTCCACCTTGTTTAAAATGCCCCATTCCCGGAGACCTTGCCCTGTGCCCAGCCCTGGGCTGAGCGATGCTGACCAGGAAGCAGTGATCACTGCCCCACAAGGGCTCACCTTCCGTTGAGGAAAGAGACCCGTCCCTAGATAGTGATGACCCAGAGTGGGCATGGCTGGGGTAGGGAATCCCAGGGGGCTACAGGAACCCAGAGTGGGCACCTCACTCAGCCTGGGAGGTCAGGGACTGCTTCCAGGAGGAGGTGATGTCTGAGCTGAGACTTAAAAGATGATGAGGCCAGACGTGGTGGCTCATGGCTGTAATCCCAGCACTTCGGGAGGCTGAGGCAGGTGGGTTGCTTGAGCTCAGAAGTTCGAGACCAGCCTGAGCAACATGATGAAACTCCATCTCTACAAAAAATTTTGGAAAAATTAGCTAGGCATGATGGCACATGCCTGTAAGTCCTAGCTACTCGGGAGGCTGAGGTGGGAGGATGGCTTGAGCCCGAGAGGTCAGGGCTGCAGTGAGCCGAGATTGCACCACTGCACTCCAGCCTGGGCAACAGGGCAAGACCCCATCTCAAAAAAGAAAAGAAAATTTTTTAAATGATGAAAAAGTATTCTAATGGACAAGAGGCTTGAAAAAATGTATCAGGGCCGGGCGCAGTGGCTTACACCTGTAATCCCAGCACTTTGGGAGGCCGAGGTGGGCGGATCATCTGAAGTCAGGAGTTCGAGACCAGCCTGGCCAACATGGTGAAACCCCGTCTCTACTAAAAATACAAAAATTAGCCAGGCATGGTGACAGGCAGCTGTAATCCCAGCTACTCCAGACACTGAGGCAAGAGAATCACTTGAACCCGGGAGATGAAGATTGCAGTGAGCTGAGTACACACCACTGCACTCCAGCCTGGGCAACAAGAGCGAAACACTGAAAAAAAAAAAAAAAAAAAAAAGAAGGAAGGGAAGGAAAGGAAGCAAGGAAGGGAGGAAAGGAGGGAGGGAGGAAGGGGGAGAGAGAGAGATTGCAAGAGAGAAAGAGAAAAAGAAAGAAAGAGTTATCACAGATTTCGTTCCAAGCAACAGATGCCACCTCAGGGGCAGAAAGGGAACTTATTGAGAGGAGTTGGGGTCGCTCACAGAATCCCAGGAGTGAACTGGGGAATCAGGATTGGAAAGTGAGCAGGAAGGATCCTGGCAGCTGGCCAGCAATGGTAACCCAGCCACAGTGACACCACAGAACCGGTCTGATGAGGCCATGCTGGTGATGGCCACTGGACACTGTAGTTGTCTTGCTGCCTCTGCTGCCCCAGAAATAGGATATGGCTGCTCTTCTCGTTCACTGTTGCTGGTAATAAATCACTTAACAACTTAGCCGCAAATGACAGCAATCATTGCATTAAGTCTCATGGTTGTTGTGGGCTGGGATTTGAAGAAAGGTGTGGCTGGTTTGTTTGGCTCAGGATGCAAACAAATGGTGCAATCAGTGATGCCGGCCGCAGGGTGGCTGGGGGTGCTGGACAGGTGGGCATCTCTCTGTGGTCTTAGGGCCTCCCCCACCATGTGGTCTCTGCACTGGCCAGGTTGGGCTTCCCCACAGCATGGCTGCCTCAAGGTAGTCAGACTTTACATGGCCGCTGAAGACCTAGGCAGAACCTGCATGGCCTTTTCTAGCTCATTTTGGGAGTTCCGCAACTTCACTTCAGGTGAATTCTGTTGGTTGCATGCAAGTCACCAGACTACGCAGATTTGAGAGGAGGGTGCCATAGACCCCACCTCTTGATGGAAAGAGTATCAAGCTCTGATTGTAGAAACACATGTGGGATGAAAGAGACTGTTGCAACATGGTGAAACCCCATTTCTACAAAAGAAAAAAAAAATTAACTAGGAGTGGTGGCGCACACCTGTACTCACAGCTACCCAGGAGGCTGAGGTGAGAGGATCACTTGAGCCCTGGAGGACGAAGCTGCAGTGAGCCATGATCATGCCATTGCACTCCAACCTGGGTGACAGAGCAAGACCCTGTCTCAAAAAGAAAAAAGAAAGAGAGTGTTGTAGCCGTCTTTGGAAAATAGAATCTGTCCCAGCTGCCATGTGTGGCTGGAAGAGATGGCCAATTCCTGATATTCAAAAGTGTGGAAGTATTTGCCAAGTGTGGAAGGATTTGCCAAGCTTAAGTCACCTTAGCTCCAACAGATGCAGGAAAGCAAACATCCATTCTTGTTGGCTTCAACAGACAGTAGGCTTTCAGACAGTAGGAATTTCCTTAAACGTGGGAAGGGACTGCACATGCTAGGTAATCCTTCCCCAAAAATATCTACTATAGCCTGCTCCTTTGGTTTTTTGTTGTTGTTGTTGTTGTGTTTTGTTTTTGAGACAAGGTCTCACTCTTTCACCCAGGCTGGAGTGCAGTAGCACGATCTTGGTTCATTGCAGCCTTGACCTCCCCAATTCAAGCGATCATCGCACCTCAGCCTCCCAAGTAGCTGGGACTACAGGCACACACATCCACACCCTGTTAATATGTATTTTCTGTGGAGACAGGGTTTCACCAGGTTGCCCAGGCTGGTCCCAAATTCCTAGGTTCAAGCAATCCGCCTCCCTCAGCCTCCCAAAGTGCTGGGATTGCAGGTATGAGCCACTTTACCTGGCTTTGAATGTTCAATATCAATAGACCCTTTGCAGAAGTTCTTATCGAAACTCTCCCTGCACAACCATCTCTCGTTGTACAATCAAAAACGCATTCACGCTGCCACCCAAGACAAAAAATTTCAATAGTTCCATTTTCCAGATCTGAGACTGGAATCAGGGAAGAACCATTCCCCTCCAAATGTGTCATTCTCCCCACATTCCACAAGCTGTGAGCTAGTTTTAAAGTTAATCGTCACACACTGTGCGAAAAATAATGGGAAAAAGGTCAAGAAAAGATAAGTCAGCCGGGCACTGTGGCTCCCGCCTGTAATCCCAACATTTTGGGAGGCTGAGACTGGTGGATCATCTGAGGTAAGGGGTTCGAAACCAGCCTGGCCAACATGGCGGAACCCTGTCTGTACTAAAAATACAAAATTAGCCAGGCGTGGTGGTGTATGCTTGTAATCCCAGCTACTTGGGAGGCTGAGGCAGGAGAATCGCTTGAACCTGGGAGGTGGAGGTTGCCGTGAGCTGAGATCGTGCCATTGCACTCCAGCCTGGGCAACAAGAGTGAAACTCCGTCTCAAAAACAATGAAAAGGTAAGTCTGGCCAACCGTGGTGGCCCACACCTGTAATCCCAGCACTCTGGGAGGCCGAGGCAGGAGGATTGCTTAAGCCCAGAGTTTCAGAAAACATAAGCCTTGTTACTTAAAATATATGAGGATATACACCTGCGACAGCATGGATGGAATTAGAACTTTTTTTTCTTTTGTTTCTTTTTTTTTTTTGAGACAGAGTCTCGCTCGTCACCCAGGCTGGAGTGCAGTGGCCTGGGTTCACGCCATTCTCCTGCCTCAGCCTCCCGAGTAGCTGGGACTACAGGTGCCCGCCACCACGCCAGGCTAATTTTTTTTTTTTTTTTTTTTTTTTTTTTTTTTTTTTTTGAGACGGAGTCTCACTGTCACCCAGGCTGGAGTTCAGTGGCCAGATCTCAGCTCACTGCAAGCTCCGCCTCCTGGGTTTATGCCATTCTCCTGCCTCAGCCTCCCGAGTAGCTGGGACTACAGGCGCCCGCCACCACACCCAGCTAGTTTTTTGTATTTTTTAGTAGAGACAGGGTTTCACCGTGTTAGCCAGGATGGTCTCGATCTCCTGACCTTGTGATCCGCCTGTCTCGGCCTCCCAAAGTGCTGGGATTACAGGCTTGAGCCACCTCGCCCGGCTAATTTTTTGTATTTTTATAGAGACGGGATTTCACCATGTTAGCCAGGATGGTCTTGATCTCCTGACCTCGTGATCCAGCCGCCTCGCCTCCCAAAGTGCTGGGATTACAGGCGTAAGCCACCGCGCCTGGCATTTTTGGTTTTTTTTTTGAGACCTAGTCTCGCTCTGTCACCCAGGCTGGGGTGCAGTAATGCAATCTAAGCGCACTGCAACCTCCACCTCCTAGGTTCAAGCAAATCTCCTGCCTCAGCCTCCTGAGTAGCTGGGATTATAGGCGCGCGCCACCATGTCTGGCTAATTTTTGTATTTTTAGTAGAGACGAGGTTTCACCATGTTAGCCAGGCTGGTCTCAAACTCCTGATCTCGCGATCCGCCCATCTCGGCCCCCCAAAATGCTGGGATTACAGGCATGAGCCACCATGCCCGGCCTTAGAACTTTATTTAATTCAGTCCACAAATATTTACTCATCTCCTCTTCATGCCAAGCACTGTTCTAGACACTGGAGATAACAGTGGTGAACAAAAGAAAGTTACTGTTCTCTTGCACTTTAAATTCTGGACAAGATTAACAATAACAAATAACTAACTATAATTTATCTGACAGCAATAAATGCTACCAAGGAAAATGTAAGATAAGAGAAATAAGGAATGGCTGATATAAAAGGAGTTGCCATTATATCTTATTTTATTTTATTTTTATTTTTATTTTATTTGAGACAGGGTCTCACTCTGTCACCTAAACTGGAGTGCAGTGGCACAATCACGGCTCACTGCAGCTCTGACCCCCCCTGGCTCAAGCAATCCTCACACCTCAGCGTCCCATTTAGCTGGGACTACAGGCATGCACCACCACGCCCAGTTAATTTTTTGTTGTTGTTGCTTTTTTTTAAGACAAAGTCTCGCTCTTGTCCCCCAGGCTGGAGTACAATGGCGCGATCTTGGCTCACTGCAACCTCCGCCTCCCGGGTTCAAGCAATTCTCCTGCCTCAACCTCCCGAGTAACTGGGATTACAGGCACCTGCCACAACGGCTGGTTAATTTTTGTATTTTAAGTAGAGAGGGGGTTTCACCATGTTGGCCAGGCTGATCTCGAACTCCTGACCTCAGGTGATCCACCCACCTCGGCCTCCCAGAGTGCTGGGATTACAAGCGTGAGCACCATGCCTGGCCATTTTTGTATTTTTTGTAGAGACCGGGTTTCGCTATGTTGCCCAAGCTGGTCTCAAACTCCCGGGCTCAAGCAGTCCTCCCGCCTCAGGCTCCCAAATTGCTGGGATTACAGACATGAGTCCCTGCGGCTGACCTGGACCTCAGCTTTTACCCTAAGTGAGGCAGAAGTCATGGGACGACCCTGGGGCAGAAGAGTGACATGAGTTGACTCATATTTAAAAGGAATCCCTCAGGCTGTTTTGTGAGAATAAATTACAGGCGACAAAGGCAGATGATGGTACAAGACTAGTTTCTGCAAGTCTCCAAGGGGCCATGGCTGCTGTTTTGGTGTTTCTGACTTTTCTCCTTCATACACGTGCCATAGAGTTCTCCTCCCTCACCTAGAACCTCAGATGGTTAGGTTTTTTCTTTCTTTTTTTTTTTTTTTTTTTTGAGACAGAATTTCACTCTTGTTGCCCAGGCTGGAGTGCAGTGGCAAGAGATCAGCTCACTGCAACCTCCACCTCCCGGATTCGAGTCATTCTCCTGCCTCAACCTCCCGAGTAGCTGAGATTACAGGCGCACGCCACCATGCCTGGCTAATTTTGTATTTTTAGTAGAGATGCAGTTTCACCACGTTGGTCAGGCTGGTCTCGAACTCCTGACCTCAGGTGATCCACCCACCTCGGCCTCCCAAAGTACTGGGATTACAGGCGTGAGCCACTGTGCCCAACCTCAGCTGTCTGGGTTCTTGAGGGAGGTGGAAGAGGTGGATGGCTGCTGAGAGGGCATGTACCAGGGTCCTGCCCAAACAGAAGGTGCACAGGCCAGGGACAGAAGAGCTAAGGAGTGTGTGTCGGTGCTCACAGTGTGTGAGCTTGACAGCAGCCGGGACTGTCTTGGAGTGCTGCCACATTCCCCATGAGTGAGTTTGTATTGTGTATCCTGGGATGCTCCGGTGTGGGTGGAATCTGCACGTGAGCTTGTGTGCCTTGCAAACCTTCCCTGAGCACCTGCACTGTGTCTGGTCTTGTGCTGGGTGGGGTACCCAGGGGAGGGGCCCTTAGCTCACCACAGTGATCAAGACATCCCTGGTCCTGCCCTGCACTCACAGGCTCACAGTCCCCAGCCAGGGACCCTCAGAGCATGCAGGGCTGAGGTTGGGGAGCCCAGAGGGGGAATCTGACCCAGCCAGGGAAGGCAGAGGGGACTTCCTGGAGGAGGGGATGGTACAGGTAATCCTAAAGGTAATCTTTTCCCATGTAACAGTTGCTCCCTAGGATGAACGCAGTGGCTCATGCCTGTAATCCCAGCACTTTAGAAGGCGGGAGGATCACTTGAGCCCAAGAGTTGGAGACCAGCCTTGGCAACATAGTAATACCCTGTTTCTATTACAAAAAAAAAAAAAAAATACAAAAATTAGCTGGACATCGTAGCACAAGCCTGTAGTCCCAGCTACTTGGGAGGCTGAAGTGGAAGGATCACTTGAGCCAAGGCGGTCGAGGTTTCAGTGAGCTATGATTGCGCCACTGCACTCCAGCCTGGGTGACAGAGCGAGACCCTCTTAAAAAAAAACAAAAAAACAAAACAAAAAAAACCCACGTTGCTCTCCTGTGTGACCAATACATAAAGTAACTTTGACCAATCTAATAACTCCCAGGCTGACCTGTAATCCAAGCCTTCTCTGTGTATTGGAGCAGGCAAAGCCCAGATCCAGGGCTACCCCAACCCCCAGGCTGATGAGAAGCCTGGGGAACCTCTCCCAGTGTGGCCAGTGACCCCCCACCCTCCCACGTTCTGACCACTGTCCCGGGCAACTAGTGACATCTAGTGGGGGGTTTTGTCCCAGTCTGACCTGGCCTGTAGGGGCCTTGGGCGGTGGGACCTGGGACCCACCCTTCCTAGCAGTGGCTGGACTCCTCCCCCTTCCCGCAGGTGCCCTGGCTTCTTCCCCTGCCTTCCTCACCTGCTCCGGCCAGCCTGACTCCTCCCCTCCCCACAAGGTTGGGAGGGAATGAAGGAGAGAGCGGGAAGGAGGAAGGGAGGGTGGCATTCCTGGGATTCCCTGGACAGGGGGAAGAGTGGGAGGGCCTTCCACGGGTAAGCAAGCGAGAGGGCACCCCGTACCCCACCCCCAGCCCCATTATCAAAGCGGTCTAGGAGGAACTGGATTTGAAGACCATTGAAGATAAAAGATTAAACTGGTTGATTCCAGGCTACTGGTCAGACGAGGAACCAGAGCACTGACCACAGGGGAAAACGTCTCCGGGCATACTGGGAACAGCTGCTGGGGGCCACTGGTCAGGCTGCGGGGGTCACTGGTTGGACTGGGAGAGGCCAGTGCAGGCCACTCAGACGGCACACTTGGGGCCATTAGTTACACTGGGAGAGGCCATCGTAAGCCACCGGTTGCAGTGGCGTCGGCTGGTTAAAATCGACAATGCCAGCCTAGGCTGCTGGTCACAGTGGGGACGAGTCCCCAGGGCCCCTGGTCAGAATAACGGGGAGAGGGTCCGCGATTGCCTGGTGAGATCCCAGCTCGGGTCACCGGCTACACTGGTCCATCAGGCCTCCCCGCTGCGGGCGCTGGTCAGTAAGCCTGGACAGTCCTGGGCTTGGGGGCGGAGGAGCCCCGAGCCTGGCCCCGTGCACTG
Source organism: Macaca mulatta (assembly GCF_049350105.2). NCBI lineage: Eukaryota > Metazoa > Chordata > Mammalia > Primates > Cercopithecidae > Macaca > Macaca mulatta. The sequence continues at coordinate 57,314,770 of NC_133424.1, forward strand.
GGAGGTCCCCTCCGGGCAGTGGGAGGTCCTGGCCCCGCGCCCGGGCTTGGTGGGGACGAGGGGGGCCTGGAGGGCGGGGCGGGGCGGGGCTGCCGGGGGCGGGGCCTCTAGCTCCCAGCCCCGCTGCGGCCGAGCTGCAGCCGGGGCTCAGTCGCCGCCGCCGCCGTGAACATGGAGCCCCCGGACGCACCGGCCCGGACGCGCGGGGCCCCGCGGCTGCTGTTGCTCGCAGTCCTGCTGGCTGCGCACCCAGGTATGGCTCGGGCTGAGGGCAAGGTGGGACTCGGGGGAGGCCCCTGGGGACCCCGGGAAAGCAAAGAGAAAGGGCTTTACCCTGACCCCAGGAAGCAAAATGTGGGGACCCCAAGAAGGAGGAATATGGGAGTGTTGGAAGGTACACCTTCCAGTGAGAGATCTGGGGACAGCCAGGCAAGAGAGCTGGGGATACCCAGGCGGTGGATCAGAGGCAACTAGAGAAGTCAGCCCCCTTTCCACTCAGCACCCTGGAATCTGCGTCCCACCTGCCTCCTTCCTCAGACCCTGGAATTTGGGCCCCCAGCCCTCTTTCCTCAGAGCCAGGAGTCCAGGCCTCCAGTGGCTAGAATGGCTTCCCCCAGGGCACAGAGGATCAAAACCCCAGGGCTTCCTCCCTCAAAGGTTCTCAAGTTTTAAGAGGTCCAGGGACCCCTTAGAGAAGCGAGGACCATGTTTCCCCACACCAGCGATCCGTACATATTTAGGAGTTTCCAGAGTCCAGTATAAAGAACCCGCCTCCCTCAGGAAAGGGCTGGAGCACCAGCCCTGGGCAGTGACAGTGGAACAAAGTGTTTCCAAGTGACAGGCCCCCTTCCTGGGGCCTCAGCTACATTTACACACCTGCATGGGCATGGCGATAGAAGGAGAGGAGGCCCTGGGTGGGGGGCTGGGGACAGAGGGACAGAGAGATGTGAGAGAGATTGGGGAAGAGAGAGGACCTCTCTGCCTCCACTTGCTGTCTGCAGCTCAGACCCAGCCTTAGGCACCAGCCTGGCCCCCATCACCCCTCCCTGGGGACAAGCTGGGGCCAGAGGTGAGTGCCTGGGAATCCAGGCCCCTGGCACACTCATGGTCAGTAGTGGGTCCCCAGGGGCGGGGCTGGGCCAGATTGAGCGGAGAAGGGAAGGGAGTATCTAAGAAGCACTGAGAGCTGATGCCAGGATGCCAGACCAGAGGGTGAGGGAGGGTGGTGGTTTTTCTACAAGAACTACTCCACCCAGGCCCCAGCCTCCTCTTCCCTCTGATCCCAGGTGTCCAGGCACTCAGCTTCCCAAGATCCTGGGCCTCAACCTTATCCTGTTGCACGATGACTCACCTTATATCCCGTTTGCTGTTGTATCAAATGGAGAGGGGGGCCAAGAGGCGGTTGGGGGCTCTGGCTCCAGGCCGGGCAGGTCTCAGCCAGCCTGTCCCTCCCACATTCCTGAAACCTGCCCAGCCCTGTCCCCCCTCACCACCCCCACACATCTATCCCGCCTAAGCTCCGGGCCCAGCCGCAGCCCACACCCCAGCCCCTCACTCATGGGAAAGAGGAAGAGACCCAGGGACTGAACGGTGCAGGTGCAGAGAGAGAGGCAGAGACAGGGACAGAGATGAAGACCCAAGAGGAGAGACACACGCAGAGGTGGAGACAGGGATGGAGAGAGACATTTATCCATCATCATGGAGGTGGCCCTGCCCAGGGTGCTGGAGGCAAATGACTGAGCCAGGCCTGGCCCTGCCCTGGGGGGTGGCATGTGCTCTGTTGGGAGAAGCAAGGGCCGGTGCAGTATTACCCCAGGGCCCTGTGCAGCCCAGAGGAGGAGCCCTGAGCTCTGCAAGTGCAGGGAGGGTTGGATTTGAGACCCAGAGATGCAGGGAGAAGGGATGGAGGGCGAAAGGATCTCAGGGAGGAGGGGCTGGGGGTCTGGACTCCTGGGTCTGAGGGAGGAGGGGCTGGGGGCCTGGACTTCTGGATCTGAGGGAGAAGGAGCTGGGGGACTGGACTCCTGGGTCTGAGGGAGGAGGGGACAGGGGCCCAGACTCCTGGATCTGAGGAAGGAGCTGGAACCTGGACTCCTGGGTCTGAGGGAGGAGGAGCTGGGGGACTGGACTCCTGGGTCTGAGGGAGGAGGAGACAGGGGCCCAGACTCCTGGATCTGAGGAAGGAGGAGCTGGAACCTGGACTCCTGGGTCTGAGGGAGGAGGGGCTGGGACCTGAACGCTTGGGTCCTGGGGGAGACAGGACCCTGTCTGGAGGGCTTTTCCTGTTGGTGTGGTGGACAATAGCTCAGATGCCCTCTTGCAGATGCCCAGGCGGAGGTGCGCTTGTCTGTGCCACCGCTGGTGGAGGTGATGCGAGGAAAGTCTGTCATTCTGAACTGCACCCCTACGGGAGCCCATGACCATTATGTGCTGGAATGGTTCCTTGTGAGTGCTTGGGGCTGGGGGGCCTGGAGTCAGGGCACAGCAGGGCAGCAAATGTTCATTCTCTCATCAGTGCCTAAGGTCTGTAGAGATTCACCAAGCCACACCCCTTGTTACAGATGGGGTCACTGAGTCCCACTGAGGAGAAGGGATTTGCAAGGTGCCCCATGTCTGGGCACAGCTGAGTCTAGAATGACGTTGACCTGCTCTGGACTGTGGGCTCTTGAGAGAGAGAACAGAGACAGACACCAAGAAAGCAGGAGAGGCTGGGTGCGGTGGCTCATGCCCGTAATCCCAGCACTTTAGGAGGCCCAGGCGGGTGGATCACCTGAGGTCAGGAGTTCGAGACCAGCTTGGCCAACATGGCGAAACCCCGTCTCTACAAAAAATACAATAAAAAATACGGTAGTCCCAGCTACCCAGGAGGCTGAGGTAGGAGAATCGCTTGAACTTGGGAAGCGGAGGTTGCAGTGAGCCAAGATCGTGCCACTGCACTCCACCCTGGGGAAAAAGAGTGAAACTCCATCTCAAAAAGAAAAAGAAAAAAAGAAAGCAGGAGACTCGAGGGGTCAGGGAGGACTAACGAGGAGAGAAGGCTAGGCGCAGTGGCTCACACCTGTAATCCCAGCACTTTGGGAGGCCTTGGTGGGTGGATCACAAGGTCAAGAGATCAAGACCGTCCTGACTAACATGGTGAAACCCTGTCTCTACTAAAAATACAAAAATTAGCCGGGCGTGGTGGTGCATGCCTGTAGTCCCAGCTACTCGGGAGGCTGAGGCAGGAGAATCGCTTGAACCTGGGAGGCGGAGGTTGCAGTGAACCGAGATCAAGCCACTGCACTCCAGCCAGGTGACTTGTCTCTCTCTGCTTGAGAGACAAGCGGAGAGGGAGAGATGGGGAGGAAGAGGGATAGAACTGGAATGAGATGGAGAAAAGGAGACAGGAAAAATCAAGAACTGATAGGGAATGGGGGCAGAAGGTGGAGAGGGACAGAGGGACAGAGGGACCAGGGAAACCCATAACAAGAGGAAAAGAGGCAGAGCCAGGAGCTGCAGAGAGAAAGGGCCCAGAGAGAGAGAGAGAGAGACTGAGGAGCGCTGGGACACCAGGAGCTGAGAGACTCCCGTGTGCCCGCAGACCGACCGCTCGGGAGCTCGCCCCCGCCTGGCCTCCGCCGAGATGCAGGGCTCTGAGCTCCAGGTCACAATGCACGACACCCGGGGCCGCAGTCCCCCATACCAGCTGGACTCCCAGGGGAGCCTGGTACTGGCTGAAGCCCAGGTGGGCGACGAGCGAGACTACGTGTGCGTGGTGAGGGCAGGGGCGGCAGGCACTGCTGAGGCCACTGCACGGCTCAACGTGTTTGGTAAGTGCCCACAGACATCCCCCGAAGGGAGGCAGGCAGGGAGGGGCACAGGGCAGGGTCTTCTGACGTGAACATCTTTTTCACAGCAAAGCCAGAGGCCACTGAGGTCTCCCCCAACAAAGGGACACTATCTGTGATGGAGGACTCTGCCCAGGAGGTACCTCTCGGGTGGACCTTGGTCCCAGGGTCCTGGAGGAGGAGAAAACAGGGCCCTGGACTCCTGGGTCTGAGGGAGGAGGGGCTGGGGACCCCTGGGTAATGAAGGATGATGGGCAAGGCCCGGCAAGGTGGCTCATGCCTCTCATCCCAGCATTTTGGGAGGCGGAGGCAGGCAGATCACCTGAGGTCAGGAGTTCCAGACCAGCCTGGCCAACATAACGAAACCCTGTCTCTACTAAAGATACAAAAGTTAGCCAGGCACGGTGGTGTGCAACTGTAATCCCAGCTACTCGGGAGGCTGAGGCATGAGAATCACTTGAATCCGGAAGGCAGAGGCTACAGTGAGCTAAGATCACACCACTGCACTCCAGCCTGGGCCACAGAGCGAGACTCCGTCTCAAAAAAAAAAAAAAAAAGAAAAGAAAAGAAAAGGAAAAAAAAAAAGGAGGGGCAGAGGGGGAAGACTCCTGTGTCCTGGGAAGGAGAGAGCTGGGGGACCCAGAATCCTTAGTCCCTGGAGGATGGTGCTGGAGGCCTGAACTCTTTAGTCTGAGGAGTCGGGGACTAGGAATTCAGACTCCTGGGTCCTGGGAGAGTCAGGAGTTAGGAGCCCGGCTCCTAAGTCTGAGTGGCAAGAATGGCTGAGAGAGGAGCCCCGACTTCAGAGTCCCAGCTCCAAACCCAGGGCCACACCTGTGTCTGCCTCAGATCGCCACTTGCAACAGCCGGAATGGGAACCCGGTCCCCAAGATCACGTGGTATCGCAACGGACAGCGCCTGGAGGTGCCCGTAGAGATGAACCCAAGTGAGCAGCGCAGGAGCTCGGCGGGATGTGGGCTGGGGTGGGTGGCGGGACTGGGGCCTGGCTGACTGCCACCTCCCCTAATCTCTCCCAGAGGGCTACATGACCAGCCGCACGGTCCGGGAGGCCTCGGGCCTGCTGTCCCTCACCAGCACTCTCTACCTGCGGCTCCGCAAGGATGACCGAGATGCCAGCTTCCACTGTGCTGCCCACTACAGCCTGCCCAAGGGCCGCCACGGCCGCCTGGACAGCCCCACCTTCCACCTCACCCTGCACTGTGAGTCTGTGCTGGCCTTTGACCTCTGACCTCAGGCTCCACACCTCATGAGGCCTGACCCTCCACCTGGTGGCCTAACACTCCCCTGTGACCCTCCACCTCCCTACTTCATGCTAAAAAAATGTGCTAGTGCTAGCCGCTGACTTCTGACCTCAGTTGGTCACACAAGCGCCATCATGACCTCTGACCTCCAACCTCCACTTAGCACCCTGGACCCCGTGGAGTTTAGGACTAAATGGTGCTTTACACTCTCTCACACTGAATCAGGTCCCCCTATGACATCTGGCTCCAAGTCTCACACTGACCCGTCGCCCGTACGGACCTCTGACCCTTGACCTATACTCACAGTTTATTTCAACCTCTGAACTCTGGCACTTTGCCTCAGAATAAGTGTGAACCTGAGGCTTGAAACCTATGACCCCTAACCTTTGACCCGCCATAGCCCTCTACTGGGATGCAGGACTGACCCCTTGTCTGTCCTCTAGCCTTGACCCTTCCCGTGATCACGATTCCCATCTCCCTGCCCTTCCCTTAGATCCAACGGAGCACGTGCAGTTCTGGTTGGGCAGCCCATCCACTCCAGCAGGCTGGGTACGCGAGGGTGACACTGTCCAGCTGCTCTGCCGAGGGGACGGCAGCCCCAGCCCGGAGTATACGCTTTTCCGCCTTCAGGTGACCCACCCAAGGGTCCCTCTGGGATCCACCCCCCAGCCCCTGACCTCCATGACCTACTAACCTGCATAACTTCTAATGTGGGACCTGGGAGGCCCCTGGCTTAGTCACCACCTGATCTGGTGGCCCACGAACTAAAAGGACCTCTGACCCCTGATTTGAGAGAGTCAGGACTTAGCATGCCACCTGACTTGACAAACCCTGACCACTGATTCTGGCTTAGCATGACACTAATCTGGTGGCTTCTGACCTAGCATAAGCCCGCTGAACTAGGGTGGCTTCTGAGCCTGGTTCCTCGTCCCCTGTCTCCCAGGATGAGCAGGAGGAAGTGCTGAATGCGAATTTCGAGGGGAACTTGACCCTGGAGGGAGTGACCAGGGGTCAGAGCGGGACCTACGGCTGCAGAGTGGAGGATTACGACGCAGCAGATGACGTGCAGCTCTCCAAGACGCTGGAGCTGCGTGTGGCCTGTGAGAGCCCTGGGGGAAGGGGCAGGCAGGAGGGGCCCTGGCATCAGTGCCTCTGCACCCTCCTCCCCACAGCCCTGAAGTTGCTCTGTCATCCCAAACAGTCTGCCTTCAACCCTTTCTCTGCATTTCTTGTGTTTTGGGGTTTTGTTTTGTTTTGTTTTTTCAGACGGAGTCTCGCTTTTGCCGCCTAGGCTGGAGTGCAATGGCACAATCTTTTTTTTTTTTTTTTTTTTTTTTTTTTTGAGACGGAGTCTTTGCTCTGTCACCCAGGCTGGGGTGCAGTGGTGCGAACTCGGCTCACTACAAGCTCCGCCTCCTGGGTTTACGCCATTCTCCAACCTCAGCCTCCCGAGTAGCTGGGACTACAGGCGCCCGCCACCTCGCCCGGCTAGTTTTTTTTGTACTTTTAGTAGAGACGGGGTTTCACCGTGTTAGCCAGGATGGTCTCGATCTCCTGACCTTGTGATCCGCCCGTCTCGGCCTCCCAAAGTGCTGGGATTACAGGCGTGAGCCACCGCGCCCGGCCCAAATGGCACAATCTTGGCTCACTGCAACCTCCACTTCCCAGGTTCAAGCAATTCTCCTGATTCAGCCTCCCAAGTAGCTGGGACTACAGGCATGCGCCACCACACCCAGCTAATTTTTTGTACTTAGTAGAGATGGGGTTTCACCATGTTGGTCAGGCTGGTCTTGAACTCCGGGCCTCAGGTGATCCACCCGCCTCAGCCTCCCAAAGTGCTGGGATTACAGGTATGAGCCACTGCACCCGGCCTTTCTCTGCATTTCTGTGGTGTTTGTCCTGGTTCTCCGAGCACCTGCCTCCATCCCCTCTAATCTGTCCTACACGAGGCAGCCAGAGAGACCAGACAGCTCTCTTTTTTAATTTCTTCTAATTTTTTTTTTTTAGAAATAGGATCTCGCTCTGTTATCCAGGCTCAAGTGCAGTGCCATGATCACAGCTCACCACAGCCTTGACCTCCTGGGCTCAAGTGATTCTCCCGCCTCAGCCTCCCAAGTAGCTGAGACCACAGGTGCTCCACCACACCTGGCTAATTTTTTTTTTTTTTTCCAGAGACAGGACCTGGCTTGCTGTGTTACCCAGGCTGGTCTTGAACTCCTCATGAGATCCTCCTGCCTTGCTCTCCCAGAGTGCTGGGATTACAGGAGTGAGCCACCGCATCTGGTCAAGAGCTCTTTCCGTAGCACAAACTTGACCCTCCTCTGCTCAGAATCTGCCATGGCTCCCCAGTACCCTTGGGAGAGAGCCCAGGTGTCTCACGATAGCCTTCGAGGCCCACCTGGCCAGCTTCACCATTAGCTGATCCTTCTCCCCAGTCAAGGCTATCTCCTCATCACCCCCCAGGCTCCTCTGGTTCCCACCTTCACTGCCCATCCTCCCCTACCATCTGTTTCTAACCAATCCCTTGAATCCCAGGCTTCTAAGAACACTTTTCAGTTCATTTTTATCCAGACCCTGGGGAAAGGCTGTATTCTCCCTTAGCACTTCTTGCATATCCCTTCCTGGGGTAGACCCTGCGCCAGATGCTGGGAACATGTCTGTGAACAAGACAGGCCACCGCTGTTATTTCAGTAGGGGAGACAGATGGTAAATGCTAACAGAGCCCTTTCAGTAACAATAGTGTGTCTACAGGTGATACCACCAGTGAGAGAGAGCGGGAGAGGGGATTATTTTAGGTGGCGGGTGTTGCAGTCTGCTTTCCTGGGAAGCACATTCTGATTTGGATGTTTTCAGGCAAGAAGTTTATGGGAAGTACCCCGGGATCCACACCTCTTGGATCTAGGGAGGCAAAGGAAGCAAGATTTAGCAAGATTTAGAAGTTGGACTGAAGTCTAAAGAAGGCCTCGGGCTGGGTGCAGTGGTTCATGCCTGTAATTCCAGCACTTTGAGAGGCCGAGGCAGGAGAATTGTTTGAGCCCAGGAGTTCGAGGCCAGCCTGGGCAACAGAGGGAGACCCCATTTGTATAAAAAGAAAAAAATTAAAAATGAGCCAGGCAAAGCGGCACACTCCTGTAGTCCCAGCTACTCAGACGCCCAGGTGGGAGGATCGCTTGAGTCTGGGAGGTTGAGATTGCAGTCAGCCAAGATTGTGCCACTGCACTCCAGCCTGAGTGACAGAGAAAGACCCCGTCTCTGGAAAAATAAAAACAAAAAAGTAGGCCAGGCGCCGTGGCTCATGCCTGTAATCCCGACACTTTGGGAGGCCGAGGTGAGTGGATCACCTGAGGTCAGGAGTTAGAGACCAGCCTGGCCAACATGGTGAAACCCCCTCTCTACCAAAAGTTAGCTGGGTGTGGTGGCAGGCGCCTGTAATCCCAGCTTCTCAGGAGCCTGAGGCAGGAGAATCACTTGAACCTAGGAGGCGGAGGTTGCAGTGAACCGAGATCATGCCATTGCACTCCAGCCTGGGCGACAGTGAGACTCTGTCTCAAAAAAAAAAAAAAAGAAAGAAAGAAAGAGGGCCCTCGGTCAGCCCCACGGGGCACTTGGAATCCAGGATGGCCCTTCACAGTTGTCCCCAGTTGGGGTGAGGGGGCTGGGCCTTAATAACCCCTACATCAACCAGTCCTCAGAGGTGTGCTGGCCTTAGGCAAGGGGCTCTCAGCAGCTGAGGCAGTTCCCAGAGAGGGCTGACAGCTGCGGGCTGACAGCTGTCATCCTTCTCAGCAGCTGGTGGAATAAGTCTTTCCATGCTATAGGAAAGATCTGGGTGTCCAAAATAGGGTAGGTCAGGGAAGCCTCTGAGAAGAGATATTTGAGTGAGAAACCAGAGTGGACTCAGAAACGCAGAGAACGGCCAGGCACGGTGGCTCACACCTGTAATCCCAGCACTTTGGGAGGCCGAGTCAGGTGGATCATCTGAGGTCAGGAGTTTGAGACCAGCCTGGCCAACATGGTGAAACACATCTCTACTAAAAATACAAAAATTAGCCAGGCATGGTGGCTGGCGCCTGTAATCCCAGCTACCCAGGAGACTGAGGCAGGAGAATCTGGGAGGCGGAGTTTGAAGTGAGCTGAGATTGTGCCACTGAACTCCAGCCTGGGTGACAGAGCAAGATTCTGTCTCAAAGAAAAAAAGAAAAAAGAAAAGAAACGCAGAGAGCTACAAGAAGAACACTGCAGACGGAGTGAGCAAGTGCAAAGGCCCTGGGGCAGGCCCCAACTTGGTCTGCTCAAGAAAAACAGCAAGACAACAGGGTAGCTGGGAGCACAGGAGGAGTGGGGGAGAGTGGGAGATGGTTCAAGAGGTGGGTGAGGGCCAGATCAGGCAGCATCTTTTAGGTACCCTCAAAAAGTTTGGCCTGGATGCCAAGAGTATTGGGGAGCCACTGCAGAGTTTTATGCAGAGGGGAGGGATGACCAGTGGATTTTTTTTTTTTTTTTTTTTGAGTCAGAGTCTCACTCTGTCACCCAGGCTGGAGTGCAATGGCACAATCTCGGCTCACTGCAACCTCCACCTCCCGGGTTCAAGCAATTCTCCTGCCTCAGCCTCCCCAGTAGCTGGGACTACAGCCACGCGCCACCATGCCCAGCTAACTTTGATTTTTAGTAGAGATGGGGTTTCACCATGTTGACCAGGCTGGTCTCGAACTCCTGACATCAGGTGGTGCACACATCTCAACCTCCCAAAGTGCTGGGATTACAGGCATGAGCCACCGCGCCCAGCCTGACCAGTGGGTGTTTTAAGAGATCCCTCTGGCTGCTCAGTGGAGGATGAACGAGAGGGAGGAGCAGGCTAGTGAAGAGGTGGTCGGGACAGTCAAACCTGGGGCCAGAGATGGAAGGAAGCAAGAGGATCCGTCCTGAGAGCAGACCAGATAAAGACCTGCTGAGGCCAGGAGCAGGGGCTCACACCTGTGATCCCAGCGCTTTGGGAGGTCAAGACAGAGGATCACTTGAGGCCAGGAGTTTGAGACCAGCCTGGCCAACATAGCAACACCTTGTCTCTATTCAAAAACAGAACAGAACAAAACAAAAATTTGCAGAAAAGATGTTTGGGTGTAACAGGGAGGTGACCCCAAGGGTTGGGGTTTGAGCAAAAGGTTTGGGTGCTAAAGTCACAGAAGGGACACCTTCCACACCTAAGGTTATTCGTTAACCATGGGCTCAGATGTCAGCTCTGAAGAAAAGTCATTGTCTTGGGCATGTATTTTGGGGTTAGGCTGCTAGATTTTTGGTTGGAGAGCCTGGATGGGAGAATGGAGATTTCATGGAGATGGGGTAAGCCAGGAGGAATACTTGCTGTTCTCTGCTTCCAACTGTTCATTCATATTTGCACCCCCAATGGCCCCTGGAGAGCCCCTAATTGAGTGGGTGGGGGTCTGGGAAGAGTGACAGACTGTCCCCCACTGCAGATCTGGACCCCCTGGAGCTCAGCGAGGGGAAGGTGCTTTCCTTACCTCTAAACAGCAGTGCAGTCGTGAACTGCTCTGTGCACGGCCTGCCCACCCCCGCCCTACGCTGGACCAAGGTGAGAGGGAAAGGAGCCCCCTCGGGCCCCACACTTGCACCCTCCTCTCTCCCCTTGCTGCTCGCCTTCTCACAGAGTCCTCCTCCTCCTCTGCCCTCCCCAGGACTCCACTCCCCTGGGCGATGGCCCCATGCTGTCACTCAGTTCTATCACCTTCGATTCCAATGGCACCTACATATGTGAGGCCTCCCTGCCCACAGTCCCGGTCCTCAGCCGCACCCAGAACTTCACGCTGCTGGTCCAAGGTTCAGGGTGCAGGGAGGGGGTGGGCTTGGATGGGGACAGTGTGGGGTGTGGGACCTGGACAAACAGGACGAGTCCCTGAGTCCTTGGCTGGGGGCTCCGTCTTCTGCTGGATTCCTCTCTTCTCTCTCTCCCTCCTCTCCCTTCACTTTCTTCCCATCCCCACCACCCACAGGCTTGCCAGAGCTAAGGGCAGCGGAAATAGAGCCCAAGGCAGACGGCAGCTGGAGGGAAGGAGATGAAGTCACGCTCATCTGCTCCACCCGCGGCCATCCAGAGCCCAAACTCAGCTGGAGCCAACTGGGGGGCAGCGTAAGGGACCTTCCTCTCCACCCTGAGCCCCCTCTCACTCATCCAAGTATTGCATCCTCCTTTCCACTTCCTGGGAGACTGGACGTCTTTCACCTCTGCCCTCACCCCCACCCCTTGACCCCACCAGCCGGGGCCTGATCGGAGCCTCCACAGCCCGCAGAGCCAATCCCCGGACGGCAGGGTTGGGTGAGCAGCTCTCTGACCCTGAAAGTGACCAGTGCCCTGAGCCGCGATGGCATCTCCTGTGAAGCCTCCAACCCCCACGGGAACAAGCGCCACGTCTTCCACTTCGGCACCGGTGAGTGACTGAGGTGGTGGCAGAGGAGCCGGGCGTGGGGCAGACAGAGCTCACTGCCTGACCCGTGCCTCTCTCCATCCTGTCCCTGCAGTGAGCCCCCAGACCTCCCAGGCTGGAGTGGCCGTCATGGCCGTGGCCGTCAGCGTGGGCCTCCTGCTCCTCGTCGTTGCTGTCTTCTACTGCATGAGACGCAAAGGAGGACCTGGCTGCCGCCGGCGGCGGGAGAAGGGGGCTCCGTGAGTGGCCTGCTATCTGCAATGACCACCATAGTTTAACCCCATCCCTACCCTCAACCCCAAGCTCAACCCATAACCAACTTCAACCACATCTTATCCTCCACCCTACATCCCACCACATCCACCTCCATCCCCAATCCATGTTCATCCCCAGCTGCAACCCAACCCAGATTAATCCACAGCCATCCCCAACCCATCCTTACCCCAACTACAGCCCCAAACCCAACCCAGACTAATCCACAGCCATCCCTGACTCCATCCTCATCCCCAACTACAGCCCCAAACCCAACCCAGACTAATCCACAGCCATCCCCGACGCCATCCTCATCCCCAACTACAGCCCCAAACCCAACCCAGACTAATCCACAGCCATCCCCAACCCATCCTTACGCCAACTACAGCCCCAAACCCAACCCAGAGCCATTCCCAAACCCATCCCCAAGCCAAAATCAATACCATCCCCTCCCTAATCTCCTCTCCTGCCCCTAGTTCAGTCTCATCCCCAACTCCATCCCTGTCTCCAATCCCAACCCTACCCCCAATCTCTCCTCAGCTGCAGTCCATGACCTCCTTCAAATCATCCCCATCTAAACTCCTCTCTAGCCCTGGCCACATCCCCATCCTCCCCAACCTCCAGCCCCAACACCCATCATCCCCCTGAGCTCACCCTTAACTCCAGTTTCTCCTCCAATCCCATCCCTCACCATCCAGCCCTCACCTAGCCACTTCCCAACCCTAGTCCCCCACCATCCCAAAGCCAACTTCACCCATGTCCCCATCCCCAATCACCCTTGTCCCCATTCCTGACTCCAAATCCAACCCCTAAGCCTCCCCAAGCCCCTCCTCATCTAACCTTGTCTCCAGCCCCAACCACATGGCCATCCTCACCTCCAATCCGTAACCATCCCAGACTGATCCTAAAACCAACTCCAGCTCCATTCCCATCTCCAACCCCAATAGCATCTGCATCCCCGTGCCCAAGCCTAACCCCAGTGCCATTACCAGCCCCTACCCTATCCCCATGCCACCCCCACCCAGCACACCCCCATCTTCACCTCCATCCCCAGCCGCATCCTAGCCCCACCCACCCCCATCCTCAGTTCTTCCCCCTGCCGTGTGCACCTCCAACACGACGCCTCCGCCCGATGCCTCTTCCCCCCAGGCCACCAGGGGAGCCAGAGCTGAGCCACTCAGGGTCGGAGAGGCCAGAGCAGACCGGCCTTCTCATGGGAGGTGCCTCCGGAGGAGCCAGGGGTGGCAGCGGGGGCTTCAGAGACGAGGTGGGTGAGGGCCTGGGCACCCTGGTGAAAGGGACCTGCTGGGCAGTGGAGCACGCCTGTGGGCACAGGCTGACCTCTCCATCCACTCCCCAGTGCTGAGCCAAGAACCTCCTAGAGGCTGTCCCTGGACCTGGAGCTGCAGGCATCAGAGAACCAGCCTTGCTCACGCCGCAACCACCCCCGCCTTCCCTCTTCCCTCTCCCTGCCCAGCCCTCCCTTCCTGCCTCTGCCGGCAAAGCAAGGCCGCAAAGCAGGGACTCACAGCGGCTGCCTGCCTCCGGGAGGGAAGAAGAGGGAGGGGGGTGGGTGGGAGGGGGCCTTCCTTCAGGGAATGTGACTCTCCCAGGCCCCAGAATAGCTCCTGGACCCAAGCCCAGGGCCAGGCCTGGGACAAGGCTCTGAGGGTCGGCTGGCCGGGGCTATTTTTACCTCCCGCCTCCCTTGCTGGTCCCCCCACCTGACGTCTTGCTGCAGAGTCTGACACTGGATTCACCCCCCACCCCGCCCCTGGTCCCGCTCCTGCCCCCACCCTACCTCCACCCGACCCCATCATCTGTGGACACTGGAGTCTGGAATAAATGCTGTTTGTCACATCAACACTATCCTGTGGCCAGAGCTTCCTCTGGGAGTAGGGAAGGGAAGGGCGATGCAGGTGATTCCCCCCTCTCAGCTGCCCCCACGTCCACCCCCTTGCAAGACCTTGGAAGAAGTCTGATGTCATGGAGAAAGAAATGAGACAGGGCTGGGCACCGTGGTTCATTCTTGTAATCTCAGTGGTGGTGGCTCATGTCCGTAATCCCAGTACTTTAAGAGGCTGACACTGGAGGGTGACTTCAGGCCAAGAGTTAAAGACCAGCCTGTGCAACAGATCGAGACCCCATCGCTACAAATAACAATACTAATAATACAAAAATTAGCCAGGTGCGCCTATAGTCCCAGCTATTCAGGAGGCTAAGGTGGAAGGATTCCTTGAGCCCAGGAGTACGAGGCTACAGTGAGCTATGATTACGCCATTGCACTCCAGCCTGGGTGACAAAGTGAGACTTCATCTCTAAAAAAAGAAGAAAAGAAAAACAGGCCAAGCTTGATGGCTCACACCTGTAATCCCAGCACTTTGGGAGACCAAGGTAGACGGATCACTTTAGGTCAGGAGTTTGAGACCAGCCTGGCCAACATGGTGAAACCCCGTCTCTATTAAAAATACAAAAAAATTAGCGAGGCATGGTGGTGCCAGCCTGTAATCCCAGCTATTTGGGAAACTGAGGCAGGAGAATCGCTGGAACCCAGGGGGCAGAGGTTACAGTGAGCTGATATCGCACCACTGCACTCCAGCCTGGGCAACAGAGCGAGACACTCCGTGAAAAGAAGAGATAAAGAAATGACAGCGGCCGGGCGCGGTGGCTCAAGCCTGTAATCCCAGCACTTTGGGAGGCCGAGGCGGGTGGATCACGAGGTCAGGAGATCGAGACTATCCTGGCTAACATGGTGAAACCCCGTCTCTACTAAAAATACAAAAAACTAGCCGGGCGTGGTGGCGGGCGCCTGTAGTCTCAGCTACTTGGGAGGCTGAGGCGAGAGAATGGCGTAAACCCGGGAGGCGGAGCTTGCAGTGAGCCGAGATCACGCCACTGCACTCCAGCCTGGGAGACACAGCGAGACTCCGTCTCAAAAAAAAAAAAAAAAAGAAATGACAGCACGAGAGCGGGTGAGCACGCAGAGGGCAACTTAGCTGGCCGAGGGTGGAGGGAAAGACGCCGGGTCCTGAGGGCGCTGGGCTTGGTCCCCAAGGACCATCGCCTGCCTGGAGGTGGGGTGCTGTCCCCTTAAGTAAAAGTTCCCAGTCTGTTTTGCCAGAGCCCCAGAGGGAATTGAAGCTGGGCGAGGAAAAGCTCCCTCTCAACTGTAGAGTCGATGGAATTAGGGATGGAGCCACCTCCTCTGGAGACGAGTCCCTTGGGAAAGAGGGGGGAGCTGGGAGGAATCCAGAGAAAAGGGGGCCTGGGGCAGAGAGGACACAGAAACGTTACAAGGCCAAGAAAGAGGGACGTGAGAAAGGGATGGAAAGATTTAGGGGGAGGCAGGAGGGATGGGTTGGGAAGCTCCAAGAGAGAGTCCCGGAGTAAGAGACAAAAATAGATTTGGGGAGACAGAGAGACAAAAAGAGTAGTGGGCCAGGTCCGGTGGCTCATACCTATAATCCCAGCACTTTGGGAGGCTGAGGCAGGAGGATCTCTTGAGGCCAGGGGTTTGAGACCAGCCTGAGCAACATAGCAAGACCCCATCTCTACAAAAAAATAAAAAATTAGCCAGGTATGGTGGCACACAGCTGCAGTCCTCAGCACAGGCAAGAGGATCACTTGAGGCCAGCAGCTCAAGACCAGCCTGGGCAACATAGTGAGACCCCATCTCTACAAAAAAATAAAAAATTACCCGGGCATGGTGGCAAAAACCTGTGGTCCCCGCACTTTGGGTGACCAAGGCAGGAGGTTCACTTGAGGCCAGCAGTTCAAGACCAGCCTGGGCAATGTAGCAAGACCACATCTCTACATAATTTTTTCTTAAGAGAAATACAGAGAAAGAAGAACTGGGGTTCAGAGAGATCATTGCAGTCGGAAAGGGACAGAGGAAATGCAAGCAGCAGCCTAGAAGCACAGAGGAGGGTAGCGGGAGGTCAGCACGGGTGACTGGCTGGCGACCTCACCTCCCCGAGCCTTTCTTGTGCATCGAATGGGAATCAATTGCACTTCGGCCACGGCAGGCTACTGTGAGGTGTGTCAGTGTCATCTTACAGCCATGTGGGGTGATGGGAGCACTGCACTCACACACCACCCAGGGCCTCCTAACATTGCCTCCTCAAATCTCAGGCACGCAACTCCACTCTCTGCTCTCAGTCGGCTCAGCCACAAAGTGGACAGAGTGGGATCGGTCGCCATGGGAAATTGTTGGGATGCTACAGAAGCCTCCTGCCTGGTAGGTAACGAAGCAGCCTCCCCCAAGCAAAAGAGCTCATGGGCCACGTTAAGGCGCTCAGATTCCATGGTTTATTGAATTCGTTTAAAACAAACACAAGGTTATTGTTTGTTTTTCAACTGTGTGGTGGTAGGAAGTGCTCCTGACGGTTTTCCCACGGCAATAATTTACTCTCTCATTTCACCCACCGCTACTATGACAGCTTTCTCTCACTGATTCACCAAAAAATTGGGCTTTTCTTTTGTCATTCTTTTTTTTTTTTTTTTTTTTTTTTTTTGATGGAGTGCAGTGGCAAAATCATAGCTCACTACCTCAAACTCCTGGGCTCAAGTGGTCCTCCTGCCTCAACTTGCTCTGCAGCTAGAATCACAGGTACGTGCCATCCCATCCAGCTAAATTTTTATTTTTATTTTTTGTAGAGACGAGGTCTCAAACTCCTAACCTCAAACAATCCTCCTGCACAAAATGTTAGGTATGAGCCACCATACCTAGCCTAAAAAAAAATTGTTTTTTAATTTTTTTTGAGACAGGGTCTCACTCTGTCACCCAGGCTGGAGTTCAGTGACGAGATCTCGGCTCACCGCAACCTCCACTTCCCAGTCTCAAGCGATTCTCCAGCCTCAGCCTCCTGAGTAGCTGGGTCTACAGGCATGAGCCACCAACTCCTGGCTAATTTTTGTGGTTTTTGTTGAGACGGGATTTCGCCATGTTGCCCAGGCTGCTCTTAAACTCTTGAGCTCAAAATGATCTGCTTGCCTTGGCATCCCAAAGTGCTGGGATTACAGGCATGAGCCACTGTGCCCGGCCTAATTTTTGTATTTTTAGTAGAGATGGGGTTTCACCATGTTGGTTAGTCTGGTCTTAAACTCCCGATCTCAGGTGATCCACTCGCCTCAGCCTCCAAAAGTGCTGGGATTACAGGTGTGAGCCACTGTGCCTGGCCAATAATTTGGTGTTGAGGTCTCTTTCATGAGCATGGCCATAGACTCTGGCTTTGCCCTGCCTGGGCTCCAGGGGATTACATCATAAGTGTTTACAATGTGCTTTTCAGCAGATTTTCGTTTATCCTGGCAGGCAGCCCAATGCCTAAGTGTCTGACTTGTACACAGGTGTGCCTGTCACAGGAAATGTGTTTATACTGGCCAAGATCCTTGTGGCTCTTATCTGACCTGTGTCCAGTTTATTCCTGACCAGGAAAGAGATTAGGTTCAGTTGTGTCAGTCAAGTGAGACAAAAGGAGGCAACTCAACAAAACACATGAAATACCAGAAAGAGGCAGGGTGCAGTGGATCACGCCTATAATCCTAGCTCTTCAGGAGGCCAAGGCAGGAGGATCACTTGAGGCCAGGAGTTTGAGGCCAGCCTGGCCAACGTGGTGAAATCCTGTCTCTACTAAAAATATAAAAATTAGCCGGGCATGGTGGTGTGCACCTGTAGTTCCAGCTACTCAGGAGGCTGAGGCGGGAGAACACTTGAACCCAGGAGGTGGAAGTTGCAGTGAGCCAAGATCACGTCACTGCACTCCAGCCTGGGTGACAGACGGAGACTCTGTCTCAAAAAAATAAAAGAAGAAATAACAGAAGCAGAGGCCGGGCACGGTGGCTCACACCTGTAATCCTGGCACTCTGGTAGGCCGAGGCAGGAGAATCAGCTGAACTCAGGAGTTCAAGACCAGCCTGTGCAACATAGCGAGACCCTGTCTCTATTTAAAAATAAAAAGAAGAAGAAGGAAAGATATAACAGAAGCAGTTTATTACTTATGGATCCCAGAGAGAAAAGAGCAGCACACTTCCCTGGACCAGTGGGAAGCGGGCAGCTGCCTGAGACACGCAGCCTCAACCAGCAGGTGGAGAGAGATCCCCCAAAGCCTTTATTGGGGTCCAGGGCATGGCAGAGACGGAGTTCCCCAGGAGAGTTCTAACTGATGGGTTTAGAACAAAAGTTCCAGAGAGACACGCTGTGACGGAGGTTGTCATATCTGCACAATCCATTCATCGGAGGTGTGGGGATCAGCAGCGTGGCTCAAGTAGTTTGCATCTATCTAGCTGTCCCATACAGAGAGGGTCACCAGGAGGAAATTAGATAAAGCTGATAACCTTGATCAACTCCAGTAAGAAACTGGGAGGAGAGCTGGGCATGATGGCTCACACCTGTAAACCCAGGGCTTTGAGAGGCTAAGGCAGGAGGATTGCTTGAGGCCAGGATTTTGAGACCAGCATGGACAACATAATGAGACCCTGTCTCTAAAAAAGAAAGAGAGAGAGAGAGAAGAAAGGGAGGTAGGGAGGGAGGGAGGAAGGACTGGAAGGAGGTGTAGAGCTGGAAACTGTGTCAAGGGTAACTAAGCCCAGATTTTGGCATGAGAAAGTTAAACTTATATTCAGAATGGATGCTAAGACAATATACAATTATACGAATTCACCACAATTAATTCACTGCATATTAATTTTGTTTTCATTTGAATTTCTGTGACCTCTAGCGTGAAAATGGTGTTTCTCCGTATGTTCATTGGCCATTTGCTTTTCTTGTTTGTGAACTGTGGTATACTCTTGCCTACTTTTCTCTTTGGTTTTTTTTACCTTTTCTTATTAATTTGTAGGATCTCTCTACACACCAGGAATATTAACCTCTAATCTTTCTCTTTTTTTTGAGACAGAGTCTCGCCCTGTCACCCAGGCTAGAGTGCAGTGGCGCGATCTCAGCTGACTGCAAGCTCTGCCTCCCAGGTTCACGCCATTCTGCCGCCTCAGCCTCCCGAGTAGCTGGGACCACAGGTGCCTGCCACCACGCCCGGCTAATTTTTTGTATTTTTAGTACAGACGAGGTTTCACCGTGTTAGCCAGGATGGTCTCGATCTCCTGACCTCGTGATCCACCCACCTTGGCCTCCCAAAGTGCTGGGATTACAGGCGTGAGCCACCGCGCCCGGCCATTAACCACTAATCTTACAAAGCTTTTATCTCAGGCTAGGTGCAGTGGCTCACGCCTGTAATCCTACCACTTTGGGAGGACGAGGTGCGTGAATCACTTGAGTCCAGGAGTTCAAGACCAGCCTGGCCAACATAGCAAAACCCTGTCTCTACTAAAAATACAAAAACATCCAGTCAGGGTGGTGCACACCGGTAATCCCAGCAGTTTGAGAGACCAAAGCAGACGGATCGCTTGAGCCCAGGAGTTCCAGACCAGCCTGGCCAACATAGTGAAACCCTATCTCTACTAAAAATACAAAAAATTAGCCGAGCATGGTGGTGCACGCCTGTGATACCAGCTACTCAGGAGGCTGAGGTGGCAGGGTTGATTGAGCCCGGGAGTTCGAGGCTGCAGTGAGCCGTGATTGCACCACTGCACTCCAGTCTGGGTGACAGAGTAAGACCCTGTCTTTAGATAGAGATAGATAGATAGATAGATAGATAGATAGATAGATAGATAGATATCCACATAGATACCTCAAACCTATTATGTCCCAAATCAACCTCCAGTCTTTCCTATTGCATAAATGGTATCCCTGCCCTCCAACTGGGTGAGCCCAAAACTTAGAATTTATCCTGGATTCCTCCATTTCCTTTACCTCCCACTCACATAACCCAAAGGCACATCCCATGGGTCCCCTCGCATACAGCTCTCTTTCCTGACCACTTATCCCCCAGCTTCCCATATTCAATAAACCTTTTAACTCTACCCTGCCACAGGGCATAGAGCTGCAGCTAGCTCTTTCTACAAATGGTTTCACGGCCATCAGTCAAAACATACATCTTCTTTCACCTGGATCAATGCACTTATAAAAGCAAATGCTCAACAGCAATCTTTGATGGCTCCAATACTCATATCAATTAAAAATTTAAACATTACCTTTCAGTCATCCTTCTCATCCTTTTAAAGTGGAATTCCTAAATCTAAAATGGTAAAAATTAAAAAAAACAAAACAAACCACCAAGTTCGTATGGCTTCATAAAATACAGAATAACATTTATCTTATAGGCAATATTTTCACTTGTCAATTCTCTCTTTTTTTTTTTTTTTTTTTTTTGAAATGGAGTCTCACTCTGTCGCCAGGCTGGCGTGCAGTGGTGAGATTTCGGCTCACTGCAACCTCCACCTCCCGGGTTCAAGCAATTCTCCAGCCTCAGTCTCCTGAATAGCTAGGATTACAGGTGCATGCCACCACGCCCGGCTAATTTTTTGTACTTTAAGTAGAGACAGGGTTTCACCGTGTTAGCCAGGATGATCTCGATCTCCTGACCTCCTGATCTGCCCACCTTGGCCTCCCAAAGTGCTGGGATTACAGGCGTGAGCCACCGCGCCCGGCCCATTTTTTTTTTTTTTTTTAAGATGTAGTCTTGCTCTATTGCCCAGGCTGACCCATTGCTCTCATGTATGTTTGTGTGTTTGTTAGCTTGTTTGTTTTTGAGACAGAGCCTGGCTCTGTCGCCAAGGCTAGAGTACATGACTCACTGCAGCCTCGACCTTGGGCTCAAGTGATCCTCCCATCTCAGATTCCCTAGTAGCTGGTACTACAGATGCGTGCCACCAGGACCAGCTAATTTTTGTACTTTTTGTAGAGACAGGGTTTCACTAAGTTGGCAAAGCTGGTCTCAAACTCCTGGCCTCAGGTGATCTGCCCGCCTCAGCCTCCCAAAGTACTGGGATTATGGACATGAGCTACCACGCCCCGCCTATAATTGCTTTTAAACATAATTTTGTACTTTTCCAGGAGCCTCCTAATGCATACTTGTACTGCGTATTCTCGAAATGGATACTCTTTTAAACATAAAGCAGGCTGGGCACAGTGGCTCATGCCTGTAATCCCAGCACTTTGGGAGGCCGAGGCAGGCAGATCATCTGAGGTCAGGAGTGTGAGACCAGCCTGGCTAACATGGTGAAACCCTGTTTCTACTAAAAATACAAAAAATTAGCCAGGCATGGTGGTGCGCACCTATAATCCCAGCTACTCGGGAGGCTGAGGCAGGAGAATCACTTGAACCCGGGAGGTGGAGGTTGCAGTGAGCAGAGATCGCACCATTGTACACCAGCATTGGGCAACAAGAGTGAAACTCCATCTCAAAAATAAATAAATAATAAGTAATAAATAAAATGCAGATTAGAAGCCCGTCTGTGACTCAGGTTTTCTCATTTCTCTTAGAATAAAATTCAAACTCCTACAAAAGGCTGCATGCATAGTGCTTCTCTCTTTGCCATACGTAGCTTCACTTTCCTTGCCTGCATCCTATCAGACAGTGTCTATCCAGCCCTTGAATATTTTGTTCCTTTCCTACCTCTTTTTTATTTTTTTTGAGACAGGATCTCATTCTGTTGCTCTGTCACCCAGGCTGGAGTGCAGTGATGTGATCATAGCTCACTGCAGCCTCAAACCTTGGGGCTCAAGCATGTCCTCCCACCTCAGCCTCCTCAGTAGCTGCAACTACAGGCATGCACCACTACACCTGGCTAATTAAAAAAATTGTTTTACAGGTGGGGTTTCTCTGTGTTGACTAGTCTTGAACTCCTAGCTTCAAGCAATCCCCCTGCCTTGGCCTCCCAAAGTTCTGGGATTATAGGCATGATGCACCGCACCTGGCCAGGACTCTCGAACTTACTCTTCTTCATTTGTCCTGAAATCTTTCACTACAGATCCTCACTTAATTCATTCATTCTCATACTGCAGATTCTGGCTCAAAATAGCACTTAGCCAGAAATGTCTTTCAGACTCTCCTATTTTAAGGAGCCTTTGCCCCAAACCCACCCAAGTTCCATCATCCTAAGTGTTAATACTTTTGCTTGATTTTGTTCTTTTCTAGTTTCTGGGTTCTATGCATAGACCATTTTTACTAATACTCATATTATCTTTTAAATACCTTAGAAAGATATTTTAGGTTTCTTCATTTGAGCCATGCACATTCTTTGAAAATTTATCCTAAAATAGCTGGGCGCCCAGCCCACCCCTTGAACCCAGGAGGCGGAAGTGATAGTGAGCCAAGTTTGTGTCGCTGCACTCCAGCCTGGGACACAGAGTGAGACTCCATCTCAAAAACAAACAAATAAACAAACAAAAATGCTGGGCACAGTAGTTCATGCCTAGTCCCAGCTACTCAGGAGGCTGAGGCAGGAGGATCACTTGAGGTCAGGAGTTTGAGATCAGCCTGGGCAACACAGCAAGACCTCATCTCTGAAAAAAATTTTTAATGCTAATGTTTAACTTTGGTTCTGTTGTGATTGGCATATGGTTTACATTATACTTTCTTTTTTTTTCCTTTTTTTTTTTTTTTTGAGACGAAGTCTCACTCTGTCGCCCAGGCTGGAGTTCAGTGGCGCGATCTCGGCTCACCGCAACCTCGACCAATCGGGTTCAAGCAATTCTCCTGCCTCAGCCTCCAGAGTAGCTGGGATTAACTGCTGTGGGTGGCGGGTACTACCCACCACCACGCCCGGCTAAATTTTGTATTTTTAGTAGAGATGGGGTTTCACCATGTTGGCCAGGCTAGTCTCAAACTCCTGACCTCAGGTGATCTGCCCACCTTGACCTCCCAAAGTGCTGGGATTATAGGAGTGAGCCACCGTACCCAACCTACATTATATTTTCTCTTTTTTTTTGAGACAGAGTCTCAGTCTGTTGCCAGGCTGGAGTGCAGTGGCGAGATCTCGGTTCACTGCTACCTCTGCCTCCCAGGTTCAAGCGATTCTCCTGCCTCAGCCTCCAGAGTAGCAGGGATTGCAGGCATGCGCCATTACGCCTAGCTAATTTTTGTATTTTTAGTAGAGACAGAGTTTCATCATGTTGGCCAGGATGGTCTCAATCTCTTGACCTTGTGATCCTCACACCTTAGCCTCCCAAAGTATTGGGATTACAGGCATGAGCCACCACGCCCGGCCTATACTTTCTAACCTACTAATGACAACAAATAAATAGGTACCAGTATTTCAGAAGCACATATTATAATTTGGAGGCTGGATGCGGTGGCTCATGCCTGTAATCCCAGCACTTTGGGAGGCAGAAGTGGGCAGATCGCCTGAGCCCAGGAGTTCAGGACCAGCCTGGGCAACATGGCAAAACCCCATCTCTACAAAAAATACAAAAGAATTAGCCAGGTGTGGTGGTACAAGCCTGTAGTCCCAGCTACTCTGGAGGGTGAGATGGGAGGATTACATAGACCCAGGGAGGTCAAGACTGCAGTGAGCCGTGATCTCGTCAGTGCACTCCAGCCTGAGCCACAGAGTGAGACCCTGTCTCAAAAATAAGATAAAATAGGAATGAGGGACAAACATGATGTCTTATGCCTGTAATCCTAGCACTTTGGCAGGCTAAAACAGGATTGCTTGAAACCAGGTGTTCAAGACCAGCCTGGAGAACACAGTGAAACCCTGTCTCTAAAAGAAACAGTTTTTTGTTTTTTGTTTGTTTGATTGGTTTGCTTATTTATTTATTTATTTTATTTATTTTATTTATTTATTTTTGAAATGGAGGGAGTCTTGCTCTGTCGCCCAAGCTGGAGTGCAATGGCACAATCTCAGCTCACTGCAACCTCCGCCTCCCAGGTTCAAGCGATTCTCCTGCCTCAGCCTCCTGAGTAGCTGGGATTACAGGCGCGCACCACCACGCCTGGCTAATTTTTGTATTTTTTTTAGTAGAGACAGGGTTATCACATCATGTTGGTCAGGCTGGTCTCAAACTCCTGACCTTGTGATCTACCCACCTTGGCCTCCCGAAGTGCTGGAATTACAGGCGTGAGCCACCGTGCCCAGCAAAAAAAAAGTGTTTTTAATTAGCTGAGTATAGTGGCGTGAGCCTATAGTGCCAGCTACTCAGAAGGCTGTGGCGGGAAGATGGAGGTTGCAGTGAGCTCTGTACTCCAACCTAAGTGACAGCAAGAACTTGTCTCAAAAAAAAACATAGATAACTTCAGCCGGGCACGGCGGCTCACACCTGTAATCCCAGCATTTTGGGAGGCCGAGGCAGGTGGATCCCCTGAGATCAGCAGTTTGAGACTAGCCTGGCCAACATGGTGAAACCCCGTCTCTACTAAAAATACAAAAAATTAGCCAGGCATGGTGGCGGGCGCCTGTAGTCCCAGCTACTTGGGAGGCTGTGGCAGGAAGATGGAGGCTGCAGAGAGCTGTGATCGCACCCCTGTACTCCAACCTAGGTGACAGCAAGAACGTGTCTCAAAAAAATAGACAAATACATAAAATAAAATCAGAATGAAGCTACCAATGTAATGTTGAGTGAGTGAAATGGTTCAGAACATATTTCTAGATCCTTGATGTTTAATACGGTATCCCTAGTCACAGGTGGCTATAGAAACGTAAACTACTTAAAACTAAATAAAATGTAGAACCTCATTCTTCAGTGACACTAGCCACAGTTTTACTGCTCAGCAGTCAATTGTGGCTTGTGGTTACTATATTGGACAGCACAGATATAAAACATTTCCATTAGTACAGAAATTTCTACAGGTAATGCAGATCTAGAATATGATCCCATTTTATTTTATTTTATTTTACTTTATTTTGAGACGGAGTCTCACTCTGTCACCCAGGCTGGAGTGCAGTGGCACGATCTCAGCTCACTGCAACCTCCTCCTCCCGGGTTCATGCCATTCTCCTGCCTCAGCCTCCCGAGTAGCTGGGACTACAGGTGCCCGCCACCACACCCGGCTAATTTTTTGTATTTTTAGTAGAGACGGGGTTTCACCGTGTTAGCCAGGATGGTCTTGATCTCCTGACCTCGTGATCCACCCGCCTTGGCCTCCCAAAGTGCTGGGATTACAGGCGTGAGCCACCGCGACTGGCCAATATGATCCCATTTTAAAATAAAGTCCAAGGCCCCGTATGTAATCCCAGCACTTTGGGAGACAGAGGCGGGCAGATCGCCTGAGCCCAGGAGTTGAAGACCAGCCAGGGCAATGTGGCAAAACCCCATCTCTACAAAAAATACAAAAGAATTAGCCAGGTGTGGTGGTACGAGCCTGTAGTCCCAGCTACTCCGGAGGGTGAGGTGGGAGGATCACCTAGCCCCAGGGAGGTCCAGACCGCAGTGAGCTGTGGTCTGACCAGTGCACTCCAGCCTGAACCACAGAGAGGGAGGGAAAAGAAAAGGCAACGGTGACAAACAGAGACCGGAAACACAGAGGGATACTGAAGCATAAGGAACGAAACACCCAGAAATACAGAAATTTAGGAACACAAAGAGACCCAAAGATAGTGACAGAGACAAAGAGACACTAAGAGAGACAGAGGAAAGTCTAGAAAGCAGCAATGCAGTGACACCCAGCATCTTCATCCATTTATTGATTGATCGATTGAGACGGAGTCTTGCTCTGTCACCCAGGCTGGAGTGCAATGGCACCATCTCAGCTCACTGCAACCTCCACCTCCTAGATTCTCCTGTCTCAGCCTCCTGAGTAGTGGGGATTACAGGCGTGCACCACCACGATCGGCTAATTTTTGTATTTTTAGTAGAGACAAGGTTTCACCATGTTGGCCAGGCTGGTCTCAAACTCCTGACCTCGTGATTCACCTGCCTTGGCCTCCCAAAGTGCTGGGATTACAGGCGTGAGCCACCCCACCCAGCCTTATTTATTTAGAGACAAGGTCTCGCTCTGTCATCCAGGCGGAAGTGCAGTGGTATGATCACTGCTCACTGCAACCTTAACCTCCCAGAGCTAAGCAGTCCTTCTGCCTCAGCCTCCCAAGTAGCTGGGACCACAGGCATGTGCCACCATGCCAGGCTAATTTTTTATTTTTTTAGAGATGGGATCTCACTATGTTTCCCGCGCTGGTCTTGAACTCCTGAGCTCAAGCCATCCTTCTGCCTTGGCCTCCCAAAGTGTTAGGATTACAGGCATGAGACACCACGGCCAGCCTCCCACATCTCTTTAATTTTATGTATTTATTATACATATATACACATATATTTATAAATATATAGACATTTACATGTGTATATACACACACAAAGTGTATATACACACATATAGAAGCTTTTACTTTAAAGTTTTGATTATTGCTAAGTTTATTTTCATTGTCTCAAGATCTGCTTAACCCTGGAGCCAGGCTGGGTCAGTGGGTCTGTGTGGTGCCTCAAGTACCTGTCTCTGCCCCCTGAAGTTCTGTTTACCAGCTCCAAAAGGCATAGCCTGCAGTCTCAGCAAAAGGATAGATTCCCAGGAAGAATGTGAGAGAGGTTGGGGTCTAGACGGGCAGCCCACCCAGCTCACCCCACCAGGCAGGCATGAGATCATGATACCAAATACACTAAATTTGTGTCTGTGTGCATCATGTTCTGGCCCCAGGGAAATGAGAGCTTTGCTAGTGAGCTTGGTGCCATTGTGTGTACCATCTATGCCTAAGGAGGAAAGACTGGAGCAAAGAAAGACCTAAGAGGCTAGTTTATACTCACAAACATGGAAGTCAAGCCTGTCCCACCTTTCCAATGCAATAGAGCACCTACTGGGAAAGCCATGCCCTGGCCTGCCCCTGGCAAAACACAGCTGAGGATTCATTCCTCCATTCACTCAATCATACCTTCAACAAAAGTTTGACTGGGCGTGGTGGCTCATGCCTGTAATCCCAACAGTTTGGGAAGCCAAAGCCGGCTGATCACCTGAGGTCAGGAGTTCAAGACCAGCCTAGCTAACATGGTGAAACCCCATCTCTACTAAAACTACAAAAACTAGCCGGGCATTATGGTGAATGCCTGTAGTCCCAGCTACTCGGGAGGCCGAGGCAGGAGAATCACTTGAACCTGGGAGGCGGAGGTTGCAGTGAGCCGAGATCGAGTCACTGTACTCCAGCCTGGGTAACAGAGCGAGACTCCATCTCCAAAAAAAAAGAAAAAAAAGAAAAAGTGGGCCGGGCGCGGTGGCTCAAGCCTGTAATCCCAGCACTTTGGGAGGCCGAGGCGGGCAGATCACGAGGTCAGGAGATCAAGACCATCCTGGCTAACACGGTGAAACCCCGTCTCTACTAAAAAAATACAAAAAAAAAACCTAGCCGGGCAAGGTGGCGGGCGCCTGTAGTCCCAGCTATTCGGGAGGCTGAGGCAGGAGAATGGCGTAAACCCAGGAGGCGGAGCTTGCAGTGAGCTGAGATCTGGCCACTGCACTCCAGCCCGGGCGACGAGACTCCGTCTCAAAAAAAAAAAAAAAAGAAAAAAAAAAAGAAAAAGTGTATTGAGTGTTTACTATGTGCCAGCCACTGGGGAGACATCAATGAACGAAATTCACAACCCGCCAGGTGCAATGGTTCACGCCTGTAATCCCAGCACTTTGGGAGCTCAAGGCAGGAGGATCACTTGAGGTCAGGAATTCAAGACTAGCCTGGGCAATACAGCAAGATCCCATCTCTACAAAAAAAATTTAAAAATTAGCCAGACTTGGTGGCACACACCTGCAGTCCCCACTACTCAGAGGGGGAGGATCGCTCGAGTCCAGAAAGTCGAAGCTACAGCGAGCTGTGATGGCATCACTGCACTCCAGCCTGGGAGACGGAGCAAGACCCTGTCTCCAAAAAATAATAATAATAATTCACATCCTAATGGTGTTGCTGCACTCCAGTGGAGAAAGCGGCCAGTGGAATTCCTTAGAAGGTCCACAGACCTAGGAAGTGACTTCAGGAAATGCAACCAATCTCTGACTTTCTAGGGCCTGAGGAGGCACTTGGCTGGGAACACCCTCCACCTCCCAAGAAAAGCAGCTGACTCCTCCACAAGGAAGCACTGGACAGCCAGGAGGCACCTCTTGTTAACCAAAGTGGGCTGGTGACCTTGAACTCCAGCTCAGAGATCTTCTCCCTGGTCTTGTTCTCAGGACTCATCAGGTTCTCTTTTTCTCTGGACATGGAATCTAGATCTTCAAATTTGAAGCCAAATCTATGGGAATAAAACAGAGATTACATTCAAACAAAGGATGTCGTGCAAAACTCAAAAAATAAAATAAAATAAAACAGGCTGGGCGTAGTGGTTTAGGCCTGTAATCCCCAGCACTTTGGAAGGCCAAGGCAGGAGGATTACTTGAGCCCAGGAGTTCGAGACCAGCCCTGGCAACAAAAGGAGACCCTGTCTCTACAAAAAAATGCAAAAAGTAGCCTGATGTGGTGGTACATGCCTGTAGTCCCAGCTACTCAGGAGGCTGAGGTAGGGGGATCCCTTGAGCCCGGGAAGTTGAGGCTGCAGTGAGCCGTGATCCAGCCACTGCACTCCAGCCAGGGCGACAGAGCAAGATCCTATCTCAAAAAATAAAATAAAACAGTAATCCCGGCACTTTGGGAGGTCAAGGCAAGCAGATCACTTGAAGTCAGGAGTTCCCACCCAGCCTGGTGAACATGGTGAAACCCCGTCTCTACTAAAAATACAAAAATGAGCTGGGGGTGGGGGGCACGCCTGTAATGCTAGCTACTGGGGATGCTGAGACAGGAGAATCACTTGAACCCGGGAGGCAGAGGTTGCAGTGAGCCGAGATCACGCCACTGCACTCCAGCCTGGGCAACAGGGCGAGACTCCGTCTCAAAACAACAACAATAAAAGCAAACATGAGAAGCTAGATGACTGTAGCTGGCCGATCACCTGCTTGGCAGCCACAGCTTTTACCTGTGTCTCGGGCTCAGGACTCATGTAGCAGAGTGGGTGTTGCCCACAGGACGCATGAATGCTTGGAGCTTACTGGATCCCTGCATCCCTCCCATCTGTGTTCAGTTCACATTCTTAGTGTGTCTAACAGGTCTCATGAGTTGCTTCCTTTTTTTTTTTTTTTTTTTTTTTTGAGATGGAGTCTTGCTCAGTTGCCCAGGCTGGGGTGCAGTGGAGTGATCTCGGCTCACTACAATCTCTGCCTCCCAGGTTCAACTGATTCTCCTGCCTCAGCCTCCCGAGCAGCTGGGATTACAGGCAAGTGCCACCACGTCCGGCTGATTTTTTATAATTTTAGTAGAGACGGGGTTTCACCATGTTAGCCAGGATGGTCTTGATCTCCTGACCTCGTGATCCACCCGTCTTGGCCTCCCAAAGTGCTGGGATTACAGGCATGAGCCACGGCGCCCGGCTTGAGTTGCCTCTTAATATCCATCCTTCATTTCATCTGTCTGTGTCCTTATTTGTAGGGCTCTTGTTCCCTATATAGCAGAATTGAAAATTCCCTTTAAAAAATATACAGCAAACGCACACAGGATCAGAGGATGGAAGGGAGAATTTCATGAGATAACAAGGGAAGTATTTAGTACAAAGCCTGGCACAGAGTCCATGTGCAGTACATGTTAATTATTGTGATTATCTAAGGAAAGACAAAGAGACACAGAGAAAAGCAAAAAGGTTGCCTTAGGCCAGGTATGGTGGCTCACACCTGTAATCTCAGCACTTTGGGAGGCCGAGGCAGTCAGATCACCTGAGGTCAGGAGTTCAAGACTAGCCTGGGCAACATGGTAAAACCCCATCTATACAAAAAAAAAAAAAGACAAACATTAGCCAGGCATGGTGGCATGCGCCTGTAATCCGAGCTACTCAGGAGGCTGAGACACAAGGATTGCTTGAACCCGGGAGGCGGAGGTTGCAGCAAAGCCAAGATCCTGCCACTGCACTCCAGCCTAGGGGACAGGGCGAGACTCTGTCTCAAAAAAAAACAAAGATCAGGCACAGTGGCTTACGCCTGTAATCCCAGCACTTTGGGAGGCCGAGGCAGGCAGATCACCTGAGGTGAGGAGTTCGAGACCAGGCTGGCCAATATGGTGAAACCCCGTCTCTACTAAAAATACAAAAATTAGCTGGGTGTGGTGGCAGGCGCCTGTAATCCCAGCTACTCAGGAGGCTCAGGCAGGAGAATTGCTTGAACCTGGGAGGCAGAGGTTGCAGTAAGCCGAGATCGTGCCATTGCACTCTAGCCTGGGGGACAAGAGCGAGACTTCATCTCAAAAATAAATAAATAAATAAATAGGCCGGGCGCAGTGGCTCACGCCTATAATCCCAACACTTTGGGAGGCCAAGGCGGGCGGATCACAAGGTCAGGAGATCAAGACCATCCTGGTTAACATGGTGAAACCCTGTCTCTACTAAAAATACAAAAAATTAGATGGCATGGTGGCAGACGCCTGTAGTTCCAGCTACTCGGGAGGCTGAGGCAGGAGAATGGCGTGAGCCCAGGAGGCGGAGGTTGCAGTTAGCAGAGATTGCGCCACTGCACTCCAGCCTGGGTGACAGAGCGAGACTCCGTCTCAAAAATAAAATAAAATAAAATAAAATAAAATAAAATAAAATAATAAAATAAAATAAAATACAGACGTTCCCTTAGTCCAGGGCAGGGACCACATACAGAGATACGACTCTAAAGGCAGACATTAGTGTCGGGGTCTGGGTAGTTGGATGGCGAGTGAACAGATGGTTAGCAGGAAGGGAAAGAGAAGAGGAAAGGGTTCTCCATCCACTGGTCCCCAAGTTAATGAGTGGAGGGTCCCAGCCTGCCCCACCAGGAGGGCATACATTTGCATAAGGTCCCTCATCTGCATGGCATCCCAGGGAATTTGCATAGAGATGACAGCCTGGGCCCACCTCAGTATGACCCCTCTTCCCAAGGGTTGAAACTCCAGCCTACATCACAAAGGCCTAGGGCAATAGGAAAGGGGGAGGAGTGAACCTCAGGATCTGGGGTTCCAGGAAGTAAAGACAAGCAGGTAGTAAACCACCCTTGCTCTTTCACCTTCTGTGGTTCCCAGAGCATGAGCCGCCCTTCAGCTGGCCTTCAGGACCTTCTAAGATCCTGCCCCTCACACACATCCCCCGCTCCTGCTCTCACCACCCTCCTACCTGGAATGTCCTTCCCCATATCCTGCGCTATGACAAAACTTGCCTATTCTTCAAAGCCTGGACATCCTGAAGAATTCTGAAAGCTTTCACCACCAGCCCCTCCTTTCCCTGCCCTTGGAAATTTACAAAGCTCTGTGCATCTCCCAGACATGTACAGATTTTTGGGGGTATAGATTGTATTAATAAGGTTATATTTGATTGCAAATGCCTATATATATATATAGTCTTATATATATAGTCATATATATATGTGCCGGGAGTCATGTCTCATGCTTGTAATCCCAGCAGTTTGGGAGGCCAAGGCAGGAAAATTGCTTGAGCCTAGGAGATCAAGACCAGCCTGGGCAACCTAGTGAGAGCCTGTCTCTACAAAAAAGTCAAAAGATGAGTCTAGGGGGCCAAGTGCGGTGGCTTACGACTGTAATCCCAGCATTTTGGGAGGCTAAGGCAGGCAAACCACTTGAGGTCAGGAGTTCAAGACAAGCCTGGCCAATGTGGAGAAACCCCATCTCTAATAAAACTGCAAACATAGCCCGGTGTCGTGGCCCAAACCTGTAGTCCCAGCTACTTGGGAGGCTGAGGCAGGAGAATCACTTGAACCCAGGAGGCGGAGGTTTCAGTGAGCCGAAATCACACCACTTTATTCCAGCTGAAACTAGGCCTCATAAAATTTAGAAACTAGGCCTCATATAGAAAAAATTAACACCAGGTGGCTCTGGATAGGGTCCCACCCTGCCTCGATAGGGTCCCACCCTGCCAATTCCGGGAAACAACCTCATGGGGTCCCACCCTGCCAATTCCGGGGGTCCCACCCTGCCTCGGAGTTCCCGGAATCAGCAACTCCAAGAAAAAACCTCATAAGGTCCTGCTCTAACCAATTAGAACAAGACACCTTGCTCAGGCCATAGCTAGACCCAATTACCACGCGCCTAAAGCTTTGTTTGAATTTCGCGCCTTAAGCTGTGTTTGAACTTGTGTTTGCCTATATAAACAACCTGTAACAAGCACTCGGGGTCCCAGGGCCAACTTAGAGCTTGGGACCCTAGCGCGCTAGTAATAAATAACTCTCTGCTGTGAATCTCGTGTCGGTGATCCTTCGCGGCGACCCCTGCCCAGGAGGGAATCGACAGTTCGGTTCCAACACAGCCTGCCTGGGCAACAGATCGATATTCTGTATCAGATAAAAATAAAATAAAAATAAAAATTATTCTGGCACAGTGGCGAATGCCTATAGTCCCAGCCACTTGGGAGGCTGAAGCGGGAGGATCACTTGAGCCTGGGAGGTGGAAGCTTCAACGAGCCATGATTGCACCACTGCACTGCAGTCTGGCCAACAGAGCGTGACCCTATCTCAGAATAAGACCCGGGTATGGTAGCCCATGTTTGTAATTCCAGCACTCTGGGAGGCCGAGGCGGGCAAATTGCTTGAGGCCAAGAGTTTAAGACCAGCCTGGGCAACAAGGCAAAAACCCATCTCTACAAAAAAAATAGAAAAATTAGCGAGGCATAGTGGCACATGCCTGTAGTCCCAGCTGCTCAGGAAGTTGACATGGAAGGATCCCAAGCCAGGGAGGTCATGGCTGCAGTGAGCCGTGGTAATGTTACTACACTGCAGCCTGAGCGACAGAGTGAGACCCTGTCTTAATTAAAAAAAAAAAAAAGACCGAGGGGAGGAAGTGGTTGGGGGGCCACTGCTGCTAAAAGAAAGGAGAGGTTGCCAGGCAGGTAAAATACTTGACATCAGCTCCATAGCTCCATCAGGAAGCATTTGCTCCTACCTATGCCCCTATCTCCTAGTGGTTATGGCTCTTCAGTGAAGTGCCACCTCTGGGACTCCTTGACCCTAAAAGTCAACTCCCCAGGCGGGCGTGGAACCCACCTAGTCATTTGTCAACAAACTTGGTGCTCAGCCTCATGCTTGTGACCCAAGGATGTGAAACTCCACCCTACACCTCTGGGATTTTTAAAAATTTTTTTGGCAGAGACTTGCTCTGCCGCCCAGGCTGGAGTGCAGTGGCGCAGTCTTGGCTCACTGCAACCTCCGCCTCCCAGGTTCAAGCGATTCTCTGGCTTCAGCCTCCCAAGTAGCTGGGATTATAGGCGCCCGCCACCACATCCCGCTATTTTTTATATTTTTAGTAGAGACGGGGTTTCACCATGTTGGCCAAGCTGGTCTCAAACTCCTGACCTCAGGTGATCCATCTGTCTCAGCCTCCCAAAGTGCTAGGATTACAGGCTTGAGCCACCATGCCCAGCCTCCTGGGGCTTTCTTCCTGGGCTCACCCCTGCTCACAAAGAACAGCCAGGAGAGAGCTAAGCCCACTCATTGGTAGGCCAGGAGAAAGGAGGTGCTGGAGAGAATTCTTAGAAGAAGACTCACTGGGGACTGGTTATTTTGTTCATTGGAGAAACAGGGGTCCCAGGATTCTGAAAGCAAGTTAGTACCAAGGCTGGCACTAAAACCCAGAGGTCTTGGCCCACTAACCTGGCCTCAGATTGAGAGAGAAGGCCAGAGAGATCTAAAGCACATTTATTGCCAGGCACGATGGCTCACACCTGTAATCCCAGCACTTTGGGAGGCTGAGAGGACCACTTGAGGGCAGGAGTTCAAGACCAGCCTGGGCAACAAAGCGAGAATCAAATTCTATAAAACATTTAAAAATGCACCGAGCAGCCAGGCGCGGTGGCTCACACCTGTAATCCCAGCACTTTGGGAGGCCGAGGCGGGTGGATCACGAGGTCAGGAGATCAAGACCATCCTGGCTAAGATGGTGAAACCTCATCTCTACTAAAAATACAAAGAATTAGCTGGGTGTGGTGGCGGGCACCTGTAGTCCCAGCTACTAGGGAGGCTGAGGCAGGAGAATGTCGTGAACCCGGGGAGGCAGAGCTTGCAGTGAGCTGAGATCGCACCACTGCATTCCAGTATGGGCGACAGAGCAGAGACTCTGTCTCAAAAAAAAAAAATGCACCAAGCATGGTGGCACATGCCTGTAGTCCCAGGTACTCAGGAAGCTGAGGCAGAGGATCCCTTGAGTTGGGAAGTTTGAGGTTACAGGGAGCCAAGATCTACACTCCAACCTGGGTGACAAAGCACAACCCTGCCTCAAAATTAAATACATAAATTAAGCACGCTTATTTATTTTACTGTTTTATTTTATTATTTTATATATATATATTTGAGATGGGGTTTTACCATGCTGCCAGGCTTGTCTCGAACCCCTAAGCTCAAGTGATCTGCCAGCCTTGGCCTCCCAAAGTGCTGGGATTGCAGACATGAGCCACTGCGCCAGGCCTATTTGTGTATTTATTTATTTTAGAGACAAACTCTCTCTCTGTCTCCCAGGCTGGAGTGCAGTGGCTCAATCACAGCTCACTGCAGCCTCAACCGCCCTGGGCTCAGGTGATCCTCCCACCTCAGCCTCCCGAGTAGGAGGCTGTGTGCACTTATTTGTCCAGCCATCCTCACACCCAGCTTGTGCCAAGCCTGAGACACAAGCTATCTGGAGTTCACATGGCATGGAGGTTAAGAGCACAGACTGGCCGGGTGCAGTAGCTCACGCCTGTAATCCCAGCACTTTGGGAGGCCAATGTGGGCAGATCACAAGGTCAGGAGTTCGAGACCAGCCTGACCAACATGGAGAAACCCCTTATCTACTAAAAATACAAAAATTAGCCGGGCGTGGCGGTGCGCACCTGTAATCCCAGCTACTTAGGAGGCTGAGGCAGGAGAATCACTTAAACCTGGGGGACGGAGGTTGCAGTGAGTGAAGATTGACTGTGCCACTGCACTGCAGCCTAGGTGACAGAGCCAGACTCCGTCTCAAAAACAAAAAGAGCACAGACCATCCGGGCCCAAAAGAAGCACCCAGCCTGCTATGTATCTTTGCTGGGTGGCTTGGGGCAAATAACCACCCTGGGCCTCAGTTAACTTTTCAGTGAAGTGGGGATCACCATGGTGTCCCCTTCATGGGATCCCTGTGAGGAACTAAGAGAAATAAGGTGCTTAGAAGAGTCAGCTCTGACTCTGCCATTTTGTTTTTTTTATTTATTTTTAATTTTTATTTCATTTTTTTTAGACGGAGTCTCACTCTGTTGCCAGGCTGGAGTGCAGTCGTGCGATTTCAGCTCACTGCAAACTCCATCTCCTGGGTTCAAGCGATTATCCTGCCTCAGCCTCCCGAGCAGAGACAGGGGTTCACCATATTGGCCAGGCTCGTCTCGAACTCCTGAACTCAAGTGATCCACCAGCTCCAGCCTCCCAAAGTGCTGGGATTACAGGCGTCACCCACGGCGCCCTGCCTTGGCTCTGCCATTTTGTAACTCAGTGAGTCACTTCATCTCTCTGCTTCAGTTTCCTATTGCCCAGGGCGCTGCATTGCTTATATGAGACAATATTCGCAGTGCACTTAGATCAGTGCTTGGCACATGGTAAACACTGACTACATGTATTAATAGTATCAAAGCGGGTGGATCACGAGGTCAGAAGTTTGAGACCAGCCTGACCAACATGGTGAAACCCTGTCTCTACTAAAAATACAAAAATTAGCCGGGCGTGGTGGCGCGCGCCTGTAATCTCAGCTGCTCAGGAGGAGGCTGAGGTGGGAGAATCGCTTGAACCCAGGAGGCGAAGGTTGCAGTGAGCCGAGATCGCACCACTGCCCTCCAGCCTGGGCGACAAAGCGAGACTCCGTCTCAAATAAATAAATAAATAAATAAATAAATAAATAAATAGTATCATAACTAAGACTTGAACGCGGAGAGATAACAGCCTCTGATACTTGAAACCTAGTCCTTCTGGGTAGGAAAGCCCAGGTGTGGCAGGTAGAAGGGAGGGCGAGCCCAGGTGGTCCTCTTGCTAGGGCAAGAAGCCCCGAAGCACCTGCCTCCAGCTGAGCAGCTCGGCGCCTACTGGCCTGGAAGGAACTTGGGCCCAGGCTGGAGCTCAGTGGCACCCCCTCCCCCAGGCCTCCCGCTTCCCGCCCTCACCCCGCCCCGCGGCGCGGCCTCAGCAGCTCCCCCTGGGCAGCCCAAAGAATGCGAAGAGGTAGGTGGGGGCAGGGAGGAGGGCGAGCCGCCGGGGAGAGACAAAGGGCCCGAGTCTGAGCGAGAGACACAAAGACGCGAGGAGGCTGGGGAGATAGGGGAAGTGGGACAAGGACGCGGGGAGGGACCAGGTCCGAAGGCCTGACTGGAGCCCAGCCCCACCCAGCTCGGCCGGGCCACCGCAGCGCGGGGGCCGGTCTCTGCTGCCCCCTGGCGGGTGGCTGCGGTGAGAAGGCGGTACGGAGCAGGTGTGGGAGGGGAGGACCAGGGCGCGCAGGGAGGTAAGGAGGGAAGGACGCAGAGAACAGAGCAGGGACGGAGAGATAGCGAGAGAGACTCGCACGCAGAGATAAGAGACGCCGAGAGGGAGACACAGAGACAGAAACAGGGACAGAGAGACACAGATAGAGACAGAGAGAGACACACAGACAGAGACAGAGAAGCACAGAGATAGAGAGGCGCAGAGATAGAGACGGAGAGAGAAACACAAGAGACAGAGAGGCACAGAGACAGTCAAAGGACGGAAAGAGACATAGGGACCAAGTGACCCAGAAACAATGACAGACAGGCCGGTGCGGTGGCTCATGCCTGTAATCCCAGCATCTTGGGAGACCGAGACGGGAGGATCGCTTGAGGCCAGCCTCAGCAACACAGTGAGACCCACCCGCTGTCCCCCGCCCCGTCTCTTTTATTTAAAAAAAGGAAGAGAAAGAAAGAAAGAAGGAAGGAAAGAAAAGAAAGAAAGAGTGACCGATAAAGGAAGACCAGAAAGAGAGCGATACCGAAGCATGAGGACCGAAAGACCCAGAGAGGCAAAAATAAGGGGACAGAGAGGAAGACCCAAAGAGAGGGAGAGACACAAAGACACCTAAGAGAGACAGAGAAATCCAGAAAGAAACGAGTGCAGCGACACCTAGAGTCCAGGGCAAAGATTAGAAACGCACGAGGGTACGGGAGACAGGCTCAGAGCGATGGGCGCGACCTGCGGGGAGGTCGCACAACCAGGACGTGGTGGGGTCAGGACCGTAAGGCCCCACGTGCGTCAGGCAACTGTGGTGAGAGGACCCGGGCAGGCAAGAAAGGGCAAGATTCGAACTGTGGGCAGAACTGAGGCCAGGACGGACTGAGCTAAGAGACCGGGCGAACTAAGGCTAGGGCGAGGGGCGGGGCTGGTGGGGGCGGGGCTTCGCGGGGGCGGAGTCGGCTGGAAGGTCCTAAGGGGGCGTGGCAAGACCTTGGTGAGGCGGCCTGCAGGCTGGGGGCAGGGGGCGGGGCGCGGGACCTACTCCGGAGCAGAGGGGGCGTGGCTAGACCTTAGGGGGCGTGGCTTATCGCTGGGAGCAGACAGAGACAGAATTCTGTGGCAGGGGCGACCTTAGAATCCTGGGGAGGAGCGAGAATGGAATCCCGTGGAGGAACAGGCGTGGAATCCAGGGGGCGGGTCAGAACGCCAGGAGGGGGCGGGGCCGGAGCCGGGGTCGACTCGGCTCGGGGGAGCAGCGGGTAGATCCTGTGACGTCAGCGGGTTCGAACCGCCGGAGCTGAGCGAGGGGCCGGGGGTGCCGAGCCGGGCGGGAGAGCTGGGCCGGGAGAGCAGAACAGGGAGGCTAGAGCGCGGCGGGAACCGGCCCGGAGCCGGAGCCGGAGCCCCACAGGCACCTACTCGCCCGCCCAGCCTATCGGCCCCCACAGAGTGGCCCGCGGGCCTCCGCCCGGGCCCAGTCCCCTCCCGGGCCCTCCATGGCCCGGGCCGTTGCCCTCCTGCCGTCGAGATCGCCGCCGACGCCGCTGCTGTGGCCGCTGCTGCTGCTGCTGCTCCGGAAAACCGGTGAGACGAGCGGACGGCCCCCTGCCCCCGCGCGGACCCCCTCCTCCCTTACCTTCCGAATTGGGGAAGCCGAGCACCTTCCCCGCCCACCCCCGGCTCCCCGAGCCCCCTCTCCCGTGTCCCCTTCCTGGCTGGCCCCCCCGACTCCGACCCCCTACATGTCCGATTCTCTCGAGGAGACTCTGACCCCTCCTCTCTGCATCTCTCTCACCACCACCCCCATCCTTCTTAATCCAACTGCCCATCCTACGCCGGCTTGTCTGTCCCCCTCCCCCTTTCTCGGATTCCCGCGCCGAAAGAGTTAAATCCGAGGAAGGCCTGGCGCCCCCTCCCCACCCCGCGCCGAGCAGTTCACCCCGGATCTGGGTCTCTATCTCCTCTACCCGTCTCAGGAATGTGGGGAATGTTCCCCCCACCTCCCGCAGTAGGGTCTGGAGGAAGAGGCGAGACCACCCCCTCCCCCATTTTTCCTTCTTCTCGGCTTGGGCGTCTGAGGCCCGGAGAGAACTGAGGACAAGGGGACCTGATTCGGGTCCCTTGGAGGGCGAAGGATAAGAGTTCTAGCGACTTAGTGGGAAGGGCCTGAGCTCGGAGCTCCAACCCCAAACCTCAGGGAGTTGGGGGCTCTGACTCCGTGGACTCCAGAAAAATCAGGGGCCAGGGGCTCCGTCTTCTGGGTCCCTGGTAGAATGGAGGCTAGGCGCTACGTCTAACTGGGATATAGGTAAAACTGGGGGCGAGAGAGGATCAAACTTGTAGATTCTGGATTTAATTGTGGGCAGGGGGCTTCGTTTTCTGGGTTCCCGGCAGAACTGGGGGGACAGGAGACTCGATATCGTGAGCTTCAGACTTAATTGTGGGCAGAGGAACGTCTTCTGAGATCCAAATAGAAGTGCGAGCTGCGGTTCCCGTCTCTTGGGCTCCAGATATGATCAAGGGTCGAAGGCTCTGTCTTGAGGCTGGAGTCTCAGTCGCCTGAGTCCCGGATAGAACGGGAGGCCCCGAGTCCCAGAGGCTGCGAGCCCCCTCCCTTTCCCTGTGAATGGTCGGGGGCGACGGAGACGTCGCCGGGGAAGTTTTCCTGGTTTCACTCTCGCCGAGCCAGGGAGGGGCGGGGCGGGCGCTCCTGGCTCCGTGTTCCGGACTCCCGGTTTCGGGACCTTATTTATCTTCTGGTGGCGCCTTTGTCCTCAGAGCCGTAGCAGGAGGTGGACGAGTGGAGCCGCCGCCCTTATTCCCCCCCCGCCCCCCCCCCCCGTCCCTCCCACTGGGATGCCTTGGACCCCCTGGCGTCCTTCCATCCACCCCATTAGGGGAGGAGAGCGGCCCCCCTGGGGAGGGAGGGGCTGGGAGGGAACCCTTGAAAGAGGCACTGGCCCCGCCCCTTGCAGGTGACCCGGCTGTGTATTCCCAGCGACAAACTCTGGGATGCTAGACTTTCCCGAGGGTTTGCGCAGAAAAGAGCTCAGGGGGGGCCGGGCGCGGTGGCTCAAGCCTGTAATCCCAGCACTTTGGGAGGCCGAGACGGGCGGATCACGAGGTCAGGAGATCGAAACCATCCTGGCTAACACGGTGAAACCCCGTCTCTATTAAGAAATACAAAAAACTAGCCGGGCGAGGTGGCGGGCGCCTGTAGTCCCAGCTACTCGGGAGGCTGAGGCAGGAGAATGGTGTGAACCCGGGAGGCGGAGCTTGCAGTGAGCTGAGATCCGGCCACTGCACTCCAGCCTGGGCGACAGAGCGAGACTCCGTCTCAAAAAAAAAAAAAAAAAAAAAAAGAGCTCAGGGGGATCTTGGGGGAACCCCGGCCACCTCTCTGGCCTCATTTGCCCCAGGATGGCTCTCACTGGCCTCCCAGCTTTGACCTAGAGCTGGGGACTCCCCGTCAATCCCTTGCCTCTCCCTTCAGGCAGAAATAGAGAGGTAAGATCAGAACTGGCACCTCTGGGTGAATTCTCCGAACCCACCAGACCCTGAACCTACTGTTGGCTTGGTGCATGATCTCACGGAAGGCTCCAGCTTGCCCTGGGAGACAGGTCCTGTTTCTGTTTCCATCTTACAGATGAGGAAACAGGCTCAGCAAAGGCAAGCTGGCTTCTCAAGGTCTCACAGCAGGTCCCGGGGAAGCCGGGCTCCGGTTCTTCAGAGCCCCTCACTGGGTGGGCTCCAGGAAGTGCCTCTGAGTTTCCATTTCCTCCCTGGTAAAAAAAACTGAGATAACAATCCGTTCCCTGCGGACCATCCGGAAGGCTCCAAGGCCCCACTGATTCCCTGTGAAAGCTCTTAGCACCTGGGGAAGGAGCTATCGACCCTTTTCCTGACCACCCCCCCCATCCTTCGCCTCTGTGGTCTGCTGGCTGGCTGACTGGCACGTGCTCACTCCAAATCTCTCTCTCCCCTCCTCCTCGCTGTTTTCCTTATTCCCTCACTTTCTTTCCCCCTCTTCATCTCTCTTCGTTTCTCACCCTCTCTTTCTCCATCCCTCTCCAAGCTCTTTCTCTCTTCCCCTCCATCTCTCTCTCTCCTCTCCATCCTTCTCTGTATACCTCTCTAGCTGCACTGCCTTCACTGCTTGGCCTCCTCAAGGAATGTGGGTGCACCACCTGGGCCCCCAGCTGGGCCGTCTCCCCTCCCCCAGCTTCCTTCCCTGCCCATCCATGTGTCCATGTCCGCCAGGCAGCCCCATGTAGTGGAGGGGGAGGGGAGCAGAGGGACAGCAGCCTGGCTGTCTCCTCTCATTAGGGAAGGGGGACTGGGCAGAGAAGTGGGGGGGTGGGTATATAGAGAGGCTGGAGCTACAAGGATGGTGACAGAGGCCAGTAGAGGGAAGCGGTCAGACACAGATTTAGGAATGGGGTCAGAGACACATCTAGGAATGGAACCGGAGGATGGAGGGGAGGTGAAATACCATCACAGGATGAGGCGGAAAGACACTGGAATGGGACTGGGACAGAGGAGGGTGGGGGAAGGGAGATAGACATAGATACCAGATGAAGGCAGGGACAACAAAAGGAAAGGGGTTTG
Organism: Macaca mulatta; assembly: GCF_049350105.2. NCBI lineage: Eukaryota > Metazoa > Chordata > Mammalia > Primates > Cercopithecidae > Macaca > Macaca mulatta. Next base: position 57,355,467 of record NC_133424.1, read on the forward strand.
GTGACAGGCAGGGAGCCCCAAAGACTCCAGCTGTGGAAGAGCAGAGGTGCCGTGACCCAGGGAGGTCAGTGTACAGGGGGCCTCAAGGCCAGCGATATGTGGGGGCCACAGGGAGTGATGAACACAGGAGGGACAGGGAGCTGGGGACAAGGAGCTGGGCACATGGGCCAGCTCCCCCGCCCCTGCCTGGGATGCTGTTACATTTTTAATGTCCCAGCAATGCTGACAAATGGAGCAGGAAGGGGAGGAGAAGTGGGGGCCCAGCGAGATGGGCCAGGCTGTGAGAAGGTGTGGGGAGACAGGGCACTGGAGACCCCGGAGGCAGGGAGACCCCACGGTCAGAGACAGAAACAGACACTCTTAGAGACGTAGACCAGAAGTCTTGGGAGAGGAGAGCCCCAGGAATCAAGGCAGAGAGCCAGGTTCCAGAGATAGGGAGACCCAGACAGAGAAAGAGACCAGAAATGTCAGACATACAGAGGAAAGAGGAAGAGAGTCACTAAGGGGGACGGGGTATCTTCTTGGGCTAATGAAAATGTTCTATAATTGCTCGAGTGTTGGATGGCCAACTCTGAATATACAAAAGCCACTGAACTGTACACTTTAAATGGGTAGATTGTATAGTATGGGAATAATGTCTTAATAAAGCCATTACAAAGAGACAGAGAATATGAGAGGCACAGAACGGAGACCAGAGACTCTGGGAGACACGGATAAGAGTGACAGAGGCCAGGCACAGTGGCTCATACCAGTAATTCCAGCACTTTGGGAGGCTGACACAGGAGAATCCCTGAACCGAGTTCAAGGCTGCAGTGAGCCCTGATTGCACTACTGCATTCCAGCCTGGGCCACAGAGCAAGATGCTGTCTCAAAAGAGAAAACAGTAACAGAGATCCCAAGAGAGACCCTGGGAATTCGAGACACAGAGGGACAGGGACCCTAAGAACTAGACACAGAGAGAGAGAGAAGAGACCCTGGAAGACACAGATAAGAGACGCTAAGAGACAGCAGGGAGACCATTAAAAGACTTTCAAGGGCCGGGCGCGGTGGCTCAAGCCTGTAATCCCAGCACTTTGGGAGGCCGACACGGGCGGATCACGAGTTCAGGAGATCGAGACCATCCTGGCTAACACGGTGAAACCCCGTCTCTACTAAAATACAAAAAAAAATTAGCCGGGCGAGGTGGCGGGCGCCTGTAGTCCCAGCTACTCGGGAGGCTGAGGCAGGAGAATGGCGTGAACCCGGGAGGCAGAGCTTGCAGTGAGCTGAGATCCGGCCATTGCACTCCAGCCTGGGCAACAGAGCTAGACTCCGTCTCAAAAAAAAAAAGACTTTCAAGAAGCCGGGCACGGTGGCTTGCGCCTGTAATCCCAGCACTCTAGGAAGCCCAGGCAGGTGGATCACTTGAGCTCAGGAGTTCAAGACCAGCCTGGGCAACATGGCGAAATTCTGTCTCTGCAAAAAGTTTAAAAATTAGCCAAAGGTGATGGTGTGCGCCTATAGTCCCAGCTACTTGGAAGGCTGAAGTGGGAGGATCCGCATGAGCCAGGAAGGTTGAAGCTGCAGTGAGCTGAGATCACACCACTGTACTCCACCCTGGGCAACAAAGCAAGATCCTATCTCAAAAAACAAAACAAAACACACAGATTAGAGGCCAGGGGGCAGCTGCAGAAATCCAGGCGCAGACAGCCCTACATCCTGGCTGCTACAGCCGCTGCTCACCCCCCAAACCAGCTCCCGGATTTCCGCTGTGGGGGGTGGGCACTGTGATTAATGCAATTAATTAACTAACAAGGTAGCTGAGGCAGCAGCTGAGGCCAGTACTCAAAGCCTCTGGCCTTCAAGGGTCTGCTCTAGTCCCAACGCGCCTTGCCATAGGAAGGTGGGTCGCTGTGCTTTATAGATCTGTGGGGGAAGCCAGGCCCTGGGGAGCCAGCCACGCAGGAGTCCAAGAGCCCAACTTCTCCTCCCATAGACCCAGGTGTCCAGCCTCAGGCCCCGCCTCCCTCAGACCCAGGAGCCCAGGTCCCAGCCCCTCCTCTCGCAGACCCAGGAGTCCAGGCCCCCATCCCTCCTCCCTCAGACCCAGGAGTCCAGGCCCGCATCCCTCCTCCCTCAGACCCAGGAGTCCAGGCCTGCATCCCTCCTCCCTCAGACCCAGGAGTCCAGGCCCCCAGCCCCTCCTCCCTCCGACCCAGGAGTCCAGGCCCCCATCCCTCCTCCCTCAGACCCAGGAGTCCAGGCCACCATCCCTCCTCCCTCAGACCCAGGAGTCTAGGCCCCAGCCCCTCCTCCCTGAGACCCAGGAGTCCAGGCCACCATCTCTCCTCCCTCAGACCCAGGGGTCCAGCTTCAGTCCCCTCCTCCCTCAGACCCAGGAGTCTAGGCCTCTAGCTCCTCCTCCCTCAGACCCAGGAATCCAGGCGCCCAGCCCCCTCCTTTCTCAGGCCCGGGAGTCCAAGCCCCCAGCCTCTCCTCCAGGGTTCCATAAGTCACTCTGCACCCTCCTCGCTGCCTTGGCCTACCCACCTATGGATCTCGGGGTCTCAAGCTGTGTCTGTCCCCATAGTTCTCCCATGGGCTCACACCACGCCCTGGACAGCCTCCACTCTGCCACCACAGGAAGCCTGTAGGTGCAGTCCACAGGGAGAGGAAGTGTATCTGGGGACCCAGCTCACACCTCATGAAGCTGTCACCAGTCTGGCTTGCCCAGTGACACTGAGGGAGGCTGGTGTTCCCATGGCCACAGTCCCCCAGCTATGGTGCTGGCCATGTCCTGGCCAAGTTCACGGCACAGCCCTTGCCTAGCAGTGTGCTGGACGGTGGGGGCTCACTCCAGGCCGGCCATCCTCCTGGCTGTATCTCCCTTGCCCCCACCTGACACACAGAGCGTCTGGGCAGCGGCCCTCACCCCTGTCCCCCTTACCTCTACAGCCTGTCAGCCTCCAAGTCCCTACCCTCCCAGCTTCTCCCTGTCACCCTCACCGCTGGTCCCGCTCTCCCATTCCAAGTTCTGAGTGTTTCCAGTCTAGCCCTCCTCCATCCCCATAGCCCCTGCCCTGATCGTGGCGCCTCTTCCCCCAGACCCCTGCCCCACTGAGGGCTCTTTCTCTTTTTTTTTTTTTTCTTTGAGACGAGAGTCTCACTCTGTTGCCCAAGCTGGCAAGTGTCTCACTGTCTCACTCTGTCATCCAAGCTGGTACAGTGACACCATCTCAGCTCACTGCAACCTCCGCCTCCCGGGTTCAAGCGATTCTCGTGCCTCAGCCTCCCAAGTAGTTGGGATTACAGGTTGGTGTCACACTGCCCAGCTAATTTTTGTATTTTTAGTAGAGACGGGCTTTTACTGTGTTGCCCGGGCTGGTCTCCTGAGCTCAGGTGAGCCACTGCACCCGGCCTGTAGGGTTTTTTCTTTCTTTCTTTTTTTTTTTTTTTTTTTTGAGACATGGTAGCGGGCACCTGTAATCCCAGCTACTTAGGAGGCTAAGGCAGGAGACGCAGACAGAGCAACACTCTGTCTCAAAAAAAAAAAAAAAAAGAAAAGAAAAAACACAGAAAAGACTTGGGCTTGTTTCCTGAGGGCTCTGTGCAGAGGAGGGCGTGTTCTGCTGCAGTTTCTAGCGGGATCCCTCTGGCTGTGCATAGGAACAGACCACAAGGACAACTGCAGTCCTCCAGGTGGAAAGTGGCAGTGGATTAGACCAGGGCAGGGACTGGGGAGGCATCAGAGGTGGTCTAAATAGATAAATTTCAAAAAAAGGAGGTGTCAGGGTTTCCTGATAGATTGCTTGTGATCTATCACAAGTCCATTTTGTGTGAGAGAGAAAGAGGTGAAAATGCCTTAAAAATGGACTGTAGGCAGGACGCAGTGGCTCACGCCTGTAATCCAAGCACTTTGGGAAGCCAAGGCAAGAGGAATTGCTTGAGTCCAGGAGTTTGAGAACAGCCTGGGCAACAAACAGTGAAACCCCCTTTCTACAAAATAGATTTTTGTTTAATTAGTCAAGTATGGTGGTGCCCGCCTGTAGTCCCAACTACTCCGAAGGCTGACGTGGGAGGATTGCTTGAGCCCAGGAGGTTGAGGCTGCATGCAGCACGCTCAGATCACACCACTGCACTCCACCCTGAGCAACGGAGTGAGATCCTATCTCAAAAAAAAAAAAAAAAAAAGGACTGTTAACCCCACAGGGCCTGAACTATCCTGTTCATTCATTTGGAATTAGAAACTCAGAATGGGGAACTTACAGCAATAGGTTTTTTTTTTTTTTTTGATACAGAATCTCGCTCTGTCGCCTAGGCTGGAGTACAGTGGCGCGATCTCGGCTCACTGCAAGCTCTGCCTCCCAGGTTCACACCATTCTCCTGCCTCAGCCTCCCGAGTAGCTGGGACTATAGGTGCCCGCCACCTTGCCCAGCTAATTTTTGTATTTTTAATAGAGATGGGATTGCACCGTGTTAGCCCTCCTGACCTTGTGATCCGCCCGCCTCGACCTCCCAAAGTGCTGGGATTACAGGCATGAGTCACCGCGCCTGGCCCTTTTTTTTTTTTTTTTTTTTTTTTGAGACAGAATCTCCCTCTGTCCCCCAGGCTGGAGTGCAGTGCTATAATCTCAGCTCAATACAGCCTCTGCCTGCTAGGTTCAAGTGATTCTCCTGCCTCAGCCTCCCGAATAGCTGGGATTACGGGGACCCGCCACCATGCCCGGCTAAGTTTTGTATTTTTAGTAGATTTTTTGTATTTTAGTTTCACCATGTTGGTCAGGCTGTTCTCAAACTCCTGACCTCAGGTGATCTGCCTGCCTGGGCCTCCCAAAGTGCTGGGATTACAGGCGTGAGCCATTGCACCTGGCAGCAATGGGATTTTAGAGCTTGGTTCATTCATTCATTCAGCAAATATTGAACATCTACTAGGTACCAATCTCTCTTGTAGATGCTGAGGGTACAGGTGTGAGCAAAACAGACAGAAGATCCCTGCCCTCATGGCACTGGCAGTCGGTTTCCAGGAGGATGTGACATATCTAGTGTGTGAGATGGTGAGAAGCACTATGCAGACAGAAAACATAAAAGGGCGAAAGGGCGGAAGAGCAGCCAGCCAGGGAGGGGAGAGGAGGTGGCAGCTGAGGTGGAGTATCTGGGGGTAAAAGAACCCTCCGAGGAGTGTGCCCCACAAGAAGTTAAAAGTGGTGGGTTTGTTTGAGACAGGGTCCTCACTCTGTCACCCAGGCTGGAGTGCAGTGGCCCATTCTCGGCTCACAGCAACCTCCACCTCCTGAGTTCAAACGACTCTCCCTAAAATAGCTGGAATTACAGGCATGCAGCTAATTTTTGTATATTTAATAGAGACAGGGTTTCACCATGTCGGCCAGGCTGGTCTCGAACTCCTGGCCTCAAGTGATCCACCCACCTTGATTTCCCAAAGTTCTGGGATTACAGGCATGAGCCATCGCCCCCAGCCTAAAGTGGTTTTTTTGTTTTAATCCTCCAAAGCCAGTAGTGCTCAGATGCCATTCATTCACTTGGCAGTGTTTATTGAGCACCTACTATATGCTAGGCCCTGTTGTAGGTGCTGGGGATACAGTAGGGGATAACACAGACAAACCTCGGGGCTGGAGAGGGCAGACCCTCTAGCACCCAGGATCTGTTTGTTGAGTAACTATTAGTTTTTTGGATTTGACCTATAAGATGTGAAAGAATGGCCAGATTCTTCCAGGTTCTGCCTTTTCCTGATCCCTCCCTCTCTCCCTACTACCAAATCCCTTCCATTTTAAAATTTTAAATCCTGGTGAGGCACAGTGGCTCACGCCTGTAATCCCAGCACTTTCGGAGGCTAAAGTGGGCGGATCACCTGAGGTCAGGAGTTCAAGGCCAGCCTGGCCAAGATGGTGAAACCCCGTCTCTACTCAAAATACAAAAATTAACCGAGTGTGGTGACACACACCTGTAATCCCAGCTACTCAGGAGGTTGAGGCAGAATTGCTTGAACCCGGGAGGCGGAGGTTGCAGTGAGCCAAGATGGCGCCACTGCACTCTGGCCTGGGTGATACAGCGAGAAAGACTCTGTCTCAAAAAAATAAATCCTAAGACCTGTTATCTTCCTCCCCAACGCTCAGTCTCAGTCTTAACCTCTTGTTCTTTTCACTGCCACCTTTTTTGTGTCATTTTGCTGTCTGGTCATCTATTTCTGCTCAGCCCACCACCTTCCCCTCAGACCTCTTTGGAAGAAGCAAAGTCATTCTCCATTTGAAGAACCCTCAACGGCTCCCACTTACCGCAAAGAGGAAGCTAACCTCCTAGGCCCCAGCCTACTTTGCTGTCTCTGCAGTTCACACAGGCCCAAATGGCTTTCCTTGACCCTCATTGAGTGGCCTTCCCTGCTTGCCCAACTAGGAAGGGGCCAGAGCCCTTAACAACCCTGATTCCAACCTCAGTGTCTCTGGGGGCCAGGCGGGTGATAAGTCGCAGCACCTGGGTGATAACTCTGCCTCAACCTTCCCGAGTAGCTGGGATTACAGGTGTGTGTCACCACACCCGGTTAATTTTTGTATTTTGAGTAGAGCCGGAAGGGAGTGCCCTGTGGGAGGGGGGTTGTCCTTCCTCAGCCCCAGTCAGCTGTTGCTCCCAGGAGCCACGTATCCGGACTTCTGTCTGGTGCTTTAGACAGCAATCTCCAGGCCTTTCTGTGTGGGCCGCTACTTCCCATCTGAAATAACACTCTGTGGGCCAAAGCAAACATGCGCCACAGCCAGATCTGGCCTGCAACAGGAGGCTGACCGCCACTGCTCTGCTCACCTGGGCCAAGCCCCGTGAAGATCCCCCATGAGCAAGTCCTTCCATGGAACTGTCACAGGGACCCTGGAGGGAGGCTGAAACATCCCCATTTTATAGATGGAGGAAGTTGGGCTTGGAAACAAGGTTGCCAGCTGGAAAGGGTGTCAGCCTTAAATAATGAGATTCAGAAAATATGATTAAGTACAGAGTTTATTGAAGCCTAAAGCTTGAGGATGGCCACCCGGGAGTGTGGATTCGAGTTGCTCCGAATAAACCCTTTGACTAGCTGTAATTACAAGTGGACTTTTTTCTTTGTGAGACAGGGTCTCACTCTGTCACTCAGTCTGGAGTGCAGTGTGATCATGGCTCACTGCAGCATCAGTTTCTTGGGCTCCCAGCCTTGAGTGATCCTCCTGCCACAGCCTCCCTAGTAGCTGGGACTATAGGCCCTAGCCACCTTGCCCAGCTATTTTTTTTTTTTTTTTGAGATGGAGTCTCGCTCTGTTGCCCAGGCTAGAGTGCAGTGGCACAATCTCTGCTCACTACAACCTCCACCTCCCAGGTTCAAGCGATCCTTCTTCCTCAGCCCCCCAATAGCTGGTGTTACAGGCACGCGCCACCATGCCCGGCTAATGTTTATATTTTTAGTAGAGACGGGATTTCGCCATGTTGGCCAGGCTGGTCTCAAACCCCTGACCTCAGGCAATCTGCCTGCCTCGGCCTCCCAAAGTGCTGGGATTACAGCAGTGAGCCACCACACCCAGTCTGCAAGTGGATTTTTTTTTTTTTTTTTTTTTTTTTTTGAGACGGAGTCTCGCTCTGCCGCCCAGGCTGGAGTGCAGTGGCCGGATCTCAGCTCACTGCAAGCTCCGCCTCCCGGGTTCACGCCATTCTCCTGCCTCAGCCTCCCGAGTAGTTGGGACTACAGGCGCCCGCCACCGCGCCCGGCTAGTTTTTTGTATTTTTTAGTAGAGACGGGGTTTCACTGGGTTAGCCAGGATGGTCTCGATCTCCTGACCTCGTGATCCGCCCGTCTCGGCCTCCCAAAGTGCTGGGATTACAGGCTTGAGCCACCGCGCCCGGCCTGCAAGTGGATTTTTAAGGACCAAAGAAGAGAGAGTTCCTAAATTGTTAACCAAGAATTTACATTAAAATAGGATAAGGTATCTGCAGGTCTGGATCTGAAAAAAAGATAACAGGAGGTATTGATTGGCTATTGTATCACAAATTCCAGGAACAAGAAGCTAATGGGGAGGGCAGCTGGGCAGGAACCACTGCCCCGGGCATGGGTGGAGGAGGTGTGTGACCAAAGTCCCCTATTCCCTGTACAGTCTCCCTGGGCCTGATACATTTCGCATAGTTCAGACTGATCTGAGCTATTTTTCTTTTCTCAAGGTGGGTGGGGGTGGCCCCTCTGGACTGGAAAAGCCTCATTTTTCCCCCAAGTGACCCACCTGAGTTTGAGTTGTGGGACTTGTGTGGAGATGATGTATTTATGTCACACTTCGGTCTTTGCTGATGGCTTTTTCTTTTTTAATTATCTTTTTTTTAATGTAAATTTTTTCTTTTAAGGTAGGCAGGGTCTCATTCTATCGCCCACGCTGGAGTGCAGTGGTGAGGTCTCTGGGTTCAAGCGATTCCCCTTCCTCAGCCTCCCAAGTAGCTGGGAATATAGGGGCCCACCACCACGTCCAGCTAATTTTTGTATTTTTGGTATAGACGGGGGTTCACCATGTTGGCCAGGCTGGTCTTGAACTCCTGCCCTCAGGTGATCCTCCTGCCTCAGCCTCCCAAAGTGCTGGTATTACAGGCGTGAGCCACCACGCCCAGCCTTTTGAGTTTCTTTGAGACAGAGTCTAACTCTGTTGCCCGGGCTGGAGTGCAGTGGCATGATCTCAGCTCACTGCAACCTCCACCTCCCGGGTTCAAGCGATTCTCCCACCTTAGCCTCCTGAGTAGCTGGGATTACAGGTGCCTGCCACCACGTCCAGCTAATTTTTGTATTTTTGGTATAGACGGGGCTTCACCATGTTGGCCAGGCTGGTCTCGAACTCCTGGCCCCAAGTGAGCCTCCTGCCTCGGCCTCCCAAAGTGCTGGGATTACAGGTGTGAGCCACCGCACCTGGCCTTATTTTATTTTTAATTTCCTTTCTCGTATTGCTATAATTCACTGATGACTTCTTACCCAAAGATCCTCGGCCTATCCCCACCCAAGGGGACTGCCTTCCACCAGCGACCGCTCATTAGGGTTACTCATTAGGGTTGTCTTCCCTGGGGTTCCTGTGTGTGTGACGCCAGGGCCTTTTCACCGCCTCCATGGCCCATCTCCCTCAGACAGAGCTGGGCAGTGGCGCTGGCCCTCGAAATGAGTCTTGTGCCCTGGGCTTTTCCTGGCCTGGAGGCTGAGTGCCAAGGCCACCTGTAATTAAACTGAGCTCCCTATGTTTACTCAGCAAGCACTGACCTCTCATTTCCTGGGGCTCTATGCTGAGTGTTCCACAGCTATTCTTTAATCTTTATAACAGCCCTTGGGACGCAGGCACTATTATTAACCTCATTTTACAGCTGTGGAAACTGAGGCACAGAGACGTTAAGTGACCTGCACAAGATCGCAGAGCCAGGATTCAAACCCATGAACTGTGGGCCACTCAGTCGCCATGCTGTACCGCCGTGCAGAGCAGAGGAAGATTTGTTCTTGTTCTCGTTTATATTAAAAGTGAGAAAACATGGGCCACGCGCAGTGGCTCACGCCTGTAATCCCAGCACTTTGGGAGGCTGAGGCAGATGGATCACCTGAGGTCAGGAGTTTGAGAGCAGCCTGACCAACATGGTGAAATCTGGTCTCCACTAAAAATACAAAGATTAGCCAGACATGGTAGCTCGCACCTGTAATCCCAGCTACTCAGGAGGCTGAGGCAGGAGAATCGCTTGAACCCAAGAGGCGGAGGTTGCAGTGAGCTGAGATCGGGCCAACCTAGGCAACAGAGCAAGACTCCATCTCCAGAAAAATAAAAAGGTGACAAGAAACACTTAGGATGGCTGAGAAATGAAAGGACAGGGTGAGAATTGCAAACATGCGTCCACATAAAAACTTGAACTCGTGGCCGGGCGCGGTGACTCACGCCTGTAATCCCAGCACTTTGCGAGGCCGAGGCGGGCGGATCACAAGGTCAGGAAATAGAGCCCATCCTGGCTAACCGGGTGAAACCCCGTCTCTACTAAAAATACAAAAACTTAGCCGGGCATGGTGGCCAGCACCTGAGGCAGGAGAATGGCGCGAACCCGGGAGGCAGAGCTTGCAGTGAGCCTAGATGGCGCCACTGCACTCCAGCCTGGGAGACAGAGCTAGACTCCCGTCTCAAAAAAGAAAAAAAAAAAAAAAAAATTGGCCGGGCGCGGTGGCTCAAGCCTGTAATCCCAGCACTTTGGGATGCCGAGACGGGCGGATCACGAGGTCCGGAGATCGAGACCATCTTGGCTAATACGTTGAAACCCCGTCTCTACTAAAAAATACAAAAAACTAGCCGGGCGAGGTGGCGGGCGCCTGTAGTCCCAGCTACTCGGGAGGCTGAGGCAGGAGAATGGCGTAAACCCAGCAGGCGGAGCTTGCTCAGCTCACTGCACTCCAGCCTGGGCGACAGAGCAAGACTCCGTCTACAAAAATAAATAAATAAATAAAACTTGAACTCGCATGATCCCAGTAGCTTTATTCATCAGAACCAAAAAGTCGAAGCAACCTAAATGCCCATCAGCGGCTGAATAGATAAACAAAATGTGGTCCATCCCTGCAGTGGAATATTATTGAGCCTTAAAGAAGAGTGAAGCACCAACACGTGTTACAGATGGATGAACCTGGAAAACAGGATGCCAAGTGAAAGAAGCCAGACACAAAGGCTGCATAGTCTGTTACATGAAATGTCCAGAACAGGCACATCTACAGAGACAGAAAGTCAATTCGTGGCTGGGGGAATGGGAAGTGACTGCTTAATGGGTAAAGGGGTTACTTATGGGAATTATAAAAATGCCCAGGCCAGGTGCAGTGGCTCATGCTCATAATCCTAACAATTTGGGAGGCTGAGGCAGGTGGATCGCTTGAGCTCAGGAGTTTAAGACCAGCCTAAGCAATATGGTGAATCCTCATCTCTACAAAAAATACAAAATTAGCCAGGTTTTGTGGCTCGCACCTGTAGTCTCAGCTGCTTGGGGGGCTGAGGTGGGGGGATCACTTCAGCTCCAGAGACAGAGTTTGCAGTGAGCAGAAATCGCACCATTGCCCGCCAGCCTGGACAGAGTGAGATCCTGTCTCAAAAAATCATACCCTAAAACTGATTATAGTAACAGATGTAAAACTCCAAATATACTTAAAGCCACTGAATTGTACTGTATTTTTTTTATTTAAAAAATTATATCTTTTTTTCTTTTTTTGAGACAGAGTCTCCCTTTGTCACCCAAGCTGGAGTGCAGTGGCGCAATCTCGGCTCAGTGCAACCTCCGCCTCCTGGGTTCAAGTGAACACATCTGGCTAATTTTTATATTTTTAGTAGAGACAGGGTTTCACCATGTTGGCCAGGCTTGTCTTGAACTCCTGACCTCAAGTGTCCCACCCGCTTCGGTCTCCCAAAGTGCTGGAATTACAGATGTGAACCACTGCACCCAGCCTTAATTGTATACTTTAAATGGGTGAATTGTGTAGTGTAAGAAAAAAAAAAAAACCTATGTAAAAAATGAGCAAAGGACCTGAAGAGACATTTTTCTAAAGAAGACATACAGGCAGCCAACAAACATATGAAAAAATGCTCAACATCACTAATCATCAGAGAAATGCAAATTTAAACTACAATGAGGTGCCATCTCACCCCAGTCAGAATGTCTGTTACTAAAAAGTCTAAAAACAACAGATGCTGGCGAGGATTCGGAGTAAAGGGACCACTTACCCACTGTTGATGGGAATGTAAATTAGTACAGCCTGTATGGAAAACAGCATGGAGATTTCTCAAAGAACTAAAAATAGAACTACCATTCGGTCCAGGATTCCACTGAGTATCCAAAGGCAAAGACATCATTATATCCATTATATCCACCTGCACTTGTATATTTATTGCAGCACTGTTCACAATAGCAAAGATATGGAATCAACCTAAGTGTCTATCGATGAATGGAGGATAAAGAAAATGTGGTCTATATCTACAAAGATTTCATGATGAAATTGCCAAAAGCAATGCAGCAAAAGCAAACATTGACAAATGGGATCTAATTAAACCAAAGAGCTTCTGCACAGCCAAAGAAACTATCCTCAGAGTGAACAGACAACCTACAGAGTGGGAGAACATTTTTGCAATCTATCAATCTGACAAAGGTCTAACATCCAGAAGCTACAAGGAACTTAAACAAATTTACAAGAAAAAAAAAACCTTAAAAAGTGGATAAAGGACATGAACAGACACTTCTCAAAAGAAGACATTCGTGTAACCAACAAACATATGAAAAAAAAGCTCAACATCACTGATCATTGAGAAATGCATATCGAAACAACAGTGAGATACCATCTCACACCAGTCAGAATGGCCATTATTAGAAAGTCAAGAAACAGCCAGGCGCAGTGGCTCACTCTTTTAATCCCAGCACTTTGGGAGGCCGAGGCAGGTGGATCACAAGGTCAGGAGTTCGAGACCAGCCTGGCCAACACAGTGAAACCCTGTCTCTACAATAAATACAAAAATTAGCTGGGTGTGGTGGCAGGCACATGTAATCCCAGCTACTCTGTCAGCTGAGGCAGGAGAATCACTTGAACCCAGGAGGTGGAGGTTGCAGTGAGCTGAGATCATGCCACTGCACTCCAGCCCGGGCAACAGAGTTAGACTCTGTCTCAAAGAAAGTCAAAAGGCTGGGCGCGGTGGCTCACGCCTGTAATACCAGCACTTTGGGAGGCCGAGGCGGGCGGATCACAAGGTCAGGAGATCAAGACCATCCTGGCTAACAAGGTAAAACCCTGTCTCTACTAAAAATACAAAAAATTAGCTGGACATAGTGGCGAGCACCTGTAGTCCCAGCTACTGAGAAGGCTGAGGCAGGAGAATGGCGTGAACCCAGGAGGGGTTCCAAGTGTGCTTGCAGTGTGCCGAGATCGTGCCACTGCACTCCATCCAGCCTGGGCAACAGAGTGAGACTCTGTCTCAAAAAAAAAAAAAAAAAAAAGTCAAGAAACAACTGATGCAGGCAAGGCTGTGGAGAAATAGGAATACTTTTACACTGCTAGTGGGAATGTAAATTAGTTGAACCGTTATGAAGACGGTATGACAATTCCTCAAAGATCTAGAACCAGAAATACCATTTGACCTAGCAATCCCTTACTGGATATATACCCAAAAGAATGTAAGTCGTTATATTACAAAGATACATGCATGTGTATGTTCATTGCAGGACTATTCATAATAGCAAAGACATGGACTCAATCCAAATGCCCATCATGGATAGACTGGATAAAGAAAATGTACATATACATACCGCGGAATACTACACAGCCATAAAAAGGAACAGGATCATGTCCTTTGCAGGGACATGGATGGCGCTGGAAGCCATTATCCTTAGCAACTAACATAGGAACAGAAAACCAACCACCACATGTTCTCACTTATAAGTGGGAGCTGCACAATGAGAACACATGGACATGGGGAGGGGAACAGCACACACTGGGCCTGTTGCAGTGGGGTTGCGGGGGTGGGTAGGGAAAGGGAGACCATTAGGAAAAATAGCAAATGCATGTTGGGCTTACTACCTAGGTGATGGGTTGATAGGTGCAGCAAACCACCATGGCACATGTTTACCTACGTAAGAAACCTGCACATCCTGCACATGTACCCTGGAACTTACAATAAAAAAAAAGAAAGAAAATGTGGTACATATCTATCATGGAATAGTACACAGCCATAAAAAAGGATGGAATCATGTCTTTTGCACCAACACGGATGGAACTAGAGGCCATTATCCTAAGTGAAATAGAAAGTCAAAATACCACATGTTCTCACTTATAAGTGGAAGCTAAACAGCAAATATACATGGACACAAAGATTGGAATAATGGACAGTGGAGACTACAAAAGGTGGGAGGGAGGGAAAGGGGTGAGGGTTGAAAAATTAACTGTTGGAGGCTGGGCACTGTGGCGCACGCCTATAATCCCAGCACTTTGGGAGGCCGAGGCAGGTGGATCATGAGGTCAGATGTTCGAGGCCAGCCTGGCCAACATAGTGAAACCCCATCTCTATTAAAAATATTAAAAAATTAGCCGGACGTGGTAGCGTGTACCTGTAATCCCAGCTACTCAGGAGGCTGAGGCAGGAGAATCGCTTGAAGTTGGAAGGTGGAGGTTGCAGTGAGCCGAGATCACACCACTGCACTCCAGACCAGGCAACAGTGCAAGACTCCGTCTCAAAAAAAAGAAAAATTAACTGTTGGAGGTCAGGTGCGTTGGTGCATGCCTATAATCCCAGCACTGTGGGAGGATCAGGCGGGCTGCTCACTTTGAGTTCAGGAGTTTGAGACCAGACTGGGCAACATGGCAAAACCCTGTCTCTACAAAATAAAAAATTAGCCAGGCATTGGTGGCGCACGCCTGCAGTCCCAGCCACTCAGGTTGCAGTGAGCCAGGATCGTGCCACTGTACTTCAGCCTGGGAGACAGAGTGAGACCCTATAAAAAGAAAAAGAAAAATTAACTGTTGGGTACAATGTTTGCTATTCAGGTGATGGATACGCTAAAAGCCCAGACTTCACCTCAATGCAATATATGTAAGTAAGAAACCGGCACTCGCACCTGCTAAAAATATAATACTTTTTAAATTTTTATTTTAATAAAAAATAGAAACTTAGGGCCAAGGGGGAACGGATCACCTGAGGTCAGGAGTTCAAGACCAGTCTGGCCAACATGGTGAAACCCTGTCTCTACTAAAAATACAAAAATTAGCTGGACATGGTGGCGGTCGCCTGTAATCCCAGCTACTCGGGAGGCTGAGGCACAAGAATCCCTTGAACCGGGGGTGGAGGTTACAGTGACCAAGATTGCACGACTGCACTCCAGGCTGGGCAACACAGCGAGACTCGGTCTCAAAAAAAAAGAAAGGAACTTGGGAAAAAAATACTATATAGGGAGGGCTGTAGGTTTCATAGGAAGGTGAGAGAAAGTATATTACTGAGGGGGGTGATGAAGATTATACTCAGCCTTTAAATGTTTTAAAATGTATTATATGAAAAATTTTTTTAATTGATTTATTTTCAGATGATTCCCCTCCACTCAAAAAAAAAAAAATTTTATGAAAATTTTGGGGTGGGCCGGGTGCAGTGGCTCACGCCTATAATCCCAGCACTTTGGGAGGCTGAGGTGGGAGGATCACTTGAGTCCAGGAGTTCAAGACCAGCCTGGGCAACATAGCGAGACATTGTCTCTACCAAAAAAAAATTACAAATTAGCCAGCTGTGGTGGTGCACGCCTGTAGTCCCAGCCTGAACCTGGGAGGTCGAGGCTGCAGTGAGCTGAGTTGCCCACTGCATTCCAGCCTGGGTGAAAGGGAGACCCTGTCTGAGGAAAACAAAATTTAGTTTAAAGAAAATAAAATTTTTATTGATTTATTTTGTTTTTTAATTTTAAAGGCAGGGTCTCACTCTATTGCCCAGGCCGATCTTGAACTCTTAGGCTCAAGCATTCCTCCCACCTTGGCTTCCCAAAGTGCTGAGATTAAAGTCTTGAGCCACCACCCTGGCCATCATGTCAACTTTTAAACATACAAGTGTAGGTAAGAAGAATGGCCTGGTTGTTGGGCACGGTGGCTCACGCCTTTAATCACAGCACTTTGGGAGGCTGAGGCAAGCAGATCACAAGGTCAGGAGATTGAGACCATCCTGGCTAACACGGTGAAACCCCGTCTCTACTAAAAATACAAAAAAGAAAAAAACTAGCCAGGCATGGTGGCAGGTGCCTGTAGTCCCAGCTACTCGGGAGGCTGAGACAGGAGAACGGTGTGAACCCGGGAGGCAGAGCTTGCAGTGAGCTGAGATCACGCCACTGCACTCCAGCCTGGGCGATAGAGCAAGACTCTGTCTCAAAAACAAAAAAAGAATGGCCTGGAGCCTCCCTCACCCTCCCCACGTAGACCCCCTTAACAATGGGTGACATATTTTGTTTTTTGCTGAACCATTTACGAGTAACTTGAAATCATGACACTGCGACTTCATATCTTCTGGGAAAAATAATGTGCATAGCCACAGTTTAATTATCACACCTAGGAATATGAACAGCAATTCCAAAATCATACGTAATATGACTTCATAGTACGTGTCGTAGTAATATAATAGAATAGTCATTTTAGTCTTCCCTAAAATGTCTTTTCCAGGTGACTTTTTCAGAATCAGGATGCTGCAAGGCTGCCTGCATTACATATGGAGCCTGCATTTCCCATGGGGCCCCCTTTGTGGTAGCCCTGCCTGGAGGTGTCTGGGTTCCTCCCCCACCCGACTTCTTCACTCTCTGTCCTCTCTGCCCAGGAGCCCAGGATGTGCGAGTTCAAGTACTACCCGAGGTGCGAGGCCAGCTCGGGGGCACCGTGGAGCTGCCGTGCCACCTGCTGCCACCTGTTCCTGGACTGTACATCTCCCTGGTGACCTGGCAGCGCCCAGATGCACCTCCAGACCACCAGAATGTGGCCGCCTTCCACCCTAAGATGGGTCCCAGCTTCCCCAGCCCGAAGCCCGGCAGCGAGCGGCTGTCCTTCGTCTCTGCCAAGCAGAGCACTAGGCAAGACACAGAGGCGGAGCTCCAGGACGCCACGCTGGCCCTCCGCGGGCTCACGGTGGAGGACGAAGGCAACTACACCTGCGAGTTTGCCACCTTCCCCAAGGGGTCCGTCCGAGGGATGACCTGGCTCAGAGTCATAGGTGAGCAGGGTAAGGGCGGGAGGCAAGGAGGTGGGAGGGCCACGGTGTGGAAGCATCCCCTTGCGGGTCAGTTTCTCTCTTGGCTTCAGCTGTGAGGTTCGCTTTCTCTGGGTTTCCATCCATCAGCAAATGTTCATTAAGCACCTACCATGTGCCAGATGCTTTACTGTGTGCTGAGGATGCAGCAGGCAACCAGGCATTCTTGGAAAAAAACAAAAAAATAAGTATTGGCTGGGCGCGGTGGCCCACCCCTGTAATCCCAGCACTTTGGAAGGACGAGATGGGCAGATCGCCTGAGGTCAGGAGTTCAAGACCAGCCTGGCCAACATGGTGAAACCCTGTCTCTATGAAAAATACAAAAATTAGCGGGGTGTGGTGGCCTGCGCTTATAATTCCAGCTACTCAGGAGGCTGAGTCAAGAGAATCGCTTGAACCCAGGAGGCAGAAGTCGCAGTGAGCCGAGAGTGTGCCACTGCACTCCAGTCTGGGTGACAGAGCGAGACTCAATCTAAAAAAAAAAAAAAAAAAGTATTGAGGTTGGGCGTGGTGGCTCACGCCTATAATCCAAGCACTTTGGGAGGCCGAGGCAGGTAGATTGAGCCCATGGTGGTGCGCAGATGTGGCCCCAGCTACTTGGGAAGCTGAGGTGGGAGGATCACTTGAGACCAGGAATTTGAGGCTGAGGTGAGCTGTGATCATGCCACTACACTCCAGCCTAGGTGACAAAGTGCGACCCTATCTCTAATAAATAAATAAAAGAGTAAAGCAGTTAAAGGGGCTGTGGAAGTTGGAGGGGGCCAAGTTGGAATTCTAGCTAAGGAGGTCTGGGAATGTTTAGGCAGAAACTAGGAGAGGAAGAGCCCTGTGGGTATCTAAGGGAAGAGCATTCCAGGCAGAGGGAATGGCAAGTACAAAGGCCCTGAGACAGGAATACCTGGAGTATTTGAGGGCCAGGAAGGAAGTCAGTGTGGCTGGAGGCATATGAGTGGGGGAAAGTAGGAAGCAACAAAGTCAAGGAGAGGATGGGGATAGGTTGGCAAAAGCCTTGTGGACTGTGAGAAGGCTTTGGCTTTTGCCCAGGGAGGACAAGAGCTGTAGTAAGCTGTAGATAAGCTCTGTTCTTAGCAGCAGAGAGGTTTGATCTGGCTTGAGTTCTCACCAGCTCTTCCTGGCTGTGTTGGGAGGGGAAAGGATGGGAGCTGCAAAACCACAGGGTAAGGCAACTGCAAAAGTCCAGGCCGGGCTGGGTGCTGTGGCTCAAGCCCATAACCCCAGCACTCAGGGAGGCCGAGGTGGGAGGATCCCTTGAGCCTAGTAATTTGAGACCATCCTAGGCAACATAGTAAGACTCTTGTCTCAATGACAAAAAATTTTTTTTTTTTTTTTTTTTTTTTTTTTTTTTGAGACAGAGGTTCGCTCTTGTTGCCTAGGCTGGAGTGGAGTGGCGCGATCTCGGCTCACAGCAACCTTCACCTCCCAGGTTCAAGCAATTCTCCTGCCTCAGCCTCCTGAGTAGCTGGGATTACAGGCTCCCACCACCACGCCTGGCTAATTTTTTTTGTATTTTTAGTAGAGATGGGGTTTCGCCTTGTTGACCAGGCTGGTCTTGAACTCCTGACCTCAGGTGATCCATCTGCCTGGGCCTCTCAAAGTGCTGGGATTACAGGCGTGAGCCACTGCTCCCGGCCAGGAAAAAAAAAAAGTTTTAATTAACCAGGCTCAGTGACTCACATCTGTAATTTCAGTTACTCGAGAGGCTGAGGTGGGAGGATCACCTGACTCATACCTGTAATTTCAGCTACTTGAGAGGCTGAGGTGGGAGGATCACCTGAGCCCAGGAGGATGAGGCTGCAGGGAACTGATTGTACTACTGCACTTCATCCTGGACAACAGAATGAGACCCTATCTTAAAACAAGTCCAGTCCAGGCGGGAAGTAATGGTTTAGAAGAAGGAGACACCTTGGCCTCATTGAGATAGAATGTGCAGGGAAGGCGTCTTAGTCAAGTCTGGAGTCTGAGAAGGAGCCCACCTTCGGGCACAGCAGAGGGGCTCGGGCAGAAAAAGCTGGGAGGTAGGCGTGAGCTGGGAGCTGGGCATGTTCCAGGAATGGAAAGGAGGCTGGGGAGGATAGGCAAGGGCTTGAGTGACCCTCAGCGGGGCCACATTACACGAGCTTCACAGGTGGAGGCGAGGAGGCTGGACTACACTACGCCCTCAGTATGGTTAAGAGCCATGGGAGGCATCAAGCCACAGGAGAGATCTGGTCAGACGTTTGAGATTGGAAAAAATGACTGGCATTTGTGTGACAAGCCATTGGAGGAGTGGACGGAGGTAGAAGGGAGCTGGGAAGAGAGGCAAGAGGAGGCATTGCTGGGAAGACGGATGAGGCAGTGGGGGCAGAGGGAAGCGGGCGGCATAGAAAGGTGTTTTTAGGAGATAGTAGGTGCTGGGCTCGCCCATGGATTGAGGGGGAAGCAGGATCAGAGAAGAGTCCCAGGCCCGACGCAGTGGCTCACACCTGTAATCCTGGGCTCAAGGGATCCTCCTACCTCCGCCTCCTGCGTAGCTGGGACTACAGGCATGAGTCACCACAGCTACAAATGCTGTTTCTTTAAATCTTGGAAGTCCCCTGGGAGCCCAACTTCCCAGAAGCCACATCACTCTGGATGTCCTTTTCTTCCCCCTTCTCAGCCCAGAGCGTCTGAAAGGTCACCCTGTGCTGTCCTTGAGTAAACACTTCCCTTTCCAGTGACACATGAGACCACAGTTGTTTTCCATAACACAAAGGACAGCTGTCTCCTCCCCACCCTCACCAATGCCTCTCTTCTTATGCAATCATTTGTTCTCTTCCAGAGATAACTTTAGGGCTAGGCACGGTGGCTCACACCTGTAATCCCAGCACTTTGGGAGGCTGAGAGGCAACAAGAGCAAAACTCCGAATCAAAATAAATAAATAAATAAAGCGACTCAGAAGATATGAGGAAGTGTAGGGTTTAATCAAGGGCAAGGCTTGAGGATGACCACCTGGGAGCATAGATTGAAGTTGTCCTGAATATACACTTCAAGCAGGGGCCAAGGCAAGGAGCTTTTGCAAGTGAGCTTTTGTTTGTTTGTTTGTTTGTTTGTTTCTTGGAGAGAGGGTCTCCAAAAATAAAAGTAAAAATTAGCCAGGGATGGTGGCGCACATCTGTAATCCCAGCTACTCAGGAGGCTAAGGTGGGCGAATCACTGAAACCAGGAAGAGGAGGTTGCAGTGGGCCGAGATTGAACCACTGTACTCCAGCCTGGGTGACAGAGCAAGACTCCATCTCAAATTAAAAAAACAGAGAGAGAGAGATAATTTCAAAAGCTTCTATATACACACTGGGGCAGAAGTAAGGAACAAAACAGCCAAAGCCTCTGTCTTCATAATGTGTGAGCCACTGAGAGATGGATGGTTGGCCAGAGTCAGCGGTCAGCAAAGTGCCCTTGAGGAAGAGGGGCTTGGAGTGGGGTCTGGAGAAGGAAGCCAAAGCAATCCAGTCACAAAATCACCAACCAAAACCCCAAAGTGGGTGGGGGCAGAGACTGAGGAGGGCGAGGGAGCACGTGGAGCGGCCAGGGGAGGTGGCCATGGGGAAGTGCTGGGCTTGGGCCCTGAGTCGCTATTCTAACAGCTTGGAGGGCAGCCAGGAGGATGTGGGGAGGCTTGTTGGATGCTCCACAATGGTCAGGGGAGAAGGCGGTGGGAAGGGAGAGCTGGGAAGAAGGGGAGAGTCAGACTGTGTTGAGAAGTTCAGAGGTGGATACCCAGGTCCAGAAAGCAACGGAAGATGTGAGTCTGGGTGGGGAACACACATCATAAGCATGAGCTGCTATTCTTCCTGGAGGTTTGTTTTTTGTGATTTTTTTCTTCCCATGTTTTCCAAGAGGATAAGGTGGAAAGGGTATTAAAAAAAAGGACCGACTTTGAAAATTTTCTGCCTTTATCACACTTCCGGTCATACAATCCTCTAATGATGACTACAGGAAAAGGAACAGGGGGCCTTTTCAGCTGGACCTTTGAACCACATTACTCGGTTATTCAGCCTTGGCTTTTTTGTTTTGTTTTGTTTTGTTTTGTTTTTTGAGACAGAGTCTTGCTCTGTCACCCAGGCTGGAGTGCAGTGGCATGATCTCCGCCCACTGCAACCTCCGCCTCCCGGGTTCAAGCAATTCTCATGCCTCAGCCTCCTGAGTAGCTGGGATTACAGATGCATGCTACCACGCCTGGCTAATTTTTGCATTTTTAGTAGAGACAAGGTTTCACCATGTTGGCCAGGCTGGTGTCGAACTCCTGACCTCAAGTGATCCACCCTCCTCAGCCTCCTAAAGTGCTGGAATTGCAGGTGTGAACCACCATGCCTGACCACCTTTTTCTTTTAAATCCCAGCCTCCTCCAGGCTTTTGGACCCTGTCTCTGCATCTCTGGCAGGGCGAAGAGACAGTATAACGAAATGGCCAGGCCAGGCGCCTGTAACCTCAGAGCTTTGAGGGGCCGAGGTGGGAAGATGGCTTGTGCTCAGGAGTTTGAGATCCGCCTGGGCAACATAGCAAGAACTCATCTCTACAAAAAAAAAAAAAATTTAAATTAGCTGGGCATGGTGGTGCATGCCTGTGGTCCTGGCTACTCTGGAGGCCAAGGAGGGCGGATCACTTGAGCCTAGTGGGTGGAGGCTGCAGCAAGCTATGATCACGCCACTGCACGCAAGCCCAGGTGACAGAGCGGGCCCCTGTCTCTAAAAAATAAAGTAAAATAAAATGGGCAACGCTTGGATAGGGCAGTGTGGGCCAGACAGTACCCTAAGGCATTTACCTATCAGTGTAGTATTTAATTCACACAACAATCCTCAGGCCAGGCGCAGTGGCTCAATCCTGTAATCCCAGCACTTTGGGAGGCCGAGATGGATGGAACACGAGGTCAGGAGATCAAGACCATCCTGGCTAACACGTTGAAACCCCGTCTCTACTAAAAAAAATACAAAAAACTAGCCGGGCAAGGTGGCGGGCGCCTGTAGTCCCAGCTACTCGGGAGGCTGAGGCAGGAGAATGGCGTAAGCCTGGGAGGCGGAGCTTGCAGTGAGCTGAGATCCGGACACTGTACTCCAGCCTGGGCGACAGAGCCAGACTCCATCTCAAAAAAAAAAAAAAAAAATCCTCGGGGTGGGTACTTTCATTATCCCCATTTTACCAAAGAAGAGACAGCTACAGAACCAAAGAAAAGACAGCTACCGAGTTGCAAAACCACTTACCCCAAGCCAGGCCACTGATAAGCAGCAGAGCTGGGATTGGAACCCAGCGGTTAGGGCCTAGCACCCTGCTCCTCTGCTGAGTGTTGGTTGAATGACTGCAGGTGAGGAGTGATGCACCCCCTCTCATCCTCTCCCCAGCCAAGCCCCAGAACCACGCTGAGGCCCAGGAGGTCACGTTCAGCCAGGACCCTGTGCCAGTGGCCCGCTGCATCTCCAAAGAGGGTCGCCCACCTGCCCGGATCTCCTGGCTCTCATCCCTGGACTGGGAAGCCAAAGAGACCCAGGTGTCAGGGACCCTGGCCGGCACTGTCACCGTCACCAGCCGCTTCACCTTGGTCCCCTCGGGCCGAGCAGATGGTGTCACGGTCACCTGCAAAGTGGAGCATGAGAGCTTCGAGGAGCCAGCCCTGATACCTGTGACCCTCTCTGTACGCTGTGAGTGCATCGGGGGTGACCCCTCCCCCATCAAAACTGCCTACACTGGCTTCTCTAAAGCACTGTCTACATTGTCTCTGAATGTTGTCTACGTGGGTTCCCTGAAGCCAAATTCTGCACAACCTTCCTGCCATTGTCTACACTGGTTCCCATGGGCAAATCTACATACTTCCCCCTCATTGTCTACACTGGCTTTACTGGGTTCATGCCATGCCTAGTCTGTGGTAAGCTGGGATGGGCTTGCAAGAGCCAGTTTGATACATTTCTTTCCAATTCCACATCCAATGAAGCCGTCTCGGAGCTTGAAATCAACCTTGGGGAATGTTTGCACCAAGGAAATTGGCAAACCCTAGAAATGGGAGCTTCTTTTATTCCCCAGAGAGTTGGTTTACCAGCAAAGAGCTGCCCCCAACAGTGTCTTTTCTGGCTTCCATGGACCCTGGTCGGCACTGCCCCTGGACCGTCCGGGTCAATCATGCTGGGCCATGTCTACATGTCTACACTGCCCAACCTAACATCATCTCCACACCTTCTCATACTTCTGCCTTGACTTCCCTAGGTGCCATCTATACTGTGTCTCCCAGAGTCTCTACACCGACCCCTGATCCCTGATATTATTTACATTGCCCCCACCCGCTGGGCCCTGTTGATCCTGACCCCTCCCACTGGGATTTTTGCTAGCTCTTCCAGAAACTGCCTATACTCACACCTCATAATATTACCCAGAGAGGCCACCCTGGCACTCTTCACACAGAATCCCTCAAATACTGGCTTAACCACCTCTTCCACCACTGTCCAAAATGACCACATACCCCAACTCAACGTTGTCTACACTAGCTCCCCAGGCAATGCCTCCACTTACACAGATTCCCTAAGCCAAGTCTACACCGGTTCCCCCAGACAACATGTGCGCCCATAAGTGCACCAGCTCCCCTGAGCCTCGTCTGTGCCAGTTTCTTCCCAGGACCTACACTGGTTGCCCAAACCCTGTTTTGACATCCTCCTTCCATGTCAGAAACACACACACAGGCCGGATGTGGTGGGTCACACCTGTAATCCCAGCACTTTGGGAGGCCAAGGCAGGCGGATCACTTGAGGTCAAGAGTTTGGGACCAGCCTGGGCAACACAGTGAAACCCTGTCTCTGCTAAAAATACCAAAATTAGCTGGAAGTGTTGGTACATGCCTGTAATCCCAACCACCTGGGAGGCCGAGGCGGGAGGATGGCTTGAGCCCAGGATGCGGAAGTTGCAACAAGCTAAGATCACCCCACTGCTCTCCACCCTGGGCAACAGAGCAACGTCCTGTGAAACACACACACACACACACACACACACACACATTATTTGTAGTGGCTCCCACAGGCACTGCCAGCACTGAACAATAACTCCCACAAAATTATCCACAGTGGTTTCCCCGAACGGTGTCTACACCGGCATCAGCATACACAGCCTGGATTGATTTGCCCCAGATGGTTTTGACTGCCATACCTCCTGCCAACCTGCCCCGTTTCTTTTTTTTTTTGAGACGGAGTCTCACGCTGTTGCCCAGCCTGGAGTGCAGTGGCGCGATCTCGGCTCACTGCAAGCTCCGCCTCCTGGGTTCACGCCATTCTCCTGCCTCAGCCTCCTGAGTAGCTGGGACTACAGGCGCCCGCCACCGCGCCCGGCTAATTTTTTGTATTTTTAGTAGAGACGGGGTTTCACTGTGGTCTCGATCTCCTGACCTTGTGATCCGCCCGCCTCGGCCTCCCAAAGTGCTGGGATTACAGGCTTGAGCCACCGCGCCCGGCTGCCCCGTTTCTTTAGCATTCCTGTCCATCTGCTAACCTGTCCACCCACTCTGGGATTCTCCTCCTTGCTGATCCAGTCCCCCCATTTCCCGCAGACCCTCCTGAAGTGTCCATCTCCGGCTATGATGACAACTGGTACCTCGGCCGTACTGATGCCACCCTGAGCTGTGACGTCCACAGCAACCCGGAGCCCACGGGCTATGACTGGAGCACGTGAGTCACGTGGCCTCGGAACCCTGGGTCTGAGGGAGGCAGGGCTGAGGCCTGGACTCCTGGGTCTGAGGGAGGAGAGGCTGGGGGCCTGGACTCCTGGGTCTGAGGGAGCAGGGGCTGGGGGCCTGGACTCCTGGGTCTGAGGGAGGCAGGGCTGGGGCCTGGACTCCTGGGTCTGAGGGAGGAGGGGCTGGGGGCCTGGACTCCTGGGTCTGAGGGAGGAGGGGCTGGGGGCCTGGACTCCTGGGTCTGAGGGAGGAGGGGCTGGGGGCCTGGACTCCTGGGTCTGAGGGAGGAGAGGCTGGAGCCTGGACTCCTGGGTCTGAGGGAGGAGAGGCTGGGGGCTGGACTCCTGGGTCCAAGGGAGCAGGGGCTGGGGGCTTGGACTCCAGTGTCTGAGAGAGGAAGGGCTGGGGTCCTGGACTCCTGGGTCTGAGGGAGGAGGGGCTGGGCCTAAACTCCTAAGTCCTCCAGGTTGAAGGGAGCTTGCATTTTGGCAATTTGGGGTCTCCAGGAGTACTTAGGTCCCTGCAGCTTGGCTCCTGGTGGGTGTATCTTCAGGGATGAGACCTGTGCTCCCCTCTCGACCTTGGTATCCCTCTCACCTGACCCCACACCCCTCCAGGACCTCAGGCATCTTCCCGACCTCCGCAGTAGCCCAGGGCTCCCAGCTGGTCATCCACGCGGTGGACAGTCTGTTCAATACCACCTTCGTCTGCACAGTCACCAATGCCGTGGGCATGGGCCGCGCTGAGCAGGTCATCTTTGTCCGAGGTGAGTGGGTCTTGGGGGCCGTGTGTGGAGACCTGGGTCTGCTCCCCCAGAGCTCCACCCTTCAGGATTTGGGGACTGCACTGGGGGAGGCTGCGCCGCCGGCCTGGGAGGGATGTAGACCCGCCTGGCTGAGGGGAGATGAGGGTTGGCCTTCCCCTCGTGGCCTCAGACTGGGGTCTGAATTTGGGGTGTCAGGGTAAGTGAAGGCAGCAGAGTTGGGGGGTTGAGGACTTTGCTCGGGGTTCCTAGAAAGTAGAGGCCTGGCTAGGGTCCTCACGAAGAGACCTGAGGAAGCTACCCTGGGCTCCAGCTCCTGAGAAAGACACACACCTAGAATCAGGCACACAAACCTCAAAGAGACAGAAACCAAGAGCTCCCACCCCTAGAAACACGATCCGGCCCCAAGGCACGGAGCCAAAGAGGAAAAGCGCGAAGCCAGACCATCACCCAGTGATGGAAACTGGGTCAAACTCACAGCTGCAGAGCCACACACCTAGAGGGAAGCCGGGACTGTTAACAGAGCCATGCTCCCTGGGACAGAGAGCCCCACGGGCCCCGGAGCTGGGGCCAGAGACCCCTCCTGTCAAAGCCACAGCTGGCAGGACCCACAGCCACAGACACTCCCTGTGCTGGGAAATGCTGTTGCAGAGATGCCTCAGAATCCAGACACTCACCTGGATAGTAACCCTGCACACTCAAACCCATTGTCACCAAGACACACACCCAGGAGGACAGTGGCACTGGCCAAGACAGACGGAACGAAGCCAGATGACAACTGTGACAACTGGAAACAGACTTTTTTTTTTTTTTTTTTTTTTTTTTTGAGATGGAGTCTTGCTCTGTCGCCCAGGCTGAAGTGCAGTGGCATAATCTCAGCACACCGCAACCTCCGCCTCCCGGGTTCAAGCAATATCCTGCTTCAGCTTCCTGAGTAGCTGGGACTACATGTGCTCACCATCAAGCCCAGCTAAGTTTTGTATTTTCGGTAGAGACAGGGTTTCACCATATTGGTCAGGCTGGTCTCGAACTGCTGACCTCAGGTGATCCACCCGCCTTGGCCTCCAGAAGTGCTGGGATTACAGGCGTGAGCCGCTGCACCTGGCCAGAAAGAGACATGCTTAGAAACACCCGAGGGGCCGGGCGCGGTGGCTCAAGCCTGTAATCCCAGCACTTTGGGAGGCCGAGGCGGGTGGATCACGAGGTCAGGAGATCGAGACTATCCTGGCTAACATGGTGAAACCCCGTCTCTACTAAAAATACAAAAAACTAGCCGGGCGTGGTGGCGGGCGCCTGTAGTCTCAGCTACTTGGGAGGCTGAGGCGGGAGAATGGCGTGAACCCGGGAGGCGGAGCTTGCAGTGAGCCGAGATCACGCCACTGCACTCCAGCCTGGGAGACACAGCGAGACTCCGTCTCAAAAAAAAAAAAAAAAAAAAAAAAACCCCGTCTCTACTACAAAATACAAAAAAACTAGCTGGGCGAGGTGGTGGGCGCCTGTAGTCCCAGCTACTCGGGAGGCTGAGGCAGGAGAATGGCGTGAACCCGGGAGGCGGAGCTTGCAGTGAGCTGAGATCCGGCCACTGCACTCCAGCCTGGGCGACAGAGCGAGACTCCGTCGCAAAAAAAAAAAAAAAAAAAGAAACACCCGAGGGCGGCCGGGCGCGGTGGCTCACGCCTGTAATCCCAGCACTTTGGGAGGCCGACACGGGCGGATCACAAGTTCAGGAGATCGAGACCACGGTGAAACCCCGTCTCTACTAAAAATACAAAAAATTAGCCGGGCGCGGTTGTGGGCGCCTGTAGTCCCAGCTACTCGGGAGGCTGAGGCAGGAGAATGGCGTGAACCCGGGAGGCGGAGCTTGCAGTGAGCCGAGATCGTGCCACTACACTCCAGCCTGGGCGACAGAGCGAGACTCCGTCTCAAAAAAAAAAAAAAAAAAAAAAAAAAGAAACACCCGAGGGCAACGGTCCATGCAGCACACCTGTGCAAACACGCAATGTGCAGGCCCCCCAGAAACATGACCGAAGGTGTAGGGACAAACTCCCAGACAGGGGCTGTCCCTGTCATGCAGACAGAGTAGCCACGGAGGGACAGAAGCAGACTCCCTTACTGAGTCATAATCTTAGAATGCACACACAACCTTGCAGGGACACCTAAGGGAAAACAGACCCCTCTTCAGGAATCCAGATACAGCCAGGGAGATAGGGCACCCCTATGGGAAACACTGTCACAGACAGCAAACCCAGAGAGACAGCTGTCCCGCTCTGGGCTCGCCTGATGCTCGAGGATGCGCACGAGTCCCTGGAGGGAGACATCACACAGACAGACACGCTGGGGGCAAAACTAATCCCGGACAGCAACGGCTGCCCACAGAGGAATGTCATCCCTCACTCAGACGGAAAATCAAAAGACACCCTGGGAGAAACCTGTGCCCGGGAACTCTCCCGAAACTCCCCGAAACTCCTCCGAAACTCTCCAGAAAGTCCGTTAGGGAGATTCTCATTCAACAAATATGTGTTTCCTGTTTGCTAGGCACTCTGGCTGAGGTTAGGAATACAATGGTGAATGAGCCACAGTCCCTGCCCTCAGCAGCACACCCAGGGGAGGGTCAGCTCCACCCACCCAGACAGACACCTGACTGGAAATACACCCCTAACCTCTACCCCAGATACACCTGAGAAGCTGATGCCCTGCCCACACACCCAGCAGGTGGCTCCAAGGTTGGAGCCTGCAGAACAGACGCAGTAGAGAAAGACTCAGCGCTGTGGAAAGATACCCCACCTCCCCACAACGGTGGCCACGGAGCCACCCCCAGACGACAACACCATTACAAAGACACGTGCCTACAGATAATGCCTGCAGAAACGTGCGTGCTCCAAGCACCCTAGAAATCCCGTTGCAAGCAGTGAGTGCCCCGACAGCCACAGCCAGAGGAGACACACTCAAAGCTCCTGGGGTCACTCTCAGAGGGTCTCTGAGCCACGAACCCACATCCAGGCACACACACAGTCGTCACAGAAAAACAGTATGGAGTCCACAGCAGCACGAACATAGGTACACATGCCACACCGCAGGACAGATCTATCTTTAGGGAGACTCAGAGAACATTTTATTTTTAATAGAGACAGGGTCTCATTATGTTGACCAGACTGGTCTTGAACTCCTGGCCTCAAAGCATTCCTTTTGCCTCGGCCTCCCAAAGTGCTGGGATTACAGACATGAGCCACCACATGAGCCTGATTCAGAACTTTCAACCCTAGACATGAACAGACTCAGCATCAAGTTCCAAAACACCAATGCCACCTCCAGAAACAGAGACAGACCTCCCGAGATAGGCTCAACCTGGTCCAGTTAGTGACCAGCACTTCCATTATGGAGAAAAATCTGTTTCACTCCTCAACCCAGCGTATAGCTAGAGACGTATATACCACCCTACCCCCTGCCAAAAAAGATTTTATCCTCCTCTTTTTTTAATGCTATTTGTGAGTCACTAAGCTGATTTGACAGCCCACTGGGTCATGACCCCCTGTTTGAAAACAACAGAAACAGATGTCCTTCCTGGGTCTCAGCTCTCCTGTGAGTAGAGGTGTAGAGGTGCGGTCAGGTGTGGGTGAACCCCCACCCCCGTCTGTCCCAGTTAGGCCTTGCATGCAGGGATGGGGGAAGTGGCAGTGGGTAGGTTCTGGTTACATTGATACCTGTCCCTGGCTTGGGGCCCAGGAGCCCCATCCCTCCCTGCTCACACTTCCCTCCTCAGCACTTCATGGCTTCCTCTCTCTCTGCCTCCCTGCTCCCTCCCATCCTCCCTGGCTCAACCCCTGCAGGGAGCACTAAGGAAGTCCTACTGTCCCGGTCTATGAGAACCCCATTTTACACGCTGGGGATGAGTGGCCCAGAGAGGAGGCAGCCACGGCACTTGGAATAAATGCTCCCAGCCACTCGAGAGGGCAGAAGTATCAGGAGTCTGTGGCCCTCTGCAGAGAGCTTTGGGATCAGACAGCCTCCCACTGAAATCCAACTGTCCTCCCCCGAGGGGGTGTGCCCCCAAGCTCGTAGCTGTGTGAGGACCCCACAGCACATTCAGGGAGGGCTGCGAAGTCAGGTGGCGCCAGGGTCCCGGCCAGTGACCGGGCGGCCAGATCTACTGCATCCGAATAGCCAGCTTCCACTCAGCCACAGCGATTGCCAGACGTGGGAGTTTGGTGTTGCCAGATCTGATCTTTTCCCCCCTAAGAGAAACCTGGATTTTTAAGTGAAATCGCCTGATTTTTGAAAGGTTGGCTAGCAATTTAAATTTTGCAAAACGTGAACACCTGGGGACCACTGGTTGGCATCCCCTCCTTGTACAAAGTGGTGCTCAGGCTGTAGTGAAGGGCGGAGGGGGGCTTCCCCTTCCCCCCCACTCCTCTTCCTCCTCCATTCTTCTGCTTAGAGTCACCCCCTAATTATGGTCACTCCCGCTCCTTTCCTCCCCGCCTATCCTGCGTCTCCCCCACCCCCTCACCAGAGCTATCCTCATGACCTTGTGTCTCCCTTTCTCTCTCTCTCTCTCACCCCTCCTTCTCTCTCTCCTCAGAAACCCCCAGGGCCTCGCCCCGAGACATGGGCCCACTGGTGTGGGGGGCCGTGGGGGGGACACTGCTGGTGCTGCTACTTCTGGCTGGGGGGTCCTTGGCCTTCATTCTGCTGAGGGTGAGGAGGAGGAGGAAGAGCCTTGGAGGAACAGGAAGAGGAGCCAGCGGCGACGGGGGATTCTACGATCCGAAAACTCAGGTGTTGGGAAATGGGGACCCTGTTTTCTGGACACCAGTAGTCCCTGGTCCCATGGAACCAGATGGTGAGGAGGAGGAGGAGGAGGAGGAGGAGGAAGAGAAGGCAGAGAAAGGCCTCATGTTGCCTCCACCCCCAGCACTCGAGGATGACATGGAGTCCCAGCTGGACGGCTCCCTCATCTCACGGCGGGCAGTTTATGTGTGACCTGGACACAAACAGAGACAGAGCCGGGCCCAGCCCTCCCGCCCCCAACTGGGCCACGCCGGCCTAGGGTTCCAGACTGGTTGGACTTGTTCGTCTGGACAACACTGGAGTGGAACACTGCCTCCCACTTTCCTGGGACTTGGAGGGAGGTGGAATGGCACACTGGACTTCTCCCGTCTCTAGGGCTGCATGGGGAGCCCGGGGAGCTGAGTTGTGGGGATCCAGAGAGGACCCTCGCCCCCAGAGACTTGGTTTTGACTCCAGCCTGCCCCTGGCCCCGTGACACTCAGGAGTTAATAAATGCCTTGGAGGAAAACATTGGGGGTGTCTTGTAATACATCAGACCCCCTCCTTGGGTGGTGGGGAAAGAGGGGGTGGGACAGGGACTCCTAGGTCCCAGGGCTGGGAAGAGCCGATCCATGTCCCCTGGGAATGAGAGCCTGGAAGGGGTTAGACTGGGGAAGGCTGTGGGGCTCGGACCACTTGGATCCTTGAAAGACGCATTGGACAGCCGAGAACCGCGAGGCTCGTGGAACTAGGATTCAGGTCACTGGACTGTGGGCTCAGAGACCTGAACATTTGGACTTCTGAGTCCCAGGACAGAAGCTGCCTTTCTGGATGGTGTGGCCAGACCGGTCGGAGTCCAGAGACCCTCGGGTGCAGGTGGGGGTGGGGACAGCAGGGGCTCAGTCAGGTTCCCTGCGTCCTGAGAGAATGGGAGGCCAGAGGGCTGTGATCCAATGGAGCCTCAGACCTCAACTCCCCCAGGTTGCTGGCAGTCTCAGGAGGGGAGGGCTGCTCCCCACTCCCATTCTTAGGGACCCTAAGGGCATGGGGCAGGCGAGGGGTGCTGGAGAAGTCCCATCTCTGGCCACCCCCACTGTAGCTTCCCTCACCTGCTTCTCCATCCTTGCCCTCAGGGATCACCCCAAGGGACTTTTCAGTGACTCCTTGGGAGTGGCAGCAGCTCCCTCCAGCTCCTTTCAACTGGAAAAGCAAAGATAGAGGGGGTCCTTGAACTCCCAGGCTCAGTAAGGGGCAGGTTTTTACCCGTGTCACCTCTGCTCTCCCAAGCCTCTGTGCCGCCTCTGTAACACGGGGCGGGTGTTCACATCGGCCTCACAAGGCTGTCACGGGACCCAGTAAGGACATGCCCGTGATGCCCTCATGCAGCCTCGTCGACCTCCACAGACCCCACCAAGCCCTGTGCCAGGCGGTGCTGGGGCTGCAGCTATGACCTGCACAGACCCAGTCCCGTCCTCCGGCGCACATTGCCATGATGACCACAAGAATAGCAGCAGTATGTTTAGCATGAAGGTGTGTGTGCGGACCGAGGGGCAGCCTCTCTCTCACTCCCCCACCCGCTGAAGCCCTCCAGAGGATGTCAGGCTGTGGAACGGGAGCAGTGAAGATGAAGATCCAATAGTCCAGCGTCCTCTGGAAGCTTCCTCCTCATCTGCAGAGTGAGGCTGATGCGTGCGTGACCCCCATGGGCTCTTCCATACGTGTTATTGTCTGTACTTGCCCGGTTGTTTATTGTCTGTACTCGCCCACCCACCCCACCCAGGCAACAGGAGGGCAGGAGCGGGGAATTCTGTCCGCCTGGCACACAGTGGATCCTTCAGTGCCATGCTGGGTCGTCCTTACACACCCACCAAACACCAACTGTGTGCCAGACCTCGGGCGCATGGCCTAGTGTGAAAATTGGCAAGTAAACAGGTAGCTGCTCCAAAAACTCTTCCATTAGGGAAGACATGAGATATGGAAACAGGAAGTGCTAGGAAGGAAGGAGAGGGCCAGGAGCACACGGGCTTCTCGACCCCTTTTCCAGTCTTGTGTTTTTTTTTGTTTTATTTTGTTTTGTTGTTTGGTTTGGTTTTTGAAATGGTATCTTGCTCTGTTACCCAGGCTGGAGTGCAGTGGTGCGATCTCGGCTCACCGCACCCTCCACCTCCCAAGTTCAAGCAATTCTCCTGTTTCAGCCTCCTGAGTAATGCGCCCAGCCATCCTTTTGTTGTTTTTTTTTTTTTAAGAAGCAGGGTGGTCTCCCTATATTACCCAGACTGGGCTCAAACTCCCGGGCTCAAGTGATCAATCCTCCCACTTCAGCCTCCAAAAGTGCTGGGATGACAGGTGTGAGCCACTGTTCCTGGCCCCCAGCTAATTTTTTTTTTGAGATGGAGTTTCGCTCTTGTTGCCCAGGCTGGAGTGTAATGGCGCAATCTTGGCTCACGGCAACCTCCGCTTCCTGGATTCAAGCGATTCTCCTGCCTCAGCCTCCTGAGTAGCTGGGATTTACAGGCATGCACCAGCACGACCAGCTAATATTTTGTATTTTTAGTAGAGACAGGGTTTCTCCATGTTGATCAGGCTGGTCTCAAACTCCCCACCTCCGGTGATCCACCCACCTCGGCCTCCCAAAGGGCTGGGATTACAGGTGCCCGGCCGGCCCCCGGCTAATTTTTTAAATTTTTTCTAGAGATGAGGTCTTGTGCTCGTCACCCTGGCTGATCTTGAACAATCCGCGCGCCTCGGCCTCCCAAAGCACTGGGATTACAGGCGTCAGTCATTGCCCCCAGCTCTAACCCCTTTCCTGATAAGTGGAAGGAGATTCTAGTCCCCAGAGGTGATTCTGGATCCCAGAATTCTGCCCCTGCATTCTCTGCTTTCTAGCCGCCCCGGTCCTATCTCCTCTCATCTCCCCACTTCCCCGCCTCATTCTGCCCCAGCTACATGGTCTACTTGCTGTTCTTTAAAAACAACACAAGCCAGGCCGAGCATGGCATAATCCCAGCACACTGGGAGGCCAAGGCGGGAGGATCGCTTGAGCCCAGGAGTTCAACACCAGCCTGGGCAACACGGCAAAACCCCATCTCTACAAAAAATTAACAAACAAACAAAAAAAGCTGGGCCTGGTGGCACATGCCTGTAGTTCCAGCCACTCCGGAGGGTAAGTTGGGAGGATCACTTGAGCCCAGGAGATTGAGGCTACAGTTGGCGGTGATCATGCCACTGCACTCTAGCCTGGGTGACAAAGCAAGACCGTCTCAAAAAAAGCCATAAAGCCCCGCAAGCCTCCTGCAGGGCCTCTGGCTGTTTGCACTGCCTGTGATGCCCCCAGACACTCTCGTGACTCATCCCCGGCATCTCTTTCAGGTCCTTGCTCAGTTGTCACCTTACAGTAAGGTAGAGGCCCTCCCACTACCTTTGGGGACCCCACCTTGCACCTCCTATCACTTCCGCACTCTGTATTTTTGTATCCCCCGTGACTTACTCCCGTCTGGCATGTGAACTATTGTACTGGTTTGCTTACTGTTGGCCTCCCTGCCCAACAAGAATCAAAGTTCCATGAAGGTAGACACTTTGTATGTATGTTTTGTTCTCCAGTCGTCTCCCATGCGGGGCACACGTCCTCGCTCCTTCCTCATGCTCAGCAGTTTGAGTTGAATGAAAGAATGTCCCCCGCCCGTGGGAGAGGACATAGACAGGCAGGCAATGACTTGGGGTGGGGATGGTAGCTTGGAATACGGAGCTGTGGCTTCCTCCTGGAGACCCCCTTACGCTGTCCCTCTCCTTGCAGAGACCCCCAACACAGCAGGCGCAGGGGCCACGGGCGGCATCATCGGGGGCATCATCGCCGCCATCATTGCGACTGCTGTGGCTGCCACGGGCATCCTTATCTGCCGGCAGCAGCGGAAGGAGCAGACGCTGCAGGGGGCAGAGGAGGATGAAGAGTAAGTGATGGGCCCTGAGACGGGGAAAGGGAGAGGGGTGGAAGAACTGAGGAGTATGGGGTAGGGGTTAGGGTGGCAGAAAATTCTCCATAATTGACTGTGTGAAACAGACAGACCTAAAGGAACTGGGATCTAAATGGAGTAGGGAGGTATGGGTTTCTCTCTGCCATAAAGTATGGCATTTATTTTAAAAATTAGCCAGGGGCCAGGCACAGTGGCTCACACCTGTCATCCCGGCACTTTTGGATGCTGGAGTGGGGGGATCCATTGCTTGAGCCCAGGAATTGGAGCCCAGTCTGGGTAACATAGGAAGACCACCCCCCTCTACCAAAAAAAAAAAAAAAAAAAAAACAGCCACGCATGGTGGCTCTGACTGCTCTGTTCTGTGAAGACTCATCAGAGCCCAGGCTCCTACTACATTTTTGGGGCTTTTTTGTTTGTTTGTTTTTTGGTTTTTGGGTTTTTTTGAGACGGAGTCTTGCTCTGTCGCCGAGGCTGGAGCACAGTGACATCTCGGCTCACTGCAAGCTCCGCCTCCCGGGTTCAAGCCATTCTCCTGCCTCAGCCTCCACAGTAGCTGGGATTACAGGTGCCGGCCACCACGCCTGGCTAATTTTTT
The DNA here is from genome assembly GCF_049350105.2 of Macaca mulatta. NCBI lineage: Eukaryota > Metazoa > Chordata > Mammalia > Primates > Cercopithecidae > Macaca > Macaca mulatta. The sequence goes on from NC_133424.1 coordinate 57,389,972, forward strand.
GGATTTTTAGTAGAGACAGGATTTCACTGTGTTAGCCAGGATGGTCTTGATCTCTTGACCTCAGGATCCGCCCTCCTCAGCCTCCCAAAGTGCTGGGATTACAGGCGTGAGCCACTGTGCCTGGCCGAGTTTTTAATAAAAGAAGAAAGTGCAGTTCCTAAATTGTTATGGAGAATTTACATTAACATAAACTATTGATTGGCTATCCATTGCTCTTTGTATCACAAATTCCAGAAACCTGAAGATAAAGAGTAACACTGGTCAGGCAGGGTGGGTCAGGCAGAGTGGCTCATACCTGTAATCCCAGCACTTTGCTTTGTTTTTGTTTTTGTCTGAGATGGAGTCTCACTCTGTCACCCAGGCTGGAGTGCTGTGGCTCCATCTCAGCTCACTGCAACCTCCACCTCCCAGGTTCCAGTGATTCTCCTACCTCAGCCTCCTGAGTAGCTAGAACTATAGGCTCCTGCCACCACGCCCAGCTAATTTTTGTATTTTTAGTAGACATAGGGTTTCACCATGTTGGCCAGGCTGGTCTCGAATTCCTAACCTCAGGTGATCCGCCCACCTCAGCCTCCCAAAGTGCTGGGATTATGAGTGTGAGCACCATGTCTGGCCCACAATTATTTTAATAAAAAAGACAAGAGGCAGATCCTAAATTGTTATCGAAAATTTACATTAAAATAACATAAGCTATTGATTGGCTATATATTGCTCCTTTTATCACAAATTCCAGAAACCTGAAGATAACACAGCAGTTTGTTTTGTTTTTGTTTTTGTTTAAGATGGAGTCTCACTCTGTCGCCCAGGCTAGAGTGCCAAGGCGCGATCTCGGCTCACTGCAACCTCTGCCTCCCAGGTTCAAGGGATTCTCCAGCCTCAGCCTCTCCAGTAGCGGGGATTACAGGTGCGCGCCACCACTCCCGGCTAATTTTTGTATTTTTAGTAGAGACGGAGTTTCACCATGTTGACCAGGCTGGTCTCAAACTCCTCACCTCAAGTGATCCGCCCACCTCGGCCTCCCAAAGTGCTAAGATCACAAGCATGAGCCACCGAGCCTGGCCAATCCCAGCACTTTGGAAGGCCAAGGCTCTTGTTGCTGGTGGTTCGAGACCAGACTAAGCATCAAAGTGAGACACCATCTCTTAAAAAAAAAACAAAATTAGCCAGGCATAGTGGTGCATGCCTGTGGTCCCTGCTCCTCAGGAGGCTGGGGTGGGAGGTCACTTGACCCGGGAGCTGAAGCCTGCAATGAGTTATGATCATGTCACTGCACTCTAACCTGGGTGATAGAGCAAGACCCTGTATCTTAAAAAATAAAAGACTGAAGGGCCAGGCGCAGTGGCTCACGCCTGTAATCCCAGCACTTTGGGAGGCTGAGGCGGGCGGATCACGAGGTCAGGAAATCAAGACCATCCTGGCTAACACGGTGAAACCCCGTCTCTACTAAAAACACACACAAAAAACTAGCCGGGCATGGTGGCAGGTGCCTATTGTCCCAGCTACTTGGGAGGCTGAGGCAGGAGAATGGCGTGAACCCAGGAAGCGGAGTTTGCAATGAGCCGAGATCGCACCACTGCACTCCAGCCTGGGCAACAGAGCGAGACTCCGTCTCAAAAAAAAAAAAGACTGGGCATGGTGCCTCACACCTGTAATCCCAGCACTTTGGGAAGCCAACGCAGGTAAATGACTTGAGCTCAGAAATTCGAGACCAGCCTGGGCAACATGGCGAAACCTGTCTCTACAAAAAAAATACAAAAATTGCCCAGACATGGTGGCTCGTGCCTGAAGTCCCAGCTACTTGGGTGGGCTGAGGTGGGGGTGGGGGCATGTGGAGGCTGCAGTGAGCTATGATCACACTATTGTACTCCAGTCTAGCCAACAGAGTGAGACCTCGTAAAAAAGAAAAAAAAAAGAAAAATAGCTCAGAGCAGTCTGAGGTATGTGAGGTATGCAAAATTTGTTTTTTTGAGACGGGGTCTCACTCTGTCCCTCAGGCTGGAGTTCACTGGTACAATCTGAGCTCACTGCAACCTTCGCCTCCTGGACTCAACCAATCTTCCTACCTCAGCCTCCCAAGTAAATGGGACCTCAGACACGCACCACCACACCTAGCTAGTTTTTGTATTTTTGTAGAGACAGGGTTTTGCCATGCTGCCCAGGCTGGCCTTGAACGCCTGACCTCAGGTGATCCGCCCGCCTCGGCCTCCCAAAGTGCTGGGATTACAGGCATAAGCCACCACACCCGGCCCAACACAGATCTTTTCTCCCTCCCAGAGCTCACATGAGGCATGGTAATTATAAATAACATTTCAAGTACAAATTCAGTGACTGCCCTGAGGGGGAAGTACACCTAGGCATGTCCATGTAACAGGAATTCCTGATCCGCTGGGGAAACCTGAAGGCTTCCAGGAAAAAAAGGAATTCATGGAATGAATAATAACTCTTACTCCAGGCAAGAAAAGGGGGCAGGGGAAAGGGAGACCCAGGCAAAAGGAACAGCATGTGCCGTAACGCTGGAGTCTGAGGGGTTCTCAGGTCTTAGTCTCCGCTTGACCTACTTCCTACCCCACAGCCTAGAGGGACCTCCCTCCTACAAGCCACCGACCCCAAAAGCGAAGCTGGAGGAGCAGGAGATGGTGAGCACTTTCCCTGGAGCCCAAGCTATCCCCACCTCCACACGCACCCCAGGGCTGGGAGGGGCCTTGCAGGGAGAGGCTGGCTGGGTGGTGGGGGCAGTTCCTGACCTCCCCGCCCCTCTCTGCTGCAGCCCTCCCAGCTCTTCACTCTGGGGGCCTCGGAGCACAGCCCACTCAAGACCCCCTACTTTGACGCTGGCGCCTCATGCACTGAGCAGGTAGGAGCTCATGGGAAGACAAAGGTAGGCTGGGGGTCTGGGTTGAAGGGCCAGGGGTCAGACCTGGCAGAAGAGGTCAAAGACTAAAGGTCATAACTCAAGGTCAAGGGTGTGTCCCTGGTGTGTTCAGGATTCCGTGGGGGGAGGTCAGGGGCAAGAAAGCCCAAGGTCACAAGGTTAGAATCTAAAGTCACTTGGGCGCGGTGGCCTATAATCCCAGCACTTTGGGAGCCTGAGGCAGGAGGATCACTTGGGGTCAGGAGTTTCAGACCAGCCTAGACAACATGGTGAAACCCCGTCTCTACTCAAAATACACAAAATTAGTCAGGTGTGGTGGTACAAGCCTGTAAACTCAGGAGGCTGAGGCGGAAGAATCACATGAACCCAGGAGGCCGAGGTTACAGTGAGCTAAGATCACACCACTGCACTCCAGCGTGGGCAACAGAGCAAGAGTCCATCTCAAAAAAATAAATAAAAACAAAAAAATAAAATCACCTGGGCCGGGCGTGGTGGCTCTGGTCTATAATTCCAGCACTTTGGGAGGCCAAGGCAGCTGGACCCCTTGAGCCTAGGCACTCAAGACCAGCGTGGGCAACATGGGCTGCCCAGCAACATTGTGTATTTACAAAAATACAGAACTTACCTGGGTGTGGTGGCAAATGCCTGTAGGCCGAGGTAGGCAGATTGCTTAAGCCCAGGTGGTTGGGGCTGTGCCACTACATTCCAGCCTGGGCATCAGAGTGAGACCCTGTCTCAAAAACAAAAGAAAAGGAAAAGTCACTAGGTCAACAAAAATTGATTATCTGGCTGGGCGTGGTGGCTCACACCTGTAATCCCAGCTACTCAGGAGGCTGAAGCAGGAGAATCGCTTGAACCCGGGAGGCAGAAGTTGCAATGAGCTGAGACCATGACACTGCACTCTAGCCTGGGCAACAGAGCGAGACTCCGTCTCAAAAATAAAAATAAAAAAGGAAAGAAAAAGGCCAGGCGCAATCGCTCACGCCTGTAATCCCAGCACTCTGGGAAGCCAAGGCAGGTGAATCACCTGAGGTCAGGAGTTCAAGACCATCCTGGCAACATGGTGAAACCCCGTCTCTACTAAAATTACAAAAATTAGCTGGGCGTGGTGGCAGGCGCCTGTAATCCCAGCTACTCAGGAGGCTGAGGCAGGAGAATCGCTTGGACCTGGGAGGCAGAGGTTGCAATGAGCCGAGATTGCACCATTGCACTCCAGCCTGGGAGAGAGGAGCAAAACTCCATCTCAAAAAAATAATAATAATAAAATAGAATGAAAGCAAATTGATTATCTACATTTACTGGATACCATCCCTGAAGCTGGGACAAGACAAATCAAGTCACTCCCCTCAGTGGTCTACCGGAGGTCAGGGGTCACTGAGGTTGCGCTGAAGGTTCAAAGGGCCGTTTAGAGCCCAAGGTTAAGTACTTGAGGCTGAGACTGAGGTGAAAGTTCACGGGGAAAGATTTGCAGAGATCGAGGGACAAAGGTGAGTCCCAGGATTAACAGGGTGAGTTGCGTGTGCTGGGCTTTGGGTTAGGGAAGGGCCGAATGAATGTCCCAGTGCAATATGACCTCATGGACAAGGAGTGAGATGGCATCTTGTTGGCATGGGGAGAGAGTGGTCAGGATTTGGGGGTCAAGAGCAGATTGGTCATCTGTGTCATGCGTAGGAAGTGATCTTGAGTTCCTGTCCCTTCTCCACCTCCAGGAAATGCCTCGATACCATGAATTGCCCACTTTGGAAGAGCGGTCAGGACCCCTGCACCCTGGAGCCACAAGCCTGGGATCCCCCATCCCGGTGCCTCCAGGGCCACCTGTTGTGGAAGACGTTTCCCTGGATCTAGAGGATGAGGAGGGGGAGGAGGAGGAAGAGTATCTGGATAAGATCAACCCCATCTACGATGCTCTGTCCTACAGCAGCCCCTCTGATTCCTACCAGGGCAAAGGCTTTGTCATGTCCCGGGCCATGTACGTGTGAGCTGCCACGCGTCTGGTGTCTCACATCTCACCTGTTGATCCCTTAGCTTTCTTGCCAAGGATCTAGTGCCCCCTGACCTCTGGCCAGGCCACTGTCAGTTAACACACGTGCATCCCATTTGTGATTTCTACCTTGGTGGCTCCACTATGACCCTTAATCCATGAGCCCAGAGAAACTCACCATGATAATGGAATCCTGGCAACCTTATCTCATGAGGCAGGAGGTGGGGAAGGTGCTTCTGCACAACCTCTGATCCCAAGGACTCCTCTCCCAGACTGTGACCTTAGATCATACCTCTCACCCCCCACCAATGCCTCGACTCCCCCCAAATCACAAAGAAGACCCTAGACCTATAATTTGTCTTCAGGTAGTAAATTCCCAATAGGTCTGCTGGAGTGGGCACTGAGGGCTCCCTGCTGCTCAGACCTGAGCCCTCCAGGCAGCAGGGTCCCACTTACCCCCTCCCCACCCTGTTCCCCAAAGATGGGAGAGAGGGGATTCCCCAGCCCAACGCAGAGTTTTCCCAGCACCCTCCTGTAAGCAGAAGTCTCAGGGTCCAGACCCTTCCCTGAGCCCCCATCCCCACCCCAATTCCTACCTACCAAGCAAGCAGCCCAGCCTAGGACCAGACAGGGTGAGCCTCATACAGACTGTGCCTTGACGCCCCCAGCCTTGGGAGAAGAATTTACTGTTAACCTGGAAGACTACTGAATCATTTTACCCTTGCCCAGTGAAATAGGACCTAAACGTCTCCCTTCAGGGGAAAGTGGGTCACCTGGATTGGGGGTAGCGATTGATACTGTTTTGTAAACTACATTTCCTACAAAATATGAATTTATACTTTGACCAGAACTTGCGTTTTCTGTGGGATGTGAAAGGGATGGGGTGAGACATGAAGGGGAATGAAGGAGGCTAAGAGCTTGAGATAATCAGTGAACTAGGCGTTAAGAGAGTTAAAGACAAAAAGTGACCAAAGATACAAAATAAGAATTGAGAGAGTAATGAGCAAAAACCTATCAATCAAAAAATGTTGAGTAATGGAATGGGGAGGGGTCCAGGGCATGCTGTTTACTGAATATGAATAATTGCAACAGCAGTATGATGAATGGAACAAAGATAAAAAACAGCAATTGGCCAGGTGCAGTGGCTTATGCCTGTAATTCCACACTTTGGGAGACTGAGGCGGGAAGATCGATTGAGTCCAGGAGTTAAGAGACCAGTCTGGGAAACACAGTGAGACCCCGCCTCTACAAAAGTTAGCTGGGCGTGATGGCACGCACCTGTGGTCTCAGCTACTCTGGAGGCTGAGGTGGGAGGATCGACTGAGGCCAGAAGTTCAAGGCTGCAGTGAGCTATGATGGCGCCACTGCACTCCAGCCTGGGCGACGGAGTCCAACCCTGTGTCTAAAAAAATAAAAATTAAAAAAGCAGTATCGAAACTATGAGAGGCTCAAGTTTAAAGGATAAATGGCAAGCAAAAATAGATCAAAGGCAAAATCATGAATAACGTTGTAATAGGAGCCCAAGGCATGACGGGTAATAAACCTGAATGAAGGAGCCAGAGGCAGAGTGATGAATAATGAAAAAATAGGGACGGGGGCAAGGGAGGTAAAGGACAGGACTTAATGGATCCAAAACATGATGGCTAATTAGAGAAGGGCCGGAAGAACGACGAAAGTGAGCAAGCTGCTGGAACTAAAAGTAGTCCGGGCAATGAAGCTCAAATGAATGGGGCAGAGGCACGATGGGTAATGGGAGAGGAATGAATGGGCCAAAGATAGAAGCCGCAGTGACGCGAGGAACAAGAGGCATGATGGGTAACGAAAGGGGTGGGTCTAAGAGGTGATGAGGGCATTGTGGGTAACGAGGAGCAGCGCAGGGTTCTCAGAACAGATTACAATTCTCCCGAGGCACTCTGGGAAGGGCCAGCACTTCCGGTTTTGGGTCAGCTACTCCGGACCAGAGGTGGGGTGCGTGCCCCGCTGCCGCGGTGCCTGGTGGGACGCGAGGCCTGACCTTGCTGCCTAGCCGCCTCTGCCGCGCAACTCACCTTTACCTGTCCTTCGACCCTGGAACGTTAGCCAATGAGAGTACCAAGCTGATACGCCACCAAGGTCGGCCCCCGTACACATTGGAGCCAATCAAAATGCTGCAAGGGTCAAAGCAGCCCAATTATCACAGCAACTTCGCCGCGGGGCGGAATCAAAAGAGGGCCTCCTCCAGGTGATAGGCGGGGCGATGCCTCAGCGGGCGTGGCAAAATGCGCAGCACACACCAATGGCGGGCTAGCACCGGAACCCGCGGCGACGCGAGCCAATAGGCGTAAGCGCGGCGAGCCAATGAGAAGGGCGGGAGGTGCGCCGTGACATGCCTGCGAGTGAGAACCAATACAAAAGGACAGTTAGGAAAAGTGGGCGGGACTTTATTCACAAGTCCAATGGGAAGACCGAGTCTTGACGCTGGTGGGCGGGCCTCAGGGCACACTAAACCAATGGGCTAGGCGGGGCGGGGAGACGGTGGTGGCGGCGGCGGCAGCGGGTTCGGTTGCGCGTGGCGCACGGGGTGGGAGCGGAGCCCAGGCCGGGAGCAGGCGCCGCCGCCAGTGAGAACCGGGGCCCGGAGTCGGGTGGGGATTTGCTGGGGCTGAGTCTCGGGCGCACGGGCCCTGACCTCCGCCCTCTGACCTCTCCCTTCGCAGGCGACCATGGGGAATGTGTTGGCCGCCAGCTCGCCGCCCGCAGGGCCGCCACCGCCGCCTGCGCCGGCCCTCGTGGGGCTGCCGCCACCTCCGCCCTCGCCGCCGGGCTTCACGCTGCCACCGCTGGGAGGCGGCCTGGGCGCCGGCACCAGTACGAGTCGAGGTTCGGAACGGACCCCCGGGGCTGCAACCGCCAGCGCCGCAGGGGCCGCCGAGGATGGGGCCTGCGGCTGCCTGCCCAACCCGGGCACATTCGAGGAGTGCCACCGGAAGTGCAAGGGTGAGGGGCGACGGGCCCCCTCGGGGCTGCGATGGCCCGGATCTCGGGGGAAAGGGGAGGACACTGGGGACTTTGGGATTTGGCGCGCACCATTGGAATTATTCAACAGCACTAGGAGGTGACGTTGGGATCGAATGGTGGAACGTTGGACTTGGGGCTTAGAATGATGGAATCAAATGGTGGAAACGGGGTGGAATGTCATAGCAGTAGAGAAAAGCCTTAGGGACCTCAGGAGCCCCGGGATCAGCCAAGCCAGACTTCTCTTGTTATCGGGAACGCAACTGAGGCCCAAGGTCACGGTGTCAGCAAGGTTCCGTGGGGGTGGAACCCAAAGCCTCCGGATCCCAGCCTGGAGCAATCAGAGTAGTAATAGTGGTACAGGTTTATGAAGTTCTGTTTTGGTGTTCACTATATGTTAACTCATTAGATCCTTGGGCCAATTCTGTATGGTGAGGGTCCCATCTTAGAGATGATGAGTTTGACCTAAAGTTGCTCAGCTTGGTGGCAGTGAGATTTGAGCAGGCAAAGGCCCTGGCCCTGTCTAACTAGGCTGCACTGCCTCTTTACAGGTGGAAGCCTTTGTGAGATGTTCTGCTATGGGTCTCTGGAGAGAGCTGGGGACAGCAGGGAAGGAAGAGATGAGAGTTGGTATGGGGTTGGGGTGGAGTGTGACAGCGTTTCTCTTCTCCAGAGCTGTTTCCCATTCAGATGGAGGGTGTCAAGCTCACAGTCAACAAAGGGTTGAGTAACCATTTCCAGGTGAGCCTTCCTGGTGTCCTTACCCACCAGAGATCGTCCCCACCATCCCCCTCCCTGCATCCGCACACTCGCCCCCTTACTCCTCCCTCAAGAACTGGGCTGCCTGATACTTGAAAAGACTCGGAGATACAGTGCCAGACTACTCAGTTTGGGGACCTAGAATCCAGAGGTACTGTCTCCCATAGCAGCTAGGCTGGAGTCAAGGAACAGGTATGTGGGCCTGTTGGCAGCACCTCCTTTCTCTGAGTCTCTTAGTCAGGCTGTGCCTCCCAGTCTTCATCCCCTGCCCAGCCCAGAGACCTTCTCGTTGCCCTCTTCATTGGGCAAGCCCATCTGTCCAGCATCCTCACAGCCCTCGCTCTCCTCCCAGGTGAACCACACAGTAGCCCTCAGCACAATCGGGGAGTCCAACTACCACTTCGGGGTCACGTATGTGGGGACAAAGCAGCTGAGTCCCACAGAGGTGAGCTTCCTTTCTCATCCATTCTTTGTATCTTTCGAATAACAAATTTGTGGCCAAATGCCAAGCTAAGACTGGCATCATCAGGAAAAGGTCACAGCTGCCGAGAGCTTGGAGATGGGGACTGCATCTCTCCGAGATGTAGTGGAACACGAGTAATTCCTTCATCCAGCAAACATCCGCCGAACCCCTGCTCTCTGCCTGCCTGGCTCCACGCTGAGCAATGCTGGGGGTGTGACCACAGCCTCTCTCTTGCTAGACAGCGATGACCCAGGGTGGAAAGAGCTGAGCTGTAGATCATGCAGAACTTTGAATGCCAAACTAGGCTTTGGACTTTCTCTAGGGGCTTGTGAAGAGTCATGGCATGGTTTGGTCAAGGGAAAGACGTGGTCCACAGGTTCCCGCTGTAGAAATCTTTCTTTAGAAGCATTTCTGGGGCAGCCGTGTAGGGGCTAGTTATTAGGAAGGCCAAAACTGGAGGCCTGGACAGGGTGTGGGGGACTGAATGAGGTCTCTGCTTCTATCGTTTCCCTTCAGTAAATGAGTTTATTCTGCAAACCTTCATTGCACAACATATTCTGTGCCCAGCCCTGTGTTGGCACACATGACTGAAAGCCATGGGACTCACCAGTGGGGCAGAAGACAGACCTGTTCCCAGAGAGTAACAAGCCAGGATGGGCAGGGCTGACATGGGGGAACCCAAAGGTAGGGGAGCCTAACTCAACCTAGGTGGTCAGAGAGGACTTCATGGAGGAGGGGACCCCCATCTGAGGCTTTCTGACCCCAGGCTTCTCACCCTGGCCCACCTCACCTGCTTCCACAGTGTGCAACCTCTGACCCCTGCCCTTCTCTCTGCCTCACAGGCGTTCCCTGTACTGGTGGGTGACATGGACAACAGCGGCAGCCTCAACGCTCAGGTCATTCACCAGCTGGGCCCCGGCCTCAGATCCAAGATGGCCATCCAGGTGAGTGGGGCACGGAGGCTGCTGCTCCCCTCGGCCACCATGAGCAAGGAGCAGCCCTCACACCCCCTCCTCCCCACAGACCCAGCAGTCGAAGTTTGTGAACTGGCAGGTGGACGGGGAGTATCGGGGCTCTGACTTCACAGCAGCCGTCACCCTGGGGAACCCAGACGTCCTCGTGGGTTCAGGTAAGAGGCGGAGGGCTTGGAGAGTGGTCACAAAACTGCAGTTCTGGCTTTCGCAGCAAATCCACCCTTTCTGTGAACCTCCTTTTCTGCCATTGGAGAAGTGGTTGAGCAGGAGTGATTTTGAAACATCAGGCAATATACTGTAGTGGGTGAGACAGTTCAGAGCCAGCGCAGTCTTTTTTTTTTTTTTTTTGAGATGGAGTCTTGCTTTGTCACCCAGGTTGGATTGCAGTGGCACGATCTTGGCTCACTGCAACCTCTATCTCCTGGGTTCATGCAATTCTCCTGCCTCAGCCTCCCGAGTAGCTAGGATTACAGGCATGTGCCACCACGCCTAGCTAATTTTTATATTTTTAGTAGAGACAGGATTTCACCATATTGGTCAGGCTGGTCTTGAACTCCTGACCTCAAGTCAGGATCCACCCACCTCAGCCTCCCAAAGTGCTGGGATTACAGGCGTGAGCCACCACACCCGGCCAGTCAGCGTAGTCTTAACTGAGATTTTCTTGTTAAAAAAATTTTTGGCCAGGCACGGTGGCTCAAGCCTGTAATCCCAGCACTTTGGGAGGCCGAGACGGGCGGATCACGAGGTCAGGAGATCAAGACCATCCTGGCTAACACGGTGAAACCCCGTCTCTACTAAAAATACAAAAAACTAGCCAGGCGAGGTGGCGGGTGCCTGTAGTCCCAGCTACTCGGGAGGCTGAGGCAGGAGAATGGCGTAAACCCAGGAGGCAGAGCTTGCAGTGAGCTGAGATTCGGCCACTGCACTCCAGCCTGGGTGACAGAGCAAGACTCTGTCTCAAAAAAAAAAAAAAAAATTTTAAGATGGAGTCTTGATGTATTGGCCAGGCTGGTCTTGGAACTCCTGGCTTCAAGCAGTCCTCCCACCTTGACCTCCCAAAGTGCTGGGATTGCAGGTGTGAGCCACCTCGCCTGGCCAGGGAAAGAGCTTTTCAGCCTGCAGCAAGTGCAGTCAGGACTCGTGAAAGGAACCTCAAGGAGGATGGTCACCTGATTCCATAAGGCTTTACAGCTCCTTGGCCTTCGCTCTGAGTGAGTCTGAGGCTTTCGGAAACCAAGGCATAGCTTCTCACAGGACCCTGAAGCTGGCGTAGAGAGCAGACTCCAAAGGGTACCACTGGGAGGGAGTGGACAGGGAGGGAGGTTGGATTCTGGATGTTGTTTGAAGGCAGAGCTGCCAGGATTTGCTGAGAGACTGGATGGAGGCGATGACTCCATAGTTTTTGGCTGGAACTGGAAGGATGGAGTTTCTGATTGCCAGCTTTGTGTCTTTGCACACCCATCCGCTGTGTCGTGGAGAGCAGGCTCTTGGGCGCTGAGTCCTGAGTGTATGACTCGTGCAGGCAGGGAGGGGAGCTAGGGTTGGCCTCGGACCCCTGGGAGTGCCTAGGGACAGTCACCACTTCTCCCTGCAGGAGCCCAGGGAGACTCAGAGAAGTGTTCACATTTGAGCTGCCAGAGGAGAAGGGGCTACTCCAGCTGGGGGACAGGAGCAAGAAGATTGCAGGCAGGGAGCAGTAGGAACAGGGATGAGGGAAGGGAAGGGCCATGGTAGAAAACCCAGGAGACAGGGAAGCTGGAGATGCAGCAGGTACAGAGAGGCTTCCGAGGTGAGGCCGATCTGTAGGCCCCATGAGGAAGAAACCTTTCCTGTCCCAGCTCCCCTGGTGACATCACCCCATCTTCTCATACACTACAGCTGAACCACATGAGCCTTTTTTTTTTTTTTGAGACGGAGTCTTGCTGTGTTGCCCAGGCTGGAGCGCAGTGTTGCAATCTCCCGCTTACCGCAACCTCCGCCTACCTGGTTCAAGTAATTCTCCTGCCTCAGGCTCCCTAGTAGCTTGGACTACAGGCATGCGCCACCATGCCTGGCTAATTTTTGTGTTTTTAGTAGAGACAGGTTTTTGCCATGTTGGCCAGGCTGATCTCAAACTCCTGACCTCAAGTGAGCCACCCGCCTGGGCCTCCCGAAGTGCTGGGATTACAGGCGTGAGCCACCTTGCCCGGCCAACCGTGCAAGCTTTTCTGACGGTTCCTGAAAGCACCGAGTTGGTTCTACCCCAAGGCCGATGCATGCTCTGGTCCTGCTGCATGGAATTCTTCCCTCTGGTCTTGACGCAGCTGGGAAGGTTTGCGGGTGCACGTCGCCCTGTGAGCAGGCCTGCAGTGCTGAACGCGGTAGCTGTCTTTGCACTGCATCACCTCTTCCTGGCCCCTAGTCCTGGTCGCACTTCCTTCTGGAACGGTCCCGCTCACTGTCTCCAGTCGCCCACACAACAGTGTCAGCTGTTGGGGTTCCTGGACTTGCCTGTCTTCTCCACGGTCTGCTCAATGCCAGGAACCATGCTGGGAACAGTGTGAGGGCTCAGGAAATACTGAAGAAAGGAGTGTGCATGGACATCCCACTTCTGCCTTTCCCTAAGCCTGTTGTGTGCGTCCTCTCCCTCGCTCAGGCTGGGCACTGGGGCAGAGCTAGCTGGGAGGAAAGCCCTCTCTGCTAGGTAGAGGCCACCATCGTCCCCATCTTGCAAGGCCAAGAGGAGGTTCTCCACTAAGGGCACATGGCCAGTGGGATTCCAGTGTCCCAGCTCTTCACGGTGCCTGTAACCCCGTTCCCTGTGCCTCCTTGCCAGCCTGGTCCTTTCATGCTCCCCAGCACTGGCCTCCTGGAGCCTAGGGCCACCAGTGACGCTTTGGTCTCTAGTTCTTTCGAGTGCCTCTTCCCCCAGACACCAGTGAGAACAGTGCCTGCCGTGTGCCCTGTCAGGGCTGGGCTCTTGAGTGTCTTGCCACCAACTTGACCCAGGGCGTCTCCACCTCTAGGCGACTCTGTGACCTCCGGCAAGTGGTTCCAGCCCCTCTGGGTCTCAGTCTCCTCATCTGTCACTTGGACACAATAGGAGCAACTACCTCCCAGTGAAGGAGGCCATGAGAGGGCCTGACTTCTCGGCCTCAGCAGTGGGCCATATGCACAGTCAGCGCTTGCTCCACGCTGGCATCTCCATGGCGCCGGAGCCCACAGGCACCCCCATTTCACAGATAAGGAAAGCGAGGCCCAGGGGTGAAATCGGTTGCCCAGGGTGACACGGCCGGGAAGCAGAGGAGCTGGGATTTGAATGGAAGCCTAATTCAGGAGCCTGTAAGCCTCCCCAGCCCCTCCCCATGGCGACAGCTCCTTTTCTGCTTCACTCTGAGCACCTCATGTGTGCCCAGCCCTGGGCTGGGACACAGAAGTGACCGAGACAGCCCATTCCTGCCCTCATGGGGGTCCCAGGTCAGGCACAGTGGCTCACACCTGTAATCCCAGCACTTTGGGCGGCTGAGGTGGGTGGATCGCTGGAGGTCAGGAGTTCAAGATCAGTCTGGGCAACATAGCAATACCCCATCTCTACAAAAAATTAGAAGTTAGGCATAGTGGTACATGCCTGTAGTCTCAGCCACTAGGGAGGCTGAGCTGGGAGGGCACACGCCTGTAGTCCCAGCTACTTGGGAGCCTGGGAAGGGGAAGTGGTTCTATTCTGAAGCTGGGGCCAAGCCATCCAAGGCCTTGCAGCTGGGCTGAGGAACGCATATCTTCTCAGGGCACAAGGGAGCCATGGCAGGTTCTGAGCAGGGGTTCAAAGGGTCAAGTTTGTGCTTTAACATGACCCCTCTGTTTGCTGTTTGTGAGGTCACTTAGGGTTGAGGCAGGAGACTAGAGATGAGGCTGTGGGTAGAGAAACTGGGTGGGTGGCCCAGGAGATGGGAAAGGATGGTTAGAAAGATACTTGAGGGCCTCATGGCCTCAGTTCCAACAGTTCCTGGAGCTCAGAGGCCAGAGATCCTAAGTCACTCACTCTAGATGGCTGCTTTTCCCTCTGTGGGCCTCAGTCTCCCCCTTGATTGAATGAGGGCATGACACTGACCAGAGTGGTAATGGTAGTGATTGTTTTTTCTTCCCCTGCCCTTGCTCGCATACCCCTGCCCCGAGACGTAGTCTCTGTTGCCTAGGCTAGAGTGCAGTGGCACAGTCTCAGCTCACCTCAACCTCCACCTTCTGGGTTCAGGCGATTCTCCTGCCTCAGCCTCCCAAGTAACTGGGATTACAGGCACGCACCACCACGCCCGGCTAATTTTTGTGTATTTGCGTTGTGGCACATACCTGTAATCCCAGCTACTCGGGAGGCTGAGGCAGGAGAATTGCTTGAACCCAGGAGGCAGAGATTGCAGTGAGCTGAGATGGCACCATTGCACTCCAGCCTGGGCAACAAGAGCAAAACGCCATCTCAAAAAAAAAAAAAAAAAAAAAAAAGAGAGAGAGGGAGAGATGGGGGGTCTCACCATGTTGCCCCATCTGGTCTCAGACTCCTGGGATCAAATGACCCTCCTGCCTCAGCCTCCCAAAGTGCTAGGATGGCAGGCGTGAGCTACTGTGCCCCGCCCGTGGGATGGTGATTTAACAACCAGTGGTGGGTTCAGGGGTTCATTTGCTTCATCTCCTCTGGGAAGGAGAGTCACATAGTCACTTGCCCAAGCCCGTAGGGATCAGCTCCAGCCCACTTCTGATCTCAGCCTCCCCAGAAGATGCCACCAGGACACTGGCCATGAACTCATGGCCTCCCTCACACCCACTAGGCTCATCTTGGGGGGTGCCACCTAACACTCAGCCCCTCTGAGAGCTTCACCCAGCCATGCCTGCAGGTATGAAAGGCCCCTATTCCTGTAGCTCCAGAGAGCTGGCTCCGGGCTAGCAGGCCAGCCTGCTCCCCCTCGGGGGCCCCAAGTCTGCCACTCTGGTCATCTTGGTCTGGGAAGCATCTTCACACCTGACTTGCTGTGTGCTGTCTCAGCTTCTCTGTGTGCCCTCAGTCTCGTGGCCCCCAACCTCCCTTCCCTTCTCCACGTGTCTTCCTCTCCAGGGCCGCAACCTAGGAGATTGCTCGATCGTGGTGGATTTCTCAACTGTGAATCTTCAGTCCCTCTTCTCCCTTCATTTCCGTCTCTGCAGACGTGTCGTTTCCTTTTTTTTTTTTTTTTTTTTTCCTGTCCTTTTGAGATGGAGTCTTGCAGTGTCTCCCAGGCTGGAGTGCAGTGGCACAATCTCAGCTCACTGCAACTTCCACCTCCTGGGTTCAAGCGATTCTCCTGCCTCAGCCTCCTAAGTAGCTGGGACTACAGGTGCCCGCCACCACACCCAGCTGATTTTTTGTATTTTTAGTAGAGATAGGGTTTCACCATGTTGGCCAGGCTGGTCTCGAACCTCCGACTTCAGGCGATCCACCCACCTCAGCCTCCCAAAGTGCTGGGATTACAGGTGTGAGCCACTGTGCCCAGCCTCTTTTTTTCTTTAAAAATTTTTTAAATTTTTTATTTATTTTATTTTATTTTTTTTTTTTTTTTTTTTTTTTTTTTGAGACAGAGTCTCGCCTGTCGCCCGGGCTGGAGTGCGGTGGCCGGATCTCAGCTCACTGCAAGCTCCACTTCCCGGGTTTATGCCATTCTCCTGCCTCAGCCTCCCGAGTAGCTGGGACTACAGGCGCCAGCCACCTCGCCCGGCTAGCTTTTTGTATTTTTTTAGTAGAGACGGGGTTTCACCGTGTTAGCCAGGATGGTCTCGAACTCCTGACCTCGTGATCTGCCCGTCTCCGCCTCCCAAAGTGCTGGGATTACAGGCTTGAGCCACCACGCCCGGCAATTTTTTATTTTTTAAGACAGGATCTCTGTTGCCCAGTTTGGAGTGCAGTGGCATGATCATAGTTCAGTGTAACCTTGACCTTCTGAAGTCAGGCGATCCTCCCGCCTCAGCCTCCCAAGTAGCTGGGATTACAGGCCCGTGCCACCACGCCAGGCTTGTTTTCTTTCCCTGTCCCTCCCTCTCTGTTTCCCACTCTCTTCCTCCCCAATTCTTTTGCCCCTATAAAACCACATTTGTGGCGTGTACCCTGCTAGGCTCGAAAGAAACCGGAGTGAATCTGTCTCCATCCTGAGGCTTGAGAAGGCAGCCCAGAGGTGGCAGTTCTCTTGTTCAGCAAGCACTCCCTACGGTGGAGGGACAGAGGAACGGAGACTTGGATCTCAGCGTAGCGAGTCCAAGCCACAGCTGAGCGATCGATTCCTCACGACCCCAAGAGGCAGTTAGGTTCACAGAGAGATGATGCCAGCGTCCGCAGTCACCACCCAGCCTGTGGCAGGGCTGGGATTCGAACCCAGGCTGTGCGTTCTTACTCACACTCTACTCAACGGCCTATCAGCAGCAGAGTGGCTCAGAGCCTGGGTTTGGGAGGTGTGGAGGCTTGGATTCTGCCCCTGACACATTTCGTGAGCATGAGTGAGTGACTTACCCTGTAAGCTTCTGTAAGTGGTGGTGACCACCTCTGTAAGTGGGGGTGGATAAATGCTGACCACATGGGCTTGTGTTGACCAGATGAGGTCCTTCAGGTAATGCAGTCATAGCAGGGCCTGGGACGCTGAGCTCAGCGGTGGGAACCCCTGGGTGATGGGTTAGGAAAAAGGAACCTGTGAGGGAGGCCTGAGAGCAAGCCCAAGCCTCCAGCAGGGGTGAACCTAGAGGGCTTCCTGGAGGTGGAGTCTGGCCTGGCACCCAGGGTGGGTGGAAACTGCTCGTCATTTTGTCCACAGGAATCCTCGTAGCCCACTACCTCCAGAGCATCACACCTTGCCTGGCCCTGGGCGGAGAGCTGGTCTACCACCGGCGGCCTGGGGAGGAGGGCACCGTCATGTCTCTAGCTGGGAAATACACATGTGAGCTTGGGGCCTGGACTCCTGGGTCTGAGGGTGGAGGGGCCAGGCCCCTGGACTTCTCCTGGGTCTGAGGGAGGACGGGCTGGAGCCCTGGACACTTAGGTCTGAGGGAGGAGGCCTGGGTTCCCAGATGCCCAAATCCCCTTGGTAATGAGCCCTCACCTCCACCCCACTCTCTTGACAGTGAACAACTGGTTGGCAACGGTAACGTTGGGCCAGGCGGGCATGCACGCAACATACTACCACAAAGCCAGTGACCAGGTGAGTGGGTGCAGGGACTAGCTGGTGCTGCCAGGGGCTGCCGGGCCTGGAAGTCCAGGCGGGGCCACTCACTAACTCTCGTGTGTTGCTCCGGCCCCTCCAGCTGCAGGTAGGCGTGGAGTTTGAGGCCAGCACAAGGATGCAGGACACCAGTGTCTCCTTCGGGTACCAGCTGGACCTGCCCAAGGCCAACCTCCTCTTCAAAGGTAAAGGTCTCGGTTTCCCTATGCGGGAAACAGGCAAGAGGTGACTCAACTCTGGGTGTGTGGGCCACCACAGGTGCTGGAGGATGGTGTGCTGCGACCCTGTGGGCCTGCACATTACCAGGGAACACTTGTTAAAAGGTAGGTGGGGCCGGGTGCGGAGGCTCACACCTGTAATCCCAGCACTTTTGGAGGCCGAGGCGGGCGGATCACAAGGTCAGGAGATTGAGACCATCCTGGCTAACACAGTGAAACCCCGTCTCTACTAAAAATAACAAAAAAAAAAAATTAGCCGGGCGTGGTGGTGGGCATCTGTGGTCCCAGACGCAGAGGCTGAGGCCAGGAGAATAGCAAGAACCCAGGAGGCGGAGGTTGCAGTGAGCTGAGATCGCGCCACTGCACTCCAGCCTGGGCGACAGAGCCAGACTCTGTCTCAAAAAAAAAATTAGCCGGGCACGGTGGCGGGTGCTTGTAGTCCCAACTACTCAGGAGGCTGAGGTGGAAGAATGGCATGAACCCAGGAGGCAGAGCTTGCAGTGAGCCGAGATGGCGCTACTGCACTCTGGGCAACAGAGCAAGACTCTGTCTCAAAAAAAAAAAAAAAAAAAAAAGTAGGTGGACGACCCTCTACTATGTTTTATGCTTGGGAAAAAACGTGGCTGGAGTGGCCAGACATGGTGGCTCACGCCTGTAATCTCAGCATTTTGGGAGGTCAAGCCAGGTAGAATACTTGAGGCCAGGAGTTGGAGACCAGCCTGGCCAACATAGTGAAACCCCCCTCTCTACTAAAAGTACAAAGATTAGGTAGTGTGCTGCAGCTGTAGTCCCAGCTATTCGGGAGGCTGAGGCACAAGAATCTCTTGAATCTGGGAGGCGGAGGTTGCAGAGAGAAAAGATTGCACCACTGCACTCCAGCCTGGGTGACAGAGCGAGACCCAAAAAAAATAAAATGAAATGAAAAAATAAAAAGATAAAAAAATAATAATAATAAAATAATAATAATAAAATGAAATAAATGTTTAAAAAAATTTTGGTGGAGCGTCTGATGAGTGTTTGGACCGAGCTGGAGCTTTGCCCATCCCCTCTTATTTTTCTGCACTTGACCCTCTTATTTTTGAGACTGATCTCCCTCTGTCACCCAAACTAGAGTGTAGCAGTGCAATTGCAGCTCGCTGCAGCCGCCACCTCCCGGGCTCAAGCAGTCTTCCCACCTCAGTCTCCTGAGTAGCTAGGAACACAGGTGCATGCCACCAGGCCCGGCTAATTTTTTTGAATTTTTTGGGAAAGACGAGGTTTCACCATGTTGCCCAGGCTAGTCTCAAACTCCTGGACTCAAGCCTTGGCCTCCCAAAGTGCTGGGATTATAGGTGTGAGTCACCACACCCAGCCAGGGTAGAAGGCACTTTGGAAGCATCCAGCCTTGCCCCATTCATCTTACATTAGTGGAAATGGAAGCTTCCAGAGGTTTCAAGGTCACAGCCAAATCCAGAACCTCATCTCAGGCTCACTGGCCATAGTCCCAATGTCCAGTCTTAAGTCTTCTTGGGTATCTGTGACTCACAGACTTTTGGGTGTTTGAGCCTCCTGCTGAGCACTGCTGGGTACACAGCGGTGACCAGCCCTGTCTTCACGGAACTCAGTGGGAGGAACAGATCCATCCCCAGAGTGGGCAGGACTAGGTTGGGGGAAGCCAGGGGTCTGGAGGGCTTTTCAGAGGGCAGGGGTCACTGAGCGGAGAGCAGAGGAGGAGTGAGCCATTTGCTGCAGCGTGAAGTTGTTGGGGGTGTGATGGGGTTTCTGGGTGGCAGGAGCCGTCTGGTTGGAGGTCTGGAAGCTGTCAGCATGTGACTGGTATCTAGGGTGGCCAGGAACTCTGCATGGATATGGTGGGAAGCTGGCATGCCTCTCACCTCAGCTCTTCCCTGCAGGCTCTGTGGACAGCAACTGGATCGTGGGTGCCACGCTGGAGAAGAAGCTCCCACCCCTGCCCCTGACACTGGCCCTCGGGGCCTTCCTGAATCACCGCAAGAACAAGTTCCAGTGTGGCTTTGGCCTCACCATCGGCTGAGCCCTCCTGGCCCCCGCCTTCCACGCCCTTCCAATTCCACCTCCACCTCCACCTCCCCCTGCCACAGAGGGGAGACCTGAGCCCCCCTCCCTTCCCTCCCCCCTTGGGGGTCGGGGGGGACATCGGAAAGGAGGGACCCCGCCACCCCAGCAGCTGAGGAGGGGATTCTGGAACCGAATGGCGCTTCGGGATTCTGAGTACTAGGGGCAGCGTGCCCAGTGGGCCTGGGGTCCCGGGAAGGATTCCGGAATTGAGGGGCACGCAGGATTCTGAGCACCAGGGGCAGAGGCGGCCAGACAACCTCAGGGAGGAGTGTCCTGGCGTCCCCATCCTCCAAAGGGCTTGGGCCCGCCCCGAGGGGGCAGCGAGAGGAGCTTCCCCATCCCCTGTCAGTCCATCCTGCCCTGTCCACTTTCCCATCTACTCCTCGGTATAAATCATGTTTATAAGTTATGGAAGAACCGGGACATTTTACAGAAAAAAACAAAAAACAACAAAAAATATATGTGGGAAAAAAAAAAAGATGGGAGGCCTCCGTTTTCTCAAGTGTGCCTGGCCTGTTTGGAGCATTTCATCCAGAGTCCGGCCGCCCTGACCTTCCCCCGGCCGCCTGCAGGGGGCGCCAGAGGGCCGGAGCACGGAAAGCAGCGGAGCCGCACCACTGCCTGGCTTGACGCTGCATTGAGTCCGGCTCAGAGGGGCGCAGCGTGGCCCGGGATCGCGGTCTCCCCATCCGGAACATCTTCCCTGCTGGGGGACACCTCGGGCCTTCTGTCGTCCGAGGGTAGGGTCTCAAGGTCACTCGCCCCAGCTTGACCTGGCCGGAGTGGCTATAGAAGACTTTGTCCCTGCAAACTGCAGCAGCAGAGATGACACACTCTGAGTGCAGACATGGGGGGGCAGGGAGCTGGGAGAAGGTTCAAGCTACTGGAACAGCTTCAGAACAACTAGGGTACTAGGAACTGCTGTGTCGGGAAGAAGGGGCTCAAGGACTTGCAGGCATGAGAGGAGGGGCCTAGGCCAGACTAGGCTCCTTGTGCAGCCATGGGGGTTGGGTCACCTATGTCTGAGGATGTGGTGCTGTCTGGATTTTGCCAACCTAGGGCTGGTGTCAGCTGACACCCAACACCACCAGCACCACTCCCGAGCCTCCGGGAACTGAAACCCTGTCTACCCCCAGGGTCTAGGGAGGGAGGCTGCTGAGTAGAGCTGACCCCAAGTTACCCACAGAAGCCACCTCAGCCACCCCCTGCCAGCCAAAGCAAACAGGCCCGGCCTGGCACTGGGGGTTCCTTCCCGGGACCAGGAGTCCAGCCTCCCCTGACTCGCAGAATCCTCTGATCCCACCCACTCCAGTTCTCGATGTGTGACTTTGCCATTCATCTCGCTGCTGAACCACGGGTTTCTCCTCTGAAACATCTGGGATTTATAACAGGGCTGTTAGGAAAAAGACAGCATCTGAGCGCTCACTGCGGCCTGTCCATTGCTAGCCCTAACAGGACCACTGTGCCAAGGCTGTCCTCCGTGCTCCATACACGTTAGCTTGTCACCAAACATATCCGTGTCACTGCTTTCCCAGTCTGATGAGCAAAGGAACCCGATGCTCAGAGAGGACAAGTCATTTGCCCAAGGTCACACAGCTGGCAACTGGCAGAGTCAGGATTCAAGCCCTGGCAGTTTGACTCCAGAATCCTAACCTTAACCCAGAAGCACAGCTTCAAGACCCTGGAAACCACAATGCCTGTGGCAGCCAGGGGGAGGTGCTGGAATCTCATTTTACACGTGGGGAGGGGTGGGTCCCCTGTGCTCAAGGTCACAACCAAAGAGGAAGCTATGATTAAAACCCAGGTCCCACTCGCAAAGCCTAGACTTTTAGCAGATGCACCACACTGTTCCCACCCCCCTCCCATCCCACTTCTGTCCAGTCGCCTAGCACCACTTTCTTTTCTTTTTTCTTTTTCTTTTTTTGTTTTTCTTTTTAGAAAGCATCACTCTTGCTCAGGCTGGAGTGCAGTGGCGAGACTTCGGCTCACTGTAACTTCCACCTCCCGGGTTCAAGTGATTCTCCTGCCTCAGCCTCCCAAGTAGCTAGGATTACATGCGCCCGCCACCACGCCTGGCTAATTTTTGTATTTTTAGTAGTGATGGGGTTTCACCATGTTGGCCAGGCCGGTCTCAAACTCCTGACCTTAAGTGTTCCGCCCACCGTGGCCTCCCAAAGTGCTGGGATTACAGGCGTGAGCTACCGCGCCCAGCCCCTCCCATCCCACTTCTGTCCAGCCCCCTATCCCTACTTTCTTTCTGGGATCCAGGAGTCCAGATCCCCAGCCCCCTCTCCAGATTGCATTCATCCAGGCACAGGAAAGGACAGGGTCAGGGAAGGAGGACTCTGGGCGGCAGCCTGCACATTCCCCTTCGACGCTTGGCCCCCAGAATGGAGGAGGGTGTCTGGATTACTGGGCGAGGTGTCCTCACTTCCTGGGGACTGTGGGGGGTGGTCAAAAGGCCTCTATGCCCCACCTCCTCCCTCTGCCCTGCTGTGCCTGGGGCAGGGGGAGAACAGCCCACCTCGTGACTGGGGGCTGGCCCAGCCCGCCCTATCCCTGGAGGAGGGGGCGGGACAGGGGGAGCCCTATAATTGGACAAGTCTGGGATCCTTGAGTCCTACTCAGCCCCAGCGGAGGTGAAGGACGTTCTTCCCCAGGAGCCGGTGAGAAGCGCAGTCGGGGGCACGGGGATGAGCTCAGGGGCCTCTAGAAAGATGTAGCTGGGACCTCGGGAAGCCCTGGCCTCCAGGTAGTCTCAGGAGAGCTACTCGAGGTCGGGCTTGGGGATAGGAGGAGCGGGGGTGAGGCCAGCAGCAGGGGACTGGACCTGGTAAGGGCTGGGCAGCAGAGACGACCCGACCCGCTAGAAGGTGGGGTGGGCAGAGCATGTGGACTAGGAGCTAAGCCACAGCAGGACCCCCACGAGTTGTCACTGTCATTTATCGAGCACCTACTGGGTGTCCCCAGTGTCCTCAGATCTCCATAACAGGGAAGCCAGGGGCAGCGACACGGTAGCTAGCCGTCGATTGGAGAACTTTAAAATGAGGACTGAATTAGCTCATAAATGGAAAACGGCGCTTAAATGTGAGGTTAGAGCTTAGAATGTGAAGGGAGAATGAGGAATGCGAGACTGGGACTGAGATGGAACCGGCGGTGGGGAGGGGGAGGGGGTGTGGAATTTGAACCCCGGGAGAGAAAGATGGAATTTTGACTATGGAGGCCGACCTGGGGATGGGGAAATAAGAGAAGACCAGGAGGGAGTTAAATAGGGAATGGGTTGGGGGCGGCTTGGTAACTGTTTGTGCTAGGATTAGGCTGTTGCAGATAATGGAACTAGGCTTGGAAGGCTAACCTGGGGTGGGGCCGGGTTGGGGTCGGGCTGGGAGTGGGAGGAGTCCTTACTGGCGGTTGATTGACTGTTTCTCCCTCCCCAGACTGGCCAATCACAGGCAGGAAGATGAAGGTTCTGTGGGCTGCGTTGCTGGTCACATTCCTGGCAGGTATGGGGGCGGGGCTTGCTCGGTTTCCCTGCTCCTCCCCCTCTCATCCTCACCTCAACCTCCTGGCCCCATTCAGGCAGACCTCGGGCCCCCTCTTCTTCTGCTGGTCTGTCTTCCCCTTGAGGGGAAAGCCCAGGTCTGAGGCTTCTATGCTGCTTTCTGGCTCAGAACAGCGATTTGACGCTCTGTGAGCCTCGGTTTCCTGCCCCCGCTTTTTTTTTTTTTTTTTTTTTTTTTGAGCCAGAGTCTCACTCTGTCGCCCCGGCTGGAGTGCAGTGGCACAATCTCAGCTCACTGCAAGCTCCGCCTCCCGGGTTCACGCTATTCTCCCGCCTCAGCCTCCCGAGTAGCTGGGACTACAGGCGCCCGCCACCATGCCCGGCTAATTTTTTGTACTTTGAGTAGAGAAGGGGTTTCACTGTATTATCCAGGATGGTCTCTATCTCCTGACCTCGTGATCTGCCCGCCTTGGCCTCCCAAAGTGCTGGAATTACAGGCGTGAGCCACCGCGCCCGGCCTCCCCATCCTTAATATAGGAGTTAGAAGTTTTTGTTTTTGTTTTGTTTTGAGATGAAGTCCCTCTGTCGCCCAGGCTGGAGTGCGGTGGCTCCCAGGCTGCAGTTCAGTGGCAGGATCTCAGCTCACTGCAAGCTCCCCCTCCCAGGTTCATGCCATTCTCCTGCCTCAGCCTCCGGAGTAGCTGGGACTACAGGAACATGCCACCACACCTGACTAACTTTTTTTGTATTTTTAGTAGAGACGGGGTTTCACCATGTTGGCCAGGCTGGTCTGGAACTCCTGACCTCAGGTGATCTGCCTGCTTCAACCTCCCAAAGTGCTGGGATTACAGGCATGGGCCACCGCGCCCAGCTGGGAGTTAAGAGGCTTCTAATGCATTGCATTAGAATACCAGACACGGGACAGCTGTGATCTTTATTCTCCATCACCCCACACAGCCCTGCCTGGGACACACAAGGACACTCAATACATGCTTTTCCGCTAGGCACGGTGGCTCACCCCTGTAATCCCAGCATTTTGGGAGGCCAAGGTGGGAGGATCACTTGAGCCCAGGAGTTCAACACCAGACTCGGCAACATAGTGAGACTCTGTCTCTACTAAAAATACAAAAATTAGCCAGGCCTGGTGCCACACACCTGTGGTCCCAGCTACTCAGGAGGCTGAGGCAGGAGGATTGCTTGAGCCCAGAAGGTCAAGGTTGCAGTGAACCATGTTCAGGCCACTGCAATCCAGCCTGGGTGACAGAGCAAGACCCTGTCTGTAAATAAATAACGCTTTTCAAGTGATTAAACAGACTCCCCCCTCACCCTGCCCACCATGGCTCCAAAGCAGCATTTGTGGAGCACCTTCTGTGTGCCCCTAGGTACTAGGTGCCTGGACGGGGTCAGAAGGAACCTGAACCACCTTCAACTTGTTCCACACAGGATGCCAGGCCAAGGTGGAGCAACCGGTGGAGCCAGAGACGGAACCCGAGCTTCGCCAGCAGGCTGAGGGGCAGAGCGGCCAGCCCTGGGAGCTGGCACTGGGTCGCTTTTGGGATTACCTGCGCTGGGTGCAGACACTGTCTGAGCAGGTGCAGGAGGAGCTGCTCAGCCCCCAGGTCACCCAGGAACTGACGTGAGTGTCCCCATCCCGGCCCTTGACCCTTCTGGTGGGCGGCTATACCTCCCCAGGTCCAGGTTTCATTCTGCCCCTGCCACTAAGTCTTGGGAGTCCTGGGTCTCTGCTGGTTCTAGCTTCCTCTTCCCATTTCTGACTCCTGGCTTTAGCTCTCTGGAATTCTCTCTCTCAGTTCTGTTTCTCCCTCTTCCCTTCTGACTCAGCCTCTCACACTCGTCCTGGCTCTGTCTCTGTCCTTCACTAGCTCTTTTATATAGAGACAGAGAGATGGGGTCTCACTGTGTTGCCCAGGCTGGTCTTGAACTTCTGGGCTCAAGCGATCCTCCCACCTCGCCTCCCAAAGTGCTGGGAATAAAGACATGAGCCACCTTGCCCGGCCTCCTAGCTCTTTCTTCGTCTCTGCCTCTGCTCTCTGCGTCTGTCTTTGTCTCCTCTCTGCCTCTGTCCCGTTCCTTCTCTCTTGGTTCACTGCCCTTCTGTCTCTCCCTGTTCTCCTTAGGAGACTCTCCTCTCTTCCTTCTCGGGTCTCTCTGGCTGATCCCCATCTCACCCACACCTATCCCAGCCCTTCTCGCCTCCCCCTGTGCGCACACCCTCCTGCTCTTTCGGCTGCAGGACGCTGATGGATGAGACCATGAAGGAGTTGAAGGCCTACAAATCGGAACTGGAGGAACAGCTGAGCCCGGTGGCGGAGGAGACGCGGGCACGGCTGTCCAAGGAGCTGCAGGCGGCGCAGGCCCGGCTGGGTGCCGACATGGAGGACGTGCGCAGCCGCCTGGTGCAGTACCGCAGCGAGGTGCAGGCCATGCTGGGCCAGAGTACCGAGGAGCTGCGGGCGCGCCTCGCCTCCCACCTGCGCAAGCTGCGCAAGCGGCTCCTCCGCGATGCTGATGACCTGCAGAAGCGCCTGGCAGTGTATCAGGCCGGGGCCCGCGAGGGCGCCGAGCGCGGGGTCAGCGCCATCCGCGAGCGCCTGGGACCCCTGGTGGAGCAGGGCCGCGTGCGGGCCGCCACTGTGGGCTCCCTGGCCAGCCAGCCGCTTCAGGAGCGGGCCCAGGCCTTGGGTGAGCGGCTTCGCGCACGGATGGAGGAGATGGGCAGCCGGACCCGCGACCGCCTGGACGAGGTGAAGGAGCAGGTGGCGGAGGTGCGCGCCAAGCTGGAGGAACAGGCCCAGCAGATAAGCCTGCAGGCCGAGGCCTTCCAGGCCCGCCTCAAGAGCTGGTTCGAGCCCCTGGTGGAAGATATGCAGCGCCAGTGGGCTGGGCTGGTGGAGAAGGTGCAGGCTGCCGTGGGCGCCAGCACCGCCCCTGTGCCCAGCGACAATCACTGAACGCCCAGGCCTACAGCCATGCGACCCGACTCCACCCCATGCCTCCTCTCTCCGCTCAGCCTGCAGCGGGAGACCCTGTCCCCGCCCCAGCCGTCCTCCAGGGGTGGGCCCTAGTTTAATAAAGATTCGCCAAGTTTCACCGCATCTGCTGGCCTCCCTGTGTGATTTCCTCTAAGCCCCAGCCTCAGTTTCTCTTTCTGCCCGCACACTGGCCACACAGTTCTCAGCCCCCTCCTCTCTGTCTGTGTTTGCGTGTCTGTATCTTTCTCTCTGCCTTTTTTTTTTTTTTTTTTTTTTTTAAGATGGAGTCTGGCTCTGTCACCCAGGCTGGAGTGCAGTGGCGTGATCTTGGCTCACTGCAACCTCTGCCTCTTGGGTTCAAGCGATTCTCCTGCCTCAATAGCTAGGATTACAGGCTCATGCCACCACATCCAGCTAATTTTTGTATTTTTAGTAGAGACAAGCTTTCACCATGTTGGCCAGGCTGGTCTCAAACTCCTGACTAAGTGACCCACCCACCGGCCTCCCAAAGGGCTGAGATTACAGGCCTGAGCCACTGTGCCTGGCCTCTGCCCCTCTTTCTTTTTTTGGGGGGACAAGGTCTCACCCTGTCACCCGCCATCACAGCTCACTGTAGCCTCCACCTCCTGGACTCAAGTGATAAGTGATCCTCCCACCTCAGCCTCTCCAGTAGCTGAGACTACAGGCGCACACCACCAGGATTAATTTGTGGGGGGTGTGTGTGTGTGTTTGTGGAGATGGGGTCTGGCTTTGTTGCCCAGGCTGATGTGGAACTCCTGGGCTCAAGCGATACTCCCACCGTGGCCTCCTGAGTAGCTGAGACTACTGGCTAGCACCATTACACCCCGCTTTTTATTATTATTATTATTTATAGAAACAAGGTCTTACTATGTTGCCCAGGCTGGTCTCAAACTCCTGGACTCAATCGATCCTCCCCCACCGGCCTCCCAAAGTGCTAGGATTCCAGGCGTGAGGCACCGTGCCCGGCCTGCCCAACCTAATACCTGTTCCTCAGAGTTGCAACTCCAAATGACCTGAGATTGGTGCCTTTATTATGAAGCCGTTTTTCTTTTTTTCTGCTGTCATTGTTCTCCCTCCTCTCCTCTGGTCTTATCTGATATCTGCCTCCTTCCCACCCCTCACCCAGCCCCGCCCCTCTGTCTCCCTGTTCTCCTTAGGAGACTCTGGCTTCCTGTTTTCCTCCACCTCTATCTTTTATCTCTTCCTCCTACGGTTTCTCTCTCCCTGGCCTGCTTGTTTCTACCCCCAACTCCCTTCATCTGGGTTTCTCGCTCCAACGCTCGGTTTGGTTTGAGCCCTCTCCTTCTCCAGTTCCCTCTGAGCTAGCTGTCCCTTCACCCGCTGTGAACTGGGCTTCCCTGCCCAACCCTCATTCTCTTTTTTTTTTTTTTTTTTTTTTTGAGACGGAGTCTCGCTCTGTCGCTCAGCCCAGGCTGGAGTGCAGTGGCGCGATCTTGGCTCACTGCAAGCTCCGCCTCCCGGGTTCCCGCCATTCTCCTGCCTCAGCCTCCCGAGTAGCTGGGACTACAGGCGCCCACAACCGCGCCCGGCTAATTTTTTGTATTTTTAGTAGAGACGAGGTTTCACTGTGGTCTCGATCTCCTGACCTTGTGATCCGCCCGCCTCGGCCTCCCAAAGTGCTGGGATTACAGGCGTGAGCCACCGCGCCCGGCCCTTTTTTTTTTTTTTTTTTGAGACAGAGTCTCGCTCTGTTGCCCAGCCTGCAATGCAGTGGTGTGATCTTGGTTCACCGCAACCTCCACTTGCCGGATTGAAGAGATCCTCCTGCCTCAGCCTCCAGAGTAGCTGGGATTTTGGTAGAGACAAAGCTTCACCACGTTGGCCAGGCAGGTCTCGAACTCCTGACCTCAAGTAATCTGCCTGCCTCACCCTCCCAAAGTGCTGAGGTTACAGGCATGAACCACCTCACCCGGACCATCCCTCATTCTCTATCCTTTCCTCCAGTTGTGATGTCCACCCCTTGTGTTTCCCAACAAGCCTACTGGGTACTGAGTCCAGGCTGGGAAGAGAAGGGAGCGGCTCCTTTGTCGAAGTCTGCACCAGGCCCATGCTGAGATGAGAGCTGGCGCTCAGAGAGGGGAAGCTTGGATGGAAGCCTAGGAGCCGCCGGCACTCTCCTCCCCTCCCACCCCCTCAGTTCTCAGAGACAGGGAGGAGGGTTCCCACCAACGGGGGACAGGCCAGGACTTGAGCTTGTATCTCCTGGGCCAGCTGCAATGTCTGCATGTCCCTCTGCCCGCCTTGGCTCCTGCACGTCCTGAACTCGGTGCTTCCCCTGGCGCTGCTCTGATCACCCACGAGGAGGCAGCTCCCCTCCCCTAGAGATGACTCACCAGGGCTGAGTGAGGAGGGAAAGGGTCAGTGTGCTCACAGGCAGGGGTCCTGGTCCACTGAGCCTGCTGCTGATTCACTATGTGTCCAGGGGCTGGAGCAGCAGCCTCTCAGAGCCTCGGTTTCCCCAGATGTCAATGAGGGGATCAGCGTCAGTCACATCTGCCACCTGAAGAATCGAACCTTGAGTTCTCACCTATAAGAATTTTTTTTTTTTTTTTGAGACACTGCCTTGCTCAGTCGGCCATGCTGGAGTGCAGTAGCACGATCACAGATCACTGCAGCCTCCAACTCAAGTGACCCTCCTGCCTCAACCTCCTGAGTAGCTGGGGCCACAGGCACCCACCACCATACCTGGCTAATTTTTTCTTTTTTGAGGCGGAGTCTCACTCTGTCGCCCAGGCTGGAGTGCAGTGGCACCATCTCGACTGACCACAACCTCCAACACCCAGGTTCAAGAAATTCTCCTGCCTCAGCCTCCCGAGTAGCTGGAATTACAGGCGCACACCACCACACGAGGCTAATTTTTGTATTTTTAGTAGAGACGGGCTTTCACCATGTTGGTTGGGTTGATCTCCAACTCCTGACCTCAGGTGATCCACCCGCCTCGGCCTCCCAAAGCGCTGGGATTACAGGCGTGAGCCACCACACCCGGCTATATTTTAACATTTTTTGTAGAGATGGGGTCTTACTATGTTGCCCAGGCTGGTCTCAAACTCCTGGGCTCAAGCAGATACTCCTGCCTCAGCTTTCCAAAGTGGTCGGATTACAGGTGTGAGCCACCACGACCAGCCGACCTATGAAGACGTCTAAGCAGTCAGGGCGCCCTATCTCACTACATCCCCAGTCAGATCCAGAGGTGATACAAGGATGGGAAGGAGGTTCCAGAACAAAGGCTGGCAGGGAGTCGTATGGGACAGGAGCTGATCCAGCAACAATCCAGAGAGACATCCTGGAGCCTGGGAAGGAGAAGGACAAAGAGCCCCTTTTTTTTATTTTTTATGTTTTTGAGACAGAGTCTCACTCTGTCACCCAAGCTAGAGTGCAGTGGCACAATCTCGGCTCACTGGGACCTCCACCTCATGGTTCAAGCGACTCTCCTGCCTCAGCCTCCTGAGTAGCTGGAACCACAGGTGCACACCACCATGCCTGAATAACTTTTGAATTTTTGGTAGAGACGGAGTTTCACCATGTTGGCCAGGTGGGTCTCCAACTCCTGACCTCAAGTGTTCCGCCCACCTCGGCCTCCCAAAGTTCTGGGATTACAGGCATGAACCACTGCAACCAGCCAGTAGCCCCCATCTTTGCCCCTCGCTGAGCCCTACTGGATGTTCTTGGTTGGGCGACAGTTTCCCCATCTATAAAACAGAAACTCCTAGAGCAGAGGAGAGGATGAGGCTGGAAAACAGGAGCACTGTTTTCTATTCTTGTGGGGTCAGGGAAGCAGACATCTGGGTGGATGTTTGGGGAATGTTGGGCTCAGTTGGGGAAGTAGGGGGCCCCCTGGGGCTGACAGGGACTGGAAGCTCTGAGCCGGCCAGAGGGATGTTGCAATCCTGCCAGGGTCTGTTCTACGCTGTCCCTTTCACAACCATCCCCCTACCGCCAGGCTGACACGTGGTTGTGGGGGCACAAGGCCAGCCAACCTAGAGTCTGAGGCTGGGCCGAGGACACCCTCCCCACCAGCTGCCAGGGTCACTGGCGGTCAAAGGCAGCTGGTGGGGAAGGAATTGGACTCCAGCCTTGGGGGACGGATGTGGTGATGGGGGGAAGCAGGCTTGGTGCCAGGAGGGGCCTTGGAGGGTGAATAAGAGCAGATGGAGTGTTGTGGGGAGGTAGTCAGGCAAAGGGGGTGAGTCCCAGTGGAAGGGAGGAAGGGGCATACACTCAGAACTTTTCAGCTGAGGGTTTTAACTTTTTGAGATGGGGTCTCACTCTGTCCCACCAGGCTGGAGTGCAGTGGCGCAATCATATCTCACTGCAGCCTCGAACTCCTGGGCTCAAGCAATCTTCCTACCTCAGCCTCTTGAGTAGCTGGGACTACAGGTGTGCGCCACCACACCCGGCTAATTTTTGAATTTGTTTGTAGAGATGAGGTTTCCCTATATTGCCCAGGCTGGTCTCGAACTCCTGGGCTCAAGCGATCCTCCCTCAGCTTCCCAAAGCGCTGGAATTACAGGCATGAGCCACCACACCTGGCTAATGCAAGTGAGGTTTTTACAGTGTCGTCCAGCTAAGGTGACCCCCTCACAAAAAAAGGGACACTGAGAACCATCAACTTAAGAGCCCAGAGAGTATCAGGGTGGTCTGAGGTGCTTCAAGGGCTGGTCTGAAAGAAATTGGAGGTGGCACGCAGGGTAGGAGTGCGGGGCCAACTGAGACCCCAGCAACATAAAGGAAAAGTTGTTGGGGCTGAGGAGGCTTGCTAAGAGAGGGGAAGTGGGGGAAAGAGGTGGTCTAGGGACATGGTGTGAATGAGGGGCGGATGAGATCACAGGGTTATTACTAGAAGGCCCCTGAGGGAAGATGTCCACAGGGACAGGACGAGGCTGTCCTCTGAGTGGGGAAAGGGACTGTAGTAGTCTGAGGACCCCCCAGAGTCAGGAAGATTGGGAGATGAGAATGCTGAACCGTAAGGGGCTCTGGGGCTCAGGGAAGTGCCCGGGACCCCACCTGACCCCAACGCCCACGGGCCAGGGACAGAGGAGAAAAACGTGGGTGGACACAGGGAGGCAGGCTCAGGAGGAGGGAGATCAACATCAACCTGCCCCGCCCCCTCCCCAGCCTGATAAAGGTCCTGCGGGCCGGGACCTCCCACACCAGCCCTCCAGGAAGGATTCAGGTTGGTGCTGAGTGCTTGGGAGGGACAACAGCCTCCACTCTGCAAGAACTCAAAAAAGGGAGATGAGGGGATCGTGGGAAGGAGGGAGGGAGGACGGTGCCACTGATCTCCTGCACCCCTCCCTCTGCCTCCAGAGTGCCCCTCCGGCCCCGCCATGAGGCTCTTCCTGTCGCTCCCGGTCCTGGTGGTGGTTCTGTCGATGGTCTTGGAAGGTAAAAGTGGGATGGGAGAATGCGGAGTTGGACTTTTGGAAGAGTGAAGGTGGCTACAGGCCGGGGGTCCCGGCTTAGAGGACTTCTGAGAGCTCTGGGGCCCCTTCTGGGTCGTGGTTGCCCCATTGTGGTCGGGTGGGTCTCCAGGTTCGCCCAGGCTCAGTTCGGCAGGCGCCAAATCTGCCCAGGAGAGCCCTAGCAACCGATGACGTATTGAGGCCCACACCTCTGGGATTGGCTGTCCTGTTTCTACAGCCTTGAAAGTGGGTAAGCGGGATGGGGGGCTCCGGGAGGGGTCGGTGCTGAGTAAGGCAACTCCCAGCGGCTTGAGCCCCACTAGGTCACTCCAGTATCCTCCCCATTCTAACCACATGATCCCCAAAGATCTCCTTATCCATCCCGGGATCCCATCCTAAGGGGGTTCCAATAACAAATTTGTGGCCGGGCAGGGTGGCTCATGCCTGTAACCCCAGCACTTTGGAAGGCCGAGGCGGGCAGATCACTTGAGGTCAGGAGTTCGAAACCAGCCTGGCCCACATGGTGAAACTCCGTCTCTACTAAAAATACAAAAAATTAGCCGGGTATGGATGCACGCACCTGTAATCCCAGCTACTTGGGAGGCTGAGGCAGGAGAACTGCTTGAACCCAGAAGGTGGTGGTTGCAGTGAGCCGAGATTATACCACTGCACTCCAGCTTGGGCTACAGAGCAAGACTCCGTCTCAAAAAAAGAAAAAAAAAGAAAAATGTTGAACCCCTGCCCATATTCCTGGCAGGCCCAGCCCCAGCCCAGGGGGCCCCGGATGTCTCCAGCGCCTTGGATAAGCTGAAGGAGTTTGGAAACACCCTGGAGGACAAGGCTTGGGAAGTGATCAACCGCATCAAACAGAGTGAATTTCCTGCCAAGACACGGTTAGAACCCTTCCCAGGGCACAGGAGGGCTGGGTTGTGTTTTTGGGTGGAGCCCTGGAGGATGGTCCAAGATGAACAGATTGAAAAAAAAAAAACAAGTCCCAGAGAGGCTGACAACATCCCTCTGGTCACACAGCTAGATCTCAGGGTGCTTAGACTTCAGGGACAGTTTCCCTGACTCTCATCCAGGCCACATTTTAAAAGATGGTCTTGGGCTGGGCACCGTGGCTCATGCTTGTAATCCCAGCACTTTGGGAGGCCGAGGTGGGCGGATTGCCTGAGGTCAGGAGTTCGAGACCAGTCTGGCCAATATGGTGAAACCCTGTCTCTACTAAAAATACAAAAAAATTAGCCAGGCGTGGTGGCGTGCGACTGTAATCCCAGCTAGTCAGGAGGCTGAGTCAGGGGAATTGCTCGAACCAGAAAGGCGGGGGTTACAGTGAGCTGACATTGCGCCACTGAACTCGGGCCTGGGTGACAGAACGAGACTCTGTCTCAAAAAAAAAAAGATGGTCTTGCCCAGGTACAGTGGCTCACACCTGTAATCCTAGCACGATGGGAGGCTGAGATGGGAGGATTGCTTGAGCCCAGAGGTTCGAGACCGGCCTGACCAACGTGGTAAGATCCTGTTTCTATTAGAAAAAAAAAAAGATGGTGTTGTGAGATAATGAAAATGAAGGATCCAAGCTTGGCCAGACCTGCGTCCCCAGGCTGGCGTAGCACCCCTTACTTCCTGTGTGATCTTGACAGAGGGTCATTACTGTCAGCCTCAGCTTCCTCTCCTATAAACTGGTGGTTCTGCGGGGAAGTAAAGGAGAGGGCCTACAGGGTGTCTGGTACATGTAGATGCTCAGTACATCATCAAACCCACCCTTGCTCCCTTTGGCAAGTTAGAGAGTCATTCATTCCTTAAAAAATATTTATTGAGCATCTGCTAAGTGTTGGAAACTGTTTCAGCGTGGGGAATAAACAGTGAAGAATGTGCAGAGCACAGTGACTCACACCTGTAATCCCAGCACTTTGGAAGGCTGAGGTGGGTGGATCACTTGAGGTCAGGAGTGCGAGAACCCCGTCTCTACTAGAAATACAAAAAAAATTAGCCGGGCATGGTGGCCCACGCCTGTAGTCCCAGCTACTTGGGAGGCTGAGGCAAGAGGAACCCTTGAGCCCAGGAGATTGAGGCTGCAGTGCGCCATGTTTGTGCCACTGCATTCCAGCCTGGGTAACAGAATGTGACCCTGTCTCAACAACAACAACAAAAAAAAAAAAAAAAAGAAAGAAAGAAGGAAAGAAAAGAAAAGAAAAAGGAAGGAATCAAAACATCGAGCCAGGCCTAAACTTAGAAAGATTGTTTGGAGGCCAGGCACAGTGCCTCACACCTGTAATCCCAGCACTTTGGGAGGCCAAGGCAAACGGATCACCTGAGGTCGGGAGTTCAAGACCAGCCTGACTATCATGGAGAAACCCCGTGTCTACCAAAAATACAAAATTAGCCAGGCGTGGTGGTGCATGCCTGTAGTCCTAGCTACTGGGGAGTCTGAGGCAGGAGAATCACTTGAACCCGGGAGGTGGAGGTTGCAGTGAGCTGAGATCGTGCCACTGCACTCCAGCCTGGGTGACAAGGCGAGACTCTGTCTCAAAAAAAAAAAAAAAAAAAAAAAAAAAAAACTCCTGGCACGGTGGCTCACGCCAGTAATCCCAGCACTATGGGAGGCCGAGCGGGCAGATCATGAGGTCAGGAGTTCAAGACTAGCCTGCTCAACATAATGAAACCCTCTCTGTACTAAAAATACAAAAATTAGCTGGGTGTGGTGCCAGGCACCTATAGTCCTAGCTACTCGGGAGTCTGAGGCAGGAGAATCGCTTGAACCTGGGAGGCAGAGGTTGCAGTGAGCCAAGACAGCGCCATTGCACTCTAGTCTGGGTGACAGAGCAAAACTATATCTCAAAAAAAAAAAGAAGGGGTTGGTAGCAAGAGATGACAGGCCTTGAAAGCCAGGTCAGGGTGAAACGTTTCTTATTTTTATTTTATTTTATTTTATTTTAATTTTTTTTTTTTTTTTTTGAGATGGAGTCTTGCTCTGTCGCCCAGGCTGGAGTGCAGTGGCGCGCTCTTGGCTCACTGTAAGCTCCGCCTCCCGGGTTCACGCCATTCTCCTGCCTCAGCCTCCCAAGTAGCTGGGACTACAGGCGTCCGCCACCATGCCAGCTAATTTTTTGTATTTTTAGTAGAGATGGGGTTTCACCATGTTAGCCAGGATGGTCTCAATCTCCTGACCTCTTGATCCGCCCACCTCAGCCTCCCAAAGTGCTGGGATTACAGGTGTGAGCCACGTGCCCAGTCTTATTTTTCATTTTTTGAAATGGAGTCTTGCTCTGTTGCCCAGGCTGGAGTACAGTGGTGCGATCTGGTCTCACTGCAACCTCCACCTCCCGGGTTCAGGCAATTCTCCTACCTCAGCCTCATTAAGTACCTGGAACTACAGGTGTGCAACACTACACATGGTATTTTTTGTATTTTTAGTAAAGACGAGATTTCACCATGTTGCCCAGGCTGGTCTCGAACTCCTGACCTCAAGTGATCTGCCTGCCTTGGCCTCCCAAAGTGCTGGGATTACAGGCGTGAGCCACCATGCCCAACTAAGGGTAAAGTGTTTAGACTTCAACGTGCTCTGGTCCATCTGGGAAACTGAAGCACAGAAGTTGGCCCACCCAGCCCAGCGGACCTCCTAATCCCACAGACAGTGGGGATGGAGATTCAGGAAGGGGAAGAGGTGGGAGTCAGGTAGCAGGTAGAATGTGGACAGCCTGGGAGGGAGCTGCACACAGTGACCCCTTCCTTATCCCTCCCCACAGGGATTGGTTTTCAGAGACATTTCGGAAAGTGAAGGAGAAACTCAAGATTAACTCATGAGCACCTGAAGGGTGACATCCCAGGAGGGGGCTCTGAAATTTCCCGCACCTCAGCACCTGTGCTGAGGACGCCCTCCACGTGGCCCCAGGTGCCACCAATAAAAAGCCTATAGAAAATTCTCTCCTGAGTGCTTCTTTACTCTGGGGAAGCGGCTGTGGGAGAGGGCAGGGGCTTCCAGAGAGGGTAGGGGGTGCGGGAGAGGGCAGGAGCTGAACCTGAGGGACTCCTGACAAGCCCTCCAATGCTCCATCTCCTTGCCCTGTGCTGAGGATGTTTTAACTCCGTGGTCTCAAAAGAATCTTCCTAAGAACCTTGCAAACTGGGCCTTATTAATCCCGTAAGGGCATTGAGGCCCAGAGAGGTGAGGCTACTTGTATAAGGTCACACAGCCAGGAAGTGGAGAACTGGGACTTGATTGAACCCTCAGCCTGGCAATGTCACTACGCTACACTTTCCTGGTGTGGTCTACCCAAGATGAGGGGCTGAGGGTTTTTTTGTTTTTGTTTTTGTTTTTGTTTTTGTTTTGAGGCAGACTCTCACTCTGTCCCCCAGGATGGAGTACGGTGCCTCCGCCTCCCAGGTTCAAGGAATTCTCCTGCCTCAGCCTCCCAAGTAGCTGGGATTACAGGCATGTGCCACCAAACCCAGCTAATTTTTGTATTTTTAGTAGAGACAGGGTTTCATCATGTTGGCGAGGCTGGTCTCCAACTCCTGGGCTTAAGCAATCCTCCTGTCTTGGCCTCCCAAAGTATTAGGATTACAGGCGTGAGCCACTGTGCCCGGCTCTTATGGAAAATTAAACCACATACACATGAGAAACAACCTTATGAACCCTATGTAATTAATACATATATATATATATATATTTTTTTTTTTGAGACGAAGTCTGGTCCTGTCACCCAGGCTTGAGTGCACTTGCGTGATCTCCGCTCACTGCAGCCTTGCAAACTCCACCACCTGAGTTCAAGGGATTCTCCTGCCTCAGCCTCCTGAGTAGCTGGGATTATAGGCATGTGCCACCATGCCCAGCTAATTTTTTTGTATTTTTAATAGAAACGGAATTTCGCCATGTTGGCCAGGCTGGTCTCAAACTCCTGGCCTTGAGTGATCCACCTGCCTTGGCTTCCCAAAGTGCCAGGAATACGGGCGTGAGCCACCGCGCCCAACTTAAGATTTCAAAGAAAAATATTTGTAAGCCACATATCTAATAAGGGGTTAATATTCAGGCCAGGCGAAGTGGCTCACGCCTGTAATCCCAACACTTTGGGAGGCTGAGGCAGGCCGATCTCCTGAAGTCAAGGGTTCGAGACCTGCCTGGCCAACATGGTGAAACCCTGTCTCTACTAAAAATACAAAAATATTAGCCAGGTGGGGTGGTACATGCCTGTAATCACAGCTGCTCGGGAGGCTGAGGTAAGATAATCCCTTGAACCCAGGAGTCGAAGGTTGCAGTGAGCCAAGATTGCACCACAACCCTCCAGCCTGGGCGACAGAGTGGGACTCCATCTCAAAAAAAAAAAAAAAAAAAAAAATCAAAATATATAAGGGACTCCCACAGTCCTAGCTGGAACATCAAACACCGCAGCCACTGTGGAAAACAGTATGGGGTTTTCTCAAAACATTAAAGATAGAACTCCCAAACGATCTAGCAATCCCACTTCTGGGTATTTATTCAAAAGAATTGAAATCAGGACCCTCCCTTGTTCACTGCAGCTCTGTTCAATACCCAAGATATGGAAACAACCTAAATGTTTATCAACAGATGAATGGGTCAAGGAAATGTGGTCTATACATGCAATGGAATGTAACGCAGCCTTAAAAAGGAAACCCTGAGGCCGGGCTCGGTGGCTCATGCTTGTAATCCCAGCACTTTGGGAGGCCAAGGCGGGCGGATCACTTGAGGCCAGGAGTTGGAGACCAGCCTAGCCAACATGATGAAACCCCGTCTCTACTAAAAGTACAAAAAAATTAGCCAGGCGTGGTGGCGGGTGCCTGTAAACCCAGCTACTCGAGAGGCTGAGGCAGGAGAATCACTTGAACCCAGGAGGCAGAGGTTGCAGTGAGTGGAGATTGCACTGTTGCACTCCAGCCTGGGCAACAACAGGAAAACTCCAACTCAAAAAAAAAAAAAGGAACTCCTGAAGCCAGGCTCGGTGGCTCACACCTGTAATCCCAGCACTTTGGGATCCCAAGGCAGGAGGATCACTCGAGGCCAGGAGTTGGAGACCATTCTGGCCAACATGGTGAAACCACGTCTCTGCTAAAAATACAAAAATTAGCAAGGGTTGGTGGCCGGCACCTGTAATCCCAGCTACTCGGTAGGCTGAGGCATGAGAATCGCTTGAACCCAGGAGGTGGAGGCTGCAGTAAGTGGAGATCATGCGACTGCACTTCAGCCTGGACATCAGAGCAAGACTCCATCTCAAAACATAAAAGGAGCCGGGCGCAGTGGCTCACGCCTGTAATCCCAGCTCTCAGGGAGGCAGAGGTGGGAGGATAGCTTGAGCCCAGGAGTTCAAGACCTGCCTGGGTAATATAGCGAGACCCCGTTCTCCACAAAAAGGAAAAAAAAAAAAAAAAAAAGACAAAATATAAAAGGAAATCCTGAAGCTGGGCATGGCGGCTTATGCCTGTAATCCCAGCGCTTTGGAAGGCTGAGGTGGGAGGATCACTTGAGGCCAGGAGTTCGAGACCAGCCTGGGTAACATGGTGAGACACCATCTCTACCAAAAAGAGAAGAAAGAAAGATAATAAATAAATGTATAAATATTACTCTCTGGGGTTAATGCATACCCTTCTCCCCCAAAATCAACTCTCCAAACTCCTATACTCTCCTCTCTTCTCTCTCAGCAGCCTGTTAGAACTCAAGTCAGATTTTTTTTTTTTTTTTTTTTTTTTTTTGAGATGGAGTCTCGCGCTGTGTCACCCAGGCTGGAGTGCAGTGGCGCGATCTCGGCTCACTGCAAGCTCCGCCTCCCAGGTTCACGCCATTCTCCTGCCTCAGCCTCCGAGTAGCTGGGACTACAGGCGCCCGCCACCACGCCCGGCTAGTTTTTTTTTTGTATTTTTAGTAGAGACGGGGTTTCACCATGATAGCCAGGATGGTCTCGATCTCCTGACCTCGTGATTCACCCGCCTCGGCCTCCCAAAGTGCTGGGATTACAGGCTTGAGCCACCGCGCCCGGCAGATTTTTTGTTTTTTGAGACAGAGTCTCACTCTGTTGCCCAGGCTGGAGTGCAGTGGCACCATCTCAGCCCACTGCAACCTCTGCCTCCCAGGGTCAAGCCTGCCTAGCTCTCTCCTCACTTCCTCCAGTTCTCTTCCAAAATCATCCCCTGCCAGATGTGGTGGCACATGCCTGTAATCCTAAGACTTTGAGAGGCCAAGGTGGGAGGATTGCTTCAGCTCAGGAGTTCAAGATCAGCCTGGGCAATAGCAAGACTCCATCCGTCCTAAAAAAAAAAAAAAAAAAAAAAAAAAAAAAAAAATTTGCTGGGCATGGTGGTGAACACCTTGGGGTTCCAGCCATGTGGGAGGCTGAGGTAGGAGGATGGCTTTGAATCAGGGAGGTTGAGGCTGCAGTGAGCCATGTTCTGAATTAGATACTGGTGATGATTGTGCAACCTTTCCAATATAGGAAAAACCATCGAACTGTACATTTTCAAAGGGTAAATGTAGCTGGACACGGTGGCTCATGTCTGTAACCCCAGCACTTTTGGAGGCCGAGTTGGGGAGATCACCTGAGGCTGGGAGTTTGAGACCAGCCTGACCAACATGGAGAAACCCCATCTCTATTAAAAATACAAAAAATTAGACGGGCATGGTGGCACACACCTGTAATCCCAGCTACTCCAAAGGCTGACGCAGGAGAATTGCTTGAACCCAGGAGGCAGAGGTTGCGGTGAGCCGAGATCACACCATTGTACTGCAGCCTGGGCAACAAGAGTGAAACTCCATCTCAAAAAAAAAATTAATAATTAATTAAGGCCGGGCGCGGTGGCTCAAGCCTGTAATCCCAGCACTTTGGGAGGCCGAGACGGGCGGATCACGAGGTCAGAAGATCGAGACCACGGTGACACGGTGAAACCCCGTCTCTACTAAAAAAAATACAAAAACTTAGCCGGGCGAGGTGGCGGGCGCCTGTAGTCCCAGCTACTCGGGAGGCTGAGGCAGGAGAATGGCGTAAACCTGGGAGGCGGAGCTTGCAGTGAGCTGAGATCCGGCCAGTGCACTCCAGCCTGGGCGACAGAGCGAGACTCCGTCTCAAAAAAAAAATAAATAAATAAATAAATAAATAAATAAATAATTAAGAAATTAGCCAGGCGTGGTGGCGGGTGCCTGGAGTCTCAGCTACTTGGGAGGCTGAGGCACGAGAATTTCTTGAACCTGCAGGGTGGAGGCTACAGTGAGCCTAGATTCCCCCACTGCACTCCAGCCTGGGCAACAGAGTGAGACTCAATCTCAAAAAAAAAAAATAAATAAAAGGAATGTGAATTATAATTCAATCTTTCAACATGCATTAGGAGGGACATTTCAAACTCTTTTTTACCCCAGCCTTCCCTACCATGACCCAGAGTATCCAGCCAGGAGGGGAGTGGCTAGAGATACCAGAAGATTAGCAGAGAGGAGGGTGCAGGGATTTGGGGGATGAGGGGGTGGGATTCAGACCTGGGACAGGATCCAGGGATAGAGAGAAAGAGATGAGAGTGGTTTGGGGGCTTGGTGACTTAGAGAACAGAGCTGCAGGCTCAGAGGCACACTGGAGTTTCTGGGCTCACCCTGCCCCCTTCCAACCCCTCAGTTCCCATCCTCCAGCAGCTGTTTGTGTGCTGCCTCTGAAGTCCAGCCTGAACAACTTTCAGCCTGTTCCCGTCCCTAAAATGGGCAAACATTGCAAGCAGCAAACAGCAAACACACAGCCCTCCCTGCGTGCTGACCTTGGAGCTGGGGCAGAGGTCAGAGACCTCCCTGGGGCCACGCCACCTCCAACATCCACTTGACCTCTTGGATTTTGGTGGAGAGGGGCAGAGGTTGTCCTGG
The DNA here is from genome assembly GCF_049350105.2 of Macaca mulatta. Classification (NCBI taxonomy): domain Eukaryota; kingdom Metazoa; phylum Chordata; class Mammalia; order Primates; family Cercopithecidae; genus Macaca; species Macaca mulatta. The sequence continues at coordinate 57,430,301 of NC_133424.1, forward strand.
CGTGGTTTAGGTAGTGTGAGAGGGTCTGGGTTCAAAACCACTTGCTTAGGCCGGGCACGGTGGCTCAAGCCTGTAATCCCAGCACTTTGGGAGGCCGAGACGGGCGGATCACAAGGTCAGGAGATCGAGACCATGCTGGCTAACCTGGTGAAACCCCGTCTCTACTAAAAAATACAAAAAACTAGCCGGGCGAGGTGGCGGGCGCCTGTAGCCCCAGCTACTCGGGAGGCTGAGGCAGGAGAATGGCGTGAACCCGGGAGGCGGAGCTTGCAGTGAGCTGAGATCCGGCCACTGGACTCCAGCCTGGGCGACAGAGCGAGACTCTGTCTCAAAAAAAAAAAAAAAACAAAACAAAACCACTTGCTGGTAGGGAAGTAAGTGGCTCCGCCCCCACCCCAAGCCTGTTTCCCCATCTGTACAATGGAAATGATAAAGATGCTCACCTGATAGTGTTTTTGTGGCAAATAAGTAAGTTTTTTTGTTTTGTTTTGTTTTGAGACAGAGTCTCGCTCTGTCGCCCAGGCTGGAGTGCGGTGGCATGATCTCAGCTCATTGCAAGCTCCACCTCCCGGGTTCACGCCATTCTCCTGCCTCAGCCTCTCCAGTAGCTGGGACTACAGGCGCCCGCCACCATGCCCGGCTAATTTTTTGTATTTTTAGTAGAGACGGGGTTTCACCGTGTTAGCCAGGATGGTCTCGATCTCCTGAAACTCGTGATCTACCCACCTCGGCCTCCCAAAGTGTTGGGATTACAGGTATAAGCCACTGCGCCCGGCTTGTTTTGTTTTTTGAGACGGAGTTTCGCTCTTGTTGCCCAGGCTGGAGTGCAATGGCACAATCTCATCTCACCACAACCTCTCTACCTGCCTCAGCCTCCCAAGTAGCTGGGATTACAAGCATGTGCCACCACACCTGGCGCATTTTGTATTTTTAGCAGAGACCGGGTTTTTCCATGTTGGTCAGCCTCAGCCTCCCAAAGCGCTAGGATTACAGGCGTGAGCCACTGCAGCCGGCCGAATTTTTTTTTTTTTTTTTTTGAGATGGAGTCTGGCTCTGTCATCCAGGCTGGAGTGCAGTGGCACCATGTCGGCTCACTGTAACCTCTGCCTCCCCATTTCAAGCTATTCTTGTGCCTCAGCCTCCCAAGTAGCTGGGATTATAGGCCTGCGCCACCACACCTGGCTAATTTTTTCTATTTTTAACAGGGACAGGGTTTCACCAGTTGGTCAGGCTGGTCTCGAACTCCTGACCTCAAATGATCCACCCGCCCAGGCCTCCCAAAGTGCTGGGATTACAGGCATGGCACACCACGCCTGGCTAAATTTTTATTTTTTTTCCTAGAGATGGGGTCTTATTATGTTGCCCAGGCTGGTCTCAAACTCCTGGGCTCAAGCAGATCCTCCCGCCTCAGCTTCCCAAAGTGGTGTGATTACAGGTGTGAGCCACTGCGCCCAGCCAGTAGCCCCCTCTTTGCCCCTCGCCGAGCCCTACTGGATGTTCTTGGTTGGGCGACAGTTTCCCCATCTATAAAACAGAAACTCCTATAGCAGAGGAGAGGATGAGGTTGGAAAAGCAGGAGCACTGTTTTCTATTCTTGTGGGGTCAGGGAAGCAGACATCTGGGTGGATGTTTGGGGAATGTTGGGCTCAGTTGGGGAAGTAGGGGGGCCCCTGGGGCTGACAGGGACTGGAAGCTCTGAGCCGGCCAGAGGGATGTTGCAATCCTGCCAGGGTCTGGTCTACGCTGTCCCTTTCACAACCACCCCCCTACCGCCAGGCTGACACGTGGTTGTGGGGGCACAAGGCCAGCCAACCTAGAGTCTGAGGCTGGGCCGAGGACACCCTCCCCACCAGCTGCCAGGGTCACTGGCGGTCAAAGGCAGCTGGTGGGGAAGGAATTGGACTCCAGCCTTGGGGGACGGATGTGGTGATGGGGGGAAGCAGGCTTGGTGCCAGGAGGGGCCTTGGAGGGTGAATAAGAGCAGATGGAGTGTTGTGGGGAGGTAGTCAGGCAAAGGGGGTGAGTCCTGGTGGAAGGGAGGAAGGGGCATACACTCAGAACTTTTCAGCCGAGGGTTTTAACTTTTTGAGATGGGGTCTCACTCTGTCCCACCAGGCTGGAGTGCAGTGGTGCAATCACAGCTCACTGCAGCCTTGAACTCCTGGGCTCAAGCAATCTTCCTACCTCAGCCTCTTGAGGAACTGGGACTACAGGTGTGCGCCACCACACCCAGTAATTTTTGAATTTTTTTGTAGAGATGAGGTCTCCCTATGTTGCCCAGGCTGGTCTCAAACTCCTGGGCTCAAGCAATCCTACCTCCTCAGCTTCCCAGAGCGCTGGAATTACAGGCATGAGCCACCACACCTGGCTAATGCAAGTGAGGTTTTTACAGTGTCGTCCAGCTAAGGTGACCCCCTCGCAAAAAAGGGAGACAGAACCATCAAGTTAAGAGCCCAGAGAGTATCAGGGTGGTCTGGGGTGCTTCAAGGGCTGATCTGAAAGAAATTGGAGGTGGCACGCAGGGTAGGAGTGCGGGGCCAACTGAGAGACCCCAGCAACATAAAGGAAGAGTTGTTGGGGCTAAGGAGGCTTGCTAAGAGAGGGGAAGTGGGGGAAAGAGGTGGTGTAGGGACATGGTGTGAATGAGGGGTGGATGAGATCACAGGGTTATTACTGGAAGGCCCCTGAGGGAGGATGTCCACAGAGACAGGACCGGGCTGCCCTCTGAGTTGAGGAAAGGGGCTATGGTAGTCTGAGGACCCCCTAGAGTCAGGGAGATTGGGAGGTGAGGGTGCTGAATGGTAAAAGGCTTTGGGGCTAAGGGAAGTGCCCGGGACCCCACCTGACCCCAACGCCCACGGGCCAGGGGCAGAGGAGAAAAACCTGGGTGGGCAGAAGGAGGCAGGCTCAGGAGGAGAGAGATCAACATCAACCTGCCCCGCCCCCTCCCCAGCCTGATAAAGGTCCTGCTGGTGGTACAGGACCTCCCAACGGAGCCCTCCAGCAAGGATTCAGGTTGGTGCTGAGTGTTTGGGAGGGACACCAGCCTCCACTCTGCAAGAACTCAAAAAAAGGAGATGAGGGTATCGTGGGAGGAAGAAAGGGAGGCACGGAGGAGGGTGCTACTGATCCCCTGCACCCCTCCCCCTCTGCCTCCAGAGTGCCCCTCCGGCCCCGCCATGAGGCTCTTCCTGTCGCTCCTGGTGGTGGTTCTGTCGATGGTCTTGGAAGGTAAAAGAGGGATGGGAGAATTGCGGAGTTGGACTTTTGGAAGAGTGAAGGTGGCTACAGGCCTGGGTCCCGGCTTAGAGGACCTCTGAGAGCTCTGGGGCCCCCTCTGGGTCGTGGTTGCCCCATTGTGGTCGGGTGGGTCTCCAGGTTCTCCCAGGCTCAGTTCGGCAGGCGCCAAATCTGCCCAGGAGAGCCCTAGCATCTGATGACGTATTGACGCCTACGCCTCTAGGATTGGCTGTCCTCCTTCTACCGCCTTGAAACTGGGTGATCAGGGCGAGGGGCTGTGGGAGGAGGTCAGTGCTGAGTAAGGCAATTCCCAGCGGCTTGAGCCCCACGCGGTCACTCCAGTATCCTCCCCATTCTAACCACATGATCCCCAAGGATCTCCTTATCCATCCCAGGATCCCATCCCAAGGGGGTTCCAATAACAAATTTTTGGCCGGGTGCGGTGGCTCATGCCTGTAATCTCGGCACTTTGGGAGGCCGAGGCAGGCAGATCACTTGAGGTCAGGAGTTCGAAACCAGCCTGGCCCACATGGTGAAACCCCATCTCTACTAAAAATACAAAACAATTAGCCAGTTGTGGTGGCGTGCGCTTGTAATCCCAGCTACCTGGGGGGCTGAGGCAGGAGAACTGCTTGAACTCAGGAAGTGGAGGTTGCAGTGAGCCGAGATCATAGCACTTGACACGGCAAGTCTGCGTCTCAAAAAGAAAAAAAAAATTTTTGCACCGCTGCCCATCTTCCTGGCAGGCCCAACCCCAGCCCAGGGGGTTCCAGACGTCTCCAACCCCTTTGATGTCCTGGAGGAGTTTGGAAAGACCCTGGAGGACAATGTTGGGGAATTCATCAACCTCATCACACAGAGTGAACTTCCTGCCAAGACACGGTTAGAACCCTTCCCAGGGCACAGGAGGGCTGGGCTGTGTTTTTGGGTGGAGCTGTGGAGGATGGTCCAAGATGGACAAATTGAAAAAAAACAAGTCCCAGAGAGGCTGACAGCGTCCTTCTGGTCACACAGCTAGATCTCAAGGATCTCAGACTTCAGGGACAGTTTCCCGGACTCCCATCCAGGCCACATTTTAAAAGATGGTCTTGGGCTGGGCGCCGTGGCTCATGCCTATAATCCCAACACTTTGGGAGGCCTAGGTGGGCAGATTGCCTGAGTTCAGGAGTTCGAGACCAGCCTGGCCAACATGGTGAAACCCTGTCTCTACTAAAATTACAAAAAAATTCGCCTGACATGGTGGCATGAACCTGTAATCCCAACTACTCGGGAGGCTGAGTCAGGAGAATTGCTTGCACCAGGAAGGTGAGGGTTGCAATGAGCCAAGATGGTGCCACTGCACTCCAGCCTGGGTGACAAAGCAACATTCCGTCTAAAAAAAGAAAAAGAAAAGATGGTCTTGCTCAAGTACAGTGGCTCATGACTGTGGGAGGATTGCTGGGGCCTAGGAGTTTGAGACCTGCCTGGCTAACGTGGCGAGATCCTGTCTCTATTTTTATTTTATTTATTTATTTATTTATTTATTTATTTATTTATTTATTTATTTATTTTGAGATGGAGTCTTGCTCTGTCTCCCAGGCTGGAGTGCAGTGGTACCATCTCGGCTCACTGCAACCTCTACCTCCCCAGTTCAAGCAATTCTCTGCCTCAGTCTCCTGACTAGCTGGGATTACAGGCGCCTGCCACCACGTCTGGCTAATTTTTTTTGTATTTTTATTAGAGACAGGGTTTCACATCTTGGCCAGGCTGGTCTTGAACTCCTGACCTTGTGATCCGCCTGCCTCGACCTCCCAAAGTGCTGGGATTACAGGTGTGAGCCACCACACCCGGCGATCCTGTCTCTAAAAAAAAAAAGCCTGGGCGCAATAGCTCACGCCTGTAAACCAGCACTTTGGGAGGCCGAGTCGGGCAGATCACCTGAGGCTGGGAGTTCAAGACCAGCCTGACCAACATGGAGAAACCCCATCTCTATTAAAAATACAAAAAATTAGACGGGCATGGAGGTATATGCCTCTATTCCTAGCTACTTGGGAGGCTGAGGCAGGAGAATCACTTGAACCTGGGAGGCAGAGGTTGCAGTGAGCGGAGATCATGCCACTGCATTCCAGCCTGGGCAACAATAGCGAATTCCTGTCTCGAAAAAAAAACAAAAAACAAAAAACAGATGGTCTTGTGGGGTAATGGAGGACCCAAACTTGGCCAGACCTGTGTCCCCAGGCTGGCATAGAGCCCCTTACTCCCTGTGTGATCTTAAGAGAGAGGCATTACTGTGAGCCTCAGTTTCCTTCCTGTAAAATGGTGGTTCTGAGGGGAAGTAAAGGAGAGGGTCTACAGGGTGTCTGGCACATTGTAGATGCTCAGTGCATCTTTAAATCCACCCTTGCTCCCTGTGGCAAGTTAGAGAATCATTCCTTAACACATATTTATTGAGCATCTGTTAAGTGCTGGAAACTGTTTCATTGTGGGCAATAAAACAGTGAAGAACATGCTGAGCACGGTCGCTCACACCTGTAATCCCAGCACTTTGGAAGGTTTGGAAGGCTGAGGTGAGTGGGTCACTTGAGGTCAGGAGTTTGAGAACCCTGTCTCTACTAGAAATACAAAAAATTACCCAGGCATGATGGCATGTACCTGTAGTCCCAGCTACTCGGGAGGCTGAGGCAAGAGGATCCCTTGAGCCCAGGAGGTTAAGGCTGCAGTGAGCTATGTTTGTGCCACTTCACTCCAGCCTGGGCAACAGAATGAGACCCTGTCTCAACAAGAAAGAAAAGAAAAGAAAAGAAAAGAAAAGAAAAGAAAAGAAAAGAAGGAAGGAAAGAGAGGAAGAGGGGGAGGAAGGAAGGAAGGAAGGGAGGGAGGGAGGGAGGGAGGGAAAGGGAGGGAGGCAGGAAGGGAGGGAGGGAGGGAAAATCTAGCCAGGACTAAACTTAGAAAGATTGGAAGCCAGGTGTAGTGGCTCATGCCTGTAATTCCAGCACCTTGGGAGGCCAAGGCAGGCGGATCACCTGAGGTCGGGAGTTCAAGACCAGCCTGACCAACATGGAGAAACCGTCATCTCCACTAAAAATACAAAAGTAGGCCAGGCACAATGGCTCATGCCTGTAATCCCAGCACTTTGGGAGGCCGAGGTGGGTGGGTTGCCTGAGGTCGGGAGTTTGAGACCAGCCTGACCAACAAGGAGAAAACCTGTCTCTTCTAAAAAAAAAATACAAAAAATTAGCCGGGCATGGTGGCGCATGCTTGTAATCCCAGCTACTCGGGATGATGGGGCAGGGGAATCGCTTGAACCTGGGAGCCGGAGGTTGCGGTGAACCGAGATCGCGCCATTGCACTCCAGCCTGGGCAACAAAGGCGAAACTCTGTCAAAAAAAAAAAAAAAGGAAGGAGGGAAGGGAAGGGAAGGGAGGGGAGGGGAGGGGAGAGGAGAGGAGAGGGGAGGGGAGGGGAGGGGAGGAGGGAGGGAGGGAGGGAGGGAGGGAGGAAGGAAGGAAGGAAGGAAGGAAGGAAGGAAGGAAGGAAGGAAGGAAGGAAGATTGGAGGGAGAGGCAAAGGTCCTAAGCCAAGAAGGTTGATCGATAATCATAATCAAGAGCGGGTGGCATTCCAGGCATGTGAACAGCCTGGGTATAGGCAGGGAGACTGGAAAGTACCTTTGAATGAGAACAGCTAAGGCAAGGGCAGATTGGAAGAAAGAGTTGGTAGCAAGAGATGGCAGGCCTTGAAAGCCAGGCCAGGGTTTTTTTTGTTTTTTTTTTTCTGAGATGGAGTCGTCACGCTGTTGCCTAGGCTGGAATGCAGTGGCGTGATCTTGACTCATTGCGATCTCCACCTCCCAGGGTCAAGCAATTCTGCCTCAGCCTCCTGAGTAGCCGGCATGCACCACCATGCGTGGCTAATTTTTGTAATTTAGTAGAGACAGGGATTCGCCATGTTGGCCAAGCTGGTCCTGAACTCCTGACCTCAAGTGATCTGCCTGTCTCGGCCTTCCAAAGTGCTGGGATTACAGGCGTGAGCCACCATGCCCAATCAAGGGTAAAGTGTTTAGACTTCATCGTGCTCTGGTCCATCTGGGAAACTGAAGCACAGAAGTTGGCCCACCCAGCCCAGCGGACCTCCTAATCCCACAGACAGTGGGGATGGAGATTCAGGAAGGGGAAGAGGTGGGAGTCAGGTAGCAGGTAGAATGTGGACAGCCTGGGAGGGGCTGCACACGGTGACCCCTTCCTTATCCCTCCCCACAGGGATTGGTTTTCAGAGACATTTCGGAAAGTGAAGGAGAAACTCAAGATTAACTCATGAGCACCTGAAGGGTGGCATCCCAGGAGGGGGCTCTGAAATTTCCCGCACCTCAGCATCTGTGCTGAGGACTCCCTCCATGTGGCCCCAGGTGCCACCAATAAAAAGCCTATAGAAAATTCTCTCCTGAGTGCTTCTTCACTGTGGGCCAGGGGTGCCAGAGAGGGTAGGGGGTGCGGGAGAGGGCAGAGGCTGTACCTTAGAGACTCCTCACAAGCCCTCCAATGCCCCATCTCCTTGTCCTGTGCTGAGGATGTTTTAACTCCGTGGTCTCAAAAGAATCTTCCTAAGAACCTTGCAAACTGGGCCTTATTAATCCCATAAGGGCATTGAGGCCCAGAGAGGTGAGGCTACTTGTGTAAGGTCACACAGCCAGGAAGTGGAGAACTGGGACTAGATTGAACCCTCAACCTGGCAATGTCACTACGCTACTCTTTTCCTGGTGTGGTCTACCCGAGATGAGGGGTTGAGGTTGTTTTATGTTTTGTTGTTTTGAAACGGAGTTTTGCTCCTCTTGCCCAGGCTGGAGTACAATGGCATAATCTCAGTTCACTGTGACCTCTGCCTCCCAGGTTCAAGTGATTCTCCTGCCTCAACCTCCCAAGTAGCTGGGATTACAGGCGTGTGCCACCACACCTAGCTAATTTTTGTATTTTTAGTAGAGATGAGGTTTCTCCATGTTGATCAGGCTGGTCTCGAACTCCTGACTTCACATGATCCACCTGCCTTGGCCTCCCAAAGTGCTGAGATTACAGGCATGAGCCACCGTGCCTGGCCTTTTTTTTTTTTTCTTGACACAGAGTCTCACTCTGTCCCCCAGGCTGGAGTGCAATGTCGTGATCTCAGCTCACTGCAACCTCTGCCTCCTGGGGGATTCTCCTGCCTTAGCCTCCCTAGTAGCTGGCATTACAGGCATGTGCCACCACACCCAGCTAATTTTTTTGTACTTTTAGTAGAGATGGAGTTTTGCTATGTTGGCCAGGCTGGTCTCAAACTCCTGACCTCAAGTGATCCACCCGCCTTGGCATCCCAAAGTGCTGGGACTACAGGTGTGAGCCACCTCACCCAGCTTAAGATTTCATAAGAACGATATTTGTAAGCCATATAACTAATAAGGGGTTAATATTCAAAATATATAAGGGACTCCTACAATGCTAGTGGGAACACCAAACACCGCAGCCACTGTGGAAAACAGTATGGGGGTTCCTCAAAACGTTAAAAACAGAACTACCAAATGATGCCGTAATCTCATTTCTGGGTATTTATTCCAAAGAATTGAAATCAGGACCTTGAAGAGATACCTGCCCTCCCCTGTTCACTGCAGCTCTGCTCAATACCCAAGATATGGAAACAACCTAAATGTTTATCAACAGATGAATGGGTCAAGGAAATGTGGTCTATACATGCAATGGAATGTAATGCAGCCTTAAAATGGAAATCCTAGCTGGGCTCAGTGGCTCACCCTTGTAATCCCAGCACTTTGGGCGGCCGAGGCGGGCAGATCACTTGAGGCCAGGAATTTGAGACCAACTGGGCCAACATGGCGAAACCCGTCTCTACTAAAAATACAAAAAAATTAGCTGGGCGTGGTGATGGGTGCCTGTAAACTCAGCTACTCGAGAGGCTGAGGCAGGAGAATCACTTGAACTCGGGAGGCGGAGGTTGCAGTGAGCGGAGATCACGCCATTGCACTCCAGCCTGGGTAACAAGAGCAAAACTCAGTCTCAAAAAAAAAAAAAAGAAAAGGAAATCCTGAAGCTGGGCGCGGTGGCTCACGCCTGTAATCCCAGCACTTTGGGAGGCCAAGGCAGGAGGGTCAGTCGAGGCCAGGAGTTGGAGACCATCCTGGCCAACATGGTGAAACCCCATCTCTACTAAAAATACTAACATTAGCCAGGTGTGGTGGTGTGCACCTGTAATCCCAGCTACTTGGGAGGCTGAGGCATGAGAATCGCTTGAACCCAGGAGGTGGAGACTGCAGTGAGCCAAGATCATGCCACTGCACTTCAGCCTGGGTGTCAGAGCAAGGCTCCATCTCAAAACATGAAAGGAAATCCTGGGCCGGGCGCGGTGGTTCACGCCTGTAATCCCAGCACTTTGGGAGGCCAAGGCAGGCGGATCACAAGGTCAGGAGTTTGAGACCAGCCTGGCCAATATGGTGAAACCCCGTCTCTACTACAAATACAAAAATTAGCCGGGCATGGTGGCGGGCACCTGTAGTCCCAGCTACTCAGGAGGCTGAGGCAGGAGAATTGCCTGAACCCGGGAGGCAGAGGTTGCAGTGAGCCAAGATTGTGCCACTGCATTCCAGCCTGGGCAACAGAGCGAGACTGTGTCTCAAAAAAAAGAAAAGAAAAAAAGAAAATAGGAAATCCTGGGCTGGGTGCAGTGGCTCACACCTATAATCCCAGCACTTTGGGAGGCCAAGGCAGGTGCATTACAAGGTCAGGAGATTGAGACCATCCTGGCTAACATGGTGAAACCCCGTTTCTACTAAAAATACAAAAAAAATAGCCGGGCGTAGGGGCATGGGGGTGGGCGCCTGTAGCCCCAGCTACTCGGGAGGCTGAGGCAGGAGAATGGTGTGAACCCAGGAGGCAGAGCTTGCAGTGAACCAAGATTGGGCCACTGCACTCCAGCCTGGAGGACAGAGCAAGACTCTGTCTCAAAAAAAAAAAAAAAAAAAAAGAAAAAGGAAATCCTGAAGGTGGGCACAGTGTCTTATGCCTGTAATCCCAGCGCTTTGGAGGGCTGAGGTGGGAGGATCATTTGAGGCCAGGAGTTCAAGACTAGCCGGGGTAACATGGTGAGACACTGTTTCTACCAAAAAATAAAAAATAAAAAGATATAAAGAGAATAAATAAATGTATAAATATTACTCTCTGGGGTTAATGTATTCCCTTCTCCCCGAAAATCAATTCTCCAAACTCCTATACTGTCCTCTCTTCTCACTCAGCAGTCTGTTAGAACTCAAGTCAGACTTTTTGTTTGTTTGTTTTTTGAGGCAGAGTCTCACTCTGTTGCCTAGGCTGGAGTGCAGCAGCACCATCTCAGCCCACTGCAACCTCTGCCTCCCAGGTTCAAGCGATTCTCCTGCTCAGCCTCCCGAGTAGCTGGGACTACAGGCGTGTGTGTGCCACCACACCCAGGTAATTTTTGTATTTGTAGTAGAGACAGGGTTTCGCCATGTTGCCCAGGCTGGTCTCGAACTCCTGAGCTCTAGCGATCAACCCTCCTCGGCCTCCCAAAGTGCTGGGGTTACAGGCATGAACCACCGTGTCCGGCCTCAAGGCAGACTATGCTCTTCCTCTGCTCAGAACTCTCCTGACTCTCAGAGTCAACCCAGAAGAACTTACCAAAGGCCTATAAACGGAACACTACCCTGTCCATGATCGCCTCATCTCTGTCTCTCTGCCCATCACTCACAAGCAACTCCTCGCTATTCCTCCAACGTATTGGGCACACTCCCACCACAGGGCCCTTGCAGTTCCTGTTCCTCTTCCTGGAATGCTCTTCCCAGGGGTCCAGATATCTGCCTGACTCCCTCCTCACTTCCTCCGGTTCTCTTCCAAAATCATCCCTTGCCAGACGTGGTGGCACACGCCTGTAATCCTAACACTTTGAGAGGCCAAGGTGGGAGGATTGCTTCAGCTCAGGAGTTCAAGACCAGCCTGGGCAACATAGCAAGACCCCATCACTCCTAAAAAAAAAAAAAAAGAAGAAAAATTAGCTGGGCATGGTGGTGCACACCTGTGGGCCCAGCCACTCGGGAGGCTGAGGTAGGAGGATGGCTTTGAATCAGGGAGGTTGAGGCTGCAGTGAGCCATGTTCTGAATTAGATACTGGTGATGATTGTGCATCCTTGCCAGTATAGGAAAAACCATTGAACTGTACACTTTAAAAGGGTAAATTTAGCCGGACGCAGTGGCTCATGCCTGTAATCCCAGCACTTTCGGATTCCGAGGCGGGCAGATCACTTGAGCTTAACAGTTCTAAACCAGCCTGACCAACATGGTGAAACCCCATCTCTACTAAAAATTTAAAAATTAGCCAGGCATGGTGGCAGGTGCCTGTAGTCTCAGCTACTTGGGAGGCTGAGGCATGAGAATTTCTTGAACCTGGGGGCAGAGGCTACAGTGAGCTGAGATTGCCCCACTGCTCTCCAGCCTGGGCAACAGAGTGAGACTCAATCTCAAAAAAAAAAAAAAAAAAAAAAAAAAAAAGGTAAATTTTATGGAATGTGAATTATAACTCAATTTTTCAACATGCATTAGGAGGGACATTTCAAACTCTTTTTTACCCCAGCCTTCCCTACCATCACCCAGAGTATCCAGCCAGGAAGGGAGCGGCTAGAGACACCAGAAGATTAGCAGAGAGGAGGGTGCAGGGATTTGGGGGATGAGGGAATGGGATTCAGACCAGGGACAGGATCCAGGGATAGAGAGAAGGAGATGAGAGTGGTTTGGGGGCTTGGTGACTTAGAGAACAGAATTGCAGGCTCTGTTTTTGGGTTCTGGGGCCCACCCCGCCCCCTTCCGATCTCTTAGTTCCCATCCTCCAGCAGCTGTTTGTGTGCTGCCTCTGAAGTCCAGCCTGAATGACCTTCAGCCTGTTCCCGTCCCTGAGATGGGCAAACATTGCAAGCAGCAAACAGCAAACACACAGCCCTCCCTGCGTGCTGACCTTGGAGCTGGGGCAGAGGTCAGAGACCTCCCTGGGCCCACGCCACCTCCAACATCCACTTGACCTCTTGGATTTTGGTGGAGAGGGGCCGAGGTTGTCCTGGCCTTGTTAGGTAGTGTGAGAGGGTCCCGGTTCAAAACCACCCCCTGCTGGTTGGGGAGTTGTCAGTAAGTGGCTCCGCCCCCACCCCAAGCCTGTTTCCCCATCTGTACAATGGAAGTTACAAAGATGCTCACCTGATAGGGTTTTTGTGGCAAATAAGTAAGTGGTTTTTTTTTTTTTTTGAGACGGAGTCTTGCTGTGTCACCCAGGCTGGAATGCAATGGCGTAATCTCAGCTCACTGCAACCTCCACCTCCTGGGTTCAAGCGATTCTCTTGCCTCAGCCTCCCGAGTAGCTGGGATTACAGGCATGCACCACCACACCCACCTAATTTTTTGTATTTAGTAGAGACGGGGTTTCATCATGTTGGTCAGGCTGGTCTTGAACTCCTGACCTCAGGTGATCCACCTGCCTCAGCCTCCCGAAGTGTTGGGATTACAGGCGTGAGCCACTGTGCTCGGCCTTGGTTTCTTTTTTTTTTTGAAATGGAGTCTTGCTCTGTCACCCAGGCTGGAGCACAGTGGTGCAATCTCGGCTCACTGCCAACTCCATCTCCCGGGTTCAAGTGATTCTCCTGCCTCAGCCTCCCGAGTAGCTGGGACTACAGGTATGTGCCACCACACCCAGCTAATTTTTGTACTTTTAGTAGAGACGGGGTTTCACCATGTTGGTGGTCTCAATCTCTTGACCTTGTGATCCACCTGCCTCGGCCTCCCAAAGTGCTGGTATTACAGGCGTGAGCCACCACGCCCGGCCCCCCCACTTTTTTTTTTTTTTTTTTTTGAGATGGAATCTGGCTCTGTCACCCAGGCTAGAGTGCATTGCGCCATCTTGGCTCACTGCAACTTCTGCCTCCTGGGTTCAAGCGATTCTCCTGCCTCAAGCTCCCAAGTAGCTGGGATTATAGGCGCCCACCACCATGCCTGGCTAATTTTTTTTTTTTTTTTTTTTTTTTTGAGACGGAGTCTCGCTCTGTCACCCAGGCTGGAGTGCAGTGGCCGGATCTCAGCTCACTGCAAGCTCCTCCTCTCGGGTTCACGCCATTCTCCTGCCTCAGCCTCCCGAGTAGCTAGGACTACAGGCACCCGCCACTTCGCCCGGCTAGTTTTTTGTATTTTTTAGTAGAGACGGGGTTTCACCGTATTAGCCAGGATGGTCTCGATCTCCTGACCTCATGATCCGCCTGTCTCGGCCTCCCAAAGTGCTGGGATTACAGGCTTGAGCCACCGCGCCCGGCCTGCCTGGCTAATTTTTGTATTTTTAGTGGAGACAGGGTTTCACTGTATTGTCCAGGCTGATCTCAAACTCCTGACCTCAAGTGATCTGCCCGTGTCAGCCTCCCAAAGTACTGGGATTACAGGCATGAGCCACTATGCCCCACTCCTATTAAGTACATTAATCATCTAAAAGCCCTGCTGTGGTTCCTGCCACACAGTGTGTGCTGGGGAAGCATGCACTAATGAAACAGCAGCTGGCGTTGACGGAGCACCTATGCAGCATTTTCTGTGCACGATCTTTACTCTACCGGGCAACCCTATGGGGGTAGGTAGTCCATGACTGCCATTCATGGATGAAGAAACAGGCCCAGACAGGTGAAGCAACTTGCCCCAGGTCATACCGCTAGAAAGAGGTAGAATCGGCCAGGCCTAGTGGCTAACGCCTATAATCCCAGCACTTTGGGAGGCCGAGGCAGGCGGATCACTTGAGGTCAGGAGTTCAAAACCAGCCTGGCCAACATGGTGAAACCCCATCTCTACTAAAAATACAAAAATTAGCCGGGCGTGGTGGCGGACGCCTGTGATCCCAGCTACTCAAGAGGCTGAGGCAGAAGAATTGCTTGAACCCAGGAAGTGGAGGTTGCAGTAAGCCAAGATCATATCACTGCACTCCAGCCTGGGCGACTGAGCAAGACTCCATCTCAAAAAAAAAAAAAAAAAAAAAAGAGGCTGGGCACAGTGCCTCACATCTGTAATCCCAGCACTTTGGGAGGCCTTGGCGTGTGGATCACCTGAGGTCAGGATTTCAAGACCAGCCTGGCCAATGTGGTGAAACCCTGTCTATACTAAAAATGCAAAAATTAGCTAGACGTGGTGGCAAGCGCCTGTAGTCCCAGCTACTCAAGAAGCTGAGGTAGGAGAATTGCTTGAACCCAGGAGATGGAAGTTGCAGTGAGCTGAGATCGCGCCACTGCACTACAGCATGGGCGATAGAGCAAGACTCCGTCTCAAAAAAGAAAGAAAGGAAGAAAGAAAGAAAGAGAGAGAGAGAGGGAGGGAGGGAGGGAGGGAGGGAGGGAGGAAGAAAGGAAAGGAGAGGAGAGGAGAGGAGAGGAGAGGAGAGGAGAGGAGAGGAGAGGAGAGGAAAGGAAGAAAAAGGTAGAGTCAGGCTCTGAACCCCACACCAAGCTGGTTTTCATAACACAACACATAATGGGTTTGTTTTTGTTTTTTATTTTGGGTTTTTGTTTGCTTGTTGTGGAGACAGGGTCACCCAGGCTGTAGTGCAATGGTACAATCATAGCTCACTGTAGCCTTGAACTCCTAGACTCAAGCAATCCTCCCACCTCGGCCTCCTCAGTAGCTGGGACTACAGGTGCATGCCACCACGCCTGGCTAATTTTTTTTATTTTTAGTAGAGATGAGGTCTCCCTGTGTTGCCCAGACTAGTGTCTAACTCCTGGGCTCAGGTGATCCTCCCACAAGGGATTACAAGGGATTACAGGCATAAGCCACCATGCTGGCCCCCCTTTTTTTTTTTTTTTTTTTGAGACGGAGTCTCTTACTGTCACCCAAGCTGGAGTGCAATGGCGCGATCTCGGCTCACTGCAACCTCTGCCTCCCGGGTTCAAGCAATTCTCCTGCCTCAGCCTCCTGAGTAGCTGAGATTACAGGTGCCCACCACCACACCCAGCTAACTTTTTTTTTTTTTTTGGTATTTTTAGTAGAGACAGGGTTTCACCATGTTGGTCAGGCTGGTCTCGAACTCCTGACCTTGTAATCCACCTGCCTTGGCCTCCCAAAGTGATGGAATTAGAGGCATGAATCACTGCACCCGGCTTTTTTTTTTTTTTTTTTTTTTAAGAGATGGGGGTCTTACTATGTTGCCCAGGCTAGGCTCTCAAACTCCTGGGCTCAAGGAATCCTCCTACCACAGCTTCCTGAGTAGCTGGGGCTACAGTACCTGGCTGTTTTTGGTTTTTATAATTGTGATAAAATATAAACAACATGGCTGGGTGCAGTGGCTCAGCCCTGTAATCCCAACGCTTTGGGAGGTCGAGGTGGGAGGATTACTTGAGCCTAGGAGTTCAAGACCAGCCTGGGCAACTTGGCAAAACCCTGTCTCTACAAAAATAAAAAAATTAGCTGGGTGGCCAGGTGCGGTGGCTCATGCCTGCAATCCCAGCACTTTGGGAGGCTGAGGTGGGTGGATCACTTGAGAGGTCAGCAGTTCGAGACCATCCTGGCCAACATGGTGAAAACCCGTCTCTTTAAAAATACAAAAAATTGAGCCGGGCATGGTGGCTCATGCCTGTAATCCTAGCACTTTGGGAGGCTGAGGCAGGTGGATCACCTGAGGTCAGGAGTTCGAGCCCAACCTGGCCAACATTGTGAAACCCCGTCTCTACTAAAAATACAAAAAATTAGCTAGGCGTGGTGGCAGGTGCCTATAATTCCAGCTACTAAGGAGGCTGAGGCCGGAGAATTGCTTGAACCTGGGAGGCGGAGGTTGCAGCGAGTTGAGATCATACCTTTGCACTCCAGCCGGGGCAACAAGAGCGAAACTCTGTCTCAAATAAATAAATGCATACATACATGCATACATACACACATACATACATACAAAAACTTTGCTGGGCATGGTTGCCGCGCGCCTGTAATTCCAGCTACTCAGGAGGCTGAAGCAGGAGAATCACTTGAACCAGGGAGGCAGAGGTTGCAGTGAGCCAAGATCGTGCCATTGCACTCTAGCCTGGGTGACAGAGTGAGACTCCACCTCAAAAACAAAAACAAAACTTACCATTGCAGCCATTTTTAGGTGTACAGTTCAGTGGCATTAAGTACATTCACCTTGTTGTGCAACCATCACCACTATTTCCAGGATATCTTCGTCATCCCAAACAGAAACTCTGGGTGTTTTCAATCTGCTGATGATTGTTACCAAGGAACTCCAGGGGACATCTGCTGTGCTCATGCTGGGGCCTCTGGGATGGACAGGATTCTGCCAAGGCAGACATTTGGGTCAAGATAGTCCTGCACAGTTGTTCAGGTTGTGGCCAAGATTGGGTTTGCAGATTTGTTATGTAAAAATGCAGGATGCTCAGTTACATTTGAATTTCAGATTAATAGCAAAAAAACTTTTTGGTACAATTCCCAAATATTGCATGGGACATATTTATACTAAAACATCATGCACTGTTGATTTGAAATTCAAATATAATTGGGCCTCCTCTACTTCATCTGGCAAGCGTAGACAAAAGAGTCCAGTCCACAGTCCCCTGACTGAGCCATGTGCCCTGGGGTGCAGCTGGGTCCGTCAAGAGAAAAATGTTCTATTTATGGCACTATTTCTGGCCTGATGTGGGTTGTTTTTTTTTTTTTTTTTTTTTTTTTAGACAGACTCTCACTCTATCGCCCAGGCTGGAGTGCAGTGGCACAATCTCAGCTCACTGTAATCTTCGCCTCCCAGGTTGAAGCGATTCTCCTGCCTCAGCCTCCTGAGTAGCTGGAACTACAGGCACACGCCGCCACACCCAGCTAATTTTTGTATTTTTAGTAGAGACGGGGTTTCACTATGTTGGCCATGATGGTCTCGATCTCCTAACCTCATGATCCACCCGCCTTGGCCTCCCAAAGTGCTGGGATTACAGGTATGAGTCACCATACCTGGCCTTTGTTGGTTTTTGTTGTTGTTAATGTTGTTTTGTTTTTGAGACAAGGTCTCGCTCCATTGCCCCCCACTGAGTAGCTGGGATTATAGGCATGCACCACCACACCTGGCTAATTTTTGTATTTTTAGTAGAGACCAGGTTTCACTATGTTTCCCAGGCTGGTCTTGAACTCCTGGCCTCAAGTGATCCACCTGCCTCAGCCTCCCAAAGTGCTGGGATTTCAGGTGGGAGCCACCGCCCTGGCCCAGGACCTGATGTTGATGACCTCCTACTATGTGCACCTGCAGCTCTCCTGCATAGGCCTCAGCCCTCCTGCATGAGGACGCTGGGAGGCAGGTGCTCCCTATCAACCCCATGTTACAGTTGAACAAATTGAGCCCTGGAAAAGAAAACGTATTTGCCCAGGTCATGCGGTGAAGGAGTGGGGGATTCGAAGCCCAGGTCTGTCTGAAGCCAGAGTCACCTGGAGGAGAAAGAGCTGGAATTGAGAACTTAAGGAATGCGTGGAGATGATCGGGTTCCACCCTACCCGGAAAGAAACAGAGGCTGGAGACATGAGACTGTGTTGCTATTTCCTGCCATCATCCCTTAGGCCCTGTTGAGGCCCTACCACAAGCCTGGCCCTGCAGCCCAGTGGCTAGAAGAAATTAGACACAAAATAATAATAACAGCGATGATCTTTGAGCACCTATAATGCCAGGCTCCATGGTAAGAGCCTTCTTTGTTTTTGTTTTGTTTTGTTTTGTTTTGAGACAGAATCTTTTTGTCACCCAGGCTGAAGTGCAATGGCGTGATCGTGGCTCACTGTAGCCTTCACCTCCCGGGTTCAAGTGATTCTCCTGCCTCAGTCTCCTGAGTAGCTGGGATTACAGGCGCGTGTCACTATGTCTGGCTAATTTTTGTATTTTTAGTAGAGACAGGGTTTCACCGTGTTGGCCAGGTTGGTCTCAAACTTCTGGCCTCATATGATCTGCCCACCTCGGCCTCCCAAAGTGTTGGGATTACAGGCATGAGCCACTGTGCCTTTCTTTGTATTTGTTCAAGTAATATCCTGAAATATGTACTATGTCTCACACTTTATAGAGGAGGAAACAGGCCAGCAAATGAGGCTGTCGTGGGAGGTGGAGACAGGATTTGAACCTGCTTCAGTGCAGGAGGCTCAAGAGCCTCTGTCTTCTCTCAGAGCACGGTGTGGGAGGGTGGGAAGGAGGGAGGCCCACAGAGGCATGACCTCTGATTGCCACTGTCACCTGGGCCCGGCTCTTTGAAGTCTCTGCCAAGTGGGGAGGTGGCCGGAGGAGGGCCCTGCTCTGTGCAGCCTCCCCTCCCCCGGCCCACAGAGTTGAGCCCAGAGGGACAGAGGCACGGAACCCCCAGAAATGTCCCTCCTCAGAAACAGGCTCCAGGACCTGCCTGCCCTGTGCCTCTGTGCGCTGGTCCTGGCCTGCATTGGGGGTGAGAAGAAGAGGGTGGAGGGATGTGGGGCCCACACCTGGTGGGTGTGAGTGTGGCTGTGTGTCCTGTGGCTCTGTAGCCACGTGAGACGTGAGTACGGAGCGTGTGCGTGTCGGGGAGTGTGTGTGTCAGTAGTTGAGAGTAAAGTGTGAATATAACATTGGTACAAACTGGGATCATCTGTGCATGTGCGTGTGTGCGTGCGTGGAACTGGGAGTACACAGTCGTGGTAAAAGTGCATGTCTGTGTGCATGTATGTATTTGTGTGCACCTGTCTCTCTGTGGGGTACATGTGTGCAAAATATTTGAGTGTGTGGACACATGTGAGGGGGTCTGTGAGTGTGTGCTGGTGTGTGCGTCTGTGTTTTGCATATGCATTTAATTTTTTTTTTTTTTTGAGACGAAGTCTCTTGTCACCCAGTGCGTGACAGTGCAGTGGTGCGATCTCGGCTCACTGCATCACCCACCTCCCCAGTTCAAGCGATTCTCCTGCCTCAGCCTTCAGAGTATTTGGGACTACAGACACACGCCACCACGCCTGCCTAATTTTTTTTTTTTTTTTTTTTTTTTTTTTGAGACGGAGTCTCGCTGTGTCTCCCAGGCTGGAGTGCAGTGGCGTGATCTCGGCTCACTGCAAGCTCCGCCTCCCGGGTTCATGCCATTCTCCCGCCTCAGCCTCCCAAGTAGCTGAGACTACAGGCGCCCGCCACCACGCCCGGCTAGTTTTTTGTATTTTTAGTAGAGACGGGGTTTCACCATGTTAGCCAGGATAGTCTCGATCTCCTGACCTTGTGATCCACCCGCCTCGGCCTCCCAAAGTGCTGGGATTACAGGCTTGAGCCACCGCGCCCGGCCCTGCCTAATTTTTTATATTTTTGGTAGAGACAGGGTTTTGCCATGTTGCCCAGGCTGGTCTTTTTTTTTTTTTTTTTTTTTTTTTTTTGAGACGGAGTCTCGCTCTGTCGCCCAGACTGGAGTGCAGTGGCGCGATCTCGGCTCACTGCAAGCTCCGCCTCCCGGGTTCACGCCATTCTCCTGCCTCAGCCTCCCGAGTAGCTGGGACTACAGGCGCCCGCCACCTCGCCCGGCTAATTTCTTTTTGTATTTTTAGTAGAGACGGGGTTTCACCGTGTTAGCCAGGATGGTCTCGATCTCCTGACCTCGTGATCCGCCCGCCTCGGCCTCCCAAAGTGCTGGGATTACAGGCTTGAGCCACCGCGCCCGGCCTCCCAGGCTGGTCTTGAACTCCTGACTTCAGGTGATCCGCCCACCTTGGCCTCCCAAAGTGCTGGGATTACAGGCATGAGCCACCATGCCCGGCGATGTAGTTTATTTTAAAATGGGATCATATTCTAGATCAGTGTCATCCAGTAGAAATTTAAATTTTTAACACAGGGCCGGGCACGTTGGCTCATGCCTGTAATCCCAGCACTTTGGAAGGCCGAGGCGGGCAGATCACAAGGTCAGGAGATTGAGACCATCCTGGCTAACGGACGGGTAAAAACCTGTCTCTACTAAAAATACAAAAAATTAGCCACACATAGTGGCACACACCTGTAGTCCTAGCTACTTGGGAGGTTGAGGCCAGAGAATCACTTGAACCCGGGAGGCGGAGCTTGCAGTGAGCCAAGATCGCGCCACTGCACTCCAGCCTGGGCGACAGAGCAAGACTCAGTCTCAAAAAAAAAAAAAAAAGAAAGAAATTAACACGTATATAGCGCCTACAATGTGCAAGGCACCATTCTATGTGCATCGTATGTATTAACTCTTAATTCTCACGATAACCCTGCGGTAGGTACTATTATCCCATTCTACAGAAGGGGAAACTGAGTCATGGGGAGAGACGATAAGTCACTGGCCAAGGCACACAGCCGGCCACATGTGGCCCCCGCGTGACGGTTGGTCTCTGTAGGCGAGGCTTTGTCCAGACGCGTGGGTAGAAGGTCTGGCCTGGAAAGAGGAACTGACAGCAAGGCTGAGCCAATGTCTGCCCCTGGGGGCAGAAAGTCACCTCCTGCTTTCCCTCCACTGTCCACAGAGGTAGCTTAGACAGGGTGGGGGTCACAGGAGACTAAGGGGGAAAGGGGTAGTTCCTGGGCAGCAAAATCAGGTGGTGAAGGGAGGCATCAGAGGATGGCACTTAGAGAGGCCGTTAGAGGGAAACCATAGGCAGACAGGGTGACAGGAGGGACTACTGACACAAGGTGAAGAGATGGCCCGGCCGGACGGGGCGGCTCACATCTGTAATCCCAGCATTTTGGGAGGCTGAGGTGGGTGGATCACTTGAGGTCAGGAGTTTAAGGCCCCAACATGGCAAAAACCCATCTCTACTTAAAATATAAAAATTAGCCGGGCATGGTGGCACATGCCTGTAATCCTAGCTACTCAGGAGGCTGAGGCAGGAAAATTGCTTGAATCCAGGAGGTGGAGGTTGTAATGAGACAAGATCATGCCACTGCACTCCACCTCCACCCTGGGCAACAGAGCAAGAGACTGACTCTGTCTCAAAAAAAAAAAAAAAAAGGGGAGAGAGAGAGATGACTGATGGTTGAAGGAGGGGTAAGCGATCATGGGACATATACGGTAAAGGCAGGAGGCAAGAGGACTGGCAGGGGGCTGCCCCTGGGCCACCAGGAGTGACACAGGATGAGCATGGCGGGAAAGGGAGAAGGGGGGATTGTAGGGTCCCAGCCCGCCCAAGTTGCCCTCTGGTTCCACCTAGCATGCCAGTCAGAAGCCTATGAAGGAACCCCCAGCCCCCCACCAAAGCTAAAGATGAGTCACTGGAGCCTGGTGACGGGCAGGATGAAGGAGCTGCTGGAGCCAGTGTTGAACAGGACCAGAGACAGGTGGCAGTGGTTCTGGTGAGTGTGTGCTGGACTGGGTGGCAGGAGGGGACTCCTGGGTCTGAGGGAGGAGGGGCTGGGGCCCTGTATCTCTGGGTCTGAGGGAGGAGGGGCTGGGGGCCTGGGCTCCTGGGTCTGAGGGAGGAGGGACTGAGGCCCTGTATCTCTGGGTCTGAGGGAGGAAGGCTGGGGGCCTGGACTCCTGGGCCTGAGGGAGAAGGAGGGGCTGGGGGCCTGGACTCCTGGGCCTGAGGGAGAAGGAGGGGCTGGGGGCCTGGACTCCTGGGCCTGAGGGAGAAGGAGGGGCTGGGGGCCTGGACTCCTGGGCCTGAGGGAGAAGGAGGGGCTGGGGGCCTGGACTCCTGGGCCTGAGGGAGAAGGAGGGGCTGGGGGCCTGGACTCCTGGGCCTGAGGGAGAAGGAGGGGCTGGGGGTCTGGACTCCTGGGCCTGAGGGAGAAGGAGGGGCTGGGGGCCTGGACTCCTGGGCCTGAGGGAGAAGGAGGGGCTGGGGGCCTGGACTCCTGGGTCTGAGGGAGGAGGGGCTGGGGCCGGAACCCCTGGGTTTCAGGGAGGAGGAAAGGGCGGCAGTGGGGCTGTGACCCCTAGGTGTGGGAGGAGCAGAGGGTTAGAGCTGAGAGCAAGAACTGGGTCAGAGAAAGGAGCAGATAAATGGGGCAGAGAACACCTGGGGAGAGCTGGGGCCTCCACTGTGATGTCCTCTCTCCCTTAGGAGCCCCAGCACCTTCCGGGGCTTCATGCAGACGTACTATGACGACCACCTCAGGGACCTGGGTCCGCGCACCAAGGCCTGGCTCCTCAAATCCAAAGAAAGCCTCTTCAACAAGACCCACAGCCTGTGCCCCAGGATTGTCTGTGGGGACAAGGACCAGGGTTAAAATATTCATAAAAGCCAGGGGTGGTTGTGGCAGGTGCCTGTAGTCCCAGCGACTCAGGAGGCTGAGGTGGAAGGATGGCTTGAGCCCAGGAGTCCGAGACCAGCCTGGGCAACACAGCGAGATCCCTTGGGGGGGAAACAAAAAGAAATAAAAAAAGTTCATACTTCTCCAATAAATAAAGTCTCACCTGTGTCCCTGTCTGGATCCTTCCCCAGTGTGGCCAGAAGAAAACCCACCCCACCTCCTCCCAGGAATTAATGAGTAGAAGAGGTGACACCTGATGGGGAAGGGAGAGTTGGGGGGTAGGGAAGGGTATCAAGGATACCACAATAGGATAACACCCTATTGTGGGTTTGTGGAGAATGGGGGACTTCGAGGTGCACCAGTTTCAGGAGGGTGAGGGCAGGAGTGCAGGTGGAGTCAGCAGGTCCCCATGATGGCCCTCATTGAGAACTTTGCCCTTGTCTCCCACAAGCTCTGACTCCATTCCCAGTGGGCACCCAGCACCTCCGACCCCTCCACAGCCCCCAAGCCAGCCTCTGTCAGAGGCAAATTCTCAGAGTGAGGGTTCCCTGTCACTTGAGTGAAGGTTCCCTGTGGCGTGACCTTGGGGGATGTCATTGCCCTTTCTGTCCCCATCCACCCCCTCAGTGGTTCTGTTGGCCAGGACTTTGGCCTAGACAAAGGATGGGGGTGGTGGCTGTGGAGCGGAAGTGGGTCTCAAACGCTATAAAGCCTCTCTATGCCTGTCCGGAGCTGGTGAGGACAGCCCGCGAGTCTGGTAAGAGAGGGACCCAGGGTGCGGGGGCAGGGGGGCGTCAGCAGGGAGAGGGCAAAGATCGATAAAGTAGGAATTGTAGGAGGCACAATGTTAGAAGCCCATGTTGGAACTGTGACTTTGTGTGAGTGTGTGTGTGTGTGATGGAGTCTTGCTATATTGCCCAGGCTAGACTCAAACTCCTAGGCTCAAGCAATCCTCCTGCCTCAGCCTCCGCTGTAGCTGGGACTATAGGTGCATCACCACACTCCGTAAATCACAGAATTTAGAAATGTAGACTATTTGAACCTCTGCTTAGAGCTGGGTGTCTGAGGAGGGGAGGATCCCTTGAGCCCAGGAGTTTGAGGCTGCAGTGAGCTATGATCTTGCCACTGTGTTCCAGCCTGGGTGACAGAGAAACCCCATTTCTAAAAAAGAAAAAGGGCTAGGCATATTGTCTCACGCCTGTAATCCCAGCACTTTGGGAGGCCGAGGCGGGTGGATCACCTGAGGTCAGGAGTTCAAGACCAGCCTTACCAGCATGGTGAAACCCCATCTCTACTAAAAATACAAAAATTAGCCAGGTGTGGTGGCGCGTGCCTGTAATCCCAGCTACTCCGGAGGCTGAGGCAGGAGAATTGCTTGAACCCAGGAGGCAGAGGTTGCAGTGAGCCCAGATCATGCCACTGCACTCCAGCCTGGGTGACAGAACAAGACTCAATCTTGGGGGAAAAAAAAGAATGAAAGAATTTAAAAATCTAAAAAAGAATTGTAGGCTGGGCGCAGTGGCTTACACCTGTAATCCAAACGCTTTGGGAGGCCGAGGTGGATGGATCACTTGCTGTCAGGAGTTGGAGACCAGCCTGGCCAACATGGTGAAACCCCGTCTCTACTAAAAATACAAAAATTAGACAGGTGTGGTGGTGCATGCTTGTATTCCCAGTTACTCAGGAGGCTGAGGCAGGAAAATCACTAGAACCCGGGAGACAGAGGTTGCAGTGAGCCAAAATTCTGCCATTGCACTCCAGCCTGGGCAACAGAGCAAGACCCTGTCTCAAAAAAAAAAAAAAAAAAAGAATTGTAGACCATTTGCTTGAGCCGTTCTTTCTCCAGGGATCAGATTTAAACCTCTTTCTGATGTAGCTTCCTCATCTCCTACGTGTGGATGATGATATTGTGCCCTGTGCATGTTCTTCGTAACCAAAAGTGCCTCCCTCATAGGGCGGGTGAGAACTCAATGAGCAGATGCAGGGACATGAGGTCTGACTTAGGGCTTTTGATCTAGTGTGGGTCCTTAATGGTGTCTGCAGAGCACCTCCCTGCACTGACTCAGGCTTAGCAAAGGGCAGGGGCTTTGCTGTGTTCCTGCTGGGCCCAGAACTGTTTAGGTGCTCAAGAAAGCCTTCTAGGCTGGGCTCAGTGGCTCACGCCTGTACTCCCAGCACCTTGGGAAGGCCAAGATGGGAGGATCGCTTGAGCCCAGGAGTTCCAGACCAGCCTGGGCAACAAAGCAAGTCCCCCATCTCTACAAAAGAATAAAAATTAGCAGCCAGGCATGGTGGCTCACGCCTGTAATCCCAGCACTTGGGGAGGCCAAGGCAGGCAAATCACTTGAGGTTAGGAGTTCAAGACCCGCCTGGACAACATAGTGAAACCTCATCTCTACTAAAAATACAAAACTTAGGTGGGGCGCAGTGGCTCACACCTGTAATCCCAGCACTTTGGGAGGCCGAGGAAGATGTATCATGAGGTCAGGAGTTCAAGACCAGCCTGTCCAGCATGGTGGAACCCCCTCTCTACTAAAAATACAAAAAATTAGCCAGGCATGGTGGCAGGCACCTGTAATCCCAGCTCCTTGGGAGGCTGAGGCAGGATAATTGCTTGAACCCCAGAGGCAGAGGTTGCAGTGAGCTGAGAACACACCACTGCATTCCAGCCTGGATGACAGAGCAAGACTCCATCTCAAAAAAACAAAAACAAAAACAAAAACAAAAAGCAGCCAGGCGTGGTGGCGGATGCCTGTAATCCCAGCTACTGGGGAAGCTGAGGCAGGAGAATTTCTTGAACCTGGGAGGTATGGGTTGCGGTGAGCCAAGATCGCACCATTATACTCCAACCTGGGTGACAGAGTGAGATTCCGTTTCAAAAAAGGAAATTAAAAAAAAAAAGAATTAAAATGTCAAAATCAGGAGTAGAATCACAGGATGTTGGAAAGTGAGGCCCAGGAAGGGGGCTGTGTCCAAGTCCATGCATGGGAAACTTGACTTGGACACCGAGTACACACAGAGCAGGATCTCAGTCCCCCCACCAGAGTGGGGCGTGACCACAGGAACAGCCGCCTCCAGTCAGCCTGCCATATGACCCCCACTCAATGTTCCAGGTCTCCCGACACCATGGGCACACGATTCCTCCTGGCTCTGTGTCTCGTCCTCCTGGTACTGGGATTCGGTGAGTGGGGAGGCGAATGAGCTCCAAGCATCTTCTCAGCTCAGGCCCTTCTTACCCCTGCCTCTGCCCTCTCCCCTCATTCCTGCCTCCTTTCCCCCTGCTGCAGCCCCATGGGCTCCCCTGACACACTCTCCCCCTGCAGAGGTCCAGGGGGCCCAACTCCCCCAGCAAGATGAACTGCCCAGCCCGGCCTTGCTCAGCCGGGTGCAGGAATCTCTCTCCAGTTACTGGGAGTCAGCAAAGGCAGCTGCCCAGAAGCTGTACGAGAAGACATACCTGCCTGCTGTAGACGAGAAACTCAGGTAGCACCTGCCCCTGGAGAAATGGGGTCTGGCCCGTACCACCGACTGTATCCGGGACCCAGAAGTTCAGGCCCCAGCCCCTCCTCCCTCAGACCCAGGAGTCCGGGCCCCCAGCCCCTCCTCCCTCAGACCCAGGAGTCCGGGCCCCCAGCCCCTCCTCCCTCAGACCCAGGAGTCCGGGCCCCCAGCCCCTCCTCCCTCAGACCCAGGAGTCCGGGCCCCCAGCCCCTCCACCCTCAGACCCAGGAGTCCGGGCCCCCAGCCCCTCCACCCTCAGACCCAGGAGTCCGGGCCCCCAGCCCCTCCACCCTCAGACCCAGGAGTCCGGGCCCCCAGCCTCTCCACCCTCAGATCCAGGAGTCCGGGCCCCCAGCCTCTCCACCCTCAGACCCGGGCCCCCAGCCCCTCTTTCTCCCTCAGACCCAGGAGTCCAGGCCTCAGCCCCTCCTCCCTCAGACCCAGGAGTCCAGGCCCCCAGCCCCTCTTCCCTCTAACCCTCTGTGCTTTCTCCCCAGGGACTTGTACAGCAAAAGCACAGCAGCCATGAGCACTTACACAGGCATTTTTACTGACCAAGTTCTTTCTGTGCTGAAGGGAGAGGAATAACAGCCAGACCCTCCATCTGTGGACAAGGGGAGAGTCCCCCGCTCCCCTGATCCCCCAGGTTCGGACTGAGCTCCCCCTTCCCAGTAGCTCTTGCATCCTGCTCCCAACTCTAGCCTGAATTCTTTTCAACAAAAAATACAATTCAAGTTGCTTCTCATGGATGGCACTGCTTTTCTGAGGACTCAGGGGCCAAGATGGAGGGGCTGACTCAGTCCAGCCAACATTTAATCAGCACCTACTGTTGTGTATGGAGCCCTAACCCATGGGTCCGTGGGAATAAAACAGTGAATAGTAACAGTAAATAATCGAAACAGCAATTAGAACTGCTCTTTATTGAAGTTCAGCTTTCTCTCTCTCTCTCTCTTTTTTTTTTGAGGTTGGGTTTCACTCTGTCACCCAGGCTGGACTGCAGTGGTGCAATCTCAGCTCGCTGCACCCTCCGCCTCCAAGGCTGCAGCGATTCTCTGTGCCTCAGCCTCTGGAGTAGTTGGGATTACAGGCATGTGCCACTGTGCACGGTTAATGTTTGTATTTTTAGTAGACACAGGGTTTCCCCATGATGGCTAGGCTGGTCTCAAACTCCTGACCTCAAGTGATCCACCTGCCTCGGCCTCCCAAAGTACTGGGGTGACAGGTATGAGCCACCGCGCCAGGCCAAAATCTGGCTTTCTCATTTGTAAAATGATACATCATAGACACAGCTAGTCCACAGTGGCCTCTGACAGTCTCCAGTTGTTAACGGTGGATGGTATCCAGGTTCTTGGCGTCTTGAACAAAGAACTGAACAAAACAGACAAAGCAAGGAAGAAATGAAGGGACTTATTGAAAATGAACGTACACTCCACAGTGTGGGAGCGGGCCCAAGCATATGGGTTCAAAAGTCCTGTTACAGAATTTTTGGGAGTTTAAACTCCCTCCCTAGAGGATTCCCCTTCCACTGGTTACTTCCCCTACACCCTATGTAAATGAAGAGGATGAAGAAAAGTTACAAAGTTATTTACCGCCTACAGGAGAGGATGTTTCCTGTTATAGCTGAAGTGAACTGGCCTTATGTTCCCTGCCTCCAGACCCTATTTTCCTGCCTCACAGTTGCTGGACTAACACATTTTTTATTTTATTTATTTTGTTTTGAGATAAGGTCTTGCTCTGTCGCCCAGGCTGAAGCGCAGGGGTGAGATCTTGGCTTACTCTAGGCTTGACCTCTTGGGCTCAAGAGATCCTCCCATCCCAGCCTCCTAAGTAGTTGGGACTAGAGATGCCTACTGCCACACCTGGCTAATTTTTTGTATTTTTAGTAGAGACGGGGTTTTGCCATGTTGCCTAAGCTAGTCTCCGATTCCCAGGCTCAAGCGATCTGCCCACCTTGCCCTCCCAAAGTGCTGGGATTACCGGTGTGAACCACTGCACCAGGCCTGGGCTGACACTTTAAATGTGCCACTGCAATCAGGTATAAAGGTCCCGTGGCAGAGGGGAGAATGGTGCTCAAGTCAGTGCTGCATTGGGCGGGACCCAAGAAGACAGACCTCTAGGGCTGGCACAGTGGCTCACGCCTGTAATCCCAGAGCTTTGCTTGGCCAAGGTGGGCAGATCATCTGAGGTGAGGAGTTCAAGACCAGCCTGGCCAACATGGTGAAAACACAAAAATAAAACACAAAAATTTCTCTAATAAAAACACAAACATTAGCCAGAGTGGCCTGCGCCTGTAATCCCAGTTACCTGGAGGCTGAGGCAGGAGAACTGCTTGTACCCAGGAGGCAGAGATCGGGCCACTGCACTCTAGCCTGGGCAGCAGAGTGAGACTTTGTCTCAAAAAAAAAAAAAAAAAAGAAAAAAAAAGAAAAAAGAAAAACTTATTTTAAAAAAAATGCAAGTAAAAAGCACAGAAGGCAGAAGGTGCAAATAAACAGAGGCTCCATGGTCTGAAGGAGGCCACTGCTGGGACCATGAATGAAGGGGGCTGGGGGCCGAGATTCCTGTATCCTGAGGGAGTCCAGGGTGGTCCTGCTCCCCAAGTCCCATGGGTGGGGCTATTGGTCTCTGGAGATCCACGGCTTGTGTTTCTCCTAATCTGCTTGGCATTAACCTCCAGCCAGGCTTTCAACACCCTTGGGGCAGTTTTCCCAGGTCCTGGGGCTGGGCAGCTGAGTCCAGTAAAAAACAGGGGCCCTGGAGAGGGACTGTGGGCAATGCCCCCGAGTCCCCGGGGCCTGGGAAGAACGGAGGCTGCCAAGCGCAGGAGGTGGTGGGGAGGGGGACACCCTGGAGTAACAATCCCTGCTCTGTCCACTTGGTTCCCACGGACTTGAGCCAAACCAAAGCACTGCCCGGACCAGTTCCGCTTCCAACCAATACTGGTGCTGGCCTCAGACTCCTCCTTCCTTTCTCAGAACCCCATTCCCCTCAGGGGCCCCAGAGTCCAGGCCCCTAGATTCTTCTTCCCCTAGGACTCAGGAGTCTGGGACCCCCCAATCCCTTCTCCTCAGGACCTAGAAGGTTGGATCCCCAGTCCCCTTCTCCCTTAGAACCTGAAATCACAGCCCTTGATCAGTATTTTGCGCCCCCTAGTGGAGAGAACAGTGGGTCTATCATGTGACTTACAATAGGAATGGCAGAATTTTTTACTTACTATGATTCTTAACTTTTTTAGAGACAGAGTCTCACTCTGTCGCCCAGGATGGAGTGCAGTAGTGTGATCACAGCTAATTGCAACCTCGAACGAACTCCTGGGCTCCGGCATCCCTCCCACCTCAGCCTCGCAGTAGCTGGACCACAGATGGATGCCACCACACCGCCTAATTTTTTAAATTTTTAGTAGAGCTAGGATCTCGCTATGTAGCCAAGGCTGGTCTTAAACTCCCAGGCTCAAGCGATCCTTCTGCCTCAGCCTCCCAGAGTGCTAGGATTACAGGCATGAGCCACCAAGCCTGGACAGAATGGCAGAATTTATTTGGTCACTCAACAGAGCGTAGGAAGGCTCTGCAGGGAACCTGGCTCCACAGGAGCCCTGTCCAAGATCACACTTTTCATCAGAAGCTGAGACCTCGTCATGCTCCAGCACATTGGCCCTTGCAGTGTATGAGACTTGGACGGCACATTGGGGCAGTTTGTATTTATAGCCTAGAGCACAGTTGGGGTTGCAGTGAGGCTGGTGAAAGTTTCAAAGCCCTTCACTTGGCCGGGCCCAGTGGCTCACGCGTGTCATCCCAGCACTTTGGGAGGCCGAGGCAGGCAGATCACGAAGTCAGGAGATCGAGACCATCCTGGCTAACACAGTGAAACCCCGTCTCTACTAAAAAAAAAAAAAAAAAATAGCCTGGTGTGGTGGCCGGCGCCTGTAGTCCCAGCTACTTGGGAGGCTGAGGCCGGAGAATGGTGTGAACCTGGGAGTCGGAGCTTGCGGTGAGCCCAGATGGCGCCACCGCACTCCAACCTGGGGCAAGACTCTGTCAAAAAAAAAAAAAAAGGGCCCCTCACTTGCCTGGGCTTTCCATGGTCCTCTACCTAAATTTGTACAAGTAATTTTGTACTTTTTTTTTTTTTTTTTTTGAGACAGTTTCCCTCTTGTTGCCCAGGCTGGGAGTGCAATGGCATGATCTCGGCTCACTGCAACCTCTGCCTCCCGGGTTCAAGCGATTCTCCTGCCTCAACCTCCCGAGTAGCTGGGATTACAGGCATGTGCCACCACACTCAGCTAATTTTGTACTTTTAGTAGAGACGGGGTTTCACCATGTTGGCCAGGCTGGTCTCAAACTCCCGACCTCAGGTGATCTGCCTGCCTCGGCCTCCCAAAGTGCTGGGATTACAGGCGTGAGCCACCGCGCCCTGCTGAGGCATGAAGTTTTCTAAGGTTCCTTCTTGCCCTGTGTTAGCCCTCAGAGAGGTAAGTCACTCACCTTCTGCACTTAGAGAGCCTCATACTTTCTTTCAGCAATAATCCCCAGGGCAGTGCTGGAGATATAGCAGTGACCACAACAGTCCAGGGTCAGCCCGCCCAGTTGGGGAGACACACCCACCCCTGACAGTGATGACACAAAGTGAGCAGGGGTGGGGTGGAGGAGCTGAGGAGGCAAGGGAGGATGGGAAAGCAACCCAGAGAGAGCTTCCTAGAGCGAGAGCTAATATTACAGAGCTGAGACCTAGAGGAAAGTGGAGGAAACCGATAATAAAATGATAATTAAACATTTAGAATATCCCAATGCAAAGCTTACTCTCTTTCCAGGTAATATATAAAGTTCATAATCACAGCACCCCGAATATTGACCACTTAAGCATGAGGCCCAGGGCCTGATGTTTTACATTCGCGATCTAACTACGTCTTCCCAATAACACAGGGGGGCAAAACGGGAAGACGAATAATGAGTACGATTATAATCCCTAGTTTATAAAAGGGGAGAAACTGAGGCTCAGAGATGTCACTTGTCACCAGCCTGGCCAACACGGTGAAACTCCGTCTCTACTTACAAAAAAAAAAAATTAGCCAGGCGTGGTGGCGCGCTCCTGTGATCCCAGCTACTTGGGAGGCTGAGGCAGGAGAATCACTTGAACCCGGGAGGCCGAGGTTGCAGTGAGCCGAGATCGCGCCATTGCACTCCAGCCTGGTGGACAGAGTGAGACTTCATCTAAAAAAAAAAAAAAAAAGACAGAGAGTGAGAGAGAGAGATGCCACTTGTCCAGGATCTCTTATCCGGTCAGTAGCACCACAAGGATTTGAACCCTGGCCAGACGTCCACCCAATTTCACGTGCGAAGAGTTAACGGCCTCCTAGAGTCTTGTCCTCTCTGGGCCTCCGTAACACCCTCTCCAAGCCAGGGATCTCCCAGCACATGGCCGGGTTTAGAGCTGTACGAAGACACACAGCTAATGAAAAACTGTGGAATTCTCAGAGCCTGTGAAGCCTAGTCCAGGGATGCGAGGTTTGGACCACTAAGGGAACGCGCATGCGTGCTAGGCAGGGCCGACCGAAGGCTTCGGGGTGTATCATAGGGTCTCATCGCAGGTGTGTTGGCCGTAAGACCCCTGGAATTGGAATTCTAAATACACAGAAAGGCTATGAGCTCAGGAGACTTGGACGAAAGAGTTGTGTTAGGAAGAGGGGTCAGAAGACAAGGGTGCTGGGCAAAAGGCTTGCTCTTCGACTCCGAATACGGTGGCCAGAAAGGTTTCTCTGACGAAAGAGGGGCGTGGTTCGAAGCCGTACTGTGGCCGGTAAAGCTCAAGAAACATGGAACGAAAAGGACGAAAATAATCGGCAGGGAGAAGCGGACAGGATGGCCCGAAAGGCTCATATAACCGAAAACGTGGGTTAATGTGAAGGGGCGGAAGAGACAACTTATGGGAGGTGCATGCTGGCAGAGAAAGTCCTGGAGTTCGGAACGTACAGTGTTTCTATTAGGTGGAAACAGCCTGCGGGAAAGGAATACGGTGGCCAGGTTGGTCCTTTCACAGCCCAAAGCGGCCTTTCTGAGAGGCGTGGCTGCGGCACTCTTGCCGGATACGGTGGCCCGGCGGGGCTAGAAAGCATGAAATCTCGCGCGATTACGCTGCGCCGTCGGGGACGGGGCGGGGCTGGCGGCGGGGGCGGGGACCCGGAGCGGGAAGATGGCGGCGGCGCAGGAGGCGGACGGGGCCCGCAGCGCCGTGGTGGCGGCCGGGGGAGGCGGCTCCGGTCAGGTACGGAGGCCGAAAGGGGACTGAGGGGGTTCTTCCCCAATCGGGGGGCCTCCCACGGGGCGTGTCCTGCTTTTTGTGGTGGAATCCAGTGCAGTGGGGGCCCCTTGCCCAGAGGGACCTTGAATACCCGGCCCAGGGAGGGCCGGACCGCCCGGGAGGCCGGACGGTGCCGCGAACGGGGCCCTGTTGCGTGTCGGGTCCCCTGCGCGCTCGCGCCGGGCTGCCACCAGCCTTATCGCTCGAGCCGGGAAGACACTGGCTCGGAGGGGCGCAGGCTTGTGCCTTGGCGCGCTGGCTTCTCGACTCCGCGATTCCAGGCTCTGAGGCCGTTTCTAGAGTGATCTGGTGTTCAGGTTTCGTTGTAGTGCTGGAGGTGTGCGCAGTGATTAATTGAGAGTTTTCTAGCTCTGGGGAAGTCAGGATAAGCAGGGCATGGCCGACAGACCCATTTTACAGACGGGAATCCAAGGAACAGTGAGACTAAGGCGCTTCCAGAAGGTCATCCAGGTTAGGTTTGTAACTTTATGTAGAAGTTACAAGACATTGCTGACACAGGGACTAGTATGGATGTGCTTTTAACATGAACTAGGCCTATGGGTTAATTAGTCCATGTACGGATGACTTCTGACCCACTGCTGCCTTAACACACTGCAGAGCATACCATTTCAGGCAGCTACCGTTCAGGCATTTGGGGAATAGATGGAGACATCAAGGTGCTGTCGACCCACCCACTGGGATGTCACTGACATGTAGGAGGCAGCTCAGGGGAAAGGAGTGCGGGTTGAGAGGGGAGAATGAAGCTGACTCTCTGTATGACCTTGGGCAAATTCCTTTCCCTCTTTAGGCCTTTATTTCTCCCCTGTTAACTGCAGAGGTTGGACAGGAGGGCCAGTCATATCCCTGCTGTCATGGGACGGGGAGAGGAGACTGACATGTAAACAAACAGTTATAATCCTGAATGATTAGGTTGGTGACAGAAGTCTGTGTCTAGGGACTGGGGGAGCCCAGAGAAGGAGCAAGTGGTATTACCTGGGGAGGACACCTGGATGAAGTTAGTGTGATAGAGCCCACTATATCTGCTCTGAATCTATTCAGCATTCTCAGCCAGAGCCTGGCCTCAGGGACAGCTCAGGAAATGTGTGTTGAGTTAGTGCTGGAATGAAGGCTCAGTTCCTGTCTTCAGGGGTTTTCTAGTCTTGCTGAAAGGAGGTCGTTTCCCCTCTGGGTTTCTGTTGATTATTGGGTTGGTGGTGGATTGAGAGACCAGGGCCCAGGTTGTTCTGATTGCCCTGAGCTTCAAGATGGCACTCTGATCTTCTCTTGTACCAACTCTGCTTAAAAACAATCAAGACTTACCCCTTTGCCTTTAGGACAAAGTACAAATTCTTTTATAAATCACAGCCTCGCATGATCCGACTCTTTTTTTTTTTTTTTTCTTTGAGACGGAGTCTCGCTCTGTCGCCCAGGCTGGAGTGCAGTGGCCAGATCTCAGCTCACTGCAAGCTCCGCCTCCCGGGTTCCCGCCATTCTCCTGCCTCAGCCTCCCGAGTAGCTGGGACCACAGACGCCCACCACCTTGCCCGGCTAGTTTTTTGTATCTTTTGGTAGAGACGGGGTTTCACCGTGTTAGCCAGGATGGTCTCGATCTCCTGACCTCGTGATCCGCCCGTCTCGGCCTCCCAAAGTGCTGGGATTACAGGCTTGAGCCACCGCGCCCGGCCGATCCGACTCTTTTCTTCAGACTAGACTAGGATTTCTCGAGCTCGGCACTGTCAACATTTTGAATTGGATAATGTTTTGTTTGGGGGACTGCCCTGCATATTTTAGGATGTTTAGCAGCATCCCTGGCCTCTACACACTAGATGTCAGTAGCTCAGTAGCATCCACGCCCCTCCCCAGTTGTGACAGCCATAAATGTCTCCAGACATTGCTAAACGTTCCAGGAGCAGGGGGGCAAAGTCATCCCTGCATGAGAACCACTGCGCTAAAGGGGATCCACTGCTCTGAAACCTATTTTATTTCTAAACCTCTTTTATTGCCTCTCAGTCTCTTTCCTCGCAGTCTATGCACAGATCTCTCCCCTCTTTAGTTAGTTGATTGTGTTAGTCCTACAGATTTCAGATGTTCCCTCCTGCAGAAAGCCCTCTTTGACTGTCTGGGATCCTCTGTGCCAGGCCTGCACCAGCTGGGTTTCACTGTCTGGGGACTGGTCTCCTCCACTGGACTGGGAGCCCCAGGAGGGCAGAGCCGGGACTGCCTTGATCACCACTACTTCCTTAGCACCACTCAGCTCAGGGTTGGGCACAGAGGAGGTGCTCAGTGTTTGTAGAATGAGTAGATCTTGAAACAGAGGCTGGGCTGAGGTGAAATTCCCTGATGCGCAGTGGTGGATTCAGGTAATCAGTGAAGACATGCCGTAAAATGTAGCTTCCTCCCGCTCTTGTCTAGCCCTGGTGGTCTTAGCTGCTTCTTGGGCCCCTTAGCAGATGTTGCTGGGCATTGTGTGTGCGCGTCGATCTGCAGATCCAAGAGCAGAACTAACTGTGTCTTAGTCACTGATGTGTCCACAGCCACTGCCACCCTTCTCCCATGCCCAGGGCCTAGCGCACAGCAGGCAGACCCTCGGCCCAGTCTCCTGCTTTAGCCAGCATGCTCCTATAGCCAGGAACTCAGCTTTGCCGTTCATTCCTTCAGCGAATACAAATTGAGTCTACTACATGCTAGGCCTTGTGCTGATGCTGGGGATACAGCTGTGAACAAAATAGGTGCTGCCCTCTTGAAGGCCCTTATCCTTGTGTTCTAGTTGGAGCTGAATTTGTAGGGGAAGCACAGACAGGGACACACAGTGAACAAGATAAATAAGAAAAACAGCAGTTCAGATGACTCTGTGTGCCATGGACAGAAATAAAGCTGGGATGGGAATAGGAAGTGAGGGGTGGGTAGAAGAGTTGCAATTAAATAGGGTAGTCTAGGAAGGCCTCTCTGAGGAGGTGATGCTTGAACAAAGACCTGAAGGAAGTGAGAGAGGGAGTCCCAAAGATACGAGGGAAAAGCCTTTCAGGCAAAGGAACAGCCATTGCGAAGGCCCTGAGGTGGGAGGTGCCTAGTGTGATGAAGGAATGTCAAGGAGATTGGAGCGGGTGAGGGGAGAGGAGTGGCTGGGGACAGATGCAGATTATGCCAGGCTTTGGAGGCCTTGGGGAGGACTTGGCCTTTACTCAGAGAAATAGGAGCTGAAAACTCTGTCACCACAATCTCAGCTCACTGCAACCTCTGTCTCCTGGGTTCAGGCAATTCTCCTACCTCAGCCTCCCAAGTAGCTGGGATTATAAGCATCTGCCACCACACCCAGCTAATTTTTGTATTTTTAGTAGAGACAGGGTTTCACCAGGTTGGCCAGGCTGGTCTTAAACTCCTGACCTCAGGCAATCTGCCTGCCTCAGCCTCCCAAAGTGCTGGGATTTCAGGCATAAGCCACCATGCCCAGCCTTGTAGTATAATTTAGATGGTATAACGTTAGTTAACCTGTTGTCAGGGTAGAGTTCGTTGACTCCTGGTCCATTTATGCAGTTGTATGGTGCAGCCATCACCACAGTCTGGTCTGAGAAAGCTTCTGTCTCCTCAAAAAGTTCCCTTTTGCAGTCTCTGCTGCTCCCAGCCCTAGGCAGCCACAGAGGTGTTATCTCTGTAATTTTCTACAAATTTCTTAAACAAGGACCTAAACAACATCCAGTCTTTTGTGTCCAGCTTCTTTCATTGGGCGTAATGGGTTTGAGGTTCATGTTGTTACACAGATCTGCAGTTGTTCCTTTTATTTTATTTTTTACAACCTAGGATCAGGGAAATTTGGCCTTTGGGGAAATCCTAAAGTACATGCTCTCACTTGTTCCTTTTCACTGCTGAGTAGCAGTCCACAGACGTGACACAGTTTATTCTTTCATACCTCGAAGGATATTTGGGTTGTTTATAGTTTTTGGTTATTGCCAATAATGCTGCTATGAACGTTCATGTACAAGCTTTTCTGTGGCAGTATTTCTTTTCTTTTTTTTTTTTAGTAAAGAGAGACAGGGTCTCCCTGTGTTGGCCAGGCTAGTCTCCAACTCCTGGGCTCAAGGGATCCTCCTGCCTTGGCCTCCCAAAGTGCTAGGATTATAGGCATGAGCCACCACACCCGGCCATTGTTTGTTTTTGAGGCAGAGTCATGCTCTGTCGCCTAGGCTGTAGTGCAGTGGTGCGATCCTGGCTCACTGTAGCCTCATCCTCCAAGGCTCAATTGATCTTCCCGCCCCAGCCTCTTGAGTAGCTGGGACCACAGGCATGCACCACCACACCTGGCTAATTTTGGTATTTTTTATAGAGATGAGGTTTTGCTGTGTTGCCCAGGTTGGTCTTGAACTCCAGGGCTCAAGCAGTCTTCCTGCCTTGGCCTCCTGAAGTGCTGGGATTATAGGCATGAGCCACTGCGCCCAGCCTGGCTGCACATTTTCTGCCTCCTGGGTAGCCATTCAGGATGGGTTTGCTGGATTGTGTAGTAGGTGCACATATGACTCGTTAAATAACTGCCATATTTTCCGAAGTGGCTGCACTTTTCCTTTCCCCGTAGCAGTGTATGAGGGTTCCTGTTTTTCCACATCCCCGCCAGCACTTGTGATTGTCTGTCTCTCTGCTGATAGCCATCCTAATAGGTGTGAAGTGACATCTCATGGTGGTTTTAACTTGCCCTTCCGTGGGAAGGTTCCCAGCCAGACTGCCCATCACTAACAGGTAAGAGAAGAGACCTGGGAGTCAGCCAGACATAGCTTCAAATCCTGGCCTGGCATCAAATGTCCATTCCTGACCCCAAATCAGCTCAGACCCGTTGAAACCCATACTTGGGCCCCTAAATTTCCCAGGAGCTAGGCTGGCCGTGAGGAGAGGCCTTGTGCCTGTCTGATTTAGCTTCCGCAGCCGACCCCTGCTCCATAGATCTCATCAGAATGTGGCTTCTTCTGTCTCAGCCCAAGGGTCTCACCCAATGACCCAGACGCCAAAGGGAACGCCTCAGGGAGACCTCTCTGACCACCCACTCCAAAGTGGATCCCTGTCCCCAACTCAGTTGCTGTCACTACCCCCTGCTTGTTTTCCATGTACCATTTTTTTTTTTTTTTTTAGACGGAGTCTCGCTCTGTCACCTAGGCTGGAGTGCAGTGACGCGATCTCAGCTCACTGCAAGCTCCGCCTCCCAGGTTCACACCATTCTCCTGCCTCGGCGTCCTGAGTAGCTGGGACTACAGGCGCCCATCACCACCTTGCCCGGCTAGTTTTTTGTATTTTTTAGTAGAGACGGGGTTTCACCATGTTAGCCAGAATGGTCTCGATCTCCTGACCTCGTGATCCGCCCGTCTCGGCCTCCCAAAGTGCTGGGATTACAGGCTTGAGCCCGGCCTCATGTACCATTTTTAATTATCCTGTTTACCATTCTAGTGTGTTTCCCTCTAGATCCTCAGCTCTGGGCAAGCAGGGCCCACATTTCTGTCTTAAATGTACCAGTATTTTCACAATCTGGTCCACAGGTCAGAGAGGTGAAGTGATGTTCCCAAAGTGTCACAGCAAGAACGGTGGGACCAGGACAATAGCTGAGGCCCGTTTGACCCTGGAGCCCCTACAGTGCTGTCCTGTACTTTGGGAGATTACAGGACAGAGCTCTTGCTGGTGAAGGGGACAGGAGGTGACAAGTGACACATTTAACAAATGTGGCCCCTCTGACCATGCTCCTGGGGCATTTGCTATCTGGTGGGTGAGGTGAATGGAGAAAACATTGCAGAGGAGTGGACTGGGGGCTGTGGAGGGGAAGGCCAGACACTGGTGCCTCAGAGGGAAGTGGGTTTGGGTGACCTGAGTGTCCAGGGTGAGCCCTTCAGGCAGCAACGGCTACACAGGTGTGTATCACACCCCTACTCTGTGCCGCTGCGGCTCCCGAGCTGACCATGACCATGGCAGCCCTGGTCCTGCCTCTTGAAGGCTGACGGCTGAGAGGACAGCTGGGAGGAGGGGTGAATGAGAACAGGACTGGGGAGCTAGCAGGGTGCACGAAGGGTGAGCAGGACATCCCCTTCCAAACCTGGCATTCTGAGAGTCTCTGATTGTGACCCTCTGTGTCTGAGGGAAGAGCCCTCCTCTGGGAAGCCGTGCCTGGCTCCCTCGCCCGCCCCCCTTCCCTTCTGTCATTCTGCTTCTGCGGTTGTCCTTCCTGAGTGACCAGACAAGTGGCTTCACCTCTCTGAGCCTCCCTTTGCTCAGCAGCCAGATGGAGCTGGTCATAGTTTTGGCCTCAGGGTTAGTGTGCTCTGTGCTGTCACAGACATGTCCTGTGGCCGTGGCTTACGGTAGCGGCTGATAGTCTGATTGTGTTTTTCTGTGTCTGTCTCACCTGCTGGACCAGGGGCCCTTGGAGGGCAGGGCTGGGCACAGAGGGGGTCTCAGGAATGGTTTGCCCAGGGAACGCCCTTTCAGCTAAGCCCCAGCCTTGAAGAATCTGGCACCTGCCATGAGACTCCTTCTGTTGTTGTCCCCAATAGCCACCTCCTTGCATCCTGGCTCCAGCCCCAGGGAGCAGTGGACAGTCATCAGGATCAGACTGTGTCTCTAATCTTCTATTTCTGCACCTGCTGCTTCTCTCACTTCCTCCTTTGCGCCACCAGCTTGCTATGTTTTAGGTCACAGCTCCAATGCCCTCTCCTCCAGGAAGTTGCCCCGACTTCTAGGCTGGACCAGGTACCTCTCGGGGCTCCTGCATTCCAGCCCCGTTCTGGACAGTCACTGTCTAGAGATGAGTCTGTCTCCCCACTGAGCTGTTGAACCCCAGGAGGAAAGCAAAGGACTCTCTAGGTCACCACTGGTTCCCCAGCGCAGAGGAGGTGCTCTGGGAGTGTTTTCCTCCTAAAACAAGAGGGCCCCACCTTCCCAGGTGCTTTCACTGATTCATTCTCCAGTTATTGATAAGTAGCCACTCTTTGCCCAGCCTGTGTCTGGCCTTCATGTGTGATGGTGTCTAAGATAGCCCCTGTGTCCATTCTCCCTCCTTACTCTGGCCTCTGTCCCCCACAGGTGACCAGCAATGGCAGCATCGGGAGGGACCCGCCAGCAGAGACCCAGCCTCAGAACCCACCGGCCCAGCCGGCACCCAATGCCTGGCAGGTCATCAAAGGTGTGCTGTTCAGGTGAGCAGACGGGACTTGGGTTTGTTCACCGAAAACATTCAAATAAAAGTAAGGAAGAAAGGAAAAATCAGCTGATCAGCTGAGGATGGTGATCATTACTGTATCGGTAGAGATACTTTTTTTTTTTTTTTGTATGATGGAATATTTTCTAAACCTTTGTTTTACTCTGGTAAAACATATTGAAGTAGGGAGTCTCCTTGAACCTGTTCTGGTTTGGTGGGGGCTACCTGATTTGTAACAAAATAAAAACACAAAAAATACTGAAGTGGTTTGCTAGGACCCTTGTAACAAGTAAAACAAACTGAGTAGTTTAAACAACTGAAATGTGGAAATTGACTGTCTTACAGTTCTGAAGGCTGGAAGTCCAGGATCCAGCTGTGGGCAGGGGCAGTTTCTTCTGTGGCTTCTCTCCTTGGCTTGTAGAAGGCCATCTTCTCCCTGTGTCTTCATGTGGTCTTTCCTCTGTGTGTGTCTGTGTTCTAAGCTCCTCTTATGGGGACACTAGTCATGCTGGCTTAGTGCGCACCATAATGACCTCACTGAACCTTACTTTTTAAAAGACCCTATCTGGGCCAGGCACAATGACTCACCCCCATAATCCCAGCACTTTGGGAGGCCAGGATGGGAGGATCGTTTGAGCCCAGGAGTTTGAGACTAGCCTGGGCAACATAGTGAGACCCTGTCTCTACCAAAAATAAAAAAATCTGGCCGGGCGCAGTGGCTCACGCCTATAATCCCAGCACTTTGGGAGGCCGAGGCGGGCAGATCATGAGGTGAAGAGATCGAGACCATCCTGGCCAACATGGTAACACCTGTCTCTACTAAAAATACAAAAATTAGCTGGGCGTGGTGGCACGTGCCTGTGGTCCCAGCTACTTGGGAGGCTAAGGCAGGAGAATCGTTTGAACCCGGGAGGCAGAGGTTGCGTGCGCCACTGCACTCCAGCTTGGGTACAGAGTGAGACTCCATCTCAAAAAAAAAAAAAAAAAAAAGGCCAAGTATGGTGACACGTACCTGTAGTCTCAGCTACTTGAGAGGCTGAGGTAGGAGGATCACTTGAGCCTTGGAAGATTTTTTATTTTTATTTTTGTAATGGAGTCTTGCTCTGTTGCCCAGGCTGGAGTGCAGTGATGCGATCTCAGTTCACTGCAACCTCCGCCTCCTGGGTTCAAGCAATTCTCCTGCCTCAGCCTCCCAAGCAGCTGGGATTACAGGCATGTGCCACCATGCCCAGCTATTTCTGTATTTTTAGTAGAGATGGGATTTCTCCATGTTGGTCAGGCTGGTCTCAAACTCCCAACCTCAGGCAATCTACCTGCCTTGGCCTCCCAAAGTGTCGGGATTACAGGCATGAGCCACTGCACCCAGCGCCTGGCTAATTTTTTTTTTTTTTTTTTTTTTTTTTTGAGACGGAGTCTCGCTGTGTCTCCCAGGCTGGAGTGCAGTGGCGTGATCTCGGCTCACTGCAAGCTCCGCCTCCCGGGTTCATGCCATTCTCCCGCCTCAGCCTCCCGAGTAGCTGAGACTACAGGCACCTGCCACCATGCCCGGCTAGTTTTTTTTTTTTGTATTTTTAGTAGAGACGGGGTTTCACCGTGTTAGCCAGGATAGTCTCGATCTCCTGACCTCGTGATCCACCCGCCTCAGCCTCCCAAAGTGCTGGGATTACAGGCTTGAGCCACCGCGCCCGGCCTAATTTTTTTTTTTTTTTTTTAGTAGAAATGGGGTTTCACTATGTTGACCAGGCTGGTCTCGAACTCCTGACCTCATGATCTACCCACCTTGGCCTCCCAAAGTGCTGGGATTACAGGCGTGAGCCACTGCGCCCAGCCTGACCCTCGGAAGTTGAAGCTGCAGTGAACTGAGATCACACCACTGTACTCCAGTCTGGGCAACAGAGTGAGACCTTATCGCAAAAAAAAGTTAGGGGACCCTGTCTCTAAATCCAGTCACGGTGGTGCTGAAGGTTAAGACTTCAACATATGAATTTCAGGAGACATGGTTCAGCCCACATCTGCACGTAATATCAATTTTACAATTTTAACCTATGTTTTCATTATAACCTTTTTTTTTTTTTTTTTTTTTTTTTTTTTTTTTGAGACAATCTCACTGTGTCACCTAGGCTGGAGTGCAATAGTGTAATCTCGGCTCACTGCAGTCTCTGCCTCCTGGTTTCAAGCGATTCTCCTGCCTCAGCCACCTGAGTAGCTGGGATTACAGGCATCCGCCACCATGCCTGGCTAATTTTTGTATTTTTAGTAGAGATGGGGTTTTGCCATGTTGGCCAGGCTGGTCTTGACCTCCTGACCTCAGGTGATCCACCCGCCTCAGCCTCCTAAAGTCCTGGGATTACAGGCGTGAGCCACCACGCTTGGCCCATTTTAACCATTTTTAAGTATATAGTCCTGTGACATTAAGTACATCTCCACTGTTGTGCCCCCATCACCATTATCCATCCTGAGAATTTCCTCTTCCCAAACTGAAATTCCATACCCATCAGACACCAGGTCTCCATTTCTTCCTCCTTGCAACACCTGGCAGCCACCTTTCTATTTCCTGTCTCTCTTTCACTACTCTAGTTAGCTCCTGTATGTGGAATCAGCATTTGTCCTTCTGTGACTGCCTGGTGGTGACCCTTTTACCTGTGGGTTCACATGCTATTCCTGGGCAGTGGAACCCCAGGGCCTGCTTTTTCAAAGCCCAGCTTCTCTCCAAGGCCCTGGGGAGATGCTGGGTGGTAGCGGGAAAATATGCTTGGCACTGGGTTCTATCCTTCCTGCCTAGACCTGGTGACAGCCACCTTCTTTGCTCTGAGCCTTTGTTTACTCCTCTGCAAAATAGATATTCCTTTTATTTTTTTTCTTTTTGGAGATGTATTTTAGCAAAATAAGAGACCACACCGTGCAATTAGGCAGTCAGCTCCCCTTCTTATCAGATAGAAGGAATTGCACAGCAGAGATGTTTAAAACAATCATCCCGCCGGGTGCAGTGACTCACGCCTGTAATCCCAGCACTTTGGGAGGCTGAGGCAGGCGGATCACGAGGTCAAGAGATAGAGACCATCCTGGCCAACGTGGTGAAACCCCATCTCTACTAAAAATACAAAAATTAACTGGGTGTGGTGGCGCATGCCTGTAGTCCCAGCTACTTGGGAGGCTGAGGCAGGAGAATTGCTTGAACCTGGGAGATGGAAGTTGCAGTGAGCTGAGATTGCGCCACTGCACTCAGGCCTGGCGACAGAGCTAGACTGTGTCTCAAAAAAAAGAAAAAGAAAATAGGCCGGGCGCGGTGGCTCAAGCCTGTAATCCCAGCACTTTGGGAGGCCGAGACGGGCGGATCACGAGGTCAGGAGATCGAGACTATCCTGGCTAACATGGTGAAACCCCGTCTCTATTAAAAATACAAAAACTTAGCCGGGCGTGGTGGCGGGCGCCTGTAGTCCCAGCTACTCGGGAGGCTGAGGCAGGAGAATGGCGTGAACCCGGGAGGCAGAGCTTGCAGTGAGCTGAGATCCGGCCACTGCACTCCAGCCTGGGTGACAGAGCGAGACTCAGTCTCAAAAAAAAAAAAAAAAAAAAAAAAAAGAAAATGAAACAATCA
Source organism: Macaca mulatta (assembly GCF_049350105.2). NCBI lineage: Eukaryota > Metazoa > Chordata > Mammalia > Primates > Cercopithecidae > Macaca > Macaca mulatta. The sequence continues at coordinate 57,473,290 of NC_133424.1, forward strand.
TTCCCTTGGCTAGAATGTCTTCACGTGGCCATGGCCAGCTGCACAGGAGGCTGGGAAATGTGGTCTTTAATCTGGGAAACTGAGCACCCTGCTGGAAAGCAGGACTTCTATTACTGAGGAAGAAGAGGAGAGTGGTTTTAGGGGGGCAGCTACTTATCTCTTCCGTAAAATCTTATTACTTGTTTCCCTTAACTTATAATTAATGTGTGTTTACTTTACCAAATTAAGTAGTTCAAACAATACAGAAGAGTGAAAAGAAAAAAGCAATGAAAAAGTGTAATGTGGGGTGAGTGCTGTGGCTCACGCCTGTAATCCCAGCACTTTGGGAGGCCAAGGCGGGCGGATCACCAGGTTAGGAGATCGAGACCATCCTGGCTAACATAGTGAAACCCCATCTCTATGAAAAAGAAAAAAAAAATTAACCAGGCATGGTGGCGGGCTGCTGTAGTCACAGCCACTGGGGAGGCTGAGGCAGGAGAATCACTTGAACCCCGGAGGCAGAGCGTGCAGTGAGCCAGGCACTTCAGCCTGGGTGACAGAGTGAGACTCCATCTCAAAACAAAAAAAGAAAGAAGAAAAAGTGTAATGTATCGGTGGCCATCCCATAAGCACACACTTTTGTAATTGACCCTAAATGGGATTATATATAGATGCTCACAGATAAGAGTTGTTTAAAATAGAGAAAAAATTAGGAGGCGGGGGGCAGGTAGTGTCAGACAGCGTGTAAGAGCACAGCCCTGCTAACATATCAGCCCTGCCACCTCTGAACTCTGTGGCCTGGTCAGGTGATCACCCTTCTTGAGACTCACTTTCCACTTCACAGACAGGAATCTTGACAATTAGGGTGCATCAAAAGGATTCCAAGAGAATTCGTGTCAACTGAGAGGTGCGGGACCTGGCACACACTCAGACGATGTCGGCCATGATTCCTTTTGTTGTTCAACGTGAAAAAAAAAAAAACCAGGGCCGGGCGCAGTGGCTCAAGCCTGTAATCCCAGCACTTTGGGAGGCCGAGACGGGCGGATCACAAGGTCAGGAGATCGAGACCATCCTGGCGAACCCGGTGAAACGCCGTCTCTACTAAAAAATACAAAAAACCTATCCTGGCTAACACGGTGAAACCCCGTCTCTACTAAAAATACAAAAAACTAGCCGGGCGTGGTGGCGGGCGCCTGTAGTCTCAGCTACTCGGGAGGCTGAGGCGAGAGAATGGCGTGAACCCGGGAAGCGGAGCTTGCAGTGAGCCGAGATCACGCCACTGCACTCCAGCCTGGGAGACACAGCGAGACTCCGTCTCAAAAAAAAAAAAAAAAAAAAATACAAAAAACTAGCCAGGCGAGGTGGCGGGCGCCTGTAGTCCCAGCTACTCGGGAGGCTGAGGCAGGAGAATGGCGTGAACCCGGGAGACGGAGCTTGCAGTGAGCTGAGATCCGGCCACTGCACTCCAGCCTGGGTGACAGAGCAAGACCCTGTCTCAAAAAAACAAAAAACAAACAAACAAACAAACAAAAACCTTAGGATCAGCCTGAGCAACACAGCAAGACCCCATCTCTTTAAAAAACTAAAAAATTAGCTGGGTGTGATGGTGCGCACCTGTAGTCCCAGGTATTAGGGAGGCCGAAGAGGGAGGATCGCTTGAGCCCAGGAGGTCAAGGCTGCAATGAGCCATGATCATACCACTGTACTCCAGCCTGGGCAACAGAGTGAGACTGTGTCTCAAACAAACAAAAACCTTAGGAAATATATAGTGAAAGAGTTAAAAGAAATAGCTCATGAGGCCGGGTGCAGTGGCTCATGCCTGTAATCCCAGAACTTTGGGAGGCCAAGGCGCGTGGATCACCTGAGGTTGGGAGTTCCAGACCAGCCTGAGCAACAGGGAGAAACCAGTGTCTGCTAAAAATACAAAATTAACTGGGCGTGGTGCCTTGTGCTTGTAATGCCAGCTACTCAGGAGGCTTAGGCAGGAGAATCACTTGAACCTGGGAGGTGGAGGTTGCAGTGAGCCGAGATCGTGCCATTGTACTCTAGCCTGGGCAACAAGAGCGAAACTCCGTCTCAAAAAAAAAACAAAAACACAACTCATGATCCCTGATATAGTCACCGATCACATTCTAGACTAGAGCAGAACCGCCTGCCTGGTGTCCTCCAAGAGTGTCACACAGGACACTGAGAAACTGTGCAGGAAAGAAACCTCCCCACTCTGATAAGTTGCAAAACTGACATGTGTGCCTCAAAAATTCCTGCCATGTGCCCTAAGCTTCTGTCATGGGCCCCTGTCCCTTATCGTCTTCACTTCATCTCCCCTCCCCATGGCCACGTAAAGACTTCAGATTTTCTTATATATCACCTTCTTTTTTTTGCATGCTGCAAGCTGCTCTGCATGAAAATTATTTTTATCTTTCCCTTCGTTTTTACATAAGCGATAGCCTGTTTTACACACTGTTCTGCTCCTTGATTTTTTTCATTAACAATATATCTTCGAAATCTTTCCACGTCAGTGCATAGGGAGCTTCCTTCAGAGAGACATTTTTAATACAAGTCACACTGTAGGCTAATTTCCTTTCTTAGAACGAGGCAGCATCAAACATCAGTTCGGGTGGGTGCTCAGAGACCGTCTTGGCTGCAGTTCTTAAAATGGGATTCAGGGTTTGTTTTCAGGGGCCCATGAACTCCTTGTAGTTTGAAGCTGATTATGCAGGAATAGCCTTTCTGCATAGCGGGTGGTGTCTGTGGTGTTTGTGGTTTTGAGCACATGTGGTTACCTGGAGTGGGAGGTGGAGCAGGAACTGGGTATATAAAGGAACGGGGTGGGAGGGAGAGTTTTGATTATACGTCTTTTCATATATTTAAAAATGTTCTGAACCTGTGAATGTAGAATACCTATTTGGGTGGGAGAGAGGATTTAATGTCTGTTTTCTTTGCTTACTCAAGTGTATCAGGAAGCATTAGAAAGGTCCAGTCTCCTGCAGGCCTGGGCGCATGGATGAGGGGCTGTGGCCATGAGCCCTCTGAGAGGGTCCACGGAACTGTGGGCATGTAGATACACACAGATGTTCTTCAGGTGACTAGGGGTTTGGAATCCAAAAAGGCCTGGCCTTGTTTTGTACATGGGAACCTAGAAGCCCAGAGGGGTTAGGACCCCCACAGGCCACACACTAAGCCAGGGGCAGAGCTGCCTGGAGGCATCACTGCTTCCACACTCTCCCCAGGTGTGTTTACTAAAATGAGAGCCTCTGCTGGAGGCATTGGTACCCCAGAGATTGCCAGGTCCAGGCCTTCCCCAGCCATGCGTATCAGGGACTTCATAGGGAGGTAGCAGATGGCTCATCTGGGCCATGGCCCCTGAGACCCTGGACTCCAAGGCCTCGTGGCTTCTATAGGCAGAGGCAAGTCCCTGTGCCTGATCCTGCCCCGATCAGGGCTCAGCAGGGAGGCACCCCACCCACAGTAGAATTCACTCATAGTGTTTTTCCACTCCAAAGTTTTTTGTATGCATTTTTCCTATGATTAAAATAACAGTAATAGCTAACACTTCTAAATCACGTATTGGGTATGTCTAGGTTCCATTCTGAGGTACGCGTGTGTGTGTGTGTATTTCAGATATATATACACACTATATAAACATCTATATATATGTAATTTAATGCGTGTAATGCTTACAAACTACCCTATGAGAGTAGGAGCTGTTATTATCTCCATTTCAACCACTGAAGTTGACCACTGAGGTCACAGTAAGCTGGGCTCGTAACCTCTTCTGCTATATGGTTATCATACCGGTAATTAATAAGTACTTGAATCATTTAATAATCACATGGCTGCATGCAGCTGAGAAACCTCCATTAACACGGTAGAGATTAATTTCTCTCTGATATACCAGTCTGGATGGAGGCAGACTAGGATTCAGCAGTCTTCAGTGACCCAGACTCCTTCTTGCTGTTTGTTCCACCATTGCTAGGTTTTTCCCTTTATCCTCATAGCCCAAGACAGCTGCTGAAGATCCAGCCATCACATCCACACTCCAGGCAACAGGAGGGAAGAAGAAATCAATAAGGAATATTCCTTCTCTTTAAGGACTTTTTTTTTTTTTTTTGAGATGGAGTCTTACTCTGTCACCCAGACTGGCATCCAGTGGCGTGATCTCGGCTCACTGTGACCTCCGCCTCCCAGGTTCAAGTGATTCCCCTGCCTCTGCCTCCTGAGTAGCTGGGATTATAGGTGCCTGCCACCACGCCCGGCTAATTTTTGTATTTTTAGTAGAGATGAGGTTTCACCATGTTGGCCAGGCTGGTCTCAAACTCCTGACCTCAAGTGTTGGCTTCCCAAAGTGCTGGGATTATAGGTGTGAGCCACTACGCCCAGCCTCGTTTTGTTTTTGGTATCTGTTGTTGGTGCTGATTCTCACTCATAATATCTTGTTTGCTTTTGTGCCTGGCTTATCTCTGTCTGTGTCCTGATCATTATACTTGAAAAGTTATTTATAGGAATTTCAGGGCTAGGATGAGCATATTTTTCTACAGAGAGGATTGCCTTTGCTTCTGCCTGGGGACATTACCAAGTCCCAGGTTTCTTTGCACCAGGTTCAGGTCTTGAGCTGCCCTGCATGACTCCTTGTCCCACGAGTGGCCTTGCATACTTGGCCCTGCATACCTGGTGTGTAACTCCTGGAAATGAGTAGGTCGCCTGGTTCCCTCCTTCCTAGGGGTGGAGCCTTGCGCCTTGCAGGGTCTTAGTTTTCTGTAGGGTAGGTCTCTGGTTACCTCATACGTCATATGTGCCCTGGGCTAGCATTTCTTTTTTTTTTTTTTTTTTTTTTTTTGAGACGGAGTCTTGCTCTGTCACCCAGGCTGGAGTGCAGTGGCTGGATCTCAGCTCACTGCAAGCTCCTCCTCTCGGGTTCGCGCAGTTCTCCTGCCTCAGCCTCCCGAGTAGCTGGGACTACAGGCACCCGCCACTTCGCCCGGCTAGTTTTTTGTATTTTTTTAGTAGAGACGGGGTTTCACCGTATTAGCCAGGATGGTCTTGATCTCCTGACCTCATGATCCGCCCGTCTCGGCCTCCCAAAGTGCTGGGATTACAGGCTTGAGCCACCGCGCCCGGCCGCATTTCTTTTTTTTGAGACGGGGTCTCGCTTTGTCACCCAGACCAGAGTGCAGTGACGCGATCATGGTTCACTGTAGCCTCAACCTCCTGGACTCAGGTGATTTTCCCACCTCAGCCTCCTGAGTAGCTGGGACTGTAGGCATGGTGCGCGCTGCCATGCCTGGCTAATTTTTGTATTTTTTGTAGAAACCATGTTGCCCAGGCTGGTCTTAAAACTCCTGGGCTCAAGCGATCCACCTACCTCTGCCTCCCAGCATGCTGGGGTTACAGGTGCGAGCCACCGCACCCAGCCTAGACCAGCATTTTTGTCACCTATCAAAACACCTAGCAGATGTCCTCAGACACATGAAGAAGCTTATAGGGCTTCTTTACTTATTTTTTTTTCCTAGACCTGCAAATCCAGGATCCTTTACTTCTTTTTTTTTTTTTTTTTGAGACGGACTTTTTGCTCTTGTCGCTCAGGCTGGAGTGCGATGGTACAATCTCGGTTCACTGCAGCCTCCTTCTCCTGGGTTCAGGCAATTCTCCTGCCCCAACCTCCTGAGTAGCTGGGATTACAGGCGCCTGCCACCACTCCTGGCTAATTTTTGTATCCTTAGTAGAGACGGGGTTTCACCATGTTGGCCAGGCTGGTCTCGAACTCCTGACCTTAGGTGATCCACCTGCCTCTGCCTCCCAAAGTGCTGGGATTACAGGCGTGAGCCACCGCGCACGGCCCATCCTTTACTACTTTAGGATTCCTACTTTCCCTTCAGTCTTTGCCTGAAGGTTTGGTAGCCTACAGTCTTGTTCATTCTTCAGAGCTATTTGTATATATTCATATGTAAACTTGATAAAAATTATATGCATGAGAACAAATATGAGAATACGTGAGCAGCATATATTCTCATCCTATCAATATGTATAATTATAAATATAAAATACATTGATGTCTTCGTAGTGTATTAATTTTTTCAAGCTTTTTCAATTCTTTCCATTGAGAGGGTTGGTCTGAATAATTTAGCCCACTGTTACTAAAATTGGAACTAACCTATCGCTTACTATCTGCTTCTCCAGAAATTCCGCTGAAGTTCAGAAATGTTGCTCTTTCTAAGCTTCTGTGCCTTCGGGCTCATTGCAACCTTTGCCTCCCAGGTTCAAGTGATTCTCCTGCCTCAGCCTCCCAAGTTGCTGGGACTACAGGCGCATGCCACCAGGACCAGCTAATTTTTGTATTTTTAGTAGAGACGGGATTTCACTATGTTGGCCATGATGATCTCGATCTCTGACCTCGCAATTTGCCCACTTTGGCCTCCCAAAATGCTGGGATTACAGGCGTGAGCCACCATGCCCAGCCTCTATACTTTTTAAGTTATTTTAAAATGTGTAATTAAATTACTATTGACTATAGTTGCCCTGTTTTGCTACCAAATACTAGATCTCGTTCATTCTATTTTTTGTAGCCATTAACCATCCCCAGTTCTATGCTTTTGAAGTGCTGGGATTCCAGATTCTTTCTTTCAGAAATGTCATGTTTATTATTATGTTTTCTTTATTTCGTTTTTCTTTTAATTCACCCATCTGCACACTGAAGGGGTTCCAGAGTCTTAGTATCCTCTCTGGGGGGTCCCAAGGGGCTGGATGGCAGGTTTCCCAGACTGAGGTTTCAAGAGTCAGCCCCTGCAGCCCTGTGGTCACCAGGAGCTCTTGGAGGACTTAGAGTCAAGGGTCTGCATGCAGACCAGGGCAGTGCCAGCCCCCCCTGCACTGGCAAACGGTGGCATCTGGGCTTCCTCCCCAGATGTGGTCTTTGGGGACATCTTGTCTTCTTGCCAGCCCTGTGACTACCTTCTCAGGGCCTCCCTGACTTGGTCACTAGCCCCAGGTCAGGTGCCAGCATGTGCCAAGTCAGAAGGAAGTCAGGCGGGTCTGTTGCGGAGACCCAAGGCTTGGGGACTCACCACCTTGCTGCTTCTCTCCTCAGGATCTTCATCATCTGGGCCATCAGCAGCTGGTTCCGCCGAGGGCCGGCCCCTCAGGACCAGACGGGCCCCGGAGGAGCCCCACGTGTCGCCAGCCGCAACCTGTTCCCCAAAGACACTTTAATGGTAACTGCCAGCAGTAGGGCAGACTTGGAGATGATGGGGCAAGGAGGGGTGGAATGTGGAGGAGTAATGTCAGCAGTCGGGACAGACCAGGTCCCTGCCCACTGGCAGGTCTAGGAAAACAGGTCCAGGGTTGAGGAACTCTAGGCCCATCCCCAGTACATGAGACCTGTGTCACCTGGGTCCATCCCCAGCACATGAAGCCTGTGTCACCCAAAAGAAAAAGGAAATTCATTTGGTTAAAATATCTAACCAGGGTCTTTGGATGTCGTATTTCAAAATATATTCAGCCTTCTAAGGTTGCAGCGGGATATGTGCAAGGGAGGTAGTGTGAGAGGTGGGGAGGGCGGGGAACCAGCAGAGGCTGGTGGGAGGTAGGCACAGAAGGAGAGGAGACCTGCACTTCCACAGTGGGCTTGGGCATGGGCAGGGCAGGGCTTCAGGAGCGTCCAGAGCAAAAGTGTTTAGACCTGTTAGTCTAGGCTTTTCTGAGCAAACATGGCCATGGGGGCTTGAGAAAGGAGGAAGTTCTTGTTGGGTCACAATGGTTTTGTTGTGTTTTTTTTTTTTTTTAGATGGAGTCTCATTCTGTCACCCAGGCTAGAGTGCGGTGGCATAATCTTAGCTCACTGCAACCTCCTCCTCCCGGGCTCCAGTGATCCTCCTACCTCAGCCTCCCGAGTAGCTGGGATTACAGACATGTGCCACCACTAATTTTTTGTATTTTTAGTAGAGATGGGGTTTCACCTTTTTGGGCAGGCTGGTCTCGAACTCCTGACCTTAAGTGATCTACCTGCCTCAGCCTCCAAACATGCTGGGATTACAGGCGTGGACCACCACGCCCGGCGGCTGACAGTGCTTTTGTAGCTCTGGACTGCTTTGTCCATAGCCTGCAGAGCTCTGACCAGGAAGGCCCAGCAGCCACTAGGGCAGGAGATCATTCAGGGAGCTTCTGCCCCTTCCTACCCCTAAATTCTAATTGGCAGACTGGCCAGTCTCCAAGTGTTCTTTGTTCGTTGACTTCACAGGCTCAGACCAGGACAGATATGGTGGTATGAGAAAAGAGAAAATATGTACTCTCTGCTGCTTTTCCTCTCTCCTCTCCCCTGCCCTCTGTAATTACTGTTCCTCTACGTGTGCTGACCGCTGCCATAGCTCTTCATCTACTCTTTAGCCAGCCTGCAAAGGCTCTCAAGAGCGGGCCTGAGCTCTGTCGCCTTCTGTCCCAACAGAACCTGCATGTGTACATCTCAGAGCACGAGCACTTTACAGACTTCAACGCCACGTCGGCACTCTTCTGGGAGCAGCACGATCTTGTGTATGGCGACTGGACTAGCGGCGAGAACTCAGACGGCTGCTATGAGCACTTTGCTGAGCTTGACATCCCACAGGTGGGGGCAGCTCTTGGTTTCTGGCCCCATGGCTGCTTGACTGGCACTGAAGGACCTTTCCTCCAGTCCGCTCCTTGCTGAGACAGTGTGGAGTTTGGGCTCCAGGCTTGGCCCTTCCTTGGGCTCACACGCTCTGTGACCACAGGCTGGTCCCTGAGGTCTCTGGGCTTCACTTTCCCCTATGAAAAAGGTAGATATGGGTGGAATTGGCCTGGGACCCTGCTGGCTACCTCTAAGGTTGTGCAGTCCTTGACTTGAAACCGGTGAAAGATTAGTAATTGTCCTTGGGGATGTTTGCCTATCACCAGTTTATCAGGCAGCCCCATTTCAAAATAACATTAGTTAATGTTGATTGAGCTAAGTGCAGGGTACTAAGCTAGGCTGACTCATGGAAACCTACCAGAAACCCTCTGAAGCAGGAACTGCTATTCTCATTTGACATATGAGGAAACTGAGACATAGAGAGGGAAGGTCATTTACCCAAGGCCACATTGCATGAGAGATTCAGACTCAGGCTCTATGGCTGTGGACTCTTGCAGCCCTAGGCTCAAATCCTGCCTCCTCCTGGAAGCCCTCCCTGACCCCAGAGCACTCAGACTTGGTTAAGCACCCTCTCTGGGTTGTCACACCTGCTGGACTTCCCCATCCCAGCCCACTCTGGGGCCTCACTGGGACTCCTGCATGGGACTGTGAGCCTTGTGATAATAAGGCTGGGCTGCCTAGATCACTTCCACATCCCCAGCACTGCCCAGTGTGGGGCTGGGGACAGAATCAACAAGTACAAGTACCGAACAAGTGAAAGGGACATCTCTTTGGGGCCTTCTTTGGCTGAGTCCAAGACAGCTGCCCTCATTCCTTTCTCCCCAGCAGGCCTTCTCTGCTTTGGGGTGGAGGGCACATTTCTGTTCTATTTCTGTCTGGGTGGCTAGAAGCAGAATGTGAACACAGTCTTTTTTTTTTTTTTTTTTTTTTTTTTGAGACAGCGTCTCGCTCTGTTACCCAGTCTGGAGTGCAGTGGCGCGACCTTGGCTCACTGCAGCTTCCACCTCCTAGGTTCAAGTGGTTCTCGTGTCAGCCTCCTGAGTAGCTGGGATTATAGGCACACATGATCACACCCAGCTAATTTTTGTATTTTTTTAGTAGAGACAGGGTTTCACTATGTTGGCCAGGCTGGTCTTGAACTCCTGACCTCAAGTGATCCGCCTGCCTCAGCCTCCCAAAGTGCTGGGATTACAGGTGTGAGACACCATGCCCAGCCATCATTCTTTTCTTTTTGAGATGGGGTCTTGCTCTGTTGCCTAGGCTAGAGTGCAGTGGCACAGTTAATAGCTCACTGCAGCCTCAACCTCATGGGCTCAAGCCATCCTTTCACCTCAGCCTCCCAAGTAGCTGGGACAACAGGCATGCACCACCATGCCCAGCTAATTTTTTGTGTTTTTCGTAGAGATGGGGTCTCAACATGTTGCCCAGACTGGTCTCAGACTCCTGAGCTCAAGTGATCCTCTCACCTCAGCCTCCCAAAGTGCTGGGATTACAGGCATGAACCACCCCACCCAGCTGGACTTTCTGACCTGCACTGAGAGGTGGCTCCCACAGAGACCTCAAGCCCAGCCCCCAGGCCTTGCCCCAAGATCCAAGGAAGGACCAGGGCCTGGCAGGCCCAGCAGGGGGATCTGCTTTCAAGGGCTTGGATCTACCCTCCAAGTACCCTCAGTTGAAGCTTCAAGGTGGGGTCTGAGTGGACTTAAAAGGCGGGAATGCTGGGCACAGTGGCACGTGCCTGTAAGCACAGCTACTCAGGAGGCTGAGGTGGCAGAACGGCTAGAGCCCAGGAGTGTAGAACTGTAGTGTGCCACGATCACAACTGCAAATAGCCAGTGCACTCCAGCCTGGGCAACACAGCAAGACCCCATCTCTAAAAAAGACAGGAGAGTGAGGAGAACACAATGGGACCAAGTGAATCCGAGCTCTGCTCAAAGATCAGAGAGGTTCAGTGCTCGCCTTTGTCTCCACTCAGTGCCCCTGGACAACTTGCCTCCCTTCTCGAAGCCTCAGTTTCCTCATCTGTATCAAGTGAGAATAGTCCCCCTTCCCTGGGAGGCAAGGAGACTTGATGAGATAATGAGGAAGACTTGGGCAGAGAGGGGCCAGCTGGAGGTAGCAGGGAGTAGCACCCAGGAGCCCACAGACTGGGTTTCCATCTGCATACTTGCCACACACTGTATGACCCCTTGGCATGAGCCCCGTTTGCCTCATCTACAAAATGGGGTGGTAACATGACCCATTGCATACGGTTGACATGTTACATGTGTGTTAACTCATTAGATTAGGGAGCTATTGTCTGAAGTACCCAGGGCAAGGTCTGGCCCGTAGTAGGAGCTCCATGTCGGTCAGCTGCTTCTTCCTGTTGAGTGAGCTTAACGAGAGCTTGTTGACTGAGCTGTGTGCCAGTGCTCCAGGTAGTCCCTGCAGTAGTACCCTCAGGTCAGTGCTGTGGGGACCTCGCATCCTCTAGGTGGGGCCCTGAGGCTTAGAGAGAAGCTGAGCTCACACGGCCATGGCGGGTAGAGTGGGCGTCTGAGTCTGACTCCAGCATTTCCCCCCATTTACTGCCACCCAACTACATGCCTCACCCTGAGTACTCAGTAAATGGCCAGAGAATTGACGGGGAGGAAACTGCTGGGGACGGGTGCCAGGCAGGGCTTTAACGTTTCCTTCACCCCAGTTGCCCAGCCTGCCCACCTGACCTTCCCGCTTTTGCAGAGCGTCCAGCAGAACGGCTCCATCTACATCCACGTTTACTTCACCAAGAGTGGCTTCCACCCAGACCCCCGGCAGAAGGCACTGTACCGCCGCCTTGCCACAGTCCACATGTCCCGGAGTAAGTCACTCCCCTGCAGCTAGGACCCACTGTCCAGGGGGCCAGCATCCTGGGAGCCCCCAGGCTGGTGTGGCGGACAATAAATCCCAGGTCCAGGAGGACAGGCAGGAAGCCTGCACTCAAAGAGGATGGGATTGGCAGGGCAGGCTCAAGCCCCACCCAGCCTTAATGAGCCCTATAGACACTAAGGAGGGAGACCTACGGAGGAAGGGCTCAGGGACCAGAGAGGAATTGGCCAGAAAAAGCAGCTGGAGACGGGGACTCTTGGAGAGGAGGAGACGTCCTTCACCAAGGGGGAAGGGCCAGGGTTGACTTGTGCACAGTAGGGGCCTGATAGAAATAGACACTCAAAAATAATTTGTGGGCTGGGTGCAGTGGTTCACGCCTGTAATCCTAGCACTTTGGGAGATGAGGTGGGCAGGATTGTTTGAGCCCAGGAGTTTGAGACCAGCCTGGGAAACATGGCGAAACCCTGTCTCTACCAAAAGATACAAAAATTAGCTGGGCCTGTGCCTGTAGTCCCAGGTGCTCAGGAGGCTGAGGTGGGAGGATCACTTGAGCCCAGGAGGTGGAGGTTGCAGTGAGCCAGGATCACACCACTGCACTCCAGCCTAGGTGACAGACTGAGAACCTCTCAAAAAGATAGATAGAGGCCGGGCACAGTGGCTCACTCCTGTAATCCCAGCACTTTGGGAGGCTGAGGCAGGCGGATCACCTGAGGTCAGGGATTCGAGACCAGCCTGACCAACATGGAGGAACCTGGTCTCTACTAAAAATACAAAATTAGCCAGGAGTGGTGGTGCATGCCTGTAATCCCAGCTACTCGGGAAACTGGGGCAGGAGAATCGCTTGAACCCGGGAGGTAGAGGTTGTGGTGAGCTGTGATTGCGCTATTGCATTCCAGCCTGGGCAACAAGAGCGAAACTCGGTCTCATAAACAAAAAAGAAGATAGCCGGGCGTGGTGGCTCATGCCTGTAATCCCAACACTTTGGGAGGCTGAGGTGGGTAGATCACGAGGTCAAGAGATAGAGACCATCCTGGCCAACATGGTGAAACCCCGTCTCTACTAAAAATACAAAAATTAGCTGGGCGTGGTAGCACGCGCCTGTAATCCCAGCTGCTTGGGAGGCTGAGGCAGGAGAATTGCTTGAATCCAGGAGGCAGAGATTGCAGTGAGCCGAGATCGCGCCATTGCACTCCAGCCTGGTGACAGAGCAAGACTCCGTCTCAAAAAAAAAAGATAGATAACATTCAAAGAACAGTGTGGGCAACATGGTGAGACTTCGTCACTACAAAAAATAATAGCCAGGTATGGTGGTGAGCACCTGTGGTTCCAGCTACATGGGAGGCTGAGGGGGAGGATTGATTGAGTGTGGGAGGTCGAGGATGCAATGAGCTGTGATTGCACTATGGCATTCCAGCCTGGGTGACAGAGCAAGTCCACGTCTCTGAAAAAACAATAGTAATAAAAAATAAGACTACCACTTCTACTCCCATGATAACTCATTAATCCATTAACCCACTAATCCATGAATGGGTTAATCAGTTCCTGAGGGGAGGGCCCTCATGACCCAGTCACCTCTTAAAAGCCCCATCTCTCAGTACTGGCACACTGGGGGTTAAATTTCAGTGGGAGTGGGGAGTACTAGAGTACGTCAGTAGTCCCAGCTACTTGGGAGACTGGAGTGAGAGAATCAGCATGACTTTTGGCCAGGACAAATATTCAAACCATAGCATTGTCCATCCTCTTGTTTTCGGGACAATAATTATTGTCATCTTTCTGCTTATCTGACCCTTTTTTTTTTTTTTTAAAGACAAGATCTCACTCTGTCACCCAGGCTGGAGTGCAATGGACTATCTCAGCTCACCACAGTTTACACCTCCCGAGTTCAAGTGATTCTCCCACCTTAGCCTCCCAAATAGCTGGGACTGCAGGCACACGCCACTACACCCGGCTAGTTTTTGTATTTTTAGTAGAGACGGAGTCTCACCGTGTTGGCCAGTCTGGCCTCAAACTCCTGACTTCAAGTGATCCGTCCACCTCGGCCTCCCAAAGTGCTGGGATTACAGGTGTGAGCCACCACACCCAGCCTTTCCTGGTTCTGCGTGACCTTTTTCCTTGAGTCCTCTGTCTCCTGATGGGCAGCCTTAGAAATCTCTCACTGTACCTGATTGAACAGATCTGGAGAATGGCTTCCTCAGCCCCCCATTCTCCTAACGGGAGTTCTGTGTACTCCACCTAGCTTTCATTTTATTGAGGACTATTCCAGACATTCCCTGTGGATTTGGTTAAGATCCATCTGGCTGGTTTTGGGTGGCGCAGCAACAGATGGAATTCTATTTGTATGAGTTAGGTCTTACCTACTTCTTTTAGTATAAAAATATCCTAAAAGATGATAATTTTTTTATCACCTATACTGGATGGAATGAAAAGTTGATGACTCTATGTGGGTCCCCAGAAATGACTTGGAAAGGTCTTCTGGAGTTAGTTGAGCGCCATTCTGAGTGAGTGTGTCTGCAGAAAATGCTGCGTTGGTGTGTCCCACCCGGCTGAGATGTAGTGAGATCTTTGGAGAACCGGGCAGAAGTGGCTTGAAGGGTGTGACCTACAGGGTTGGTCTCACAGATGTTTCCCTGCAGAGAGGGATACATCAGGGGTCTGGGTTAAAATGCCCCGTGCTTCAGAGGTCACTCTGAAGGTGACCCAGGTGGTTAACTCTTCATCGTATTCTTGTACCCCCATTTGACGATCACCTAATCATTCCGTTAACCTAAATCGATACCAGTATTTTCTGTGGTTTTGTCTTTAGTGAATGTGTGATCCATGTCACTGTGTGGTGAGGTTTATTCACAGTCAGTCTGATCTGTAAAATAGAATCTGCAGACAGTGAACCTGAAAAGCATACTAGGATCATGCAGGCCTCCCTCCCCAGCCTTGGAGCTGGGATCCTCAGAGCAGGGACACAGAAGGACTTGGAGTGAGCCACCCACCAACTCTAGGGTGAAGGAGAGTGTGAGTTCAGAAAAGCCCCCTTTGGGCTGGCTGTGGTGGCTCACACCTGGAAGCCCAGCACTTTGGGAGGCCAAGGCAGGCAGGTCTCTTAAGGTTAGGAGTTCAAGAACAGCCTGACCAACATGGTGAAACCCTGTCTCTACTAAAAATACAAAACTTAGTTGGGCATGGTAGCACATGCCTGTAATCCCAGCTACTCTGGAGGCTGAGGTGGGAGAATCGCTTGGACCCCGGAGGCAGAGATTGCAGTGAGCTGAGATTGCGCCACTGCACTCCAGCCTGGGTGACAGAGCAAGACTCCATCTCAAAATAAAAAAGAAAAGAAAAGCCCCTTTTCTTCCCAAAAGGCCAGTAATCAGTATTCTAGAGCAGCTCCATCTCATGGAGATAGGATGTGAGCCAGAGAAGGCATTAAAATATTTCCAATAGAAAAAGACTGAAGAGTAAAAAGGTAAAGACAGGCCAGGCACAGTGGCTCATGCCTGCAATCCCAGTACTTTGGGAGGCCAAAGTGAGAGGATCACTTGAGCCCAGGAGTTCAAGGCCAGCCCTGGCAACATAGGGAGACCTCATCTCTACAAAAAGAAATTTTATTTTTTATTTTTAAATTTTATTTATTTTATTATTTATTTTTATTTTTTTGGAGATGGAGTATCGCTCTGTTGCCCAGGCTGGAATGCAGTGGCGCGATCTTGGCTCATTGCAACCACTGCCTCCCGGGTTCACCCCATTCTCCTGCCTCAGCCTCCTGAGTAGCTGGGACTACGGGCGCCTGCCACCACGCCTGGCTAATTTTTTTGTATTTTTAGTAGAGACTGGGTTTCACCGTGTTAGCCAGGATGGTCTTGATCTCCTGACCTCATGATCTGCCCGCCTTGGCCTCCCAAAGTACTGGGATTACAGGCATGAGCCACCGCGCCCGGCCTATTTGACTTTTTTTTTTTTTTTTGAGACGGAGTCTCACTCTGTTGCCCAGGCTGGAGTGCACTGCAGATATGGCTGGTTCAAACCAAGAAGTGCTGTGATATAAAACACCCACTGGACCCCCTGTTTTATTTTTTATTTATTTTTTTGAGATGGAGTCTCGCTCTGTTGCCTAGGCTGGAGTGCAGTGGCGTGATCGCCACTCACTGCAATCTCCGCCTCCTGGGTTCACAACATTCTCTTGCCTCAGCCTCCCGTGTAGCTGGGACTACAGGTGCCTGCTACCACGCTCGGCTAATTTTTGTATTTTTAGTAGAGACAGGGTTTCGCAGTGTTAGCCAGGATGGTCTCGATCTCCTGACCTCGTGATCCACCCATCCCGGCCTCCCAAAGTGCTGAGATTACAGGCGTGAGCCACCGCGCCTGGCCTGATTTTCTTTTGAGACAGAGTTTCACCCTTGTTGCCCAGGCTGGAGTGCAATGGCACGATCTTGGCTCGCTGCAGCCTCCATCTCCCAGGTTCAAGCAATTCTGCCTCAGCCTCCCGAGTAGCTGGGGTTACAGGCATGTGCCACCACGCCCAGCTAATTTTGTATTTATAGTAGAGAGGGGGTTTCTCCATGTTGGTCAGGCTGGTCTTGAACTCCCAACCTGAGGTGACCCACCCGCTTTGGCCTCCCAAAGTGTTTGGATTACAGGCGTGAGCCAAAAAAATTTTTTTAAATTAGCCAGATATGGTGGTGTGCACCTGTAGTGTCCTCCAACTCAGGAGGCTTAGGTAGGAGGATCATTTGAGCCCAGGAGGTCAAGGCTGCAGGGAGCTGTGATCAGGCCACTGCACTTCAGCCTGAGCAACAAAGCAAGACCCTGTCTCAAAAGGAAACATAAATAAAATAATAAAAAGGTAAGGCCAGGGCCGTGTTGGCTCACACCTGTAATCCCAGCACTTTGGGAAGCCGAGGCTAGAGGATCGCTTGAGCCTAGGAGTTCGAGACCAGCCTGGGCAACATGGCAAAACCCCCCTAATAAAAATACAAAAATTAGCCAGGCATGGTGGGGGATGCCTGTAATCCCAGCTACTTGGGAGCCTGAGGTGGGAGGATCACCCAAGCCCAGGAGGTTGAGGCTGCAGTGATCATACCCCTACACTCTAGCCTGGGTAACAAAGGGAGACCCTGTCTCACAAATAAAAAGGTAAAGAGAAACCACGAGATTAATAGTAATAGTTTAATTGAGCTCAGTGTATTCTCATTTCAACATATAATCAGTATAAAAAGTGAGATATTTTACTTTTTTCCCCCCTTGCGCCAGTTTTCAGAATCTAGTGTGTGTGGCTGGGCACGGTGGCTCACGTCTGTAGTCCCAGCACTTTAGGAGGTTGAGGCAGGTGGATCCCTTGAGGCCAGGAGTTTGAGACCAGCCTGGCCAACATAATGAAACCCCAGAGATACTAAAAATACAAAAATTAGGCGGGCATGGTGGCTAACACTTGTAGTTCCATCTACTTGGGAGGCTGAGGCAGGAGAATCACTTGAACCCAGAAGGCAGAGGTTGCAGCGAGCTGAAATCGTGCCACTGCACTCCAGTCTGGGTGACAGAGCAAGACTATGTCTTTAAAAAAAAAAAAAAAAAAAAAAGGGGGGGTCTAGTGTGTGTTTTATATTACAGCACTTCTTGGTTTGGACCAGACATATTTGTAGTGCCCAGTAGCTGCATGTGGCCAGCAACCCCCATACTGGATGATGCAGCTCTAGAAGATTTCCCTCCAAGAAAGGGGGGCTTTTTCCTCCCCACGGGAGCCAGGTCCCTCTGGTCTGGATGCCTCTAAGCTGCAGTATGTGTTCTCTGCCTGAGCCAAAGCCTCTCTCCCCTGTGCCTCCCCCTCCACCAGCCAGCACTGCCCTCTGGGGCCCTCCCTTTTCTGGACAGTCTCTGTCAGGTGTGGACAGGATTGGGGCATGTCCCCTTGGAATTTTCTCCAAGTCAGCCCTTGAATGTTGGCTTCTCCCCCTGGACACAGGAGGAAGATCCCCAATGATTTATTTGTTTGTTTGTTTGTTTTTTTGAGACGGAGTCTCACTCTGTCGCCCAGGCTGGAATGCAGTGGCTGGATCTTAGCTCACTGCAAGCTCCGCTTCCCGGGTTCACACCATTCTCCTGCCTCAGCCTCCCGAGTAGCTGGGACTACAGGCGCCCGCCACCTCGCCCGGCTAGTTTTTTGTATTTTTCAGTAGAGACAGGGTTTCACCATGTTCCCCAGGATGGTCTTGATCTCCTGACCTCGTGATCCGCCCATTGCGGCCTCCCAAAGTGCTGGGATTACAGGCGTGAGCCACCGTGCCCGGCCACCCCAATGATTTAATAATCATAGAAATGATGAGGATTGGCCAGGGTGGTGGTTCAAGCCTGTAGTCCCAGCAATTTGGGAGGCCGAGGCAGGTGGATCACTTGAGGTTAGAATTTGAGACCAGCCTGGCCAACATGGTGAAACCCTGTCTCTAATAAAAATACAAAAATTGCTGGTCGTGGTGGTGGATGCCTGTAATCCCAGCTACTCGGGAGGCTGAGGCAGGAGAATTGCTTGAACTTCGGAGGTGGAGTTTACAGTGAACTGAAATCGCGCCACTGCTCTCCAGCCTGGGCAACAGAGTGAGACTCCATCTCAAAAAAAAAAAAAAAGGATGACGTTTGTGCTAATAAGCAGCAGGCCCTGGGCCAAGAAGAAGCGAGGCTTTTTTTCTTTAGGGAAGTGACGTCACTCACCAGTGTCCCTTAGATTGTAGGATTCAGAGGCAAGATTGCCTCCAAGCCCCCGCTTTTGGCCAGGTCTCCTTCCCCTTTCCCTGTCTTTCCCTGGCCCCAGGGGGCAGGATGGAGAGTTGAGGGAGGGCAGACTGAGTTATCCTTCCCAGCATAAGGAAGAGCTGAAAAGTCCCCGGGCGCGGTGGCTCACACCTGTCATCCCAGCACTTTGGGAGGCTGAGGTGGGCAGATCACGAGGCCAGGAGATTGAGACCAGCCTGGGCAACATGGTGACACCCTGTGTTTACTAAAAATACAAAATTAGCCGGGCATGGTGGCACACGCCTATAGTCCCAACTACCCAGGAGGCTGAGGTGGGAGAATAGCTGGAACCTGGGAGTCAGAGGTTGCAGTGAGCCGAGATCACACCACTGCACTACAGCTTGGATGACAGCAAGACTCTGTCTCAAAAAAAAAGAGAAAAAGAAATGCTTAGCTGCTTTTTGGGCTGGGCACGGTGACTCACACCTGTAATCCCAGCACTTTGGGAGGCCGAGGCGGGCGGATCATGAGGTCAGGAGATTGAGCCCATCCTGGCTAACACGCTGAAACCCTGTCTCTACTAAAAATACAAAAAATTAGCGGAGCGTGGTGGCAGGCGCCTGTAGTTCCAGCTTCTTGGGAGGCTGAGGCAGGAGAATCGCTTGAACCTGGAGGCGGAGCTTGCAGTGAGCCAAGATTGTGCCACTGCACTCCAGCCTGGGTGACAGAGCGAGACTCTGTCTCCAGAAAAAAACAGAAACATCCCCAGGCTAGGGCAGAGGTTGGGGGATGCAGCGTGGGCACGCACAAGCCCCTTCCTCCCCGGCAGCGTTTGGGACAACGTGGCAGGGAGCCTGTGGCCAACCTGGCCTCTTCGAGAGGAAGTGAGGCCAACTCCTGGCTGGGGATTCACAACCCCGAAGTGTTTCTCATCTTGGTTTCTCATGTTGGTGGCTTCAGGCCTTCTCTGAAGCTATCTGCTGCCTTTTTATAGTCATGTATTCAACTGGTCATCACTGAGCCTGTGCAGGCGCTCCATGTGTGTTCAAACAGGCCCTGCCCCTACCCGCATTTCCGCACGGGGTTTGCACACTGGTTGCAGGGATAGACAGCAGGCAGGTAAACCACCGGCTAAGTTTTGGATAGTGGTGAATGTCGCGAAGGAAACAAGCTGGCAGGAGAATGACTGCATAACCTCATTCAGTGGGGTGGCCAGGGAAGCCCTGTGGAAGAAGGATATACTGCCAGGCACTTGAACGCCACGGAGGAGCCAGGCCACGAAGATTGTGTCGGGGCATGCGTTCCTGGGACACAGGGCAGCACACCCGGAGGCCCCGGGTTGGCGTATTTGAGGAGAAGTGGAAGGTGTTGAGGGTTGAGAGGTCACCGGGGCTATGGTGAGTGTCTGGGGTTCCAAAGCTGCAGGATGCCATGATTAGTCACTTGATTTTATTTATTTAGTTGTTTTTTTCTTTTTTCTTTTCTTTTTTTTTTTGAGACGGAGTTTTGCTCTTGTTGCCGAGGCTGAAGTGCAACAGTGCGATCTCAGCTTACTGTAACCTCCACCTCCCTTGTTCAAGCGATTCTCCTGCCTCAGCCTCCCGAGTAGTTGGGATTACAGGCACCTGCCACCACACCTGGCTGATTTTTGTATTTTTATTAGAGACGGGGATTTCACCATGTTGGCCAGGCTGGTCGCAAACTCCTGACCTCAGGTGATCCGCCTTCCCCGGCCTCCCAAAGTGCCAGGATTACAGTGCCCTGCTGAGCTGGGGTTTCTGCCTGGGGCATTTGGTGATGGTAGTGTCCTCATGATCATGAGGAACTGTGATTGGTTGAGATTTGGGGAGGCAGTTCTGGCATTCCAGGTCACACTGATCTCAGCAGGTGAGTGCTAGGTGGATGCCAGGAGACTGTGAGCCGTTGCTGGTGGGCAGGGGTCCGGGCTCTGGAGGCTGCAGGTCCTGGCAGGTCTCATGTCCCCTCCTTTCCCCACCTCCCAACCACAGTGATCAACAAATACAAGCGCAGGCGATTTCAGAAAACCAAGAACCTGCTGACAGGAGAGACAGAAGCGGACCCAGAAATGATCAAGGTAAATGGGCAGGGTTGTCAGGGCCTATGGGGACCAAGCCAGGCCATTCACAGCTCATACCAGACCACTGGGGCTGTCATCTGTCACCACCACTGACCCACCATGCCGGCTCGGTCACGCCACCTCCCCTCCCTGAGCACTGGGCTCCTCCTCTGGGAAATGGGGTCAGGAGGCAGCTGCCTCTCAGGGAGTAGGGGGGATCCCAGGCAGGGTTACCCGGGCCTCTCGCCAGCCTGGGAGGGGGCTGCATCACAGTCCCATTCTCACATGAGGACACTTGTTGAATCTTACAGCCAGGAAGTGGCAGGCCAGGGACTCTCACCCACACAGTCAGGCCCCAGAGCCCAAGCTCAGCCCAGCATGAAGCAGGCACATGAGAATATGACTTTAGTAGGAACTGCAGGATTAATAGTTGCTGTCACTCCTGGTGGGCTGGGGAGCCAGGCAGTTAATCTGTGGTTAACCTGCAGTGGGCACCAAGAGACTTCCCCTCTCCGCGGGTGGTCCTGTGTGGGAGGGGTGGTCCCTCCTCATGGAGGTGAGGCCACCGTGCAAGAGTGTGTGGAGCCTGCTGTCATGAGGCTGGGCTTCGCAGCCTGGCCTAGGATGCCAGCCCTGCCCCTACCTCTGCAGGCCTCGGTTTTCTGCATGTGGGGTGGAAGGATCCTGTTGGTGGCCTGAAGGGTCCTGGGTAGCGTAATCTCTAAGCCGAGGGAGGAGAGCCCTCTGCCAGCACTTGCTGTGGTGGCTGATACTCTGCTGCCAAGGTTGTCAGGGGAGGTGGCTCATGCCTGTAATCCCAGCGCTTTGGAAGGCTGAAGCAGAAGGATCACTTGAGCCCGGGAGTTCAAGATCAGCCCAGGCAGCATAGTGAGACCCCATCTCTCCCAAAAAAGAGAGAGAAAAGAAAGAAAAAAGAAGCTGTCCATGGTGGCTCACGCCTCTAATCTCAGCACTTTGGGAGGCTGAGGTGGGAGGATCGTGCTTGAGCCCAGGAATTCAAGACCAGCTTGGGCAGCATGGCAAGACCCCATCTCAAAAACTAGAAAGCAAAGATTAAGATTTTCATGGGAACCCTTGGGAGGAAGTGTGCAGAGGCTGATGGTCCCTGGGCACCTCCACCTGCCTCTGAGGACTTTCCCCACATGTTGCCTCAGAGGGCTGAGGACTATGGGCCCGTGGAGGTGATCTCCCATTGGCACCCCAACATCACCATCAACATCGTGGACGACCACACGCCGTGGGTGAAGGGCAGTGTGCCCCCTCCCCTGGATCAATGTAAGCTCCCCAGCCCTGCCAGCTGCTTGCAGAGGCCTCTGGGAGGGTGCTCGGGGCCCATCTCTTTGTCTTCTCCTGGCCCCATCCACCTGAGAGAGCTTTCTAGGGCTCCACTCTCCCAAGCTCCCCACCCTGTCCTATCCCCTTCCCATGTCCTCTCCCTCTCCCACACCCCCACCCCTGGGGTCACCAGGACTGACTCCCATATGCCAGCATCGGTCCACAGTCAAGTCCCATCGAGCCCACAAACTGTTTTCAAAAAATGTCTATCACTTGCCAACTTTTGAAATTGAGGCAGTATCACTTAAAAGCCATATTTTCTGGCTTTTATAAAACTGGGTTACATGGTCACCCATGGGGCAGCCGTGGGCTGGAGCTGAGCCACAGCTGCCCCCTTAAGCCGGGACCTGCCTGCTCTTTGCATCTGGTTCCCTCTGCTGAGGTCAAGGGGCCCTTTAGCTCCTCATGGCGTGGCCTAGAAATGTCCCCTGTCCTCCAGTCTCTGTAGAGGGGCCCTGTTGGGTCCCTGCAGACATCTGAAGCCTGTGGGTACCCTGGCCTCCTGTCTGGGCCAAACGGTGTCCCCTGCCCCATGTGCTGCAGATGTGAAGTTCGACGCCGTGAGCGGTGACTACTACCCCATTATCTACTTCAATGACTACTGGAACCTGCAGAAGGACTACTACCCCATCAACGAGAGCCTGGCCAGCCTGCCGCTCCGTGTCTCCTTCTGCCCGCTCTCGCTTTGGCGCTGGCAGCTCTATGCCGCCCAGAGCACCAAGTCGCCCTGGAACTTCCTGGGCGACGAGTTGTACGAGCAGTCAGATGAGGAGCAGGACTCGGTGAAGGTGAGTGCGGCCGGGGCGGGCGGGACTTCCCAGTGCCTTCCTGGGCGCAGGAGGCCAAGAGGAAGTGCGCCAGGCCTGGGCTGTGGGACCTCCCGCCTGGTGCTCCTCTGCCCACAGTTTCACAACCTCCCAGGTCCCTTCTCCGCAGTGAAAGGAAGTGGGCACCCAGCCCTCCAGGCCTAGATGACTGGGGGTCCTCTCCCCAGGCTGTTCTGTTGGCTTGGCCGGGCCCTTTTGGTCCAGACCTGTCCCTTACTCCTTCTGTCCCAGACTTTGTCTCCCTGGCCCTGGACTCCGACTCCGTGTCTCTACCATCTCACTGGGTCCTGAAATGTCAGCCCGTTTCTGTGGTGTGAGGCTCGGCTTTGCCTCCTGGGCTGTCGTCACTGTTGGGTCTCTGCTCTTGGCTCCCAGTGTCCCTTCACGCACTCCCTCGGCCTCTGCCTCTTCCCCTAGTGCCATCTCCCCGTCTTTTCTGTCTCCGTGAGTCACCTTCCTCTCTGTCCCCATCTGCCCATCTCTGACCCAGTCTCCTCCCGGCTGGCCCACCCTCACCCTGCCTCTACAGGTGGCCCCAGGGACAGGTCTTAGGGGACAAAAGCTAGTGAAGTTGCTCCTGGGCGGGGGCGGGCTGTGCTCACAAGTGTCCCCTGCAGGTGGCCCTGCTGGAGACCAACCCCTACCTGCTGGCGCTCACCATCATCGTGTCTATCGTCCACAGTGTCTTCGAGTTCCTGGCCTTCAAGAATGGTAGGAACGGGACCCCAGGGCTAATGAGAGGCTGTGCAGGGCTGGGGACAGGGCCTGCCCCCTTCGTCCTCCCCTCCGTCCCCACGTATCCTCCCCCTGCCTGGGGTCTCTCAGCCCCACTCTCCAGAGGCCTGGTGAGCTGGGGAGGGGCAGTGGCCCCAAAACTCCCAACCCAGAAATTCCCACCCACCAGGTGTGGAGCTAAGGGAGGGGCTGGCCCGCTACTGGGGCAGAGGCCAGGCCAGTACTGCCAGGAAGCAGGGCTGGGGAACTCCAGAGCCAAGAGCAGGGAAGCCCCGGAGCTGCTCCCGCCACCCTGCCCGGCAGGCTGCCTGTTGTGGGAGGCCGCTTAGGACTGAGTGGATGGGGCCTGCCCGAATGGGAAGGAGGAGCACTGTCCCCCAAAGGTCCCTAGGTTCTAAGGCTGACCATGCTGATGGCCAGCGTTTGAGGAGAAGCAGCCACATGCCAGGCACTGTCCTGGGTACCCTCCCCAGGTAACTCCTTGAGCTGTACGGGAACCAGAGGCTCAGGGATGTCACTTGCCCAGTCACACAGTTCCTAAGGGGTAGATAGTGCTAGCCCCAACTCTCATCTTCTAGGCCCTGCAGGCCACTTCTTCCTTGCCCAGAGTACCCCAGTCTAAAGGAGGCAGCCTGCTGCCCTATAGCTGCCGGAGGCAGCAGGAGGAATGACTAGTAGTATTCCTGGTATTAAGACGCTATTGCCAGCCTGGCGGTGGCTCTCGCCTGTAATCCCAGCACTTTGGGAGGCCAAGGTGGGAGGATCACCTGAGCCCAGGAGTTTGAGACTAGCCTGGGCAACAAAGTGAGATTCATTTCTACACAATTTTTTTTTTTTTTTTTGAAGTGGAGTCTTGCTCTGCCACCCAGGCTAGAGTGCAGTGGCACGATCTCAGCTCACTGCCAGCTCCACCTCCTGGGTTCACGCCATTCTCCTGCCTCAGCCTCCCGAGTAGCTGGGACTACAGGCGCCCGCCACCACACCCAGCTAATTTTTTGTGTTTTTAGTAGACAAGGTTTCACCGTGTTAGCCAGGATGGTCTCGATCTCCTGACCTCGTGATCTGCCAGCCTCGGCCTCCCAAAGTGCTGGGATTAAAGGCGTGAGCCACCGCACCCGGCCTTTACACAAATTTTGTTTAGAATTAGCTGGGCATGGCAGTACGTGCCTGTGGTCTCAGCTACTCGGGAGGCTTGGGCCTGAAAGATCAAGGCTGCCGTGAGCCATGATCACACCGCTGAACTCCAGCCTAGGTAACAGTGAGACCCTGTTCCAAAAAAAGGGACGCTCTTGCCATTATTGAGAGCTACCATCTGGAAGAATGCAGTGTCATACGGGCACAGGAGCTGGTGCCGACCCCAGCTGGCCGTCTGCCAGCTGTCGCTAGGAGACAGGACCCTTTTGCCCGGGAGCTGGCTTGGCTAGGGTCCAGTGAGAAATGAGGCACAAGAAGGCTGTGTCCTCACCCAGTGTCATGCAGCAGGGGTGCGGGCCTCAGTTGGCACCAGTGCTGTGTGGCCTCCCTGGTCTAAGGAGGGGCTTGGGCCCGCCTGGGCCCCCCCCGCCCCCCCCATCCCCCCCACCAGAACCTTGTCTCCAGACCCATTCTTCTCAGTTGGGGTGAGGGTCAGTCTGATGGGCAGGGGTGGGTGGGATGAGCCTGTGGAGTATGGCAGAGCTCTGAGATGGGGTGGGGTGCAGAGCTCCCACAGCCCTCACTCCCTGAGTGCAGAGCTGGCCCTGACCCTGCATGACTGCAGACCTGGCTCCACCACTCTGCTACAGATGTGGTGGCTCAGCCTCCTGTGGCTGCGGTTAGACGCTCAATCGGGCAGGGTCAGAGAGGGGTGTCCATGGTGAGACCGGGGCTCTGAGTTAGGAGTACACTGACATGGATCCTTGGCAGCATCCAGGCAGAGCACTGGAAGGAGCTCCAGACTGGAGCCCAGGGCCCTTGTCTTGTTTCCTGAGGATGTCTGTGAGCCAGTTCCTTCATGGTGTCAGGGCGGGGGCCTGGAGGAGGTGGTCTTGAAGTGCATGCCACAGATCTTCCTTCCCGGGGGGGTGGGCAGGCACTATGGTGCTGCCCAGACCCCGCGTCCCTCCAGATTCTGCCGCGCCAGGCTGTTCAGCCTCAGGGAAGCAGCTTCCTGACCAGCCTTTAGTACCTGGCACATGGTGAGCCCCGTCCATGGCACCAGTCACTGTCACCATCAGTCAAGGGACTGCACCCTGGGGTGCTGGATGCTGACATCCTATGGGAGGGCTCCAGGGGTGCTGCCTGTCTGGTGCTCTGGGGGCCACCTGATGAATGAGAGAGCCTTCCTGGGAGAGAGGGCTCTCATTCGGCACCTCTCCTGAGGACCCAGCGCCACCCCAGGGTGTGAGGATGTAGGCCAAGGCGGCCTGAGGGAGCTGCAGGAGGGTCTTAGTACCTCCTCAGCCTCCTGGTTCCCCCTACCCCCTGCGCACAGATATCCAGTTCTGGAACAGCCGGCAGTCCCTGGAGGGCCTGTCTGTGCGCTCCGTCTTCTTCGGCGTTTTTCAGTCATTCGTGGTCCTTCTCTACATCCTGGACAATGAGACCAACTTCGTGGTCCAGGTCAGCGTCTTCATTGGGGTCCTCATCGACCTCTGGAAGATCACCAAGGTCATGGATGTCCGGGTAAGGCCGGGGCGCCATGCTGTCTCGGGAGCTGCAAGGGCTGTGAGGGGTAGTGTGGCCCAGCTGGACCCTGGAGCTGGCCCCCGGGGGATTCCCAGCAAGTGCCTTGCTCCCAGGACCAAGGGGATTTTCTCACCAGGGGATTTTTCGGGTCACACATGGGGCAGGGGAACTGGGAACGGTGGGGAAGGGCAGGGGCTGGTTCTGGCTTGTGGGGCAAGAGCCAGCATGGCAACTGACCATGGCGCCCACCTCATCCACAGCTGGACCGGGAGCACAGGGTGGCAGGAATCTTCCCCCGCCTATCCTTCAAGGACAAGTCCACGTATATCGAGTCCTCGACCAAAGTGTATGACGATGTGAGTGTCCCACACACTGGGCCCCTGGGGGTGGTCTCCAAGCACCCACGTACCCCTGAGGGACCCGGGGCCGACCATCTGCTTGCTGGACCCACGCTTTATGGCCTGTATCACATCCTCTGTGTCCCCCACCTGTCATAACTGTTTCCTGGTCGAGTCCAGAGTCCCCAGGGCTACCTGGAAATTCCCCCTGCCCGTCCTGCCAGACCAGGTGTGGTGGCTGAGGGTGGGGAGCAGGGCTGCCAGGCAGGGCCGAGGAGCTGGCTCACAGCCCCACCCTGTTGGCCTCACAGATGGCGTTCCGATACCTGTCCTGGATCCTCTTCCCACTCCTGGGCTGCTATGCCGTCTACAGTCTTCTATACCTGGAGCACAAGGGCTGGTACTCCTGGGTGCTCAGCATGCTCTACGGCTTCCTGCTGACCTTCGGTGAGCGGCCCAGCTGCCCCCGGAGAGAGCAGGCCCCATGCTAGGCAGGGCTCACAGCCCAGCGTGGGAGACAGACCCATCCCCAGGCAGGGACAACCCAGGGTGGGCAGATCCGGGATGTAGGGAGGCCCAAGGGCACACATGGCTCCATCTGGGGTCAGAGAGGGCTTTGGGGAGGACATGAACAGTGCACTTCAGTCCCCATTTTCAGGGGGCCTTTATGTCTTGGGAAAAAGTAAACAAGTAGGGCCAGGTGCGGTGGCTCACGCCTGTTATCCCAATGCTTTGGGAGGCTGAGGCAGGAGGATCACTTGAGCCCAGGAATTAGTGACCAGTCTGGGCAATGTGGCAAGATCCAATCTTTACAAAAAACACAAAAATTATTGGGGAGTGGTAGTGCATGCGTGTAGTCCCAGCTACCTGGGAGGCTGAGGTGGGAGGATCCCTTGAGTCCAGGAGGTTGAAGCTGCAGTGAGCCATGATTATGCCATTGCACTCCTGCCTGGGTGACAGAGTGAGACCCTGTCTCAAAAAACAAAAGACCGGGTGAATCACAGCCAGTAACGAGTACTGTGAAGGGCAGAGTGGTGGGGGGATGCACATTAATAGGAGTCGGGGGGCCCCTCTGAGGACAGGACATTTAAACCCAGGCCTCAGATATCCAGGGAGGGAGCTGTGTGGATGTGACAGAAGGCCCCACCAGTGCAGAGGCCGCTGGTAGAGTGTGCCCAGGTGTAGGAAGTGGTGAGGGGGCTGGTATGGCCGGTGCAGAGCGTGCAGGGGAGAGGTGGGAGAGGCCATTCCTCCGCTCATGGGTGCCCTCACTGCAGGCTTCATCACCATGACGCCCCAGCTCTTCATCAACTACAAGCTCAAGTCCGTGGCCCATCTGCCCTGGCGCATGCTCACCTACAAGGCCCTCAACACATTCATCGATGACCTGTTCGCCTTTGTCATCAAGATGCCCGTTATGTACCGGATCGGCTGCCTGCGGGACGGTGAGGCCTGGCGGGCAGGTCGGGGCTCCCACCGGAACAGGGCCCCAAGGCAGTCTTCAGGGCCCAGGTCTGAGGGGGTGCCAAGGCCCCAGATGGGGTGTTCAGTCTGAGGGGGCTCAGCCCCACCATTGCATCACGCCCTCTCCACCCAGGGCCACCCGGCTGTGGACGGGCCAGCCCGACCTCACACTGCCTCCCACCCCTCTCCAGATGTGGTTTTCTTCATCTACCTCTACCAACGGTGGATCTACCGCGTCGACCCCACCAGGGTCAACGAGTTTGGCATGAGTGGAGAAGACCCCACAGCTGCCGCCCCCGTGGCCGAGGTTCCCACAGCAGCAGGGGCCCTCACGCCCACACCTGCACCCACCACGACCACCGCCACCAGGGAGGAGGCCTCCACGTCCCTGCCCACCAAGCCCACCCAGGGGGCCAGCTCTGCCACCGAGCCCCAGGAAGCCCCTCCAAAGCCAGCAGAGGACAAGAAAAAGGATTAGTCGGGACTGGTCCTTGCCTGCTCCGGCTCCTGGCGACTACTGCCCCTGCGCCCCGGCCCCTCCCCTCCCTGTCGCCCTTTCCCTGGACAGATCAGGCCGGGGTGGCGGGAGGCCCGCCCCAGGCCAGGGCCCAGCGTGTGACATAGGGGCCAGGGCAGGCCAGGGTTTGTGTGTGGAGGCGCTGTCTGTCCCTCTGTCCCTCTGTGTTTCCAGCCATCTCGCCCTACCAGCCCAGCACCACTGGGAATCATGGTGAAGCCGACGCGGCGTTGCCGAGGGGGTGGGTTGGGCGGGGGCGGGGCCGGGCCCCCCTACGGGATGCCCACGGCCATTCATCATCTTGTCCCTCGTCCCCCTACCACACTCCCCCTCCTAGACCGCCGCCCTTTAACACAGTCTGGATTTAATAAATTCATATGGGTGTTTAACTTAAACTCAGCACTGCCCTCCTCCTCGTGCCTTCCTTCCTCTGGCGCCTTGGAGAGCAGCTTCAGGCGGGGATGAGGTGGCTCTCCTGGGTCCGGGAGGGTGACCTGCAGGGTACAGGACGTGTAAAGGTGGGGATTGTGACCTTATGTCAAGAGCCATACCTGGCCGGGCACGGTGGCTCTCACCTGTAATCTCAACACTTTGGGAGGCCAAGGTGGATGGATCACTTGAGGTCAGGAGTTTGGGACCAGCCTGGCCAACACTATATTTTCAACATAGTGAAACCTTGTCTCTACTAAAAATTAATTGAGCATGGTAGCGGGCACCTGTAATCACAGTTACTCGAGAGGCTGACCTGGGAGGCAGAGGTTGTGGTGAGCCCAGATCACACACTGCACTCCAGCCTGGGTGACAGAGCAAGATTCCATCTCAAAGGAAAAAAAAAAAAAGCCATACCTGCCAGGCCAGGCCTCTTCCTCATTTGT
Organism: Macaca mulatta; assembly: GCF_049350105.2. Taxonomy (NCBI): domain Eukaryota; kingdom Metazoa; phylum Chordata; class Mammalia; order Primates; family Cercopithecidae; genus Macaca; species Macaca mulatta. The sequence continues at coordinate 57,502,324 of NC_133424.1, forward strand.
TGCCCTCCCACCAGCCCTCTGAGATTTCATTAACTGGCCCCGTTTCAGATTCCTGGGGAAGCTGCTTGCAGGGAGCTCACTGCCCCTGCCGGGCGCAGGCTAGAGCCTCCTGTGTGCCTGCTGAATGTCTCCTAACCCGACACCACCAGGCACGGCCAAGTACAGCTTTCAGCCGGGTCGCCATGAGCAAAGGCACCTGCCACCCTGAGACCTCAGCACAGCAGTTGGGGCACACTAGATGTGTGCCCTTGGCTTTTTGTGCTGACACCTGCTCACCCCCAATTTTGGGGAGCATGGGGGTGAAGGCTCAGCCAGCCTGCGTGGAACCTGGCTGTAGCACTCCATGAGTATTGGGGTGTCACTTCACATCCCCGGGGCTGCCTGTGCCGACGACCAGCCAAGCCCTCCAGAGGTGGCATGAGTTGGACTTGCCAGCCCAGCCCCTGGTGCTGGGACCTTTTGCCCACTGGATAGGTGAGCTGAGTGAGGCCTCTGTGTTCTGAGGGGTGGGGACCCTGCATTCCCAGGTTTACTGTTTTGTGGTGTGGTCTCAGCAACACTTCAGTATAGGGGGCCCAGCGCTGAGGACCACGCCAGGTTCCTTCAGGCTCCAGCTGCCACCCCACGTTGCAGAGCCAGTCGGGATCCATGAGGTCCCAGGGAGATGGTGGTGCCCTTGGAGCCCCACACCACAGGTCCACAGACAGGCCACGGCAGTCTCACATCCCTCAGGGCAGCCATGGGTCTCCATTAGCTGCCCCCCAACTCTATACCATTCCATGGATCCCCGGTGCCCTTGGAGGAACCCCAGGCTCTGCACCATGGGAAACCCAGGAAAGTCTGACCGATGGGCTTCTAGGAGCCCTGGAGTACAGGACTCAGCAGACCCCCGAGAGTGGTGGGCTCTCCAGCCACCTGGACTCCCTGGCCTCATCACCCCTGGCTCTTCTTCCACAGCTCCACGCCCAAGCCTTTGACAAGGCCCATCAGCTATCCCCACAACTCCCTGGGAGTCTCACCTCTTCATTTGGGACCACCTGCTCCATGCCCCTCGTTACCCTGTGGTGGTCTTGCTCAGTGTTCTGTCTGGTCCCCTGTCCCAGTCCTGCCCTCCCCACTTCCCATTCACACTCTAGCTAGCAGCTAGAGGAAACTTTTTTTTTCTTTGAGACAGCATCTCGCTCTGTTGCCCAGGCTGTAGTGCAGTCGTACGATCTCAGCTCACTGCAGCCTCTACCTCCTGGGTTCAAGTGATTCTCCCGTCTCAGCCTCCTGAGTAGCTAGGATTATAGGCATGTACCACCACACTTGGCTAATTTTTTGTATTTTTAGTAGAGACGGGGTTTCACCATGTTGGCCAGGCTGGTCTCTACCTCAAGCAATCCGCCCGCCTCCGCCTCGCAAAGTGCTGAGATTATAGACATGAGCCACCACGCCCATCCCAGCTAGAGGAAACTTTCTAGTTTCTTCTACTAAAGCACAAACATGATCCTGCCCAGCCCTTGCTCAGAACCTACTGTGGCTGCCCAGTGACCTCAGGAGAAAGCCCAGGCTCCTTACTGGGGAGTGAGACCTTGGTGATGGGGATACTTATTAACCCCTGCATCCAGCCTGATCTTCCCCTTACCTGGATCCTGTCCCCAGGCACACAACCCCTGTCCACATTTTTTTTTATCCTTTTTTTTTTTTTTTTTTTTTTTGAGACGGAGTCTCGCTTTGTCACCCAGGCTGGAGTGCAGTGGCGCTATCTCGGCTCACTGCAAGCTCCGCCTCCCGGGTTCCCGCCATTCTCCTGCCTCAGCCTCCCGAGTAGCTGGGACTACAGGCGCCCGCCACCACGCCCGGCTAATTTTTTGTATTTTTAGTAGAGACGGGGTTTCACTGGGTTAGCCAGGATGGTCTCGATCTCCTGACCTCGTGATCCGCCGGTCTCAGCCTCCCAAAGTGCTGGGATTACAGGCTTGAGCCACCGTGCCTGGCCTTTTTTATCCTTTGAGACAAAGTCGCGTGGTCGTCCAGGCTGGAGTGCAGTCGCACGATCACAGCTCTGCAGCCTTGACCTGCTGGCTCAAGCAATCCTCCTGCCTCAGCCTCCCAACTACCTAGGACCACAGGCAAGTGCCAATACGCCTGCGTAATTATTTATTTATTTATTATTTTTATTTATTTATTTATTTTGAGATGGAGTCTCCCTCCTGTTGCCCAGGCTGGAGTGCAGTGGCACGATCTTGGCTCACTGCAACCTCCACCTCCTGGGTTCAAGCAATTCTCCTGCCTCAGCCTCGTGAGTAGCTGGGATTACAGGGACATACCACCATGCCCGGCTGATTTTTGTATTTTTAGTAGAGACGGGATTTCACCATCTTGGCCAGTCTGGTCTCGAACTCCTGACCCCGTGATCCACCTGCCTTGGCCTCCCAAAGTGCTGGGATTACAAGTGTGAGCCACCGTGCCTGGCTGCCTGCATAATTTTTAAACTTTTTGTAGAAATGGGGTCTCTCGATGTTGCCAAAGCTGGTTTCAAACTCCTGACCTCAAGCAGTCCTCCCATCTGGGTCTCCCAAAGTGCTGGGATTACAGGCCTGAGCCATCACAGCTGGCTCATCCCTTCTTTACCTTACCCATGTGTCCTCCAAGTTGTGGCTCCAGTGCTTCCTCCTCTAGGAAGCTCTCCCTGACTGCCAAGTTCTCTGGGGTCTCATGGCAGCCCTGCTCACTGTGAGTCATCACTGGGCACAAGTTGGTCTCTTCCACTGGATGGAGCCCTGTGAGGACATAGCCAGACCTGTCTTGATCACTGCTGTGTCCCCAGCATAGGGCCAAACACAGAGAAGTCACTCCAGGAATATTTAATGAGTGCATGTTGAACAACCCCAACAATCATTTTCCCAGACACATGGAAACATCCAGAAGTGTGGACCTCGGTGGGGCTCATATCCAGACACTGGAGACTGTGACAAGCAGTCAGTCAACAAAAGTAACAGCTGAACCCTGCCCCTGGGTAGTGCCATGTGCTGGGACGTATTGTGTATACAGCCAAGCCCAAGACAGACCCAGACCTGCCCTCATGGGGCTCACAGCCCAGCAGAAATCCTGAACGCTGAGGATATCTGACATGTCCTTTTTATTTTTCATTTTTATTTATTTACTTTTTTTTTTTTTTTTTCCAGACAGAGTCTTACTCTGTTGTCCAGGCTGGAGTGTAGTGGTGTGATCTCAGCTCACTGCAACCTTCGCCTCTCGAGTTCAAGCAATTCTCCTGCCTCAGCCTCCCGAGTAGCTGGGACTACAGGCACCCACTGCCAAGCCCGGCTAACTTTTGTATTTTTAGTAGAGACAGTTTCACGTTTCACCATATTGGTCAGCCTGGTCTCAAACTCCTGACCTCAAGTGATCTGCCTGCCTCAGCCTCCCACAGTGCTGGGATTACAGGCATGAGCCACGGCACCCAGCTATCCTATTTATTTATCGAGACAAAGTCTTGCTCTGTCGCCCAGGCTGGAGTGCAGTGGCGTGATCTCGGCTCACTATAAGTTCTACCTCCCAGGTTCAAGCAATTCTTCTACCTCGGCCTCCTGAGTAGCTGGGATTACAGGTGAGCACTACCACGTCTGGCTAATTTTTGTATTTTTAGTACAGATGGTGTTTCACGATGTTGGTCAGGCTGGTCTCAAACTCCTGACCTCGTGATCCGCCTGCCTCAGCCTCACAAAGTGCTAGGATTACAGACGTGAGCCACCGCACCTGGCCCCCTTTTTATTTATTTATTTTTGAGATGGAGTCACTGTCACCCAGGCTGGAGTGAGTGCAGTGGCACGATCTCAGTTCACTGCAACCTCCGCCTCCTGGGTTCAAGTGATTCTCCTGCCTCAGCCTCCTGAGTAGCTGGGATTATAGGTGCCTGCCACCACACCAGCTAATTTTTGCATTTTTAGTAGACATGGAGTTTTACCATGTTGGCCAGGCTGGTCTCGAACTCCTCAGGTGATCTGCCTGCCTCAGCCTCCCAAAGTGCTGGGATTATAGACGTGAGCCACTGTGCCTGGCCCTGACATGTCCTTTTAGTTACTCAGCAAATTTTTGTTTGTTTTTTTGAGACAGTCTCACTCTGTCACCCAGGCTGGAGTGCAGTGGCGTGATCTCGACTCACTGCAGCCTCTGCTTCCTGGGTTCAAACGATTGTCCTGCCTCAGCCTCCCTAGTAGCTGGGACTACAGGCGCATTACACCATGCCCGGCTAGTTTTGTGTTTTTAGTAGAGATGGGTTTTTACCACGTTGGCCAGGCTGGTCTTGAACTCTTGACCTCAGGTGATCCGCCTGCCTTGGCCTCCCAAAGTGCTGGGATTACAGGCATGAGCCACTGCACCCAGTCTCAACAAACATTTTTGAGGCCTGGCATTGGCAAGGGGCAGAGAGGAATCAGGAGAGCTTCTGGTCCTGTAACAATGGGAGATGCTATTTGTCATCCTTATCATAAGCCAAGCCCTAGTGTAAGTGCTGCCTGTGGTCGGCTTCATCGATTACATTTAATATTATTCAATGTCCGTCACCTTACTGGTCCATCACTCTGCCCTCATCTCTACCCCTTTCCTGTCAGTCACGTTGCACCAGCCTTCTTGCTATTCCTTAAGCATGTCATGCATGTTCCTACCACAGGGCTTTTGCACGTGCTAGCCCCTGTGCTTTGTACACTCTCCCCTAGCTATCCACATGAATCCCTCACCTCCTTTGACTTCCTGTTCAAATGGCACCTCGCAGACCCTGATCTTCCTAACTCAAACTATCCTCCAAATTCATTGTTTATCCTGCTCTATCCTGTAATACTGCCATCACCATCAGACATATATTTGCTTATCTGTTTTCCATCTGTGTCCTCACTTGGATTTCCTTGATGGCAAGGGCTTTTTGTCTGCTGTGTGCCTTGCTATGTCCCTAGCTTTTAGAGCAGTGCCTGTCACTGTTACTCTGTGTGTAATAACTCTGTAAATCGAAGAGCTGGGCACGGTGCCTCACGCCTGTAATCCCAGCACTTTGGGAGGCCGAGGTGGGCAGATCGCCTGAGGTTGGGAGTTCGAGACCAGCCTGGCCAGCATGGTGAAACCCCGTCTCTACTAAAAATACAAAAATTAGCCGGTGTGGTGGTGCGCATTTGTAATACCAGCTACTTGGGAAGCTGAGGCAGGAGAATTGCTTGAACCTGGGAGGTGGATGAACCAAGATCACACCATTGCACTCCAGCCTGGGCAACAAAGCGAGAATGCGTCTCAAAAAAAAAAAAAAAAAAAAAAAAAAGATAGGGCTGGGCACAGTGGCTCATGCCTGTAATCCCAGCACTTTGGGAGGCAGAGGCAGGCGGATCATGAGGTCAGGAGATCGAAACTCTCCTGGCTAACACAGTGAAACCCCGTCTCTACTAAAAATACAAAAAGTTAGTCAGGCGTGGTGGTGGGCATCTGTAGTCCCAGCTACTCGGGAGGCTGAGGCAGCAGAATGGCATGAACCCGGGAGTAGGAGCTTGCAGTGAGCCGAGATCGCACCACTGGACTCCAGCCTGGGTGACAGCAAGATTCCATCTCAAGAAAAAAAAAGAAAGAAAGAAAGAAAGAGGGCTGGGCACAGTGGCTCATGACTGTAATCCCAGCACTTTGGGAGGCCGAGACAGGCGGATCACCTGAGGTCAGGAGTTCAAGACCAGCCTGGCCAACATGGTGAAACCCCATCTCTTCTGAAAAAAGAAAGAAAGAAAGAAATGTAGTCCCAGCACTTTGGGAGGCTGAGGTGGGCAGATCGCTTGAGCCCAGGAGTTTGAGACCAGCTTCCGCAACATGGTGAAACCTCATCTCTGCTAAAAACACAAAAATTAGGCTAGGCATGGTGGCACACATCTGTGGTCCCAGCTCACCAGCTGTGTGACCTCTGGCAACTGACTTCATCTCTCTGGGCTTCGGTTTCCCATCTGTAAAGTGGGTCTAATAACAGGATGGTCATGAGGATTAAATAAGATGATGTTAATAGTTGCCCTTTGGCCAGGTGCACTGGCTCAGCCTGAGCAACAGATCCTGTCTCTACAAAAATAAAAAACAGACTGGGCACAGTGGCTTATGCCTGTAGTCCCAGCTACTTGGGAAGCTGAGGCAGGAGAATCACTTGAACCCGGGAGGCAGAGATTGCAGTGAGCTGAGATCGTGCCACTGCACTGCAGCCTGGGCGACACAGTGAGACTCCATCTCTCGAAAAAGAGGGGAGAGGGAAAGGGAGGAGAGGGAGGAGAGGGAGGAGAGGGAGAGGGAGAGGGAGAAGGAGACGGAGAGGGAGAGGATATTAGCTAGATGTGTTGGTGTGTGCCTGTAGTCCCAGCTACTCTGGAGACTGAGGTGAGAGGATCCCCTTAGTCCAGGAGGTTGAGGCTGTGGTGAGCCATGTTCCTGCCACTGCACTCCAGCCTGGGTGACAGAGTGACACCCTGCCTCAAAAAAAAAAAAAAGTTCACATTTGTATATAGCACTCACATGTGCCAGACCCTGTCCCAAGAATTTTATATTTTAAATATTTGTATCATATTAATTTGTGTGGCCTTCAAGAAATTAATTTCACTGGGTCTCAGTTTTCTCATCTGCTATGTGGGGATAAATAACAACATATACTTCACATAATTGTTGTGAACATTCAACTTACAGAGTTATTTCTATTTCTTTTTGAGACAAGGTCTCACTCTGTCACCCAGGCTGGAGTACAATAGCATGATCACAGCTCGCTGCAGCCTCAACCTCCCAGGCTCAAGCAATCCTCCTGCTTCGGCCTCCCAAAGTATTGGGGTTACAGGTGTGAGCCACCGTGCCCAGCCAGAACACCCAGATTTTATACAAGCAAAGGAAAGACAACAAACCCTGCATCTGTGGTCCGAGAGTGCCTGGTATCCAAGCTAGAAACTAATAGATCACCTAGTCGTTCTCAGGTATGTGGGAGTCTTAGGAATGTGGGAGTCTAGCCAAATGGCTGCCCCTCTTCCAGCCTGAGTCTCTTCTGCAACAATCCTATCATACGCTTCTGGTGCTGGTGCGAGGGATGAGCTCAGGGTTTGGGCACACAGCTCAGGATGTATACGGAGGCTACACTGCTGCAATTCGCAGACTACATTACTGAGCTTTTGAGCTCAAAGTGGTCTGGGCTATTTATGGGTAACTTTCAGGGGTTGGGGGGAGGAACAAACCAATAAATAAAACATCCATGCATTCATCCAATAAACTTTTTTTTTTTTTTTTGAGATGGGAGTCTTACTCTGTTGCCCAGGCTGGAGTGCAATGGCATGATCTCGGCTCACTGCAACCTCTGCCTCCCAGGTTCAAGCGATTCTCCTGCCTCAGCCTCCAGAGTAGCTGGCATTACAGGTGCACACCAACACGCCCAGCTAATTTTTGTATTTTTAGTAGAGACGGGATTTCACCATGTTGGTCAGGCTGGTCTCAAACTCCTGACCTTGTGATATGCCCACCTCGGTCTCCCAAAGTGCTGAGATTATAGGCATGAACCACCGCGTCCGGCCTCCAATAAACATTTATTGGGCACCTACGGTGTTCCAGGCGCTGGTCTAGGCATTGGGGTTACAACAATGCACAAAACAGAAACTCTGAAGCTGACACGCTAGCTTCAAACGTTCCTTAAGTATCTTTATCCCCAATTTACGGTTGAGGAAACTGAGGTGTAGAGAGACCTTGGAGGTTTCCGAAATACTATTATGATGGCAGGTGCAGAGCCCTGGCAATCTCTTGATCCTGAAGCTCCCCTTCCAGCCTTAGAAACGGCAGGTTCAAGTACCACTGGGAGACCAAAGCAGGGAGCGGCTCAGTTTCCCGGCTTGCTCAATTGGTAAGGCGTGATGGCCCTAAGCAGGCCTCAGTTGTCTCGTCCAGAGCAATGGGCAGCGACTCCTGCCCAACCCCTCCTGAGCGCCCAGCCTCCCTTTCCCGGCCGGCCCCGCCCCCGCGATCACGTGAGGCGTGGGGGTTTTCCCGTTCCCCAGGCGTGACGTCACGGCGGGGTGCAGACCAATGGGCGTGCAGACCGGCGGCGCCGGGGAATTCCGCCGCCCCGCCCCCGCCCGCCGCCCGCCCGGCCCGGCCCCGCGCCCCGCGCAGCCCCGGGCGCCGCGCGTCCTGCCCGGCCTGCGGCCCCAGCCCTTGCGCCGCTCGCCCGACCCGCGATCGTCCACCAGACTGTGCCTCCCGGCCGCCCGGCCTGCCCGCGTGCATGCTTCGGTCTGGGCCAGCCTCTGGGCCGTCCGTCCCCACTGGCCGGGCCATGCCGAGTCGCCGCGTCGCCAGACCGCCGGCTGCGCAGGAGCTGGGGGCCCTGGGTAAGCGGGGCTGGGGTTCAGGAGAGGGGTCTGGGGCGGGGCTGGAGATGCGGGGATTCTGGCGGTCCCGGAGTAGTCTGGGGGTTCCTATGGGAGTCTAAGGGTTTCGCGGGGGCAGAGTGAGGGTTCCTGAGACACTGTATTAGGGCGTAGAAAGGAGGCAGAGGGTGATGGGGTACGGCCCGAGGTTCGAGCGAGGCGTCCCGCTGTAGAGTGAGAGGGGGCGGGGCCTGACCCTGAGGCAAAGAAGGGGGCGTGGCCTGACTCAGGGAAGGAGGAGCGAAAGCTGCTCTTGGGGGGCATAGGGGCGGGGCCCGGCCCAGAGAGGGAGAAGAGGGGCGGGATCCGACCGGGACTATGAGAAGAGGGCCGGGCCTGACTCAAAAAAGGAAGCAGGGCCCTGCGCGGAGTGGTGAGGGGGCGGGGCCTGGCCGTGAGGGCAGGAAGGGGGCGGGGCCTGAGTTGGCCAAAAGAAGGGGAAGGGGCGGGGCCTGACTCTGGCCGAGTGGAGGGGAAGGGCCTGTTACCCAAAAAAGCAGGGCGAGGCCTGACACAGAGAATGGGGAGGGGGTGGTGCTTGCCTCCAGACGGAGAAGGGGGGCCTTGACATTGAAAAAATAAAAAGTGGTCTGACCCTGACAGGAGGCTGTTTTTGTTTTTTTGTTTTTTTTTTCTTTTGAGATGGAGTCTCGCTCTGCCTCCCAGGCTGGAGTGCAGTGGCACGATCTTGGCTCACTGCAACCTCTGCCTCTCGGGTTCAAGCGATCCTCCTGCTTCAACCCCCCGAGTAGCTGGAATTACAGGTGCCCGCCGCCACACCCGGCTAGTTTTTGTATTTTTAGTAGAGACGGGATTTCACCATGCTGGTCAGGCTGGCCTCGAACTTCTGACCTCAGGTGATCCGCACGCCCCAGCCTCCCAAAGTGCTGGGATTACAAGCGTGAGCCCTTGCGTCCGGCGGGATGGGGACTTTTAAAACTGAGATTGAGATGGGGTACCCTCCAGGCCCAACTTTAAGGGAGAAAAGGAGCGGGCCCTGAGTGTGATGAAGGGTAGGGCGAACCACAGAAACTAAAGGCCAGGACCTGTCCATGATTTAGCCAGTAAGCCTGGCTAGACGCAGGGGGCAATCAGGGCAAGGGGCCTGATCCAGAGAAGAAGGGCTAAGAGAGGAAGGGGCGGGGCTTGCTTGGGAGATTCTCTGGTCCCCTGGCTGCCCTCTATCACCTCCTGAGACGTTCCTCCTTCTCTGCAGGGTCCCCCGACCTCTCTTCGCTCTCGCTCACCGTTTCCAGGAGCACAGGTGAGCAGCCCTCCACAGTTCCTGCCCACTTGCTCGTGCAGGATGGGGTTGTTTGGGGCTTCACGTGGTTCACCTCAGCTTTCCCCTGACAGACTGCATCCCTCCCTGCCAGTTGAGATGGGCCCTCTAGGTTTTCTTACCTCTTGGACTGTTAAGAGCGTGACAGGTGGCCAGGCGCGGTGGCCGAGGCGGGCGGATCACGAGGTCAGGAGGTCGAGACCATCCTGGCTAACACGGTGAAACCCTGTCTCTACTAAAAAATACATTAAAAAATTAGCTGGGCCTCGTGGCGGGCGCCTGTAGTCCCAGCTACTCGGGAGGCTGAGGCAGGAGAATGGCGTGAACCCGGGAGGCGGAGCTTGCAGTGAGCCGAGATTGTGCCACTGCACTCCAGCCTGGGCGACAGAGCGAGACTCCGTCTCAAAAAAAAAAAAAAAAAGACAAAGAGCGTGACAGGTAAAACTAACCACCTATCCATGCGCGAAGCCTTCTTTAGAGATTCGCTGTGGCTTAGCAGAAGGTAATCACTGCCATCCTGGGCTTTGGTTTACATACTGCTGTCACTGCCCCTCCCTGTGTGAATGTCTGCAAGTCAATTCCCCAGTCCAGGCCTCAGTTTTCCTCATCTGTAAGATGGACAGAATAACAGTGCTTCTCTTTCAGGGAGATTGAGAGTATTCAGTGAATTGATACAGATACACTTTCCAAGCAGTTTCTGGCACACAGTAAGGGCTCAATAAGTGTTAACTGTTCGTGGTATAATAATAACAACGATAATAATTATTATTAGTAAACAGTCTATAACAGTGGTTCATTTTTAGTGTGTGGTTTTTTTGTGTGTTTTGTTTGTTTTTGTTTTTTGAGACGGAGTCTTGCTCTGTCACCTGGGCTGGAGTGCAGTGATGTGATTTTGACTTGCTGCAATCTCCACCTCCCGGGTTTAGCAATTCCCCTGCCTCAGACTCCTGAGTAGCTGGGATTACAGGCACTCACCACCACACCCCACTAATTTTTTGTTTTTCAGTAGAGACAGGGTTTCACCATGTTGGCCAGGCTGGTCTTGAACTCCTGACCTCAGGTAATCCGCCCGCCTCAGCCTCCCAAAGTGCTGGGATTACAGGTGTGAGCCACTGCACCTGGCCAGACAGTGGGTTTTTTTGTTTTGTTTTGTTTTTTTTTTTTTTTTTTGAGAAGGAGTTTTGCTTTTGTTGCCCAGGCTGGAGTACAGTGGTGCAATCTTGGCTCACTGCAACCTCCATCTCCCAGGTTCAAGCGATTCTCCTGCCTCATCCTCCCAAGTAGCTGGGATTACGGGAATGAGCCATCATGGCCAGCTATTTTTTTTTTTTTTTTTTTTTTTTTTAGTAGAGATGGGGTTCCTCTATATTGACCAGGCTAGTCTCGAACTCCTGACCTCAGGTGATCTGCCCGCCTTGGCCTCCCAAAGTGTTGGGATTACAGGCATGAGCCACTGCCCTCAGCCTCAGACGGTGGTTCTTAAACCATGTGCATCAAAATCATCCAGAGCACTGGTTAAAACATAATGTCGCCTGGTGTGGTGGCTCACACCTGTAATCCCAGCACTTTGGGAGGCCAAGGTAGGCGAATCACCTGAGGTCAGGAGTTTGAGACCAGGCTGACCAATATGGAGAAACACAATTTCTACTAAAAATACAAAATTAGCTGGGCGTGGTGGCACATGCCTGTAATCCCAACTATTCGGGAGGCTGAGGCAGGAGAATTGCTTGAACCTGGGAGGCGGAAGTTGCGGTGAGCCAAGATCATGCCATTGCACTCCATCCTGGGCAACAAGAGCGAAACTCCGTCTCAAACAAACAAACAAACAAAAAAACAGCCGGGTGTGGTGGCTCATTCCTGTAATCCCAGCGCTTTGGGAGGCCGAGACAGGCAGATCACAAGGTCAGGAGTTTGAGACCAGCCTGGCCAATATGTGGAAACCCCATCTCTACTAAAAATAATTTTTAAAAAATTAGCTGGGCGTGGTGGTGGGCGCCTGTAATCCCAGCTATTCGGGAGGGTGAGGCAGGAGAATTGCTTGAACCCGAGAGGTGGAGGTTGGAGTGAGCTGGGATCACGCCACTGCATTCCAGCCTGGGTGATAGAGCAAGAGACTCCGTCTCAGAAAAAACAACAAAAAAAACCATAATGTCCGGCCCCACCTCTCAAGTTTCTGATTCAGTAGGTTTGGGATGAGAAATTATTTGCATTTGTTTTTTTTTTTTTTTTTTTTTTTCGAGACAGAGTCTCGCTCTGTTGCCCAGGCTGGAGTGCAGTGGCGCAATCTCAGTTTACTGCAAGCTCCGCCTCGCGGGTTTACGCCATTCTCCTGCATCAGCTTCCCGAGCAGCTGGGACTGCAGGCGCCCACCACCACGCCCAGCTAAGTTTTTAGTAGAGACGGGGTTTCACTGTGTTAGCCAGGATAGTCTCGATCCCCTGACCTCATGATCTGCCCACCTCGGCCTCCCAAAGTGCTAGGATTACAGGCGTGAGCCACTGCGCCCGACAGATTATTTGCATTTTTAGCAAGCTCCCAAGAGATGCCGAGAACTACTAGTCTGTAAAGTTCCCCAGCCAAAATTCATTGCTGCCCAAGGAAATGCAGAATCTCAACCAAATTATGACATTTTTTCTTATATACATTTGCTGGGATTTGGAGGGCAGGGATAGTCCTATTGTTGTGAATACTCAGTGGCTCCAGTTAGCTGGGTCTGGGCCTTTCTCTGGAGATATAATCTTGGGATGGACCCCAGTTCTGGCTTGGCCATGGAAGTGAGGCCGGTTCCCCAAAAGGTCTGCAAGTTTAGGGAGGATGGCATCAGGGACAGACACTGCCCAAGCAGTGGTCCTGGGCAGGAACAAGGCTGACACCTTTTTTTTGAGACAGAATCTCACTCTGTCACCCAGTCTGGAGTGCAGTGTCACAATCTCTGCTCACTGCAACCTCCGCCTCCCAGGTTCAAGCGATTTTCCTGCCTCAGCCTCCCGAGTAGCTGAGATTATAGGCACATGCCACCATGTCCAACTAATTTTTGTATTTTTAGTAGAGACGGGGTTTTGCCATGTTGGCCAGGCTGGTCTGGAACTCCTGGCCTCAAGCAATCTGCCTGCCTTGGCCTCCCAAAGTGCTGGGATTACAGGCGTGAGCCACCGCGCCTGGCCAAGGCCGAGACTTTTCTGGTCCAAAACCTAGATCTTTGGTTTCAAATGAGAGTTATTTCTGATGTCATCCAGTCAATATATATTTATTGTGTGCCTGTTCTGTACCTGGCCTTGTGCTGAGCAGTGCTGAGAACAGCCCTAGCCCTGGGGTTCCCTACCTAGATGGGGAGGCAGACACATAAACAGTAAGTTAAATACGGGATTATAAAATGTGATAAGGGCTATGAAGAAAGCTTGGGGTCGGGCCGGGCGCGGTGGCTCAAGCCTGTAATCCCAGCCCTTTGGGAGGCCAAGATGGGCGGATCACGAGGTCAGGAGATCGAGACCATCCTGGCTAACACGGTGAAACCCCGTCTCTACTAAAAAATACAAAAAATTGCCGGGCGAGGTGGCGGGCGCCTGTAGTCCCAGCTACTCCGGAGGCTGAGGCAGGAGAATGGCGTAAACCCGGGAGGCGGAGCTTGCAGTGAGCTGAGATCCGGCCACTGCACTCCAGCCTGGGCGACAGAGCGAGACTCTGTCTCAAAAAAAAAAAAAAAAAAAAGAAAGCTTGGGGTCAATGATATTTAACAGCAGGGTGAGGATATGAGAACTAGTGGGATAGAATGGGGAGGAAAATTCTCCCCTTTTTTTGGAGGCAGAGTCTCATTCTGTCACCTACACTGGAGTGTAGTGGTGTGATCTAGGCTTACTGCAACCTCTGACTCCCAGGTTCAAGCAATCCTCCTGCCTCAGCCTCTCAAACAGCTGGGATTCCAGGCGTGTGCCACCACACCCAGCTGATTTTTGTACTTTCAGAGAGACAGGGTTTCACCATGTTGGCCAGGCTGGTCTCAAAATCCTGACCTCCACTGATCCAGCCACCTCGGCCTCCCAAAGTGCTGAGATTACAGGCATGAGCCACTGTACCCGGCCAGAAAATCCCCTTCATTTTGAAGGGTCAGACATATGCTGGACCCTGGGGATACAACGAGGAGAGACAGACATTATTCCCACTCTTCAATGCTCCCAGTCTATAGGAGACAGGTATGAGTCAGTATAATGTGAGGTCATGTGACATCCTCATCAGAGCCATGAAAACGATAAAACAGGCCGGGCGTGATGGCTTATGTGTGTAATCCCAGCACTTCAGGGGGCCAAGGTGGGTGGGTCACCTGAGGTCAGGAGTTCAAGACCAGCCTGATCAACATGGCAAAACCTCATCTCTACTAAAAATACAAAAATTAGCTGGGTGTGGTGGCGCAAGCCTGTAATCCCAGCTACTAGGGAGGCTGAGGCAGGAGAATCACTTGAATCCACGAGACAGAGGTTGTGGTGAGCCGAGATTGCGTCATTGCACTTCAGCCTGGGTGACAAGAGCAAAGTTCCATCTTAAAAAAAAAAAAAAAAAGAAATAAATAAAATGATAAAAATAAAGGCACCTAACTTTAAGGGACTGGAATGGGGCATAAGGGGACTCTCTTGGATAAAATGGTCAGGGAAGAGCTGTCTAGGATGTGACATTTGACCAAGGACCTGAAGATGGAGGAGGAGGAAGTCATGCCATGCAAGGAACTGGAGGAAGAGCATTCAGGCAGAAACCAGCCTGTGCAAAGGCCGAGGCAGCACATACATAGTCAATTTCCTGCTCTCACATCTGCTCTCACATGGCCCATCCTGGCTGCCCCTGAATGATGGCAAGTCCATGTCAGGGGTAAGGGAGGAACTGCTATTTGAGCAGAAACTTGAATAATTTCCTGGCTAATAGAGGACTTGAGATAATATTAACCAAGCTTTCTGGAAGGTGTCGCATGGTCAGAACCTGTACTAAGCAGTTTACCTGTGTGATTCTGAATCCTCATGTTAGTTCCTGAAGTAGGAGCTCAGATCTCATTTTGTAGAGGAAGCTCAGAGATGGTAAGTGACTTGCCCAAGGCTGCACAGCCAGTGAGTAACAGCTGAGATTCAAATCAACTCTATGTGACTCTACACTCCATGCTCTAAAATCATTCCCATGGCCGGGCATGGTGGCTCACACCTGTAATCCCAGCACTCTGGGAGGCTGAGGTGGGTGGATCCCTTGAGGCCGGGAGTTCGAAACCAGCCTGGCCAACATGGTCAACGTCCGTCTCTCCTAAAAGTACAAAAATTAGCCAGGCATGGTGATGCGAGACTCTATTCCCAGCTACTCAGGAGGCTGAGGCAGGAGAATCTCTTGAACCTGGGAGGCAGAGGTTGCAGTGAGCCGAGATCCTCTCGCTGCACTCCAGCCTGGGCAACAGAGCAACAGTCTGTCTCAAAAAAATAAATAAATAAAGAGAAGAGAGGAAAAGAAAAGAAAACCATGCTATCCAACTTCTCCATTTTACAGACAGATAAACTCGGACCCTAGAAAGGAGGATTCTCTAGGACTTAAGTCCATACAACAGCATCTTACAAACCCTCTCCAGTAACAGCCAGCATTTGCATAGTGCCTACTATGTGGCAGTTCTAAATGCTTCCGATGTGCTCTTTAATTTTTAAAATTTTAAGGCTGGGCACAGTGGCTCATGCCTGTAATCCCAGCACTTTGGGAGGCCACGGTGGGTGAGTCACTTGAGATCAGGAATTCGAGACCAGCCTGGCCAATATGGTGAAACCCTGTCTCTACTAAAAATACAAAAAAAAAAAAAAAAAATTAGTCGGGCATGGTGGCGTGCACCTGTAATCCCAGCTACTCAGAAGGCTGAGACACAGGAATCGCTTGAACCTGGGAGGCAGAGGTTGCAGTGAGCCAAGATTGCACCACTGTACTCCAGCCTGGGTGACAGAGCAAGACTCCATCTCAAAAAATAAAAAATAGGCCGGGCGTGGTGGCTCACGCCTGTAATCCCAGCACTTTAGGAGGCCAAGGTGTGCAAATCACAAGGTCAGGAGATTGAGACCAGCCTGACCAACATGGTGAGACACGTCTCTACTAAAAATACAAAAAAATTTTTTTAAAAAATAGCCGGGTGTGGTGGTTTGCGCCTGTAATCCCAGCTACTCGGGAGGCTGAGGCAAGAGAATCACTTGAACCCGGGAGGCGGAGGTTGCAGTGAGCCGAGATCGTGCCACTGCACTCCAGCCTGGGTGACGGAGCGAGAGTCCATCTCAAAAAAATAAAAATAAAATAAAATAAAATTTTAGGCCGGGCGCGGTGGCTCACGCCTGTAATCCCAGCACTTTGGGAGGCCGAGGCGGGCGGATCACAAGGTCAGGAGATCGAGACCACGGTGAAACCCCGTCTCTACTAAAAATACAAAAAAAATGAGCCGGGCGCAGTGGTGGGCGCCTGTAGTCCCAGCTACTCGGGAGGCTGGGGCAGGAGAATGGCGTGAACCCAGGAGGCGGAGCTTGCAGTGAGCCAGGATCGTGCCACTGCACTCCAGCTTGGGCGACAGAGCAAGACTCCGTCTCAAAAAAAAAAAAAAAAAAAAAAAAAAAAAATTTTAAATAAAAGTATCTTAGCCCAACAACATAGGCATTATTATTGTGCCCATTTTACAGATGAAGAAACCAAGGCACAAAAAGGTGAAGTAATAGGCTTATGGCCACACAACTAGAAAGTTGCAGAGCCAGGATTTGAACAGAGGCAGTGAACACAGAGCTCCAGCCACAGCCACCCAGGACTCAGTCTCCCCCTACAGCCCGGGAGCCAAAGTCTAACTCTGTCTTTGGGTCCCCAGGTTCATCCAGCACAGATGCCTAAGAAGGATTTTCCCAGTTCAAGTTACTTGAGGTTGGCCCTGCCAGTGACCTAGAGTGTGTCCCTTCCTCTCTGCCAGCCTTAGTATCCCCATCTGCCAAGTGAGGGGGACCTTGGCACCCTACTGGCTTCACAGATCTCATGAGATAAGGGGTGCAGGAAAACTGCCTTTTAAGGGGCAAAGGTCTGGCTGCCAGGAGCCACTCCCTGAGAACAGAGGACAGATCTAGCAGCTGAGCAGGTTCACGTCTATAAATCCTCAGCCAGAGACCAGCGCAGGCAGCCCTGGGTGGGACACCTGGCTGCAGCTGCCTTCCTTTGCTGTGTGATTCTAAGGTTCACTGGTGGCCTCTGGGCTTCCCCTTGTCCTGTCTGTGGAATGATGGGAGGTTGGTTTCGATTCCTCCACGATTCTGTCAAGGGCTGAGCTTTCCTGGGGAGGTGAAAAGGGGCTTCCCTGAGGACCCAGCATTACTGTACCTCCTCCCTCAGGAAGCAGGGGTGAATCTGGGGTTTTGGGTGGGCACTGTGGGAGGACAGGGCTGAGGTACAGAGCAAGAGGCTGCCTGGGTTCAGATCAGCCTCTTTGCATCTTTTTCATTGTTGTTTGTTTTTGAGACAGTCTCACTCTGTCGTCCAGGCTGGAGTGCAGTGACGCGATCTCAGCTCACTGCAAACTCTGCCTCCTGAGTTCAATCGATTCTCCTGCCTCAGCCTCCCAAGTAGCTGGGATTACAGGCGCCCACGACGACGCCCAGCTAATTTTTGTATTTTTAGTAGAGACCAGGTTTCACCATGTTGGCCAGGCTGGTCTCGAACTCCTGATCTCAAGTGATCTGCCCACCTCAGCCTCCCAAAGTGCTGGGATTACAGGCGTGAGCCACTGGGCCCGGCCACCTCTTTGTATCTTTAAACACCAGCCAGTGACCTCCAGGACCCTGGGGTGCACTTCAGGGAGGAAGCATACCCCAATTTGTTTGGAAATTTGGGCATCCACTTTTTCCTGGTGACAAGGCCCTTTTCTAGTGGGTTCCCAAAAAGACTTCAAAATCCCTGGTCTAAATGTTTTTTGGGAGGTATTTGACTTAGTTTGAGGATGCTGGGACCCCAACATTAGAGGTTGAAAGGATGGTAGCCCAGAGGGGAAGATGAGGTTTGGGGTTTAGTGCCCCAGCAAGTCAGAGCCCAGGGTTTCCCAGGACGGAGGAAGATGGAAGGGTCACAGGAGGGACAGGGTTGGGGAATCTGTCTTAAAAGCTGAAAAGTTGTGACCACTTTCTGGACCTTACCTTTCTCTTTCTCTTTCTCTTCCTTCCACAGATGAATTGGGTGAGTATCACAGGGCAGGTTTGCGGGGAGGCTGAGGGACCCAGGTGCCTGCAGAAGGGGCCTTGGCCTGCCTTGTTCAGTGGGGGTGGGGGAGAGGTGTCACTGTGGGACTTCCAGGACTGTGGAGGGATTTGAACAAAGTCATGCTCCTAAGGTGCTTAGCAGTGCTTGACACTTGGAAAACACTCAGCAGGCCAGGGGCCATGGCTCATGCCTGTAATCCTGGCACTTTGGGAGGCAGAGGCAGGAAGACTGCTTGAGGCCAGAAGTTCAGGACTAGCCTGGGTAACACAGTGAGACCCCATCTCTACACGAAATTTTTTAAAATTAGGCAGTCATGATGGTGCACACCTGTAGTCCCAGCTGCTGGGGAGACTGAAGTAGGAAGATCACCTGAGCCTAGGAGGTCACCTCGGAGGCCGAGGCTGCAGTGAGCTATGATTGCACCACTGCACTGCAGCCTGGGCAGCAGAGCAAGACCTCGTCTCAAAAAGAAAACCAATTAAAATAATGCTATTAATCCCCTCAGGAGTACAGACAGACACTGTTCTAGGCCCTGGGGATTCAGCCATGAACAAAACTAAGTCCCTGCCCTCACAGAGCTGATAACCCAGTCGGGGAGACAGAGCAAAATGAATAGATGAGCAAGATCATGTTAGCCTGGGCTGAGAGCTGTGAAGAAAATAAACAGGACGAGGGAGAGCTGGCCTGGGGAAGACACATTAGGTCAGGCCTTTCTGAAGAGATAACATACGAGCTGAGACCAGGAGAAGCAGCCAGCATGGGTTGAATGGGGGACCGTGCGGAACAGGCAGTTGGAGGAGCAAGCCCTTTCTTATTTATTTAAGTTATTTTTTCAGACAGTCTTGCTCTGTCGCCCAGGCTGGAGTGCAGTGGTGCTATCTCAGCTCACTGCAACCTCCGCTTCCTAGGTTCAAGCAATTCTCCTGCCTCCTGTCTTCCGAGTAGCTGGGATTACAGGCATGCGCCACCACGCCCAGCTAATTTTTGTATTTATTGATTTATTTATTTAGAGATGGAATTTCGCTCTTGTTGCCCAGGCTGGAGTGCAATGGCACGATCTTGGCTCACTGCAACCTCCACCTCCCGGGTTCAAGTGATTCTCCTGCCTCTGCCTCCCGAGTAGCTGGGACTACAGGCGCACATCACCATGCCCAATTTGTGTATATATATATATTTTTTTGTTTGTTTTGTTTTGTTTTGTTTTTTGAGACAGAGTTTTGCTGTGTCACCCAGGCTGGGGTGCAGTGGCATGATCTTGGCTCACTGCAAGCTCCACCTCCCAGATTCACGCCATTCTCCTGCCTCAGCCTCCTGAGTAGCTGAGACTACAGGCGTGTGCTACCACGCCTGGCTAATTTTTTTTATTTTTAGTAGAGACAGGGTTTCACTGCATTAGCCAGGATGGTCCGAATCTCCTGACCTCGTGATCCACCAGCCTTGGCCTCCCAAAGTGCTGGGATTACAGGCGTGAGCCCCTGCGCCCGGCCTATTATTTATTTATTTAGAGACGGAGTCTTGCTCTGTCGCCTAGGCTGGAGTGCAGTGGCGCGATCTTGGCTCACTGTAATGTCCGCCTCCTGGGTTCAAGCTGTTCTCCTGCCTCAGCCTCCCGAGTAGCTGGGATTACAGACGTGGGAGACCATGTGGGCTAATTTTTGTAGAGACGGGGTTTCACTACGTTGGCCAGGCTGGTCTCGAACTCCTGACCTCTATTGATTCACCCACCTCGGCCTCCCAAGGTGCTGGGATTACAGGCGTGAGCCACCGCATCTGGCCTCCCTGACTGTGTGTGTGTGTGTGTGTGTGTGTGTGTGTGTGTGTGTGAGATAAATGGGATGGAAAATGTCTTGGGGTTAATCAAGCGTTTTTTTTTTTTTTTTTTTTTTTTAATTTTTAAAGAATCGGAGTCACCACCCGTTTTTTCTTCTCCCGCAGAGATAATCGATGAGTACATCAAGGAGAACGGCTTCGGCCTGGATGGGGGGCAGCCGGGCCCGGGCGAGGGGCTGCCGCGCCTGGTGTCTCGCGGGGCGGCCTCGCTGAGCACGGTCACCCTTGGCCCTGTGGCGCCCCCAGCCACCCCGCCGCCCTGGGGCTGCCCCCTGGGCAGGCTGGTGCCGCCCGCGCAGGGCCCAGGCCCGCAGCCGCACCTGGTCATCACCGAGCAACCCAAGCAGCGCGGAATGCGCTTCCGCTACGAGTGCGAGGGCCGCTCGGCCGGCAGCATCCTTGGGGAGAGCAGCACCGAGGCCAGCAAGACGCTGCCCGCCATAGAGGTGGGCCCGGCGAGCGGCCCCGGGCGGGTGGGACTGGGTCTTCCCCTGCACCCTGGAGCAATCCGCATGCATTTATACGTTTATTTGATGGTGGCTAATATTACTGTTATTGGTGGACCAGATATTAATTATACTATCACCTGGCCTGGAATCCAAAAGATTCAGAAAAAAGGAGGGGTCGGACATTTGGCTGGGCAGGGTGGCTCACCCCTGTAATCCCAGTACTTTGGGAGGCCGAGGCGGGCGGATCCCCTGATGTCAGGAGTTCGAGACCAGCCTGGCCAACATGGTGAAACCCTATTTGTACTAAAAGTACACAAATTAGCCGGGTGTGGTGGCACAATCCCAGCTATTTAGGAGGCCGAGGTGGGAGGATCACCTGAGCCCAGGGAGGTGCAGGCCGCCGTGAGCTAAGATTGCACCACTGCACAGCAGTCTGAGTAACAGAGTAAGACCTTGTCTCAAAAAAAAAAAAAAAAGAAAAAGAAAAAATGAAGGTAGTGCACGGTGCGGTGGCTCAGGCTTGTAATTCTAGCACTTTGGGAGGTTGAGGCAAGCGGATCACTTGAGATCAGGAGTTCTAGATGAGCCTGGGCAAGATGGCAAAACCCCATTTCTAGAAAAAATATAAAAATTAGCCAGGCATGGTGGCACATGGCTGTAGTCCTAGCTACATGGTAGGACTGAGGTAGGAGGATCGCTTGAGCCTAGGATGTCAAGGCTACAGTGAGCCAAGATTGCACCACTGCATTCCAGCCTGGGCAACAGAGCAAGACCCTGCCTCAATTAAAAAACAAATATATATATATATATATACACACACACACACACTGGAAGTAAAAAACGCAAAGGTGATTACTTTTGGCAGGGTATTAACATGTTAATAAGGTACAGGTAAGTTTTTTTGTTTTTTGTTTTTTTGAGATGGAATCTTGTTCTGTTGCCCAGGCTGGAGTGCAGTGGTGTGATCTCGGCTCACTGCAACCTCCATCTTCTGGGTGCAAGCGATTCTCCTGCCTCAGCCTCCCGAGTAGCTGGGATTACAGGTCCACCACCGCACCTGGCTAATTTTTGTATTTCTTAGTAGAGATGTGGTTTTGCCGTGTTGGCCAGGCCGGTCTTGAACTCCTGACCTAAAGTGATCCACATGCCTTGGCCTTCCAGAGTGCTGGGATTACAGGTGTGAGCCACCATGCCTGGCCTCTTTGGTGTCTGTTAATCTGGATCTGTTCTTCAATCTGTCTTTGTGTTTCGTGACATGAACACTTGTGGAGAACAGGATGGATGTTTTGTAGAATGTCCCAAATTCTGAGGCCAGGTGTTGTGGCTCATGTCTGTAATCCTAGCACTTTGGGAGGCCGAGGCAGGCGGATCACCTGAGGTCGGGAGTTCGAGACCACGCTGGCCAACATGGAGAAACCCCGTCTCTACTGAAAATACGAAATACAGGTCATGGTGGCATACGCCTGTAATCCCAGCTACTGATGCAGGAGAATCACTTGAATCCGGGAGGCAGAGTTGTGATGAGCCAAGATCCTGCCATTGCTTTTCAGCCTGAGCGACAAGAGTGAAACTCCTTCTAAAAAAGAAAAATAACGCCTGTAATCCCAGCACTTTGGGAGGCTGAGGCGGGCGGATCACGAGGTCAGGAGATCGAGACCATCCTGGCTAACACGGTGAAACCCTGCCTCTACTAAAAATACAAAAAATTAGCCGGGTATGGTGGTGGGCGCCTATAGTCCCAGCTACTCCGGAGACTGAGGCAGGAGAATGGCGTGAACCCGGGAGGCAGAGCTTGCAGTGAGCTGAGATCTGGCCACTGCACTCCAGCCTGGGCAACAGAGCGAGACTCCCTCTCAAAAACAAAACAAAAAACAAACAAAAAAGAATGTCCCACATTCTGGGTTTGTTGCCTGTTTCCAGATTAGGTCAGGTTATGCATTTTTGGCAGAAACACTCCAGCAGTGATGCTGTGGCCTTCTCAGTGTCTCACATCAAGGGGCGTGGGATGTTGTTAGTCCCAATATTGGTGATGCTGAGTTGGATCCTGCAGCTAATGTGGTGATGATCAGGTCTCTCCATGATAAAGATACAACTTTCCCTTTGTAATGAATTAGTAAGTTATCTATGAGATGATATTCTGAGACTGTATTATCCCATGTTTAACTGTATTCCCCAACTTTTAATTTCTAAGGCGTTTTTTTGGAGACAGGGTCTCTCTCTGTCACACAGTCTGGAGTAAAGTGGCACAAGCACAGCTCACTGCTGCGTCCACCTCCCAGGCAAGAGATCCTCCCACCTCAGCCTCCTGAGTAGCTGGGACTACAGGTGCGTGCCACTGTGCCTGGCTAATTTTTGTATTTTTTTGAAGAGTCGGCATCTCGCCATATTGTCCAGTCTGGTCTTGAGCTTCTGGCCTCAAGCAATTCTCCCACTTTGGCCTCCCAAAGTGCTAGAATTACATGTGTGAACCACCACACCGGCCTAATTTCTAAGTCTTTCCAGGCAGTTATTCTGGCTGGCTCAGAGTTTTGTTTTTTTTGTTTGTTTGTTTGTTTTTTATGAAATCTTGCTCTGTCACCCAGGCTGGAGTGCAATGGTGCAATCTCAGCTCACTGCAACCTCTGCCTCCTAAGTTCAAGCGATTCTCCCTTATCAGCCTCCCAAGCAGCTGGGATTACAGGCACATGCCATGAGGCCTGGCTAATTTTTTGTACTTTTAGTAGAGACGGGGTTTCACCATGTTGGCCAGGCTGGTCTTGAACTTCTGACCCCAAGAGATCTGTCTGCCTCGGCCTCCCAAAGTGCTGGGATTATAGTTGTGAGCCACCGCGCTCGGCCCCCAGAGTTGGTTTTTTTTTTTTTTTTTTTGAGACGGAGTCTTGCTCTGTAGCCCAGGCTGGAGTGCAGTGGCCGGATCTCAGCTCACTGCAAGCTCCGCCTCCCGGGTTCACGCCATTCTCCGGCCTCAGCCTCCCGAGTAGCTGGGACTACAGGCGCTGCCACCTCGCCCGGCTATTTTTTGTATTTCTTAGTAGAGACGGGGTTTCACCGTGTTAGCCAGGATGGTCTCGATCTCCTGACCTCGTGATCCGCCCATCTCGGCCTCCCAAAGTGCTGGGATTACAGGCTTGAGCCACCGCGCCCGGCCCAGAGTTGGTTTTTATTTCCAAGATTTAGAATGGTAAATGCCTAACCATAGGGAATGACCTGTCTCCAAATCTGGATTCAGGATTTTTTTTTTTTTTTTTTTTGAGACAGAGTCTTGCTGTGTTGCCCAGGCTGGAGTGCAGTGGTGCCATCTCAGCTCACTGCAACTTCCACCTCCCGGGTTCAAGCGATTCTCCTGTCTTAGCCTCCCAAGTAGCTGGGATTACAGGTGTGCGCCACCATGCCCAGCTAATTTTTTAATTTTTAGTAGAGACAGGGTTTCACCATGTTGGCCAGGCTGATGTCAAACTCCTGCCCTCAGGTGATCCACCTGCCTCGGCCTCCCAAAGTGCTGGGATTACAGTTGTGAGCCACCACGGGTGGCCTGGATTCAGGATTTTTATCCCCATCTTCAGAGTAGGAAACTGAGGTTAAAAGAGGGGCAGTTACCTGCACAGGGCACACAGCAAGTTTACTCTAGTAATTGGCGCTGTTTAGTAATTACCGCCATTTGCTGAGTGCTTCCGTGTACCAGGTACTTTGCATACTATGGATACCTATTTTACAAATAAAGACAGTAAGACCTGAGAGGTTTATCTTGTAGATGGCCAGTGGTAGAGCCTGGATTTGGTGCCAGGTCTGACTTATTCTAAAGCCTAATGGGCCAGGCATGGTGGCTCATGCCTGTGATCCCAGCACCTTGGGAGGCTAAGGCAGGAGGATCACTTCAGGCAAGGAGTTCAAGACAAGCCCAGGTGATATGGCAAGATGCCCGTCTCTATAAAATCAAAAAAAGTTAGCTAGGTGTGGTGGCTTGTGCCTGGGGTCCCAGCACCGTGGGAGGCTTAATGGGGAGGATTGCCTGAGCCTGGGAAGTGGAGGCTGCAGTGAGCCATGATCACACCACTGCACTCCAGTCTGGGTGATAGAGCAAGATGCTGTCTCAAAAAAAAAAAAAAAAAACTAAAGTCTAATGTCTTTTCCACAGTCCCAACTGACATCTCAAGGATGAAAAGCTTTCAGTCCTGGAGTCTGCGTGAGTCCTGAGACTGTTGACTCTAAGCTTTTCAGAATTTCCTAATATTACAGCAGGGAGCTGGTTAAATGAATGGTTTTAACAGTATCTGACCCACTGAGATTTGTAGACAATATTACCTACCTCTCCTCACAGTCACTCCCAAAGTCCATATTTTATTTTATTATTATTATTATTATTATTATTATTTTGAGAGGGAGTCTCGCTCTGTTGCCCAGGCTAGAGTGCAGTGGTATGCAACCTCCGCCTACTGAGTTCAAGCACTTCTCCTGTCTCAGCCTCCCAGGTAGCTGAGATTACAGGTGCCTGCCACTAGGCCCAGCTAATTTTTGTATTTCTAGTAGAGATGGGGTTTCACCATGTTGGCCAAGCTGGTCTCGAACTCCTGACCTCAAGTGATCTGCCTGCCTGGGCCTCCCACAGTGCTGGGATTACAGGCATAAGCTGCTGCACTTGGCCAAAACTCCATATTTTATACCAAACTGTAGTATAAAAAAGAAAAAGAAAAGGAAATCAATACAGCCTATATAATCACATTTATTTCAATATGTAAATGCCCCACAGGATATATGAGGAAGGTGGCAGTTGTTTGTGACTATATATAGGCTCCTTGTTAATGCCGTGGCCACAAATGCAGCCTGACCCAGCTGCGCAGACTTGGTGACTTAAATGTCACACGTGCAGGGTTGCGGTTGGTGAGGGGATTTTCCAAAGTGGCGAACAACTCTTGGTCTAAACAATTAGCGTGCTGGTTGCAATCCTTGAAAATTCGGTGGGTATTACAGTTATAGGAAACTCAAGGCTGGGTGACAAAGTTAGACTTCATCTCAAAAAAAAAAAAAAATTATGGGAAAGAATATTATTTGTGTCAAACAGAGCAAGGGCCAGGTGTGATGCATGCCTGTAAGCCCAGCAGTTTGGGAGGCTAAGGTGGAAGGATTGCTTGAGTCTGGGAGGCGGAGGTTGCAATGAGCTGAGATCATGCCATTGCACTTCAGCCTGGGTGAGATCCTGTCTCAAAAAACAACCAACCAACCAACTCAACAGCAATAGAGCACGTTTCTGGGATCTGATCATTTTAAACAGGTTTCTTACTGACTTGAATCTTTGGCGGGATATTCAGAAGCCTTGCTGGATGTGGGATGGCTGTGCGGGACTGTCTCTGGTATTATAAACTGTCCAGTGTATATGGTCCTGTCTACTTGTGGTGGGGTCCACATCACAGTGTCAACCAGCCACCCCCAAAATGCCATTTTTCCCCTAGGGGGCAGCACTCCACCACTGAGACCAATAGTTAATGGTATTTTAGAGGCTTGGGCTTTAGAAGTTCAGAGAGTCTTTGATGCCAGCAGGGCTGAGCCGGTGACTCAGAGATGCCAAGTGGGACTGGCCCTATCTAACGGGGCTGGTTTTTATTTGCTGCTGCCTGCGGCTGCTGAGCAAAAATTCTGGCTTCATTTGCTAAAACCTCATTTAAAAAAAAAAAAAAATCTGGGGAGGCTGAGGTGGGCGGAGCACCTGAGATCAGGAGTTTGAGGGCCCGGAGGCTGAGATCACACCATTGCACTCCAGCCTGGACAACAGAGCGAGAATCTGTCTCAAAAAAAAAAAAAAAAAAAAAAACTCTGGAAATCTGAAGTAACGTGATGTCTTATAATTTTAATTGTGGGCTCCAAGTTTTCCTTTTTTAGTTGGAAAAAAAAGTTTTAGTTTTTTCCTGTCTAGTTTTTGTTTTATTTTATTGAGGTATAATTGATGTAAGAAAAATTGCACATACTTAATTTATACATTTTGATAAATTTGTTATTATTCCTTTTTTTTTTTTTTTTTTTTTGAGACAGAGTTTCGCTCTTGTTGCCCAGGCTGGAGTGCAATGGGCCAATCTCAGCTCACTGCAACCTCCGCCTCCCGGGTTCAAGCGATTCTCCTGCCTCAGCCTCCCGAGTAGCTGGGGTCAGGCTTATGCCACCATGCCCTGCTAATTTTGTATTTTTAGTAGAGACAGGATTTCTCCATGTTGGTCAGGCTGGTCTCGAATTCCCGACCTCAGGTGATTGGCCCACCTCAGCTTCCCAAAGTGCTGGGATTATAGGTGTGAGCCACCACGCTCGGCTGAAAGGTGAGTGCCTTTCATCTATATTCACCAGTTGACATTTTGCCACATTTGCTATGTCTCTTTTTTTGTCTCCGCACAGGCAAATATACACACACAGATAGATACATTTTTATTTTGTTTTGAGACAGGGTCTTGCTCTGTTGCCCAGGCTGGAGTGCAGTGATGCAATCACAGCTCACTGAAGCCTGGTCCTTCAGGGTTCAAGCATTCCCACCTTAGCCTCCTGAGTACCTGGGACTACAGGTGCATTCCACCACACCTGGCTAATTTTTGTATTTTTAATAGAGATGGGGTCTGACCATGTCGCCCAGGCTGGTCTTGAACTCCTGTGCTGAAGCAACCTACCTTCCTTGGCCTCCGAAAAGTGCTGGGATTACAGGTGTGAGCCACCATGCCTGGCCCACACATTGTTTTTTTGATGAATCATTTACAAATGAATGGTAGCCATCATGCTACTTCACCCCTAAATCGTTCAGTATGCATCTCCTAATAATAAGCTCCTCTGTAGCTACAATCTCATTAATCACCCCTAGGAAAATCAGTAATCCCGTCAAATCATGTAATAAATATACAGTCCATATTTCAATTTCCCAATTGTTCCCAAAATGTGTTTTATTGTTATTTCTTCCTCCTCAATCCAGGATCTAACCAAGGATCATGTTGCATTTGGTTGTCCTATCTCATTAGTCTCTTTCCTTCTCCCTTTATTTATGTATTTATGTATTTACTTATTTTTTGAGAAAGAGTCTTGCTTTGTCACCCAGGCTGGAGTGCAATGGCACGATCTGGGCCCACCACAACCTCCGTCTCCAGGGTTCAAGCGATTCTCCTGCCTCAGCCTCCCGAGTAGCTGAGACTACAGGCATGCGCCACCACTCCCAGCTAATTTTATATTTTTAGTAGAGACAGTGTTTTTCCATGTTGGTCAAGCTGGTCTCAAACTCCCGACCTCAGGTGATCCACCCACCTCAGCCTCCCAAAGTGCCGGGATTACAGGAGTGAGCCACTGCATCCAGCCCTTCTCTCCTTTTTTAAAAAATTAAGCTACAGTTGATCATATATAGTCAAGATTAAAGCTCTGAATTTTTACATTTAATGTATACATATGTAGTTTACACAGTGTAATTACCTACGACCCAGGCACCCAGGTCACAATACATAATTTATTATTTCTCTCTCTCTCTCTTTTTTCTTTCTTTTTTGAGACAGGGTCTTTGTCACCCAGGCTGGAATGCAGGGGCACGATCTGGGCTCATTGCAACCTCCACGTCTCAGGTTCAAGCGATCCTCCCGCCTCAGCTTCCAGAGTAGCTGGGGTTATAGACGCCTGTCACCACGTCTGGCTAATTTTTTTTTTTTTTTTTTTTTTTTTGAGGCGGAGTCTCGCTCTGTCGCCCAGGCTGGAGTACAGTGGCCGGATCTCAGCTCACTGCAAACTCCGCCTCCTGGGTTCACGCCATTCTCCTGCCTCAGCCTCCCGAGTAGCTGGGACTACAGGCACCCGCCGCCACGCCCGGCTAATTTTTTGTATTTTTAGTAGAGACAGGGTTTCACCGTGTTCGTCAGGATGGTCTCGATCTCCTGACCTCGTGATCCGCCCGCCTTGGCCTCCCAAAGTGCTGGGATTATAGGCGTGAGCCACCACGCCCGGCCAAGTTTTGTATTTTTTATAGAGACGGGTTTCACTATGTTGCCCAGGCTGTTCTTGAACTCCTGGGCTCAAGCAGTCCTCCCACCTCAACCTCCTAAAATACTGGGATTACAAGTGTGAGCCACTGCGCCTGGTCCATCATTTGTTGTCTTTTAACCCCAAATGTGGCACCTATCTTTTTTTTGGGGGGGGGGGTGGAGTCTTGCTCTGTCACCCAGGCTGGAGTGCAGGGGCGCCATCTCGGCTCACTGCAAGCTCCGCCTCCCGGGTTCACACCATTCTCCTGCCTCAGCCTCCCGAGTAACTGGGACTACAGGCGCCCGCCACCACGCCCAGCTAATTTTTTGTATTTTTAGTACAGACAGGGTTTCACCGTGTTAGCCAGGATGGTCTCGATCTCCTGACCTCGTGAACTGCCCGTCTTGGCCTCCCAAAGTGCTAGGATAACAGGCGTGAGCCACTGCGCCCGGCCATGCCACCCATCTTTATAGTCTTCTGTAACACTGAAATTTTCACATGGTGGCTCATGCCTGTCATCCCAGCGCTTTGGGAGGCCAAGGCAGGCAGATCACTTGAGTTCAGGAGTTTGAGACCAGCCTGGACAATGTAGCAAAATCCCGTCTCTACTGAAAACACAAAAATATATAGCCGGGCATGGTATTGTGCGCCTGTAGTCCCAGCCACTCAGCAGGCTGAGGCAGAAGAATCCCTTGAGCCTGTAGGCGGAGGTTGCAGTGAGCTGAGATCTCCTGCCACTGCATTGTAGCTTGGGTGACAGAGCGAGACCCTGTCTGGAAGAAAAAAAAAGAAAAGCCTGGGTGGCCTAAAAAGGCAACCTGTAGGGCAGATATTATATGAGGCCCCCCAGTTCATCAGTTGGAAGCTTCTGGTTTAGGATATCAAAGTGGCTTTTTTTTTTTTTTTTGTACAAACTCTGTCACCCAGGCTGGAGTGCACTGTCAAGATCTCGGCTCACTGCATCCTCTGCCTCACAGGTTCAGGTGATTCTCCCGCCTCAGCCTCTCGAGCAGGTGGGATTACAGGAATGCACCACCATGCCCGGCTAATTTTTGTATTTTTAGTACAGATGGGGTTTCACCATGTTAGCCAGGCTGGTCTGGAACTCCCGACCTCAGGTGATCTGCCCGCCTCAGCCTTCCGACGTGCGGGGATTACAGGCACGAGCCACCTTGCCTGGCCCAAAGTGTTCTTAAGCAAACACATTCCATCATCCTGGTCGGGGTAGAAGGTTGGAGAGCTCCCGACAGATGACCCCAGTGGGGAGAGGGTTGGGGAGCTGCCAAGGGAGGCAGGCCCCAAGGAGTTTGGATGGGTGCAGGCATCTGTGATGGGAGCTCCAGAGAGCACTTCTCTTCCTGCAGCTCCGGGATTGCGGAGGGCTGCGGGAGGTGGAGGTGACTGCCTGCCTGGTGTGGAAGGACTGGCCTCACCGAGTCCACCCCCACAGCCTCGTGGGGAAAGACTGCACTGACGGCGTCTGCAGAGTGCGGCTCCGGCCTCACGTCAGCCCCCGGCACAGGTACCCACCCGCTGATCTCCAACCTCTCGTCCTTGATTATGGAGATTCTGAGTGGCTGGAGATCGCACATAAAACCTTAGAGCAGAGGGCAGCTTGGGTACACCCTCCCCACTGCCTCTCCTAGGTGGGGAAACAGGCCTGGGGACAGTAGAGAGCCTCACCTAGGCTGGGAGCCCTGCCACACACAGATTCACATACATTTTATTCTTATTTTGTAGAGGAAGAAACTGAGGCTCAGAGAGGGTAAGGAGCACAGATAATTGATGGCAGAGCTGGGATTTGACTGCAGACCTGACTTAACTGCAAGGCCTGCTCTTTCTCTTACTGTACAATTTATCTTTTTTTTTTTTTTTTTGAGATGGAGTTTTGCTCTTGTTGCCCAAGCTAGAGTGCAATTGCGTGATCTCAGCTCACTGCAACCTCTGCTTCCCAGATTCAAGTGACTCTCCTTCCTCAGACTCCTGAGTAGCTGGTATTACAGGTGCGCGACACTATGCCCAGCTAATTTTTTGTATTTTTAGTAGAAACGGGGTTTCACCTTGTTGGCCAGACTGGTCTTGAACTCCTGACCTCAGGTGATCCTCCCAGCTCGGCCTCCCAAAGTGCTGGGATTACAGGCATGAGCCACCGTGCCGGCCTTTTCTTTCATTTTAAAGCAGAAGCACTGTATAACTTTTATTTTGCATATGTCCACAAATGCTCACACAACATACAGTGGCTACATCTAAAACTTTGAGCATTTTTTCTTTTTTTTTTTTTTTTTTTTTTGAGATGGAGTCTCGCTCTGTGCCCAGGCTGGAGTACAGTGGCCGGATCTCAGCTCACTGCAAGCTCCACCTCCCGGGTTTACGCCATTCTCCTGCCTCAGCCTCCCGAGTAGCTAGGACTACAGGCTCCCGCCACCTCGCCCGGCTAGTTTTTTGTATTTTTTTTTAGTAGAGACGGGGTTTCACCATGTTAGCCAGGATGGTCTCGATCTCCTGACCTCGTGATCCGCCCGTCTCGGCCTCCCAAAGGGCTGGGATTACAGGCTTGAGCCACCGCACCCAGCCAGCATTTTTTCATAGTGCAAAGAGACAGAAAGATAGTGACACACTTCACTGTGTTGCGCTGACTT
This sequence comes from Macaca mulatta, assembly GCF_049350105.2. Lineage (NCBI taxonomy): Eukaryota > Metazoa > Chordata > Mammalia > Primates > Cercopithecidae > Macaca > Macaca mulatta. Next base: position 57,533,108 of record NC_133424.1, read on the forward strand.
TGGGCAGAGCCCTAAAGGCAGCACACACTTCAGAGGTAGGGCTGAGTATTGCTCACGCTCAAGTCCTGAAGATTTAATTTTAGTGATTTTTAGACTGAGTGAAAATGTCAGTTCTGAGAGCAGAGATCTTGTCTCTTACGTTCCCTGCTGTATTACCAGTGTCCAGCACAGTAACTGGCACATAGTAGGTGCTCAGGAAATATTTGTGGAATGAATGAATACTGCCATGTTAAGCAGTTTACACTCCCATCAGTAATGGGTGAGAGCACCTGATTCTCCACAACCTCACCGGCACAAGGTATTATGAAACATTTTGATTTTTGCTATTTTGATGAGTGCTCCAAAACAAAGGCATCTCATTGGTGTTTAATTTGCAGGGTTTTTTTCTTTCTTTCCTTCCTTCCTTCTTTCTTTCCTTCTTTTTTTTTTTTTTTTGACAGAGTCTCACTCTGTTCCCCAGGCTGGAGTGCAATGGCGTGATCTTGGTTCATTGCAATCTCTGCCTCCTGGGTTCAAGCGATTCTCCTGCCTCAGCCTCCCAAATAGCCGGGATTACAGGCGCCAGCCGCCACACCTGGCTAATTTTTGTATTTTTAGTTTCACCATGTTGGTCAGGCTGGTTTGGAACTCCTGACCTCGTGATCCACCCGCCTCGGCCTCCGAAGGTGCTGAGATGACAGGCGTGAGCCACCACACCTGGCCCCACGGTTTTCTTATTAAAGATGAAGTTGGCCAGTGTTCTCATGTGGTAAAGATGAGGCATGTTCTGGGTCTTCTCAAGAATCCTTGACATACTTATTTTAATTTTTTGAGACAGATTCTTGCTCTGTCACCAGGCTGGAGTGCAGTGGCATGATCTCAGCTCACTGCAACCTCCACCTCCAGGGTTCAAGCGATTCTCCTGCCTCAGCGTCCTGAGTAGCTGGAATTTCAGGAACGCGCCACCACACTGAGCTAATTTTTGTATTTTTAGTAGAGACAGGGTTTCACCAAGTTGGCCAGGATGGTGTCGGTCTCTTGACCTGATTTGCCCATCTCAGCCTCCCAAAGTGCTGGGATTACAGACGTGAGCCACAGTGTCTGGCCAAAAGGTTTATTCTATTTATTTTTTTATTGTTTGAGATGGAGTCTATCTCTGTTGCCCAGGCTGGAGTGCAGTGGTGCAATCTCAGCTCACTGCAACCTCTGCCTCCCGGGTTCAAGTGATTCTTCCGCCTCAGCCTCCCGAGTAGCTGGGATTACAGGCATGCACTACTGTGCCAGCTAATTTTTGTATTTTTAGTAGAGACAGGGTTTCACCATATTGGCCATGCTGGTCTTGAACTACTGACCTCGTGATCCTCCTGCCTCGGCCTCCCAAAGTGCTGGGATTACAGGCATGAGCCACCACGCTGGCCTTCTAAGAGGTTTAAACCCCAGACCCTTTCTAATGCTGGGACCCCTGGGCTTGGGATGTCAGCCCCTGAGAGCCTGAGCCCCACAGCAGCATCTGCCGGAGTCCTCCTGCAGGTTAGGGCCACACCTGCCTGCTCACGAGCACTCCTCTCCCTCCCCCATCATCCCCTCAGTTTTAATAACCTGGGCATCCAGTGTGTGAGGAAGAAGGAGATTGAGGCTGCCATTGAGCGGAAGATTCAACTGGGCATTGACCCGTACAATGGTGAGCCCCCTGCCTGACCTGACCATCATGCGTCCTCCCAAAGCCCTTGCCTTCTGTGCTCACCCTGGTCCCCTCACCACTCCAGGCCCCACCGTCTCCTCTAGCCCCATCCCTTCCCCGTTCCCCTGTACCCCAAAGAGGGTCTCCACTTCCCACCCTCAGCCTCCCCATATCTCCCCCGACAGCTGGGTCCCTGAAGAACCATCAGGAAGTAGACATGAATGTCGTGAGGATCTGCTTCCAGGCCTCATATCGGGACCAGCAGGGACAGATGCGCCGCATGGACCCTGTGCTTTCCGAGCCTGTCTACGATAAGAGTGAGTTGAGAGTGCTGTGGCCGTTAGGATTGCCCTTGGCCGCAGGTGTCAGAATATCCCGCTTACAGAGGCATGAGTGGCTCAGGTGCTGTGGCTCACGCCTGTAATCCCAACACTTTGGGAGGTCAAGGTGGGAAGACTGCTTGAGCCCAGGAGTTCAAGACTAGCCTGGGCAACTTGGCAAAACCCTGTCTCTATAAAAAAATTTAAAATTAGCGGTTGGGCGCGGTGGCTCACGCCTGTAATTCCAACACTTTGGGAGGCCAAGGTGGGCGGATCAAGAGGTCAGGAGATCGAGACCACCCTGGCTAACACGGTGAAACCCCGTCTCTACTAAAAATACAAAAAATTAGCCTGGCGTGGTGGCGGGCGCCTATAGTCCCAGCTACCCGGGAGACTGAGGCAGGAGGATGGCGTGAACCCAGGAGGCAGAGCTTGCAGTGAGCCCAGATAGCACCACTGCACTCCAGCCTGGGTGACAGGGCGAGACTCCGTCTCAAAAAAAAGAAAAAAAATTAGCTGGGTGGTCAGGCACGGTGGCTCATGCCAGTAATCCCAGCACTTTGGGAGGCCGAAGCAGGCAGGTTACCTGAGAAGTCAGGAGTTTGAGACCAGCCTGGCCAACATGCCAAAATCCTGTCTCTACTAAAAATACAAAAATTACCTGGGCGCAGTGGCAGGCAACTGTAATCCCAGCTACTCAGAAGGCTGAGGCAGGAGAATTGCTTGAACTCAGGAGGCGGAGGTTGCAGTGAGCTGAGATCGTGTCACTGCGCTCCAGCCTGAGCAACAGAGTGAGATTCCGTCTCAAAAAAAAAAAAAAAAAAAGCTGTGCATGGTGGCATGCACCTGTAGTCCCAGCTACTTGGGAGGCTGAGGTGGGAAGATTGCTTGAGCCCAGGAGGTTGAGGCTGCAGTGAGCTGTGATCATGCCACTGCAGTCCAGCCTGGGCAACAGAGCAAGACTGTAATCCCAACACTTTGGGAGGCTGAGGTGGGTGGATCACTTGAGGTCAGGAGACCAGCCTGGCCTATGTGGTAAAATTCTGTCTCTACTAAAAATGCAAAAATTAGCTGGGCATGGTGACACACGCCTATAATCCCAGCTACCCAGAAGGCAGAGGTTGCAGTGAGCTTAGATTGCACCACTGCACTCCAGCCTGGGCAACAGAGGAGACTCCATCTCAAAAAAAAGAAAAAAAGAAAAAAAGATAAAAAGAAAAATGGGGGCTGGGTGTGGTGACTCACGCCTGTAATCCCAGCACTTTGGGAGGCCGAGGCAGGAGGATCATCTGGGATCAGGAGTTCGAGACCAGTCTGGCCAACATGGCGAAACCCCATACTAAAAATGCAAAAATTCTTGGCCAGGTGCAGTGGATCACACCTGTAATCCCAGCACTTTGGGAGGCCGAGGCCGGCGGATCACGAGGTCAGGAGATGGAGACCATTCTGGCTAACACAGTGAAACCCTGCCTCCATTAAAAATACAAAAAATTGGCCGGGCGTGGTGGCTCAAGCCTGTAATCCCAGCACTTTGGGAGGCCGAGCCGGGTGGATCACGAGGTCAGGAGATCAAGACCATCCTGGCTAACACGGTGAAACCCTGTCTCTACTAAAAAATACAAAAAAAAGGCCGGGCGCGATGGCTCAAGCCTGTAATCCCAGCACTTTGGGAGGCCGAGACGGGCGGATCACGAGGTCAGGAGATCGAGACCATTCTGGCTAACACGGTGAAACCCCGTCTCTACTAAAAAATACAAAAAACTAGCCGGGTGAGGTGGCGGGCGCCTGTAGTCCCAGCTACTCGGGAGGCTGAGGCAGGAGAATGGCGTAAACCTGGGAGGCGGAGCTTGCAGTGAGCTGAGATCCGGCCACTGCACCGCAGCCTGGGCGGCAGAGCAAGACTCCGTCTCAAAAAAAAAAAAAACAAAAACAAACAAAAAAAAAAAAACAAAAAAAAACACACATACACACAAAAAACTAGCCGGGCGAGGTGGCGGGTGCCTGTAGTCCCAGCTACTCGGGAGGCTGAGGCAGGAGAATGGCGTAAACCCGGGAGGCAGAGCTTGCAGTGAGCCGAGATCACGCCACTGCACTCCAGCCTGGGCGACAGAGCGAGACTCCGTCTCAAAAAAAAAAAAAAAAAAAAATTAAAAATTAAAAAAAAAATTTTTTAAAAATGCAAAAAATTAGCTGGGCATGGTGGCGGGCGCCTGTAGTCCTAGCTACTCGGGAGGCTGAGGCAGGAGAATGGCGTGAACCCAGGAGGCAGAGCTTGCAGTGAGCCGAGATCGCACCACTGCACTCCAGCCTGGGTGAAAGAGCGAGACTACGTCTTGGGGGGGAAAAAAAAAAAGGGGGTCTTCTAGTATTGTAGAATGAACAACCTGTACAACTATACCAGGCAGCCCAAGGGAAGAGACAGCATAAGTAATAGTCTCTCTCCCTTTCTGAAAGAATGCATTATATTCCACAGAATTACCCTGGTAGACTTCTGCTTATTTCTCAGTGGCCAGAGCTTGGTCCCATGGCCACTCCTAGTTGCAGGGTGGTCTGGGAAAGCAAGTGCTTAGATTTTTCAACCTCTATAGAGGGGTACAGGCATAGAAGAGGGGATTGGGAATAACTGGTAGGTTTTAGCCAACCCGCAGTGGCTGCTGTAATCATCAAAATGGGATATTAATTCAGTCAGGGCATTTATGGATGCAAGTGATAGAATCTCAACTTAAATAGGCTTAAGGGGTAAAAAAAGAGAATAATTTGTTCTATTAACGAGAAAAATGCAGATGTAGCATAGTGCTTCAGGTCTGGCTGCATCCAGGACCTCACTGATGTCATTAGAGATCTGTCTGTCTTTCAGCTGTTCTTCCTCCAAGTTAGAATCCAGGCTTATATCCTACCTGCCTGGCACCTCTTCCCCACTCCCAAGGCTTCTTTTAGCTTCTCTTACCTAATAGCTTTGCTTCAAGCCTCAGGTCTATCTCTCATTGGCCTGGTTTTGGTCATTTGCTCCTTTTTCACCAATCAGCTTTGGCCAGAGGGACGCACTGCTCTGATTGGCCAGCTCTGGGGCACGTGATCAATTACTGCTGAGCTAGGAAGTGGGCTCAGCCCTGCCCAATCCCAATTACGAAGATGAGGGGTGGTCCCTTGAGGGAAAATTGGAGGCTGTTAGAAGAAGAGGGGCCAGGACTACTAGATTAGATGGGGAAAACAACAGGTGTCCACTACAAGATTACAGTCTATCAAACTCTCCTCAAGGAACCTTCTCTGACCTGGGACCCCATCAACTCTCCCTGAGGTCTGAAGGTCTCCCTTAAACATTTTTTAAAAATTATTTTTATTATTATGTTTTTTTTAGAGATAGGGTCTCACTCTGTTGCCTAGGCAGTCATGCAGTGGTGCAGTCATAGCTTATTGCAGCCTGAACTTCTGGACTTAAGTGATCCTCCCAGTTCAACCTGACAAGTAGCTGAGACTACAGGCATGTGCCACCACATCTGGCTAAGTTTTATTTTTAAAACTTTTTGGGCCGGGCGCGGTGGCTCAAGCCTGTAATCCCAGCACTTTGGGAGGCCGAGACGGGCGGATCACGAGTTCAGGAGATCGAGACCATCCTGGCTAACACAGTGAAACCCCGTCTCTACTAAAAAATACAAAAAAACGGCCGGGCGCGGTGGCTCAAGCCTGTAATCCCAGCACTTTGGGAGGCCGAGACGGGCGGATCACGAGGTCAGGAGATCGAGACCATCCTGGCTAACACAGTGAAACCCCGTCTCTACTAAAAAATACAAAAAACTAGCCGGGCGAGGTGGCGGGAGCCTGTAGTCCCAGCTACTCAGGAGGCTGAGGCAGGAGAATGGCGTAAATCCGGGAGGCGGAGCTTGCAGTGAGCCGAGATCCTGCCACTGCACTCCAGCCTGGGCGACAGAGCGAGACTCTGTCTCAAAAACAAAAAAAAACAAAAAAAAAACAAAAAAAAACCTTTTTGTAGAGCTAGAGTCTCACCATGTTACCCAGGCTGGTCTGGAACTCCTGGGCTCAAACCATCCTCCGTCCTCGGCCCCTCGGTGACTGAATTCTTGGGTTTTTTTTTTTTTTTTTTTTTTTTTTAAATACACTTCTTCCTCTCTCTCCTTCCCAGAATCCACAAACACGTCAGAGCTGCGGATTTGCCGAATTAACAAGGAAAGCGGGCCGTGCACGGGTGGCGAGGAGCTCTACTTGCTATGCGACAAGGTGCAGAAAGGTGAGGGGCCTGGGGCAGCAAGCTCGGGTAGCGCGGGGTCTGGCAACTTGGAGGCGTAGCCAGGGAGCCCGGGTGAATGGATGCGAAAGAGCTGGTTAACCAGGGCACCAGAGTGCAAGGGTCCAGAATGCTGTCTTTGCAGTCAGATACAGCTGATGGGTTCATTAACTCCCTGAGTCGCCTGCTCACCCATCTGCGTAGGAAGACGGAGGCTCATCTGTGGTGACCCATGCTGCGTGCTAGGCGGTGCCATCACAGAGCTCACGACATGTCCAGAGGACTCTGATGTTAAGGGTGGAATTGCATAAATGAACGGTTTATGGTGGTTGTGATAAGGGCTATGGGTAAAGCAAACAGAGGACAGAAGAAGTAACTCCACTTCATTCACATCTGTTCAAATGACCCTTCCTCAAACAGGCTTTTTTAAAAAAAAGATAGCTGGTCACTGTGGCTCAAGCCTGTAATCCTAGCACTTTGGGAGGCTGAGGCAGGCGGATCACTTGAGCTCTGGAGTTCGAGACCAGCCTGGGCAACATGGTGAAAACCCGTATCTACTAAAAATACAGAAATTAGGGCTGGGCGCAGTGGGTCATGCATGCAGTCCCAGCACTTTGGGAGGCCAAGGTGGGCGGATCACCTGAGGTCAGGAGTTCGAGACCAGCCTGGCCAACATGGTGAAACCCCATCTCTACTAAAAAACACAAAAATGAGCTGGGCGTGGTGACTCACACCTGTAATCCCAGCTACTCGGGAGGCTGAGACGGGAGAATCGCATGAACCTGGGATGTATAGGTTGCAGTGAGTCAAGATCATGCCACTGCACTCCAGCCTGGGTGACAGAGCAAAGTTCCATCTCAAAACAAACAAACAAACAAAAAAGAAAACAGCTGGGCACAGCAGCTCATGCCTGTAATCCTAGCACACTTTTGGAGGCTGAGGCGGGCAGATCACTTGAGCTCAGGAGTTCGAGACCAGCCTGGGCAACATGGTGAAAACCCGTCTCTACAAAAAATAAAAAATTTAGCAGGTGTGGTGGTGTGCACCTGTAGTCCTAGCTACTTGGGAGGGTAAGGTGGGAGGATTACTTGAGCCTGGGAGGCAGAGGCTGCAGTGAGCCAAGATTGCACCACTGCTCTCCAGCCAGGGCGACAGAGACAGACCCTGTCTCAAAAAATCAAAACCAAAAACAAACTGGCTGGGCATGTCTCTCATGCCTGTAATCCTAGCGCTTTGGGAGACTGAGCAGGGAGGATCACTTGAGGCCAGGAGTTTGAGTCCAGTCTGGGCAACATAGCAAGCCCCTGTCTCTACAAAAAAAAAAAAAAAAAAAAAAAAAATTCTTTTTATTTTAATTAAAAAATAGTCAGGCATTAGGCCGGCCATGGTGGCTCACACCTGTAATCCTAATACTTTGGGAGGCCAAGGTGGGTGGCTCACTTATGGTCAGGAGTTCAAAACCAGCATGGCCAACATGGTGAAACCCTGTCTCTACTAAAAATATAAAAATTAGCTAGGTGTGGTGGTGCACACCTGTAATTCCAGCTACTTGGGAGGCTGAGGCACGACAGTCACTTGAACCTGGGAGACAGAGGTTGCAGTGAGCCGAGATCATGCCATTGCACTCCAGCCTGGGCAACACAGTGAGATTCTGTCTCAAAAAATAAAATAAAATAAAGTAAAATAAAATAGCCAGGCATGTTGGGGCATGTGCTTATAGTCCCAGCTACCTGGGAGGCTGAGGTAGGAGGATTGCTTAAGTGCAGGAGTTGGAGGTTACAGTGAGCTATGATGGTGCCACTGCACTGCAGCCTGGGCAATGGAGCGAGACTCTGTCTCAAAATAAAATAAAATAAAGTGAAGAAACTGGTTCCAGAGTTATCTAGTAACTTCCCCAAGTTATAACAGAGTTGGTAGTGAAGCATTCTAGCCTTCCTGGGTTCCCATCTTGGCTCTAACACTTGCTGGCTGTGTGACCGTGGACAAGTGACTTTACCTCTCTGTGCCTTCATTTTCTTCTTTATATAATAAGGTACCTAATAGTACCTTCTTCATAGAGTTGTTGTGTGACTTAGAGGCAATCTATATATACCTGACACATATAAAGCCTCAGTACATAGAGTTACTGTGATGACAGGCAATGCAGTAAGACAAGAAAAATAAATAGCAGGCAGAATACCATCATGAATCCTGACTCTTCCGCTACCAGTTGTGTGACATCTCAACACTTTCAAGCCTCAGTTTCCTTTTTTTTTTAGAACCAGGCTCTCCATCTGTCACCCAGGCTGGAGTACAGTGGTGCGATCATGGCTCACTGCAGCCTCGACCTCCCAGGCTCAAGTGATTCTCCCACCTCAGCCTTTTGAATAGCTGGGACCACAGGCGTGCGCCATGGTGCTCGGCTAATTTTTTAATTTTCTTGTTGGGACAAGGTCTTGCTGTGTTGGCCAGTCTGGTCTTGAACTCCTGGCCTCAAGTGATCTGCCAGCCTCAGCCCCCCAAAAGGCTGGGATTACAGGTGTGGGCCACTATGCCTGGCCAGGCACCATTTTTCTCTGCTGACTGTGCCTGGTATCCTTTTGCCATAACAGATCATAGCTGTGAGTACGACTGTATGCTGTCCTCTGAGTCCTCTTACTGAACAACCTGAGGGTGACCTTGAGGATCCCTGGACTTGAGGGGGATAGTAATTCTACCTACCTCTTAAGTTGTTATAAGGATTAAATGAGATAATACATATAAAAATACATAAAACAAGGCCAGGTGCGGTGGCTTACACCTGTAATCCCAGCACTTTGGGAGATCACGGTGGGCAAATCACGAGGTCAGGAGATTGAGACCATCCTGGCCAACGTGGTGAAACCCCGTCTCTATTAAAAATACAAACATTAGCTGGGCATGGTTGTGCATGCCTATAATCCCAGCTACTCAGGAGACTGAGGCAGGAGAATTGCTTGAACCAGGGAGTCAGAGGTTGCAGTGAGCCGAGATCAAGCCACTGCACTCCAGCCTGGAGACAGAGTAAGACTCTGTCTCAAAAACACACAAACAAAAAAACAAAAATAGCCAAGCGTGGTGGCATATGCCTATAATCCCAGCTACTTGGGAGGCTAAGGCAGGAGAATTGCTTGAACCGCGAGGCCGAGATCGTGCCACTGCACTACAGCTTGGGCAACAAGAGTGAAACTCCATATCAAAACAAAACAAAACAAAACAAAAAAACCGGGCGCAGTGGCTCACGCCTGTAATCCCAGCACTTTGAGAGGCCGAGGCGGGCGGATCATGAGGTCAGGAGATCGGCCCATTCTGGCTAACACGGTGAAACCCTGTCTCTACTAAAAATACAAAACATTAGCCAGGCGTGGTGGCGGGCGCTTGTAGTCCCAGCTACTTGGGAGGCTGAGGCAAGAGAATGGTGTGAACCCAGGAGACAGAGCTTGCAGTGAGCTGAGATCGCGCCACTGCACTCCAGCCTGGGTGACAGGGTGAGACTCCATCTCAAAAACAAGCAAACAAAGTGACTGGCACATAATAGGTGCTCAGTAGAAAGTTAGCTGCCACTATGATTCGTTTTTTTTTTTTTTTTGAGATGGAGTTTCGCTCTTGTTGCCCACGCTGGAGTGCAATGAAGAAATCTCAGCTCACTGCAACCTCTCCCTCCTTGATTCAAGTGATTCTCCTGCCTCAGCTTCCCAAGTAGCTGGGACTACAGGTGTGTGCTACCACACCTGGCTAATTTTTTTTTTTTTTTTTTTTGAGATGGAGTCTTACTCTGTCACCCAGGCTGGAGTACAGTGGTGTGATCTCAGCTCACTGAAACCTCTGCCTCCTGGGTTCAAGTGATTCTCCTGCCTCAGCCTCCTGAGTAGCTGGTATTACAGGTGCACACACCACACTCGGCTAATTTTTGTATTTTTAGGAGACACAGGGTTTCACCATGTTGGTCAGCCTGGCCTTGAACTTCTGACCTCAGGTGATCCACCCTCCTAGGCCTCCCAATGTGCTGGGATTACAGGTGTGAGCCACCACGTCCAGCTTAATTTTGTATTTTTAGTAGAGATGGGGTTTTACCACGTTGGTCAGGCTAGTCTCAAACTGCTGACCTCAAGTGATCCACCGCCTTGGCCTTCCAAAGCACCGGGATTATAGGCATGAGCCACCGTGCCTGGTGATTAGTTTTATTTTTAGGAATATTAGAGGCCAGGCATGGTGGCTCACTCCTGTTATCCCAGCACTGTGGGAGGCCAAAGTGGGAGGATTGCTTGTATCCAGGAGTTTGAGACCAGCCTGGGCAACATGGCAAAACCCCTTTTCTACAAAAAATACAAAAAAAAATCAGCCGGGTGTGGTGGTGCATGCCTGTAATCCTAGCTACTTGGGAGGCTGAGGTAGGAAGATCTCAAGGCCCAGAGGCAGAGGTTCCAGTGAACCAAGATCATGCCATTGCACTCCAGCCTGGGTAACAGAACAATACCCTGTCTCAAAAAAACAAAAACAAAAACAAAAACAAAAAACAAGGCCGGTCGCGGCGGCTCACGCCTGTAATCCCAGAACTTTGGGAGGCCGAGGTGGGTGGATCACCTAAGGTCAGGAGTTTGAGACCAGCCTGGCCAACATGGTGAAACCCCGTTTCTACTAAAAATACAAACAATTGGTGGGATGTGGTGGCTCACACCTGTAATCCCAGCACTTTGGGAGGCCAAGGCAGGTGGATCATGAGGTCAGGAGATAGCGACCATCCTGGCTAACATGGTGAAACCCTGTCTCTACTAAAAATACAAAAAATTAGCCAGGCATGGTGGCAGGCACCTGTAGTCCCAGCTACTCAGGAGGCTGAGGCGGGAGAATGAATGGTGTGAACCCCAGAGGCGGAGCCTGCAGTGAGCCGAGATTGCACCACTGCACTCCAACCTGGGCGACAGAGCGAGACTCCATCTCAAAAAAAAAAAAAAATAATTAGCCAGGCATGGTGGCGGGCGCCTGTAATCCCAGCTACTCGGGAGGCTGAGGCAGGAGAATCTCTTGAACCTGGGAGGCAGAGGTTGCAGTGAGCCGAGATCACGCCATTGCACTCCAGCCTTGGCGACAGAGCAAGACTCAAAAAAAAAAAAAAAAAAAAAAAAGAATATTAGTCTTGATTTTGGGGGAGGCTGGGCAAGTTGGGAGCACAGTGGCCCAGATGTCCTGGCTTAGCTGATGTCCCCCGTTTCCTGCCAGAGGACATATCAGTGGTGTTCAGCAGGGCCTCCTGGGAAGGTCGGGCTGACTTCTCCCAGGCGGACGTGCACCGCCAGATTGCCATTGTGTTCAAGACGCCGCCCTACGAGGACCTGGAGATTGTAGAGCCTGTGACAGTCAACGTCTTCCTGCAGCGGCTCACCGATGGGGTCTGCAGCGAGCCATTGCCTTTCACGTACCTGCCTCGCGACCATGGTAACTACAGCAACCCAGGGTGACCCAACACCTCGGAGACTAGGTCTTCGGCCTTGGGGAGACCCCAGTGGGGAGGGGAAAGAGGCGGAACTAGAATGCAGGCTCAGAGCTACAAAGACGGTGTTCAGATCCCGGCTCTGCTGCTTACTGGCTGTGTGACCTTGGCCTCTCTGAGCCTCATTCTTCTGCGCAAAATGGAAATAATAGTAGCCGTCCTGTGACATTGGAGAGTATTTCATCTTTCCTCCCGTCAGCATCCTGCACATGCCTGGGCCTGTGCTCGGTATTGCTAGAGACACAGCAGTGACCAACACAGCCCCTAGCTGTGTCCCCATGAGGCTTATAGTCCTGAGGATGGGGGACAGCCTGTCCCCACACAGTGATGACCAGAGTGGGCAGGACTGGAATAAAGTGCTTAAGGGCTCGCATTGCCCAAAGGGGGCACCTAACCTAGCTGTGGGCATCAGGGAAGGCTTCTTGGAGGAGGGGACAGCTGAGCTGATGACAGGAGGATGATTAAGCAGGAAGTTTTCTAGGGAAGTAGTGAGAGTCGAGGAAGAGTGTTTTAAACAGCTGGAACAGCAGGTGCAAAGGTCCTGAGACTGGATTGTGCCTGGGGTGCTCCAGGAACAACAAAGAGGCCAGTGTGTAGGCTGAGGCAGGTGGATCTCCTGAGGTCAGGAGTTCGAGACCACCCTGACCAACACGGCGAAACCCCGTCGCTACTAAAAATACAAAAATTAGCCGGGCGTGGTGGTGGGTGCCTGTAGTCCCAGCTACTCAGGAGGCTGAGGCAGGAGAATTGCTTGAACCCGAGAGGCACAGGTTGTAGTGAGCCAAGATTGTGCCATTGCACTCCAGCTTGGGCGACAGAGCGAGACTCACTACAGGCACCTGCCACCACGCCCGGCCAAGACTCCATCTTAAAAAAAAAAAAAAAAATAGAGGCCAGGCACAACGGCTCACACCTGTAATCCCCAACACTTCAGGAGGCCAAGGCAGGCGGATCACTTGAGGTCAGGAGTTCAAGACCAGACTGGCCAACATATAGTGAAATCCCATCTCTACTAAAAAAATACAAAAATTAGCTGGGTGTGGTGGCACACACCGGTAATCCCAGCTACTTGGGAAGCTGAGGCAGGAGAATTGCTTGAACCTAGCAGGCAGAGGTTGCAGTGAGCCGAGATCGTGCCACTGCACTCCAGCCTGGTCAACAGAGCAAGACTGTCTCTAAAAATAAATAAATAAATAAATAAATAAATAAATAAAGGAATTAATTATTATTGATGAATTTCTTCTTGTATGTCCCTGGTGTCTCCTCAACAGACAGCTACGGCGTGGACAAGAAGCGGAAACGGGGGATGCCCGACGTCCTTGGGGAGCTGAACAGCTCTGGTGTGTGCCCTCTGCCCTTTTCTACCTCTATCCCCAGGTTCTGGGGCGGGGACAGCTGACCCCACTGCCCTGTCCACCCCCCAGGCTGGGGAGGAAGGGCTGTTGGGGAACAGGGGTCCTCATCTCTGCCTTCCCTCAGACCCCCATGGCATCGAGAGCAAACGGCGGAAGAAAAAGCCAGCCATCCTGGACCACTTCCTGCCCAGCCACAGCTCAGGTGGGTCCCGGCTACACATAAGCCCCCGTCCCCAGCAACATCCAGTGGAAAGAATGAGGGCTCTGGAGACAGAATGGAAGTTCTGATCTCTTCTGGACCATTTCCTTGCTATGTGACCTTCGTTAAGTTGCTCTACCTCTCAGAGCCTCAGGGACTCCTTTGAAAAGGCCCAGTACCTACTTAGGTCAGTGGTGTTTTAAAATTTAATCTATTTCTTTTTTTTTTGGAGATGGAGTCTCGCTCTGTTGCCCAGACTGCAGTACAGTGGCATGATCTCAGCTCACTGCAACCTCTGCCTCCCAAGTTCAAGCGATTCTCCTGCTTCAGGATCCCGAGTAGCTGGGACTACAGGCATGCACCACCACGCCCGGCTAAATTTTGCATTTTTTAGTAGAGACGGGTTTCACCATATTGGCCAGGCTGGTCTTGAACTCCTGACCTCAAGTGATCTGCCCTCTTTGGCCTCCCAAAGTGCTGAGATTACAGGCATGAGCCACCACACCTGGCCTTTTTTCTTTTTTTTTTCTTTTTTTTGAGACTTAGTCTCTCTCTCACCCAGAGTAGTGGTACAACCATGGCTCACTGCAGCTTCAACCTGCTGGGCTTAAGCGATCCTCCCACCTCAGCCTCCTGAGTAGCTGGGACTACAGGCATGCATCACCATGCTTGACTAATTTTTGTATTTTTTGTAGAGACGGGGTATTGCCATGTTGCCCAGGCTGGTCTTGAACGCCTGAGCCCAAGCCATTCTCCCGCCTTAGCCTCCCGAAGTGTTGGGATAACAGGCATGAGCCACAGCGCCTGACTCTTAATACATTTCTTCTTCTTCTTCTTTTTTTTTTTCTCTTGAGACAGAATCTCTGTTGCCCAGGCTAGAGTGCAGTAGTGTGATCTTGGCTCACTGCAACTGCTGCCTCCCAGGTTTGAGAGATTCTTCTGCCTCAGTCTCCCAATTAGCTGGGACTACAGGCGCCCACCACCATGCCTGGCTAATTTTTGTATTTTTAGTAGAGATGGGGTTTCGCCACATTGGCCAGGCTGGTTTCGAACTCCTGACCTCAGGTGATCCTTCGACCTTAGCCTCCTAAAGTGCTGGGATTACAGGCGTGAGCCACAGCGCCTGGTTCTTAATATATTTCTTCTTATGGGTACTGTATGACAGGCACTTAAGTGCTTTCTGTGAGTTTATTCACTTAACCTGTGAGGTATGTGCTGTCATTCCCCTGTTTTACAGGTGAGGAAACTGAAGCCCAGAGAGGTGAAGTCTCTTGCCTGAGGTCACACAGTAGCAGATCTCTGGTGGAACAGGGAGGTGGCCCCTGGGCATCTGTGTAGATGAGTGGTGATATATATGGCATAGGTAGCAGGGAGTTGATGATGGATGAATGGGGGTGGTGGTTGAAGCCAGCCAACCTCAGATTCAGAGCCTGTCTCTGGCCTGTTCTACCCCTGCCTTCATTTCAACTCCCATGCCAGCTTCCAGCTCCCATGAACCCCAATCCTATCTGGCTGCCCTCAGAAAACAAATCTCTAGCCAGGAGTTTGAGCCCAGCCTGGCCATCATGGTGAAACCCTGTCTCTACTAAAAATGCAAAAATTAGCTGGGTGTGGTGACCCATGCCTGTGGTCCCAGCTGCTCGGGAGGCTGAGGCATGAGAATTGCCTGAATCCAGGAGGTAGAGGTCGTGGTGAGCTGAGATTGTGCCACTGAGCTCCAGCCAGGGCAACAAAGAAAGACTCCGTCTCAAAAAGAGAAAAGAAGATAAGAGAAAAAAAACAAGAAAAGAAAAGATGCCTGGATGTGGTGGCTCACGTCTGTAATCCCAGCACTTTGGGAGGCTGAGGGGGGCGGATCATCTGAGGTCAGGAGTTCGAGACCATCCTGGCCAACATGGTGAAACCCCTGTCTCTACTAAAAATACAAAAATTAGTTGAGTGTGGTGGTGCACACCTGTAATACCAGCTACTCGGGAGGCTGAGGCACGAGAATCACTTGAACTCGGGAGATGGAGGTTGCAGTGAGCCAAGATGGCACCACTGCACTCCAGCCTGGACAACAGAGCGAGACTCTTGTCTCAAAAAAAAAAAAAAAAAAAAAAAAGAAACAAAAGAAAAGAAAAGAGGAAAAGTCTCTACCCACTGACTACTAACTCTAAAAACACAGCCCTCAACACCCAGCTAAGGTACCCAGCTCCTAGCCAGCTACTAACCACTCAGACTGCTGAGCCTGGACCACCTGACCTAGTCCCACCCTGGAGATTTGAAGCTCCACCTGTTCTTCCCCCTGCCCTGCAACTGGTAACCAATGCCTAATAGCTCTGCCGCTAGCAACCACCAATCCTAGCCCACTTCACCAATCTTTGCTCTCCCATTTCCTAAACTCCCTTCCCTATTCATCCACCTTCCCCAGTATCCCAGTTTCCCAAGGTCTAAAGCACCCCTCCCTTGTGGAAGCAGTACCGCCAAGGCACTGCAGTGTAATGGTTAGGAGTATGGCCTCTGGGATCAGACTGGGTTTGAAATCTGAGCCCACAGTTTAGCAGTTTAGTTTGTGTGACCTCTGTGAGCCTTACTTTACTCATCTGTCAGATGGAGACCCTGTCTCTTACAGTCCTTTCCCGAATTTAGTGAGATGATGTCGTACGGTTATTTATCATGGTGGCTGGCGCAGAGTTAGTGCCCAGGAGATATTAGGAACTTGCTTTTTTTTTTTTCTTTTTTTTTTTCTTTTTTGAGACAGAGTCTCGCTCTGTCGCCCAGGCTGTAGTGCAGTGGTGTGATCTGGGCTCACTGCAACCTCTGCCTCACGGGTTCACGCCATTCTTCTGCCTCAGCCTCCTGAGTAGCTGGGATTACAGGCGTGAGCCACCACGCCCGGCTAATTTTTTGTATTTTTAGTAGAGATGGGGTTTCACTGTGTTAGGCGGGATGGTCTCGATCTCCTGACCTTGTGATCTGCCTGCCTTGGCCTCCCAAAGTGCTGGGATTACAGGCATGAGCCACCGTGCCCGGCCTAGGAACTTGCATTTTTTTTTTTTTTTTTTTTTTTGAGACGGAGTTTCACTCTTATTGCTCGGGTTGGAGTGCAATAGTGTGATCTCGGCTCACTGCAACCTCTGCCTCCCGGGTTCAAGCGATTCTCCTGCCTCAGCCTCCTGAGTAGCTGAGATTACAGGCACATGGTGCCGTGCCCAGCTAATTTTTGTATTTTTAGTAGAGACGGGGTTTCACCATGTTGGCCAGGTTGGTCCCGAACTCCTGACCTCAAGTGATCTGCTTGTCTCAGCCTCCCAAAGTGCTGGGATTACAGGCATGAGCCACTGCACCCAACCTGTGATCACATTTAACTGCATTTACAGCAAAACCCAAAATAACAGGGGCTTCAACAGGATGGAACGTTATTTCTTGTCTCACATAAATAGTCCATAGGGACTGAAAGTGGCCCATGCCTATAATCTCAGCACTTTGGGACGCTAAGGTGGGTGGACTGCTTCAGGCCAGGAGTTTGAGACCAGCCTGGCCAATATGGTAAAACCCTGTTTCTACTAAAAATACAAAAATTAGCCAAGTGTGGTGGTGCACATCTGTAGTCCCAGCTACTCAAGAGGCTGAGGCAGGAGAATCACTTGAACCCAGGAGGTGGAGGTTGCAGGGAGCCAAGATTGCATCACTGCACTTTAGCCTGAGCGACAGAACGGGACCCTTCTCAAAACAACAACAACAAAAAACATGCCTGGCACTGTGGCTTACAGCTGTAATCCCAGCATATTGGGACGCCAAGGCAGGTCGATCACGAGGTCAAGGGAGAGAGACCATCCTGGCCAACGTGGTGAAACTCCATCTCTACTAAAAACACAAAAGTTAGCTGGGTGTGGTGGCACATGCCTGTAGTCCCAGCTACTCGGGAGGCTGAGGCAGGAGAATCATATGAACCCAAAAGGTGGAGGTTGCAGTGAGCCAAGATGGTGCCACTGTGCTCCAGCCTGGTGACAAGGCAAAAACAAGAAACAAAAAACAGTCTGTAGGTGTGTTCCAGGGATGGTCTGGTAACTGCATGATCATCGAGAGACCCAGGCTTCTGTTATTTTCAGTTTGCCATCTCATGGTGCAAGATGGCTGTTGTAACTCCAGCCATTATGCCCACATTCCAGTTAGCAGAACTTAGTCACATGATCGCATCAGGCTGCAAGGAAGGCTAGAAAAGAGTCCTAGTAGCCTTGTGTCTCTAAGGTTTGTCTTGTTCCAAAAAGAGAGTCCCTCTTTTTTTTTTTTTTGAGACAGTCTTGCTCTGTTGCCTAGGCTGGAGTGCAGTGGCGCAATCTCGGCTCACTGCAACATCCGCCTCCCAGGTTCAAGTGATTCTCCTGCCTCAGTCTCCCGAGTAGCTGGGATTATAGGCGCCTACCACCACGCCCAATTAATTTTTGTATTTTTGGAAGAGCCAGGGTTTTGCCATGTTGGCCAGGCTGATCTTGAACTTCTGACCTTAGGTAATCTGCCTGCCTCGGCCCACCAAAGTGCTGGGATTACAGATGTGAGCCACCATGCCTGGCCAGAGAATCCCTCTTATAATGAAACTTTTTGATTTGATTGTTATTTTTTCTTAAGTCCTCATTATGCCTAAGAATGACTTTTTTTTTTTTTTTTTTTTTTTTGAGACGGAGTCTCGCTCTGTCGCCCAGGCTGGAGTGCAGTGGCGGGATCTCAGCTCACTGCAAGCTCCGCCTCCCGGGTTTATGCCATTCTCCTGCGTCAGCCTCCCGAGTAGCTGGGACTACAGACGTCCGCCACCTCGCCCGGCTAGTTTTTTGTATTTTTTAGTAGAGATGGGGTTTCACCTTGTTAGCCAGGATGGTCTCGATCTCCTGACCTCGTGATCCGCCCGTCTCGGCCTCCCAAAGTGCTGGGATTACAGGCTTGAGCCACCGCGCCCGGCCGACATTTATTTTTTCTGACAATTTTGGGACTGGTGACTTCCCAACTTGTGTCTCCCATGGTCTGGAGATTTCACTTTTTGGGTTGTCTCTGTATGTTGGGGGGCTTTGGAACCTCTTCTCCTTCCTCACTCTCAGGGAAAACTCTCCACAGCTGTGTAGGAGCATGGTTTCACATGCTAGTTCCACAACAGTTGTGTGAGCCTTCCACTGACTTTCCCTCAGTGCCCTCAGTGCCTTAGTTTACTTCTTATTATCACTACTTTTAGAGACAAGGTCTTGCTCTGTTCCCCAGGCTGGAGTGCAGTGATGTAATCATACTTCCCTGCAGCCTCAAACTGGGCTCAAGCAATCCTTCTGCCTCAGCCTGCCAAGTAGCTGGGACTACAGGCGTGCACCACCACACCCAGCTAACTTTTAAATAATTTTTTCGTAGAGACAGGGTCTGCTATGTTATGTTGGGATTACAGGTGTGAACCACCATGCCAAAAGGCTATATTCTTGGCCTTCAATTTAGTTATTATCTGAGAATGGTGATAGTCCCACATGGATTCTCCTTGGGATTAAGATGGCACCTTAAGGCCAGGCTTGGTGGCTCATACCTGTAATCCCAGCACTTTGGGAGGCTGAGGCAGGTGGATCACCTGAGGTCAGGAGTTCGAGACCAGCCTGGCAAACGTGATGAAACCCCATCTCTACTAAAAAGAATAATTAGCTGGGCGTGGCACGTGCCTGTAGTTCCAGCTACTCGGGAGACTGAAGCAGGGGAATCGACTTGAACCGGGGAGGAAGAGGTTGCAGTGAGCCAAGAGTACACGACTGCCTTCCAGCCTGGGCGACAGAATGAGATTCCATCTCAAAAATAAAAAAAAAGGCCACCTTGATATCACATTTTGCAGGAAGTGGGGCATTTGAATTAGGGCCTGGTCAGAAGTTGGCCCTAAATCACACTACACTTCTCTGTCTTCATCCCCGTAGGCCCGTTCCTCCCGCCGTCAGCCCTGCTGCCAGACCCTGACTTCTTCTCTGGCACCGTGTCCCTGCCCGGCCTGGAGCCCCCTGGCGGGCCTGACCTCCTGGATGATGGCTTTGCCTACGACCCTACAGCCCCCACACTCTTCACCATGCTGGACCTGCTGCCCCCGGCACCACCACATGCTAGCGCTGTTGTGTGCAGTGCCGGAGCCGTGGTTGGGGAGCCCCCTGGCCCTGAACCGCTGACGCTGGACTCGTACCAGGCCCCGGGCCCCGGGGATGGAGGCACCGCCAGCCTCGTGGGCAGCAACATGTTCCCCAATCAGTACCGCGAGGCGGCCTTTGGGGGCGGCCTCCTATCCCCAGGGCCTGAAGCCACGTAGCCCCGCGATGCCAGAGGAGGGGCACTGGGTGGGGAGGGAGGTGGAGGAGCTGTGCAATCCCAACCAGGATGTCTAGCACCCCCATCCCCTTGGCCCTTCCTCATGCTTCTGAAATGGACATATTCAAGCCTTGGCGAGAAGCTCCGTTGCACGGGTTTCCCCTTGAGCCCATTTTGCAGATGAGGAAACTGAGTCCGGAGAGGAAAAGGGACATGGCTCCCGTGCACTAGCTTGTTAAAGCTGCCTCTGTCACCACATGTGGGGGAACATTCTCCAGTAGGATTCGGAAAAGATTGTACATATGGGAGGAGGGGGCAGATGCCCGGCCCTTCCTCCCCAGACTTGAAGGTGGGGGGTAGGTTGGTTGTTCAGAGTCTTCCCAATAAAGATGAGTTTTTGAGCCTCGGGAGTTTCGTCTATTCTGCGCTTGGGAAACGCCCTAGTTCCTTACGTAGCAAAGAAAGCCTCCTGGCTGGGGGCTCAGGCCTGTCATCCCAGCACTTTGGGAGGCCAAGGCGGGAGGATCGCTTGAGCTCACGAGTTTGAGATCAGCCTGGGCAACAAGACGAAACCTAGTCTCTACAAAAAATACTAAAATTAGCCGGGCATGGTGGCGCATGCCTGTAGTCCCAGCTACTCGGGAGGCTGAGGTGGGAGAATCGCTTGAACCCAGGAGGCAAAGGTTGCAGTGAGCCTAGATCGCGCCACTCTAGCCTGGGCGACAAAGACAGACTCCGTCTCAGAAAAAAAAATAAAATAAAAAAGATAAAAAGATGGCTGTAACATTCTAGTTTATGCCCTGAAAAGGGGAATATAGTCATTCTATAGTGTTTGGAGATTTTGGGTTACCCTTAATTGTATGCAAGTTGTCTTACTGTGTATTGTCCCTTAATTTCAGGACTCAGATTTCATGCTTGAAGAAATGCAGGTTAGTTTAAACTTTCAAGGAAATTTTTTTTTTTTTTTGAGATGGAGTCTGGCTCTGTCGCCCAGGCTGGAGTGCAGTGGCTGGATCTCAGCTCACTGCAAGCTCCGCCTCCCGGGTTTACGCCATTCTCCTGCCTCAGCCTCCCGAGTAGCTGGGACTACAGGCGCCCGCCACCTCGCCCAGCTAGTTTTTTTGTATTTTTTAGTAGAGACGGGGTTTCACCGTGTTTGCCAGGATGGTCTCGATCTCCTGACCTCGTGATCCACCCGTCTCGGCCTCCCAAAGTGCTGGGATTACAGGCTTGAGCCACCGCGCCCGGCCTTAAGGAAATTTTTAAGGTGGCAAAAGGTTTTAGTGGCATATACATCTTAATCTCTAGATGGGAGTGATTAGCTGTTTAAAAGTTGAAATGTGACTGAAAAGGAAATGGAGTAGGGCAAATTTTAAATGGGATTATTTTTCATCTTCAAACAGGCAGACCTGTTATCCTAAACTAGGGTTTTTAATGACCACAGCAAGCAAGCATGCAGCTTACCGCTTGAAAGACAGGGTCTTTCCTCACCCAAGCTGGAGTGCAGTGGCCCTCTGAAGCTTACTACAGCCTCAGACGTCTGGGCTCAAGTGATCCTCAGCCTCCCAATGGTCTTTGTAGACAGCCTGATGGAGTCTCATGGCACAAGAAGATTAAAACAGTGTCTCCAATTTTAATAAATTTTTGCAATCCAAAAAAAATAATAAATAAAAATAAAAATAAATAAATAAAATTAAAAAAGATAAAAAGATAAAGCATCCAAGCTCTTCCCTTCTCGGTTCTACCGCTTCTTCCTCTGACCCCGCCCCTCTCAACCCTAGGACCCGCCCCTCACGTCGGCGGAACTGCGCTGTGCAGAGCTCCACCACGCTCCGCCCCCTCTCCCTAGCGCGGCCTTTCATTTCCGCTTCCTGTGCGGGCAGCGCGCGAGCGCAGCTTTGGGAGGCGGAGACCAGCCGGTGAGTGCAGGCGGCGGGCTCGACCTCCCGGTTTTCGGGCAGGCGTCAGCCCAGCTTCTCCCTTTCCTTAGGCTTTTCCCATACTGCTGTAGGCTTCTGCTGCGTCCCGGCCCCGAGGATCGCTCGTCCCTCACCCCATTCGGCCTGACGGGCCTCAGGCCGCGCCCGTGCCCCGGCTGTGGGCCAGAAGTTGCCGCGTCGGACTCGGCCTTCGGCCAACAGCTTATCACAGTCCCCGCCCCCATGTCAAAAAAAAAACCCAAAAAAACAATCCAGCCCAAATCCTCAGGCCGCGACGCGATCCACAAGCCCTGTCCAAACCTTCGGTCTCCTCCCTTTCCCACAAGCCCTGCCCCCAAGCTCAGCCCACGCCCTCCCGTCAGCCAACTCCGCCTCTCTCAAGCTCTACCCTCTTTTTCCTTGGGTACTCTCCACACCCTGCCATCTAGATCCCATCTTTAGACCTCAACTTCACTCTGGTCTCCTTGCAACACTCTCTTCCCGTGTTCCTACTCCCTCTAGCATCTTCATTTTCCGCCACGCCCTTCACCTGTCCTCGACCTCCACCTTCATGCAACTGCACTGTTCCCTTAAAGGCTTTCTCCGATTTCCTCCACCTGCCTTCATCCTTACCTTCCTTATCCCTCTAGCACCCAGACTCATACCCACGCATGGCCCCTAGTGGGAGCCTTTTCAGCTCTTCTCTTTCCCTTGAGCTCCAGCCTTAGGTGCTCAGGGTTTGCCGTCTGACCCTACTTCAAACTACTGACCCTACTGATGTTTCAAAACTTTCATCCCCGACTCCAGCGCATGGAATGTAGGACACCCCTTTCCCAGGGATGCTCACCTCAGAATCACCTAAGGGTTTTTTAGAATGCCCAAGTTGCCAGATCGAAGTTGTTAGGGATGGACTTGAACATCTGGCATACCGTTCTGCAGCTTCACTTCTGCTCCCTGAAGCTAAGCGATGTGTTGTTTGGGATCGACTCTGTCACCAACTTGTTAGATGACTTTGATTCTGCCCATATGGTTTTCACAGCCCATCTGCCTTTCCTGGTCCCTTCATCCCTCAGGTTGAGGCCCCAGGCTCGGCCTCACCACAATGTGGCACGAGGCTCGGAAGCATGAGCGGAAACTTCGAGGCATGATGGTCGACTACAAGAAGAGGGCGGAGCGGAGACGGGAGTATTATGAAAAGATCGTGAGTAACTGGCCTTTCGTCTGGGGTGGGGGACCCTAGTTTGGGGGACACAGGTCATCCTGGTAAAATCTGGGCTTGGAAGTATGTCAAGACAAGAGGCTTATTTCCTCAGGAGTATATTCATTAATCTTTTCTTGAGCATAATCATTGTTAGGATCCCAAGAGCTTCTGTTTGTTGTAACATACTGTGTCGTTTGGTGTGGCCTCCCAGTGCCGATCTGGTGTTAGCAAGAAAAAGGGAAGTCTCTGTAATCCTCAGAGCAGTCCTGACGTTAGACTGGCCACCTCCAGAACGTTGTCTGTTTTGCTTGTTGCTGGGTTCCCCATTCCCAGAAGAGCTCAGCCACTCTTGAGGTTTGGCTTGGCACACAATAGGAGTGAGTATTAAGTTGGCTGGGCACGGTGGCTCACACCTGTAATCCCAGCACTTTGGGAGGCCGAGGTGGGCAGATCACCTGAGGTCACGAGTTCGAGACCAGCCTGGCAAAAATGGTGAAATCCCGTCTCTACTAAAGATACATAAATTAGCCAGGCTTAGTGGTGTGTGCATGTAGTCCTAGCTACTCGGGAGGCTGAGGCACGAGAATTGCTTAGCCTGGGAGGGGGAAGCTGCAGTGCACGGAGATGGCCCCACTGCACTCCAGCCTGGGTGACAGAGCTAGATTCTGTCTCAAAAAAAAGGAAAAAAAAAAAAGGAGTGAATATTAAGTGAAACCTGACCACTTCCCTCTCCTGTTTGATGCTTCAGTTGTTTTGGGGGGAAGACCAAACTATCCCTGGCCTAAAAGACCCTTGTGGTCTGACCACTGAGCTTCATCCTTGGACAGCTCCACTGGCCTTCTATTTCTGCCACCACGGGGCTTTGGCCTGTATTACCCCCTCCTCACCTGTTTAACTCCTCTGTCTCCTTGGGATCCCAGCTTGAAATGGCACCTGTTTACTAGGTTCAGTTTTCCTGTCAGATGACATTTATATAGACATTTTCCATTTGCTCCTGTATTACTGCCCCAGCCTCCTCTCTGGTCCGCTGGCCTCCAGTCCTGGCTCCTCCAGTCTATCCTCCCTAGAAGAGTCCAAGAGGCCTTTCTAAAGCGCAAAACTGACCCTGTCCCTTTCTTGCTCACAGCACCTCTATGGCTTCTAAGTACCCTTGAGAGAAAGCCTAGGCTCCTCACTGTGGCCTTTAGGGTCCTGCATGGCCTGGTCTTTGCCCCTCCTCCAGACTCACACCACCCCACACTCTGCCTTGTTCCTTTGCACAAGTCATTTTGGCCTCCTTGCTATTCCTCCACTGACCCAAGCACTCCCCAGCCACAGGACCTTTGTATGAGCTCTTCCCATACCTGGTTAACTACTGCTCATCTGTCAGATCTCAGTCCTCAGAGCAGTCTTGTTTCCCGAGCTCAGTCAGGTGTCCTCTAAAGATGCCGTAATCGTAGCTCCCTTTCCTTCCCCTTTGTGGAATTTAACACACTTAAGATACACATACATGGGCCTGGTGTGGAGGCTCATGCCTGTAATCCCAGCATTTTGGAAGGCCGAGGTGGGTGGATCACCTCAGGTCAAGAGTTTGAGACCAGCCTGGGCTAACATGGTGAAACCTCGTCTCTACTAAAAATACAAAAATTAGCCAGGCGTGGTGGCGGGCACCTGTAATCCCAGCTACTTGGGAGGCTGAGGCAGGAGAATTGCTTGAACCTGGGAGGCAGAGGTTGCATTGCTCTCCAGCCTGGGCAACAGTGAGACTCCACCTCAAAAAAAATACACACACACACTCACACACTCGCACACACGCATACACAGGTTGAACATCCCTAATTCAAAATCCGAAATGCTCCAAGTTTTCTTTTTTTTTTTTTTTTTTGAGACAGAATCTTGCTCAGTTGCCCAGGCTGGAGTGCAGTGGTGTGATCTCAACTCGCTGTAACCTCCACCCCCCAGGTTCACGCTATTCTCCTGCCTCAGTCAACCTCCTGAGTAGCTGGAATTACAGGCGTGTGCCACTATGCCTGGCTAATTTTTGTACTTTTTGTAGAGACAGGGTTTCACCATGTTGGTCAGGCTGGTCTTGAACTCCCGACCACAGGTGATTTGCTTGCCTCGGCCTCCCAAAGTGCTGGGATTACAGGCGTGAGCCACCGCGCCCGGCTAGCTCCAAAATCTGAAACTGTCTGTGTACTGACACGATGCCGCACTACAAGTGGAAAGTTTCATATATAAGTACTTAACACAAACTTCGTTTCATGCACAAAATTATTTAAAATATTGTATACAGTTACCTTCAGGCTGTGCTTATAAAGTATAAATGAATTCGGTCTTTGGACTTGGGTGCCATCCCTAAGATATCTCATTATGAATAGGCAAATATTCCAAAATCTGAAAAAATCCAAAACATTTCTGATCCCAAGCACTTCAGATAAGGAATACTTAACAGTGTGTGTGCGTGTGTGTATAAAATATGCTTATCCATTCATACGTATATGCACATACCCAGCTCTGTGAGCCTGGGGCTAGTTGTATTTGGGTCACATTTGTACCGTAGGGTTGGGTCCGTCAAATACAGTTTGAAAGAATAGATGAATAAAACAATATTAACAATAGTAATTAACCATTTAATTGATCCTTCACAGGCACCCTGAGGCCATGTGAGAGGGCTTTAGATGCAGGATTTTTTTTGAATCCCCTGCAGTCACCTGTGAGACAGAGACTGCTCTTAACCTCCACTCAGCAGAGAAGAGGAAGCTCTAAGAGCTCTTCGCTTGCCTCTACCACCCAGGAAGGAACCAGAGGGCTAAAGAGAGAGCTCATCTTTGATAGCATCAGAATGATGTGGCCATGAGAGCAAGGCCTGGGTCTCTGTGGGTCATAGCTGAGGCCCCAGCACTGGCCTAGGAACACAGCACTCAGGAATGAATAGCTGCCTTTTTTTTTTTTTTTTTTTGAGATGGAGTCTTACTCTGTCACCCAGGCCGGAGTGCAGTGGCATGATCTCAGCTCAGTGCAACCTTCGCATCCTGGGTTCAAGCAATTCTCCTGCCTTAGCCTCCCAAGCAGCTGGGACTATAGGTTCCCGCCCCCACGCCTGGCTAATTTTTGTATTTTTAGTAGAGACGGGGTTTCACCATGTTGGCCAGGCTGGTCTCAAACTCCTGACCTCAAGTGATCCGCCCACCTTGGCCTCCCAAAGTGCTGGGATTACAGACGTGAGCCACCACACCCGGCCTAGCTGCCGTTTTTTAAGGGCCCATGGTGTGCCAGACCCAGTGCCCACCAACTTGGCATAGTAGTCCTTTTAACAGGCCTGGGAGGTGGGTGTTAATCATGCCTGTGTTAAAGGTGATGCCACGATAACAGCTAACGCTGTTGAGCAGTTCTCTGGTAACCACTGTGCTAACTACTTGGCTTGTATCTCCGCTTCATCAAAGCCACACCCCAGACTAGGAGGTGGTTCTTATTATTTCCATTTTACAGAGGACAAAACTGGAGCACAGAGATGCGTGGCTTACAGTCACACAGCACGAGGGCAGAGCTGGCACTGTAACCCAGTCTCTGACACTTAAGCTCTCTAAGCTTTTCACTTGTGCCTTATCGTGCAGAAATAGAGGTTCAAAAAGGTGAGGCATAGCAAGACCCCATCTCTGCAAAAAATAATTTTAAAAAATTAGCCAGGGCCGGGCGCGGTGGCTCAAGCCTGTAATCCCAGCACTTTGGGAGGTCGAGGCGGGCGGAACACGAGGTCAGGAGATCAAGACCATCCTGGCTAACACCGTGAAACCCCGTCTCTACTAAAAGATACAAAAAACTAGCCGGGCGTGATGGCGGGCACTTGTAGTCCCAGCTATTCAGGAGGCTGAGGCAGGAGAATGGCGTGAACCCGGGGGGCGGAGCTTGCAGTGAGCCGAGATCGTGCCACTGCACTCCAGCCTGGGGCACAGAGCAAGACTCCGTCTCAAAAAAAAAAAAAAATTAGCCAGATTTGGTGGCATATGCCTGTGGTCTCAGCTACTCGGGAGGCAGAGGCAAGATGAGACCTGGGAGGGTGGGGCTACAGTGAGCTGTGATTGCACCACTGCACTGGAACCTGGGTGACAGAGTGAGACCCTGTCTCAAAAAGGAAAGGTGAGGCGACTTGCCCAAGGCGACACAGCCAGGAGGCGAGATACCATCATGGTTAGTCCTTAGAATTTGGGAGTCATGGGGCTCTGGGTTCAAATTGTAGCGATCCCACTTACCTATAGCGTGACGTGGGCAAGTGACTGTCTCCCTGAACCCATTTCCTATTCCACATGTGAAATGATGTCACATGGACAATCAGCTTTGGCTCTAACAAACCTAGAACATCCATCAGTGGCTTAAACAAGAGAGATGTTTATTTCTTAGTCACAGAAAAGCCAAAAGGTAGCCAGTTAGCTGAGGGACCTAAGCTGCTTCTGTTTTGTTCTCCTGGGCACAGCTTCCCTTCCCATTGTTGCGTCAAGGTCTAAGAGGCTGTGGCCATCATGTCTTCATTCTCTCCAGCAGTGAGGGAGAAGGGAGGAAAAGGGGCAACGCGCTCATACCATTCGTTGAGAAAGTTTCTAAGCCAGGTGTGGTGGCTCACGCCTGTAATCCCAGCACTTTGGGAGGCCGAGGCAGGAGGATTGCTTGAGCCCAGGAGTTCGAGACCAGCCTGGACAACATGGTGAAACCCAGTCAATACCAAAATATACAAAAATTAGCCGGGCATGGTGGCGTGCATCTGCAGTCTCAGCTCCTCAAGAGGCTGAGGTGAGAGGATCTCTTGAGCCCAGGAGGTGGAGGCTGCAGCGAGCTGTGATTGTACCACTGCACTCCAGCCTGAGTGGGAGAGTAAGACCCTGTCTTTAAAAAAAAAAAAAGTTTCTGGATGTTTTCCTGTAACATTTCCACTCCTCCCCTGCTGACCAGGAAGTAGTCTCGTGAAAAGCTGTAAGGAAGGCTAAGAGGTATAGACTTTATTTTGGGTCGCCCTGACCAGATATATTTGGAGTTCTATTACTGTTGTAGGAAAGGGAATAGATGTTGGTTGCCAATTAATGGTTTGCCACAAACAGCGGAGGCAAGAGCACGTCCCTCGATGTTGCTGGAGTGTTGGACGTACAGACTGCTGAGAGAGGCCTGGCCAGCGTCGCTATTGCTCAGTAAATATTAGTTCTTGTTATTGACGTTACTGTTCCTGCTAGAGCTGGAGTTGGATCCAGGTGGAGGGATGGTGCAAAGGAAGGAAGGGTGGAGCTGGGACTCCAGGCCCCCTCCCTGTTAGCAAGGGAGCTTGCTGCATTGTATTCCCTTTCAGGACAGTGGTGACGATCAGCCCCTCTCACTGGATAACGGGAAAGAGCTCAAAGAACCAATGTCTGTGGGTGCTTTGTGGTGCAGGCCTGTACAAGCAGCCATTGTCCCTGTATGTGAACGTGACCTGCCTTCCGATCTGGGCTGCCAAGCTGTGGGTTATGGCTGGGCCATGGCTGATGGCTGCTTTGAGGAGGGGGCTCTCATACTCAGTCTTGGGCCGAGAGCGGAGGCTGTGGAGCGAGTGTCAGTGAAGCTGCGGTAGATTGTGGCAGGCTGAATGAGCGTGTCCAGATGCAGTTGGTTTCTCTTCCTGATTTGTCCTTGGTGCCTGCTTTCTCTCCCTGTCTTCAGTCCCAAGCAGACTCCGGTTTTGTCATTGCTTCTGTCCTTGTCTACTTTCCATTTTAATCAGTGGTTTGGATAAAGAAACAGAATCCTTTGTTGATATGGAAATGAGAAAGAAACGGGTCGCAGCTCAGGTGTGGTCTCCTCCAGGAAGCTCCAGACTGACCCCCAAAGTCTGGGTCAGGTGTTCCCACTGTGGGCCCCCATCTCAGCGCTGTCCACTCTAGGTGTCCTGATGTGGGGACAAGTCTGTCTCAAGGCCTGCTTAACAGTTGAATGAATGAATGAGCAACTTCATGAACTCCTCTGACCCAATCTGACCCAATCTGATCCAGTGGTTAAGAGTTGGTTTTAGGCAGGGCGCGGTGACTCACGCCTGTAATACCAACACTTTGGGAGGCTGAGGCGGGCAGATCACCTGAGGTCAGGAGTTCGAGACCAGCCTCACCAACATGGAGAAACCTCATCTCTACTAAAAATACAGAATTAGCCAGGCATTGTGGTGCATGCCTGTAATCCCAGCTACTCGGGAGGTTGGGGCAGGAGAGCCCGGGAGGCAGAGATTGCGGTGAGCCGAGATCGTGCCATTGCAGCTCAGCCTGGGCAGCAAGAGCGAAACTCTGCTCCAAAAAAAAAAAAAAAAAAAGTGGATTTTTGGATCTTGAAAACACTTATGCACTTACGTTCATTATAGCATTATTCGCAATAGCCAAGACGTGGATGCAAGCTAAATGTCCATTGAGGGATACATCGAGAAAGAAAATGTGGTCTTTACACATAATGCAATATTATTCAGAGCCCCATGGCTCTGAGCCTCAGTTTGCTTATCTGTAACATGGGCATAAGAATAGTATCAGCTGGGCGTGGTGGCTCATGCCTGTAATCCCAGCACTTTGGGAGGCTGAGACAGGCAGATCATGAGGTCAGGAGTTCGAGACCAGCCTGGCCAATATGGTGAAACCCCATCTCTGCTAAAAATACTAAAATTAGCCAAGTGTGGTGGCGTTCACCTGTAGTCCCAGCTACTCGGGAGGCTGAGGCAGGAGAATCGCTTGAACCTGGGAGGTGGAGGTGGAAGTGAGCTGAGATCATGCTACTTGCACTTTAGTCTGGGCAACAGAGCGAGACTCTGTCTCAAAAAAAAAAATAAAATGTAATCCCAGCATTTCGGGAGGCCGAGCCGGGCGGGTCACGAGGTCAGGAGATTGAGACCATCCTGGCTAACACGGTGAAACCCCGTCTCTACTAAAACAAAAACAAAAACAAAAAAGAAACTAGCCGGGCGTGGTGGCGGGCGCCTGTAGTCCCAGCTACACGGGAGGCTGAGACGGGAGAATGGCGTAAACCCGGGAGGCGGAGCTTGCAGTGAACTGAGATCTGGCTACTGCACTCCAGCCTGGGCAACAGAACGAGACTCCGTCTCAAAAAAAAAGAAAAAAAGAATAGTACCTTCTGGCCAGGTGTGGTGGCTCACACCTGTAGTGTCAGCACTTTGGGAGGCCGAGGTGGGCAGATCACGAGGTCAGTAGTTCGAGACCAGTCTAGCCAACATGGTGAAACCCCATCTCTACTAAAAATACCAAAATTAACGAAGTGTGGTGGTGGGCACCTGTAATCCCAGCTACTCAGGAGGCTGAGGCAGGAGAATCGCTTGAACTTGGGAGGCAGAGGTTCCAGTGAGCCGAGATCGCACCAGTACACTCCAGCCTGGGTGACATAGAAAGACTCTGTCTCAAAAAAAAAAAGGGGGGGGAGCTGGGCGTGGTGGCTCACGCCTGTAATCCCAGCACTTTGGGAGGCCGAGGCAGGTGGACCAGAAGGTCAGGAGATTGAGACCATTCTGACTAACACGGTGAAACCCCGTCTCTACTAAAAATACAAAAAAAGAAAATTAGCTGGTCGAGGTGGCGGGCGCCTGTAGTCCCAGCTACTTGGGAGGCTGAGGCAGGAGGATGGCATGAACCCGGGAGGCGAAGGTTGCAGTGAGCCAAGATCGCACCACTGCACTCCAGCCTGGGCGACTGAGCAAGACTCGGTCTCAAAAAAAAACCAAAACAAAACAGAATAGTATGTTTCTCCCATGGTTGTGACATTCGAGTGAGCCAGTACACATAAAACAGTGCCTGGTTTTTTGTAGGGTTCATTGACTTTTCCAGAATCTCCCAACAGAACCAGGCCCTGGACTCCAGGTGTTTACTCCCAGCTCAGTGCTTTTTCCTTTCTGTGAAGCTGACGCTGCCAGTAGCTTCCTTGTACCTGCCAAATTCTGTCCTGCAAACAGTGTCCCATGAGTCCTGGGTGTGGGAACAGGGCATTTGGCCTGGAACAGCCTCAAGAGTATGATGGGATCTTGACCTTGGACTTGGCTGGCCTGTCCCAGGGCAGAGGGAGTGGGGTGCGCTGTGTGGCCCCAGCTGAGGAATCAGCTAAGGGATCCAGGGAGGCAGGTGAGGTGCAGCGTGAGGAGGTGACTCCAGCAGCGCCACCTCGCTGGGCCTGTGGTTTTGAGCGTTCCTTAGAGTCAATTTTGTTTAGGTGTGAAATGAGAGTTACAGCAGCCCAGCACCTGGCGCGTCGTGAGTGCGGGGTTGAAACTAGCCGGGTATTAGCCGTGGTCCCTGGTGAGTGACTCAACTCCTTCCAGCCCGGACTGCACCTGCTCATCTGCCAGCTGAGGGCCGGGGTTGGAGATGGAGACAGAGTGAGGAGGTACAGGAGCTTGGAAACTTGGAGCTGGCATTTTTTTCCTGAAGGGGCTCAGAGTCCTCATCTGTTAGTAAGGATTATTCCTCTCTTTCCTTCATTGGGTGTTCTCGAGCGCCTGCTGTGAGCCAGGCCCTGTTCTAGGCTCTAGGGTTATAGCAGCCAAAACAGAGCCCTGCCTCCTGGGAGTTGCGTTCTAGCATGGGAGAAAGGTGATGAATGAATATTAGGCCTAGAGGCAGGTGGTAGCAGGTGCTCAAAAGAACACAAGTGGAGTTCAGTGAGTGAATTGTGTGGTATGTGAATTACATCTCAATAAAGCCACAGAGCGAAGGAGCTTGCATAGATAAGTGGGGAGCTATTTAGATAGGGTCACTGAGGACGGCTTTTAGGAGGAGATCTGAAATAAACGGGGGAGCAGCAAGTGCAGAGGTCCTGAGCGGAAGTGCGGGGCATGTCTGGAACGCCCAAGGAATGGCATGAGGGCCAGTGTGCCTGGAGCAGAGTAGGG
Organism: Macaca mulatta; assembly: GCF_049350105.2. Taxonomy (NCBI): domain Eukaryota; kingdom Metazoa; phylum Chordata; class Mammalia; order Primates; family Cercopithecidae; genus Macaca; species Macaca mulatta. The sequence goes on from NC_133424.1 coordinate 57,564,659, forward strand.
GAGGGGAGAAGTCAGAGAGGGACAGGCCAGCACCTGTGAGGGCTGAGCTGTCAGGGGGTGGGGGGTGGGGGGTGGAGTGTGGCCCAACAAGTGTCAGTGAATCCCCTGGAGGCAGAGCCCAGGGACAAGGTGGTCCAGGTGAGAGGGGATGTTGGGTGGGGCTAGGGGTGAGGGGGTGAGAAGTGACTGGACTCTGGGTGTATGTCACCGGGAGCTGGGTCAGGATTTCATGGACAGCACAGCAGCCGCTCCTACGGCTCTGGTAGGCTCCTCTGGGAGCACCCAGCGAGAGGTCATCCAGGGCCCAGCTCTCTGGAAGCTCAGTCGTGGGAGTTGCCAGATTTTTTTCTGATCATGACACTCTTACGATGACTTGGACTTGTGACCCCTGCATGAAGGCAAAGACCTGAGGGCCATCGACTCGGGACAGTCTTCCCTGTCTTAGTAGCTGTTTTTTTTTTTTTTTTTTGGCTCATGCATAACAGTGGTAGGGACTTAGTGCCCTTTGGACTTTTTTTTTTTTCTTTTCTTTTTGGTTGTTTTTACAAACAGCTCATTGAGATAAAGTTCACAGTTCGCTCATTGAAGGATGTAATTCAGTGCTTTTCAGCATGGATTGTGCAACTATCACCACAATCAAATGTTAGAACATTTTCGTTACCCCAAAAAGAAGCCCCGACTGGCACGGTGGCTCACGCCTGTAATCCCAGCCCTTTGGGAGGCCAAGGCAAATGGATCTCTTGAGGTCAGGAGTTCGAGACCAGCCTGGCCAACATGGTGAAACCAAGGCTCTCCTAAAATTAGAAAAAATGAGCTGGGCGTGGTGGCGGGCACCTGCAGTTCTAGCTACTTGGGAGGCGGAAGCAGGAGAATCACCTGAACCTGGGAGGCAGAGGTTACAGTGATCTGAGATAGTGTCACTGCACGCCAGCCTGGGTGACAGAGCAGAGAGCAAGACTCTGTTTCAAAAAAAAAAAAAAGGAAACCCTGTACCTATTTGCAGTGAGTCCCATTCCCCCAACTCCTCAGCGCTGATCTCCTCTCGGCCTCTGTGGATTTGCCTATTCTGGACATTGCATAGAAATGGGATTGCACAATGGGTGGCCTTTTGTGACTGGCTTCGGTCGCTTAGCAGAATGTTTTTGAGGCTCGTCCATGTTGTAGCAGATAGCAGAACTTTATTCCTTTTCATTGCTGAATAATATTCCACTGTGTGGATGGTCCACATTTTGTTGATCTGTTCATCCATTAAGGACCTTTGGGTTGTTCCCACCTTCTGGCTATTGTGAATAATGCTGCTAGGAACGTTTGTGTACAAGTATTTGAGTACCTGTTTCCAATTCTTTTGGGTATATACCTAGGAGTGGAATTGGTAATTCATTGGCCATGGAGTAATTATTTAAAACTTGAGGCCGGGCTCAGTGGCTCACGCCTGTAATCCCAGCACTTTGGGAGACTGAGGCGGGTGGATCACCTGAGTTTGAGAGTTGGAGACCAGCCTGACCAACGTGGAGAACCCCATCTCTATTAAAAATACAAAATTGGCCAGGCACGGTGGCTCAAGCCTGTAATCCCAGCACTTTGGGAGGCTGAGATGGGCGGATCACGAGGTCAGGAGATTGAGACCATCCTGGCTAACATAGGGAAACCCCATCTCTACTAAAAAATACAAAAAACTAGCCGGGCGAGGTGGCGGGCGCCTGTAGTCCCAGCTACTCGGGAGGCTGAGGCAGGAGAATGGCGTAAACCCGGGAGGCGGAGCTTGCAGTGAGCTGAGATCCGGCCACTGCACTCCAGCCTGGGCGACAGAGCGAGACTCCATCTCAAAAAAAAAAAAAAAATACAAACTTAGCCGGGCGTGGTGGCACATGCTTGTTAATCCCAGCTACTCGGCAGGCTGAGGCAGGAGAATCGCTTGAACCTGGGAGGTGGAGGTTGCAGTGAACTGAGATCGCGCCATTGCACTCCAGTTGAAGAACCTAATTTCTCTACATTCTTGTCACTACTTTTTTTTTTTTTTTTTTTTTTAAAAAAAAAGATGGAGTCTTGCTCTTGTCCCCCGGGCTGGAGTGCAATGGCGCGATCTCGGTTTACTACAACCTACCTCTGCCTCCCAGGTTCAAGCGATTCTCTTGCCTCAGCCTCCCAAGTAGCTGGGATTACAGGCACCTGCCACCATGGCTGGCTAATTTTTTTGTATTTTTAGTAGAGACAGGGTTTCACCATGTTGGCCAGGCTGGTCTCGAACTCCTGACCTCAGGTGATCCGCCTGCCTCAGCCTCCCAAAGGGCTGGGATTACAGGGGTGAGCTACTACGCCCGACCTACTACTTGTTATAGTCTGTTCTTTCCATGTCAGCGAGCCTAGTATGGGTGAAGTGGTATCTTGTGGTTCTGATTGGCATTTCCCTGATGGCTAATGATGTTGGTCATCTTTCCACGTGCGGATGCAGTCTGGTCCAGGCTGGAGTGCCGACACCCGTCTCCAAATGAATGGCCCTGAGGATGGGAGGTGAAGAGTTGTGGGCACTGATATTTTAGAGAGTGAGGTCTTCGTACTGGCCACCACCTCAAGAGGAACAAATTCCTTATTTACTTTCTTTTTTTTTTTTCTTTTTTTGAGATAGAGTCTTACTCTGTCACCCGGGCTAGAGTGCGGTGACACAATTTCAGCTCACTGCAACTTCCGCCTCCCAGGTTCAAGCGATTCTTCTGCCTCAGGCTCCCAAGTAGCTGGGATTACAGGCATGTGTCACCACGCCCAGCTAATTTTTTTGTATTTTTAGTAGAGCCTGGGTTTCGCCATGTTGGTCTGGAACTCCTGACTTTAGGTGACCCACCTGCCTTGGCCTCCCAAAGTGTTGAGATTACAGGCGTGAGCCTCCGTGCCTAGCCAATTCCCTTATTTCTAAAGGTTAGCAGGTTGGTTCACCTCTGAGGTATGGCCCACTTGACCTTAGAAGCGAGCTCGCTGCTAAGCTGGGTTGTGTTTGAGGGGGTGGGGTTTGGAGCTCTGTTGGGTGGTGACCTCAGTCCTGTTTACCCCTGCAGAAGAAAGACCCAGCCCAGTTCCTGCAGGTACATGGCCGAGCTTGCAAGGTGCACCTGGATTCTGCAGTCGCCCTGGCCGCTGAGAGCCCTGTTAATATGTAAGACTCATACGGGAGGCAGGGGAGTGTCTGTGACTGAAGACTGGGAGTCAGAACCGACCTGGGGTGGTGTAGAGTCTGGAGCAGAGACTGAAGTATGGACAGATGTTTGGGGACTCAGAGGCAGGGAAGGCGTGACCCACCTGTGAAGGTGGTAGTCACAGGGTGTAAGAACAATGAGCAGGGGTTGGGGTGGAGGCCCCAGAGTAGCGGTCCTGGTTGGAGGACTTAGAAATGGGTGGAGCCAGGGCCAGAGGCCCCGAGGAAGCAGAGAGTAGGTTGCCAGACCAGGGCTGTCTCAGGGTGCCTGAGGCCCGCTCCTCAAATACCCACTAGGACCTGGTTCAAGTTCCCCACTATTGCTTGGTTCTGAGAAATGGGGTCCTGGTGTCCCCAGGGGCAGTCAGATGACTGGCCCGTTTCAGGTCCCAGGAGCCTGAATGTGGATTCAGGGAGGCTTGCAGCAGAGGGGACTGAGAGCTGGGGGTTGAGGTGAGGGCCATGGCATGGGGACCAAAGCGGGCTGAGGGCCAGGCTTCCAAGCCTCAGCTGGCAGGGAGCAGGCGCTTTGTGTCCTGGGCAGTGTGGACGCTGAGGTTCTTGCTTTCCTGCTCCCCTCCCACTTCAGGATGCCCTGGCAGGGGGACACCAACAACATGATCGACCGATTCGATGTCCGTGCCCACCTGGACCACATCCCCGACTACACCCCCCCACTGCTCACCACCATGTAAGCCACCTCCCAGAGGGCTGCCAGGCACAGTGTCATACCCAGGAGCCCCTGTTCTTTTCCCAGCTTGCCTGTCACCTTCCTAGGAGCCCCTCCTATTTGGTACCGCTCTGAGCCTGAGGGGGATGCCCCATTTCCCTTCCTGCTGGCTTGGGGTGGGATCCACCCCTTCCCTCTGATTTCAAGGTCTCGCCCTCCCCTAAAGCTCCCCAGAACAGGAGTCGGACGAACGGAAGTGTAACTACGAGCGCTACCGAGGCCTGGTGCAGAACGACTTTGCCGGCAGTGAGTGATCTGCAGGGGGACGAGGGGCGTGGGGTTTGGGGGCCCTGGAGCCTGGAAGACATAAATAAGTTTGGGAAGAAAAGTTTTATCCACATACTTTCTACTAAAGGGTCTTGGGTTCCGGCTCCAGCTCTACGATAGACTCACTTTGCCCGCATCTCTTTCCCCTTCAGGGCCTCCGTCTCTGGATTTGGTGTAGGGGATGTCTGCCGAATTGGTTGTTCCCAGCAGGGTCACGTCCATATACCATGCCTTCTGACTCTGTGGTCCTTTTTTCTTTAAAGAGTAGAGAAAATAGCAAGAATATGTTTTTATTTTTATTTTTAAATTTTAAAAATTTTTATTTATTTATTTATTAGAGGCAGAGTTTCATTCTTGTTGCCCAGGCTAGAGTGCAGTGGTACGATCTCGGCTCACTGCAACCTCTGCCTCCTGGGTTCAAGTGATTCTCCTGCCTCAGCCTCCTAAGTAACTGGGATCACAAGTGCCTGCCATCACCCCCAGCTAATTTTTTGTAGTTTTAGTAGAGACAGGGTTTCACCATCTTGGCCAGGCTGGTCTTGAACTCCTGACTGTGTGATCCACCTACCACGGCCTCCCAAAGTGCTGGGATTACAGGCATGAGCCACCGCGCCTGGCCATCACCCCGTTTTACAGACAAGGATGTCGAGGGGGAACACCCTGTCCAAGGATCTGGGATTCTCCACGTGTCCTTAACCGCTGCTCTCTGCTGATGGAAAGCTCTTAACTCACCTACCAAGAATTAGAGATTCCCTTTCTTGGGGTTCCCTGTGGAGTTAAGGGAAGGATGGAGTTCTCTGCTGGGTTTGTGCCTTACTACCTGGTGGATCTCAGTTTCCTCTTCGAGAAGCGTGGTGGTGGTGATTTTGTCGCATGGGGTGGTTGTGAGAGTTGAGTGAGGTGATATGTATAAAACCCCAGCACTGAACCTGGCACAGTCAGCCCTCTATGTGGGTCTGCTGGTCTGGTATTTGTTTATTTCTAAGATAGATGCTTTTTTGATTTTCTAAAATCAGAGGCTGCCAAAATTCTAGTGATCACCGAGGCCTTAGAATCAGGGACATGCGGTATAATGGATACTGTTTTTGCCATCATTCCAGGCCACATAGATTCCTGGTGGTAGAGCCAGGGTTTCCTTAGTTTTGCCTCACTCTGCATTTATTCATTCACTTCCACAAACAGTCATTGAGCACATGCGGTGTGGCAGGTGCTACTCTGGGATCAGTGGCATGGTAGGGGAGAGGGCAGCAGCTCTATACTCATGTCAGTGACGCCAGTTGCAAACCAAGATAATGTGACAGACAGTGCACCATTCTCTGAGAAAAATAGGACAGAAGTCCTGGACCAAGGCTGGGGTCAGTGATGTATGGATAGAGGCTCCCTAGGAGGCACAGGTAGGCCACAGGATTCCAGGCCAAGAGCAGCCTGTGCAAAACCCTGTGTCAGCCAGGACTATGGGCACACTGGAGGGGCAAAGAGAAGGCCCGTGTGACCGGAGCAGGGAGAGCGAGGGAGCTTGTGCAAGGCAGGGTCAGCGGGGCCCCTCCTGGGCTTTGGAGACAACAAGTAGAAATGGAGTATCTGCTAGAGCAAGGAAGGGCCGTGCTACATCCCCTTCTGGCCCGCCAGCCCACCCACCTCTTGTTCCAGATAGAAAAACTCAGGCCAGCCGGGCACAGTGACTCATACCTCTAATTCCAGCACTTTTGGGAGGTCGAGGTGGTGGATCACCTGAGGTTGGGAGTTCGAGACCAGCCTGACCAACATGGAGAAACCCTATCTATACTAAAAATACAAAATTAGCTGGGTGTGGTGGCACATACCTGTAATCCCAGCTACTTGGGAGGCTCAGACAGGAGAATCGCTTGAACCCGGAAGGCAGAGGTTGCGGTGAGCAAGATCGCACCATTGCACTCCAGCCTGGGCTACAAGAACGAAACTCCATCTCAAAAAAAATACCGACAAAACTGAGGCCCAGGGAGGGAAGGAAGGAAGGGGACTCACCACCCACGGTCCCACAGCAAGTCAGGCACACATGTCTCACTGCAGGGAAGATCAGGAAGGCTCTGGTACATTGTTGAGTCCTCTAAGCTGGGTGTTAAAATGAGTCACGAAGAGGCTTGCAGTGGAGTGACCTGTGCAGTCAGTGGCGTGTGGCGCTCAGGAGCAGGTTTTGGTTCTGAAGGGTCCAGCCAGAGGCCTCCAGAAACAGTTAGAATGGTAGTAGAGTGTCCAAGTACCAGGCTAGGCACTCACTCTGCCTGTGGTCCCATTTTACAGAAAAGGAAACCGAGGCACAGATGTGCTGTCACTTGACCAAGGTCGTGTGTCCAGTGAGTGGTGTGTCCAAGGCTCTGCTGCAGTTGCTTGTGTCCCACCAGACACAGTTTGATTATCTGGAAGTGGCGATTGCCCCAAGGTGCACTGGGGTTGCACCTGTCTTCCTGCTTCACCGCACTCTGATGTTCTCCCACTGAATTCCTAGTGTCCCCAACCCACTCTGACCTGGAGTCTCTTGTTTGCTGCAGTCTCAGAGGAGCAGTGCCTGTACCAGATCTACATTGACGAGTTGTACGGAGGCCTCCAGAGACCCAGTGAAGATGAGAAGAAGAAGTGAGTTGGGGTCTGGGGTGCAGGGGGTTGAGGAGGCAGGAGGGCTGGGAGCCCCAGGCAGGCATGGCCTCTTCCATCCTGTCCACCAGGGTCTCCCCAGAACCAAGGATGGTGTTCAGCACACAGTCAGTGCTCACTTAATAACTGTGTAGAGGAAGAAGCCCTGTCAGGGTACCAGGGCTTGCCGACGGCTCTGCGTTGCATTTTCAGCTTGGGGAGTGGTGGGAGGTGCAGTCCCTGTGGTCAGACAGCTCTGGGTTTGAGTCCTGGCTGTGAGACCCTGAGTGGGAATTCTCTGAGCCTTGCTGTGCTTCCCTGTAAAATGGGGCTGGCAGGAGGCCCCGCTGCCTGGAGTTGGGAGGCATGCAGGAGACAGAGCTTGTGAAGTACCTGTCCTAGCACCTGCCGTGTAGTGAGCTTGCAATCAGCCCTCACTGATGTCACTCTGGAGAGAGGCTTCTCAAAGCTGCATCCCTCAAGGAGTGGCTGGGGAGACCTGAGCCTTATCCTGGAGCAGCTGCCTCTGAGGAGCAGCAGGCAGTCTCACTTCTCTCTTCTCCACCTCAGTCTGATGAGCACAGGCCCCTACCCTCACACATGCCGTTCCCTCTGCAGGGCTTAGCTCTCCTCCAGGCCAGCTGCTGTTGCCCTGGTGCACGGTAGACTGGAGCCCTGGCTCGGGACTGGGCGGCTCTCTCAGTGACACCTTCCCTCCTGCTCCCCCTGACTGCTTGCCGCCTTCCTCCACTGGGAGGGGTCCCATGGGACTGTCCTGGATGCTTCTTGGAGACTTCAGCCCTCGTCCACAGCCCCAGCCTCAGGGTCCTGCTCAGGCCCCTCAGGCACTGCTCTGTTCAGAGCAAAGCTGGGGCACCTGACTGCTCAGGAGGACTCTGGGCTGTGCCCTCGTGGGACTTACGGTCTGGCGGGAGACAGACCTTCCCCAACAGAGATGACCCAAGGAAGGCAGGGCTGGGGAGCTCAGGACAGTGCCGACCCACCATAGGTGCCAGTCAAGGACTTCTTGGCAGGTGGGGCCCTGGAGCTGAGATGTGGAGGAAGAGGGAGGAGCTGGGTGTGGGCAGGAGCAGAGGGACCTAGGCCGAGGGACAGCCTGAGGGGAGGGGGCCGTGGCACTCGAGAAGCTGGTGTGTGGGGCCAGCCTGGGGCCCTCCTCTCCGCCAGGCGCGGCCCTGGCTCAGCGGCTCCCCTTTCCAGGCTGGCAGAGAAGAAGGCTTCCATCGGTTATACCTACGAGGACAGCACGGTGGCTGAGGTGGAGAAGGCGGCAGAAAAGCCAGAGGAGGAGGAGTCAGCAGCCGAGGAGGAGAGCAACTCGGATGAAGATGAGGTCATCCCCGACATCGGTGGGGTCCCCTCTCTGCCCTCCCCACCCACAGTCCCTGGGCATCGTTTCTGTGTCTCGTCCCTCACCCTCTGTGGGGCACCCCGTGCTTACGAGCTGTGTCGCTCTCCCTCCCCCGCCCCAGGGCATGCCAGCCTCCTGCCACCCCTGTCTCACTCATCTCTCGTTTCTAGGGTGCTGTTTCTACGATCTTTTCCCCTCCTAGGTGTTGGCTCCATTCTTGTCCACTTGGGCCGGCCTCTCTGTGCCTCTGCCCCTCTCTCCTGCTCTCTTCCCTCCTCTGGAAAACAAGTGTTCATCCTCTTACAGAGCCAGCCCCCATCCTCCAGGCATCTGTTCACCCTCCCCCTCTCTGCCATTCACCTCCCCTCTGGATTCCCACTGGTCAAACCACCCCCGAGTCTCTCCGCTTTACTCATCCTGGCTCTCACTCCAGCAGCCGGCTCTTTTTATTTTTTTATGTATTATTTATTTTTTTGGGATGGAGTTCTGCTCTGTCACCCCGGCTGGAATGCAGTGGTGTGTTCTTGGCTCACTGTGACCTCCACCTCCTGGGTTCAAGCGATTCTCCTGCCTCAGCTTCCCAAGTAGTTGGGACTACAGGCACGTGCCACCATGCCCAGCTAATTTTTGTACTTTTAGCAGAGACAGGGTTTCGCTACATTGGTCAGGCTGGTCTTGAACTCCTGACCTCATGATCCACTTGCCTCGGCCACCCAAAGTGCTGGGATTACAGGCATGAGCCACTGCGCTCAGACAGCAGCCGGCTCTTTATTCACACTTTGCCACACATTGACCTCCGCCCAGCCCTCCTTCCGCTGGCTCATCACACGCCCTGCTTCCAAACACCTGTGACCCGTACCCTGCCTGCCACCCACCATGATCTTCAGCCGCCATCTGTCTGACCCTATTCAGTCCTCCCTCCCACGTCAACCCCGCCACACGTCTCATCCATTCCTCCCTCCCTCCATCCACCTTCCTTCCCTGCCTCTATTCCATTCATCCCTCCATCCCTCCTGCCCTCCAGCCCTCCCTGCATCCCTTCATCCGTCCCTCCACCCATTCATCCATCTCTCCCTTCTTCTTTCCCTCCCTCCGTTCATCTGCCCCTTCCAAGCCCCGTCCCCCAGCTGCCTCTGTCCACCGTGTGTTGCGCTCACCTCTGGCCAAGCCCAGTGCGAGCCTAGGGGATGCCAAGATGAGCCATACTTGATGCCATCCCTTCCTGAAGAGTGCTTCAGTCTGGCAGGCGCCCTATCACCCCCACCTCCTGGAGCACTGCCCCTTCTCCCCTGTCCTCTCGCTCGGCGGTGGCTCCTGACAGCCTTTCTCTTGGTGCAGACGTGGAGGTGGACGTGGATGAACTGAACCAGGAGCAGGTGGCAGATCTCAACAAACAGGCCACGACTTATGGCATGGCCGACGGCGACTTTGTCAGGTGAGGCCTGCCTGCTGACACTCCTCCCCATTCTGTGGGCCCCACCCTGGCATCTCACTGTTACTCCCCATACTGACAGCCATCCTGTTTGTGAGCATTTGTGTGCCTGACCCTGGGCCCAGGACTTTACACATGCAGGTCCCTGAGCCTATGGTGGTCGTGGCCCCACTTCATCTGTGCAGGAACAGGCTGCACCCAAATCACCCAGCCTGCCCTACTTAGTGTGACCTGGGGCGAATCTGACTCTTTGAAGCTCAGGGGATTCCTAGGCTGGGGGACAGCACCCTCTAGTGGAGAGGCCTCATTCCCTGGTCATTTATTCTGGCAGTTGCTGGTTGTACCTCTACCCTGAGCCATACCCCCTGCTGAGCTCATAAGACCACACAGAATGGTCCCAGCTCACTGGGCAGTGAACCCAAAGCAGAGCCTGAGCACGGCACCCTCTGCCCAGAGCCCTTTGTGGCTCCCACCTCCCTCAGGCACATCCAGTGTCCTCACCATGGCTGAAAGGTCTTACCCATCTGGTCCTCTTGACTGCCCCCATACCCCCTGCCCAGCCTCCATGGCCTCCTTGCTCCTCAAGTGCAGAGGCCTGGCCCAGCACCTGGGCCAGTCTGTCTGCTGTTCGCTTCGGGCGTCTGCAGCTTGCTCCCCCAGGTTTCTCTCTAGATACCCTGTTCTGTGTCGCTTCCCTGAGCTTCCTCTTGAAAAATGCAGCTTCCTCTGCCTTTGCTCTAACATCTAATGGACCATGCGTTTTATTCCCTTGCTCATTGTCTTCTCCCCTAGAATGTAAGCCCGTGCAGGTGAGGATTTCTGGTTTTTTTAGTGCTGAGTTCTTGATGCCTAAGATAGGACCTGGCACACAGAGGGTGCTTAATAAGTGGCACTGAATGAAAGACACCTCAGGCTGGTGTGGGGTGACTCGGGTCCCTCACTTTCTCTGATGACTCAGCCTGTGTCCTCCATGTCCTGTGGCGTGCCCCCTCCTCCACCCTAATTCTCACCCCCCTCTATAGGATGCTCCGGAAAGATAAGGAGGAGGCAGAGGCCATCAAGCACGCCAAGGCCCTTGAGGAGGAGAAGGCCATGTACTCGGTGAGGTCTGGGCTAGAGTGGAAGGCGACAGGGTTGTGTCACAGGGAGGGCACCCCGTCACCAGTCTGGCACCCACCCTACTCCAGGGACGCCGCTCTCGACGCCAGCGGAGAGAGTTTCGGGAGAAGCGGCTGAGGGGTCGCAAGATCAGCCCACCCAGGTAGGGCTTCTCCCTGAACCCCCACCCTGCTGGCATCTGGGGGAGGGGAGCGGGGGCTTAGGGCCTGAGAAGGCTCTTTGGAGGCAGGCATTTGACTTGAGGAAAGAGTCTTTCTAGTGGGGCGATGCATGGCCTGCGTGAAGGTTTAGAGGTAGGAACGGCCTTGAGGGCCATGTGGACTCCTTTCCTTGCCAGCCGCTCCCCTCACCCTGCTGGACTGGGGGCCCTTGCCAGACTCCCAGGAGCCCATGCACAGGCGGCATTAGGCTGTCACCAGGGCGGCGGAGGAATAGAGGGCACAGGCTTTGCCCTGGACTCTCACTCAGTTCTGCTGCTTGGCTGTTTCCTGTGTTGGAGTTTGGACAAGTGACTACCTGAACCCTCTGAGCTTCAGTTTCTTCCTTTGGAAAATGAAGCATTATCACCTACCATGAGAGAGGGCTGGGGCAGTCCCCACAGGGAGGTCTTGGGACAGGTTTGGATGAGGCAGTCTGGCTTGGAGCAGAGAGCCCAGCCTGGGTCAGGAGGCCTTGAGGAGAGGCCCGGTGCAAACCCATGCCTCTTTTTGCCACATCTCTTAAAGGAGAGTGATTGAGAGTTCCTGTAAGGCTTAAACGACTTGTAGGTTCAGGGGTTGGTGTGCGAAATATTCCTTAAAGAATAGCACCAGTTGTCACTGCTGTCAGTGGTGGCACAGAGGCACATAGAGGGTAGTGCAGGAAAGCCCAGGCTGGGTGGCTATAGGGCCTGGGTGTGGATCCCCGTTTCCTCCTTTATGAGCTGCATGATGCTGGACAAGTGACTTCACCTCTCTGGGCTTCAGTTTCCTCAGCTGTGATAGTCTTTCTCTTCTTTTTTTTTTCCAGAGACAGGGTCTTGTTCCGTCACCCAGGCTGGAGTGCAGTGGTGCAATCACGACTTACTGCAGCCTCAAATTCCTAGGCTCAGGCGAGCCTCCTACCTCAGTCTCCTTAGTAGCTGAGATTACTGGCATGCATCACCACTCCCAGCTAATTAAAATAAAATATGCTTTGTAGAGATGGGGTCTTGCTGTGTTGCCCAGGCTGGTCTCAAACTCCTGGGTTCAAGTGATCCTCCCACTTCAGCCTCTCAAAGTGCTGGGATTACAGGTGTGAGCCACCGCACCCAGCCTGTTTTTGTCTTATCATCATCATCATTGGTAAACCCAGACCCAGTGAGAGCCAGAGACGAGGATTGGGAGGAGGGATGCTTTCATTCTAGGGTCAGGAGGCCAAGCAGAACCAGGGTTGCTGAAGTCCAAGTTCCTCAGAGTCGTCATGGGTCTAGGACATTGTGGGGTGGGGCCTAAGTTCATGCTTTGGACAGATCTGAGGTGGGGGTGGGTGGAGGAATCAAGGGAAGGCCCCCAACCTGGTCAGCAACCCCCTCACTGTGCCAGGTGCCTAGCTTTGGGTCCTTAGGTTGGGGGACTTATCCCAAATTCATGCCCACTGAGATCTTAAGCCCCAACTTGTCCCACCCCATTCTTCTCTCTAGCTATGCCCGCCGAGACAGCCCCACCTATGACCCCTATAAGCGGTAAGTTCCTCCGGAGGACCAGGGAGGAGCAGACAGGGAGCTCCCTGATGGGGACAGGGGTGCTGAGGAGGGGATGGGAGGTTCACCCTACTAGGCCACCCCAAGACCACAGACTGCATGATATGTTCTGGGTCTAAATCATTTTTGTGTTTTCCAGATCACTGTCTTGTTTTCCCAGTTTTAAATAAAATTTTGCTTTTTTTTTTTTTTTTTTGGAGATGGAGTCTCGCTCTGTCACCCAGGCTGGAGTGCAGTGGCCCGATCTCGACTCACTGCAAGCTCCGCCTCCCGGGTTCACACCATTCTCTGGGACTACAGGTGCCCGCCACCAGGCCCAGCTAATTTTTTGTACTTTTAGTAGAGATGGGGTTTCACCGTGTTGTTAGCCAGGATGGTCTCGATCTCCTGACCTTGTGATCTGCC